>NC_141687.1:535145496-535787048 GCF_964263255.1 Lissotriton vulgaris | reverse complement strand
ATAAACAAAAGAACCAAGTGGAGAGTTATTGTCACTCTCTCGAAAGCGTTAGCCCACTACTTTAAGAAAGCCAATGGTTTCTTCCCTGCATGAGCCCTATGACTGGACTCGCCAACAGGGAAGACTAAAGGAGAACCTCCCACCAATTGGAGTGTAAGCATAACGTTAATCACTAATCACAATATACCATAGCACCTCGATTTCCCTTGCATGCTTTTGAAACTGTGATGAGCTCGTCAACATAGGGAAAGAAGGTAATGAGCACCAACACAAGATGTTCTCCAAAGATACGGATAAGCCTTCCGAATTCCAACTAGATAAGAGACAAGCGGTGCCAATGGCACTCTTACCCGACCAGGCTAACTGTAGAATATGGCCAGCGTGCGAACCGGACTTCCACGAATAATCGGCAGCGTCTTCTGTTGCTGCCTCGCCTTATCCTGGGTCTTCCTGTATCATGTGGGACGGTACGTCTGACGTCAGACGTCCGCTGAGGCTGCCGGGAAATGTAGCTCTCCCGGGAGCTGCTCATTGAGTGCCTTTGCGAGCAGCATTACTGTGTCCCCTGACAGTACATCCCCTTCCTGGAGAGCACAGGCAGGCACAAGATTTGCCAGGGTGTCGTTTGTGAAAAACAGAAACCAACCTAGGAGCATGCACCAAAGACTCAGGATCCCAAGAGTTCTCTTCAGCCCATACCCTTTCCAGGCCACCAGATACCAAATGTTATTGCGCCTGATCATGGAGTCCAGTATACCAGCCACCTCATATTCCTCGCCCTGATCAATCCACACAGGCGCTGGCTTCTTGTATGCTGGGCTAGACGCCGATTTGAGCAGAGAAATATGCAACACTGGGTAGATTCTCATGTGTGATGGCAAAGTAAGTCTCACAGCCACAGGGTTAATAAGCTTCACAACTCTGTAGGGACCTATGTATCTAGGGTGAAACACACTATACCTCCTGAAACTAATGTTGCATGTTGATACCTACACTAGATCCCCTTTCTTGTAAGTGGGCCCTGGTCTGCGATGCTTGTCTGCCTGTCATTTGTATAGGACCTTAGCGTGAACCAAATGTGTTTGAGTGCTGTGTAAGAACTTCTGTATCTGTACTATCCTATCATGCACCTCTGGAAGGCGCTCACTCCTACCTGGTGTCAAAAACGGTATAAAACAAGGGTGATATCCCTAAGTCCTGTAGAAACGAGAGTGTTCAGTGGAACTGTGTTGAGAATTGTTATACGCTATTTCTGCAAGCCACAACCACTCGACCCAGGCTTCTGTGTTGTTATCTACGTAGCTACGTAAATATTGTTTTCATGTTTGATTTAGTCTTTTTGTTTTTGTGGATGGAAACTGGTGGGCATTGTGGAAGAGATCTGTTAAGCCGAACACCACACTCCCCAGAACTTGGCTGTGAACTAGGCGTCACGGTCAGACACAATCACCTGGAAAAGACCATGCAGTCTAACCACATGTATCAGTAACAGTTTGGCTCACTGCCCGGCTGTAGGGATTTGTTTGCATGCTACAAAATGTCCCAATTTCGTTAGGTAATCAATTACCACTAGGATAACCATATGTTCCTTGTCTTTAGGTAGGCCCACTATGAAACCCAACGTAAACCTTTCCCATGGAATATCTGGAGTGGGGAAAAGGTTGTAAAAGCCCTTGGGGTTTGCCTTTTATTGTCTTCTTTGGGCACACACAATGCAGCTCTTCACCCACTCACGATCGTCTCTTCTGAGGGAAGGCCATCAGAACTGACGCAGGATCTTTTCACTTGTCTTTTCGTTACCATGGTGTCCCGCACTGGGATTTACGTGGCACCACTGAAAAACTGTTTGTCTTAATTTGAGAGTGGGAACGAGTACTTGAGTACCTTTTTCCGGATGGTATTTCAATCAGTCCTTCCATCGAGAGGTTTGGAGTCCTTTCACAACGTCTCTGAGAAAGTTGTCACTGTGGACTACTCCAATAACATTCTTCGGGTCCATGATCGCTCTTTCGGGGCTTTGTAATGGAACCACCGGCGGCTCTTGCCTAGATAAGGCGTCCGCCTTTTTGTTCTTACTTCCAGGGCGAAATGTTACGATAAAGTTGTACTCCTCAAAAAACACCATCCATCTTAATAACCTGGGAGTGAGCTGTCTGGCTGCTTTTAGAAACTGGAGGTTGCGGTGATCCTTATACACGGTGCCGGTATGTTGAGCTCCCAACAGCCAATGCCTCCATTCTCCACAAGCTTTTTTATAGCTAGCAATTCTTTTTCTGCTATGGTTTAGTTTCGTTTGGCACTGTTCAGTATCTTAGACATGAATGCCACCGGATGCATCTGTCCTGTAGTCGCATCTCTCTGGGAAATCACGTCTCTGATCCCTACATCTGAGCGTCAGCCTCTACGATAAATGGCAAGGCTGGATTGACATGTGTCAAGATAGGATCAGTAATGAATGCTTCCTTCAGTGTGTCGAACGCCATCTGCGCCTCCTGGGTCCACTGGAAAGATGTGTTTTTCTTGTTCAATGTTTTAAGGGGTGCTGCTTTGTTGGAGAAATGGTAGATAAAGCTCCTATAGAAGTTCGCAAACCCTATAAAACATTGAATGTCCTTCATGTTCTTAGGACATGGCCATTCCGTGATTTTTCTCGCTTTCCCTTCTGCCATCTCCTGTCCAGTGGGGGTGAGTATGACACCTAAGAATTCGACCGTAGAGACATGAAATTCACATTTGCTAATCCTGCAAAATAGATGGTGGTCTCTCAAGGCTTGTAGGATCAATCCCACATGTCTAATGTGATCTTCTTCCCTTGTAGTGTAGTTCCTATATTCCCAATAGGCTCTGCGCATTGCAATAATATACCCTATAGATATGACATAGGACTGAGGTCAGTATGTCTCTATCGAATATACTAAACTTAATTGTTATTGCCAGCTAGCTCAGAGGTCACTAGAAACTTTCTCGAATACACAAGAAGGATTAGTTTTTGACAACCACATAAACATGACAACTTTGTTTCCCTAGGACTGGAAAATATCTTCAGAGTCGTGGAAACAATAGATAACTATTTCACTCAGTCAATCGTGCATGCTTCGTTTCTACAGAGTTGCAGAGAAATAGTGAGACAGGCGTTTTCAATAAAAGGTTTACTGAACAGTCTTCTTTCTCATGCAAGAGAGGTGACCTGCTACCATGATTAGACAGAATGCAAAGTATAATGCGTACAGCGAGAATAGTATTATGAAATAATACTGTAATAGCATTGTCTAGAACTATGACATGTAAAAATACATACATAAATAACACAGGCTAAAATATTCAACTGGTGCTTCTAAAATACGCCTACCCCATTGTACCTAACCTAAGTCTAGTATGAGAGAAGAAGTAAGTATGGTCTTTAGCAGAGGTTTAGTTTTTGCCAAGAACTGCCAAAGGTTTCTCTAGGTTCTAATCAGCTCCATACCTTAGAATGAAAGAGGTTGGTATCTCTGTCTCGGACTCGATTTCCCAACACCCCGCAAGGGGAGTCAGAAACACTGGAGCTGGATTCTCGGCAGAGAAGGACAGCTTCTTGTCAGTGCGTCAGCTGGAGAGTCGGCTTCCTTCGGCCCTTGCTGTAGCAAGCTGCATTGGGCAAGTAGGTAGTTGAACTGCACCGAACCACACCGTGCTTTGCTATAGCAAGTGAAGGTATATTTATACCTTGAAGCTGTTTAGAAATGCCAGCTTTGATGTAAAGTCGGGCATATGAACATCATGGAAGGAATAGTTGTTCATGCATAATAATGAGTTTCTTGGAGAAATCAATATCCAGGCTGGGGAAGTCTCTTACAGCTTAAGAGTCTGGTTTTCCAAGAAATCGTTGTGACGTTGATGAATGGATGGAAGTAGCCATGCCTGTATTTGGGTAGCATGGGCTATGCCTAAATAAGGGCTTGATTTCTATGCTTATATAAGGGCAATTGAATTATACCTTTATAAGGGCATGAATCGGAAAGATTCTTTTGGAATCTAAAACGCCATACAACACCCACTCCACTTTTTTATGTATGACATTACTAAGTTCTAAACACATAAAACATATCTAAACATGATGTGTTAAAACCTACCCAAAACACATAAAAATACAATGGTACTGGTTGTACACAAAATAGCATTGGTGCTCTACGCATTTAAGCAATGTTTCATTCTAATGAATCATGAAAATATACACTTATGAAATGGCTCGTAAATACAGAAGAAAAAGGGCAGAAACCATTTCATGTCAGATTACATAAAACTGTTTGTGTAGGTCACCATTTGATTGAGATCCGTATCGCCACTACTCTATCTTTCCCGGAAAAGAACATTCCAGCCAGTTTCAGACGTCCCTGGAGAAATTTGAATTTAGAGCATTTCCATCAGCTACTGATGAAATACCATCCTTCACCTCCTACTGAAGTCTCCCGGGGCTATGATACTTTCTGCGAATGGCTCAATCAATCCTTAGATATGCTCATTCCGGCCAAGTGGAGTAAGACCAGATCGAGTCCTTCAAGCCCTTGGTACGATGAATCCCTGAAAGCTCTTAAAGTCTCCTGTAAAAAAGCAGAACGCGCTTGGCGTAAAGCGTATGATACTGACCTCAAGGCGGCCTATAGGGCTTGCACTAGAGTGTATCATCGGGCCATATGTACTGCTAGGGCTGCTTTTTACGCTCAGTAGATAAAAAATAGTACTAACCCCTCCAAGGTCATCTTCAGGGTATGTAAGGACCTTACTAGCAAGAGGACGGACACTGTTACTATTGAGCCCTCCTTGGCACATTGCGAGGATCTAGCCTCGTTTTTTGTTGAAAAGGTGGAGGCCATCTACAGATCATTTTCTCAGCTTCCCATCAGGGAGGAAATGCCTACATCTATGGCTCCTAAATCATTGCTAACCATCTCCAGTCCGACCTGGGATGAGTTTTTAGCTCTGACAACAAAAGTCAAATCCGGCTCTCCGGATGATCCTTTGCGACCTGCTCAATTCCGGGAACTTGCTGAATGTTGTTATCCTGCCCTACACGATCTCATCAACCTGTCTTTCAGTTCTGGCAGTGTTCCCAAGGCCTGGAAACAGGCCATGGTCATTCCGATCCTTAAGAAACCTACCCTCGATCCGACTAAACCAGAACACTACCGGCCCATTTCCCTTCTTCCCTGGCCAGCCAAGCTAGCGGAAGCTCATGCTAACCGTATTCTATCTGCTTACCTGCAAGAAATGAATCTACTGGATATTTCCCAGAACGGATTCCGTGCAGGTCATAGCACCGAAACAGCTCTCTTGGCTGTGGTGGAACATATTAGGAAGATGTTGGATCAGGGTCAGACGGCGGCACTGATCCTTTTGGATCTCAGTGCCGCCTTTGACACGGTGTCCCATCAGATTTTATTACATCGTCTGATGGAGGCTGGAGTCGGAGAGACGGCACTCGAGTGGTTCCGCTTTTTTCTTAAGGATCGAGGTTTTAAAGTGTCCACCCCTCCTTTTGTTTCCGCTTCACGCCCTATTCTTCAGGGTGTTCCCCAAGGTTCGGCTCTTAGCCCCACTTTATTTAATTTGTATGTTCAGCCTCTGGCGGAGGTAGCCCACAGCTTTGGTCTTTCCTTAGTGTCATACGCCGATGACACGCAGCTGGCGGTGGCACTAAATGGAGACTCCAACATGGACGCCTCCACCTTCCAGTCAGCGTTAAAAGCTGTCTCTGGCTGGATGGCGGACAACCGACTACAACTAAATGCCTCTAAGACTGAGGTCATTATCTTCGGTAAGGAAAGTGGTCTATGGGGAGATCAATGGTGGCCTACTGATCTTGGCCCTGTGCCTACCCCTGTGAGTGAAGTCAGAAACCTTGGGGTGTGGTTTGATGACAAGCTTTCATTTATTTCCCATACCAAACGCGTGGCTGGCGTATGTTTTGGTACTTTGCATGGTCTGAGACCCATTTTTAAATTCTTCGATGCTGAGACAAGACAGATTATGGTCCAGGCTCTGGTTCTTACCAGACTGGACTATGCCAATTCTCTGTTCTTGGGTTTAAATCAGGCCGAACTGTCCCGCCTTCAGAGGGTTCAGAACGCGGCTGCTAGGATGCTTGTTGGCCTCCCGAAATTTGTCTCAGCTCGCCAAACCATCCGGAATCTTCATTGGCTTCCGATTGAGCAAAGAGTTAAGTTTAAAGCCCTCTGCTTAACTTTTAAAATTCTCAATCTAGCCTCCCCCCCGATCCTTTCACAGACTATTCTGCACTATGCTCCTGCTAGAGCTCTTCGCTCTGTTGGACTGAACCTCGCCATAGTGCCCCGCTTTAAAAGGGCTAGAATGGGTGGTCGCTCGTTTTCAGTGCTGGCGGCTGCCCTTTGGAATTCTCTTCCAGCTCCACTCCGTTCAATCCCAGATCTGTTTCTTTTTAGGAAGACCTTGAAGACTTTTCTCTTCTCCACAGTCTAGTCTGTTTCCTGTCTAGCCTTCTTACTCGTGTTGTGTTATTCAGATCTCCAAGCGCCGGGACGCCTCTTAGCTGCGGCATCCGTGCGCTATATAAAAAATAAATAACATAACATAACATAGGTGGACAAGGTCAAATATTGTCTCTGGTAGTTTTTCAAAGAATTCTTGTTCTCTATGAATAGTTCTACTTTAAGCAGATTACTCTGTGCCAAAAAAAGAAAAATACAAATTTGGAAAAAAAAAGATAATCATAGGAACAGTTTTTTGTTTTCAAACAATTAAGGTAAAATTCAAAGTCTCTCAGAACACTGTGTGCCAAATTAAAAGTCAGTGTTAGTGTTTGGAGAAAACATCAAATCTTCTAAGTCTGTAAATAAGTTGTCTTTTTGTAGGTGAAAGTTGGATTACCTTGTTTAGAAGATTAACCGCACATAGATGTGAAGCATCGCCATCAGCATTGGTCGTATTAGCAATGTTCGTAATGGATGGTACCTGCGCGCCTGTTTCCTCTCGTACCTCACCGTCAGCAATTTGCGTCTGTGAGATCCCAATGAATGCCGTCATCAGAATTGGTAGCCACTGGGGACAACACAGAGCATGTGCCGTTACCTGTTGATGGCTGATGAGAGCGTGAGACATGTGTCTAACACACATTCTTCTCCGCATAGCAGGCACTTAGAACAGGTAAGATGCAATCTTGTCAGATTGGTCTGAATGACAGAAACCATGTGGTATTTAATTCTCGTTGACGAGGTAGTCTCAAAATTTGAATGATGCGCTCACCACACTTCATCACCAGTAGAGTTGTCTCCATGGAGAACTGGGTGTCGCTGGTGAATTGGCTTGCCATATCGCAGCAGTAGGAGCAAAAATAGTATCCCTGCATCGAGTCCCAAAATGAGAGGCAGTCCGCCAAACACTGAGTGCACGAAGTTTGGAAATATTCCTAGGACTTCTTCAAAAGCTACTAACAGTTCAGAAACTACGGTCTTAAATACATGTATAATACCACTCGTATCAGACATGTTTAAGATACGACTTAACATTTCTGAGAAATGTACAGGGCAGTTCGTAGTTAAGAGGGCAAGTATCTCAGCAGAAGTCCTTGCAACTTGCAGATCATAGGTCTCTTTGGCCGAGGTCAGTGGCACAGTATTTTTCAAAAGAATAGCTTTCATTCTGCTTAAAGTATCAATTCGTACAGAAGAGATGTTCAGTGAAGGCCATAAAGGTGACTCACTGTCTGAATTGGTCTTTGGAAACAAAACTTGCATACAGCAAGTGACCCATACTGACACAGTTACTAGATATGGCATACCTGGCAACATGCCACAGCAGCTGTGATCTTTCAACATGAGGTAACTTCCATTAGAAAGTTGTCCAAAAATTGGATCAATCACTGCAGCTGGTGAACCTTGCAGGTGGCAGGATAAGTTGGTAGAGGAACCATCGCAGGGCCCGTGTAAATTAATACCCTGACAAAGGAGAGAACCGCTTAGTGCATTTTCACAATTTTTACCAGAAAGAAACACTTCCCTTCCCCCACTCCAACATCTGTGTGTGTACGGTAATTCCCAGGATGTCTTGATGTATTCTTTACCAAACCTTTCATATATGCCTGCTGGTATATGTTTTAGGCAATACTGAAAATGGATAATTGTAACAGTGAATGTTCCATGTATAATCCATTCAGTAGCTGGCTTTTCAGAGACTGTAAATGGCAATCTTTCCAGTTTTTCAATGCTCAGCAACGTATAGTCTGCTCCCCTCTGTGCCAGTTTGATCTGTTTATCAGTGAGATTGAATTCTGAAAACAGTGACGTAGTATTGATTAAACGCCAAGGCACATAGCCTGAACGTAGGTTTTTCAACGTCCAGCCTAATAGCATGATAGAACGTAATTGCGACTGACCATGTTGCAACATGACCAAGTCCTGTTCCATGATGTCTATGGCTGAAGACACTATGCTGTCCAATGAATATATCCTGCTCGACAGAGTCATTAACACATTGTCAACCACAGGGAGTCTTTTCTCTAAATTAATACAATCAATTTCTCGTATTCTTCCTGCAGTCTCTGCTTGCGTTATCTTCCATGCTTCATTATAAGCAGCATAGATACCAGCATATATAAAAAGTTTATGACGCAGTGTTCATGGTCCTAGCAAGAATTCCATAAGATCAGCGCCATCTTTAAGTAAAGATAAGTGTTGTTACACATCCTTGAGTGTAGATCTATGTAACGATTCAAGGCACAGTTTCCCTACACTGTATGTTGTTACTATTCCTGGATGCTGTCTTTGAACTTATCTTGGGTCTGGCCTAGTGAATGTGAAACCCTGTGTTTTGTTCAGGAATCTATCTTTGCAGTTGTTGGTGTCTGTGGGCCAGATCAACCATTTTTTCCAATCTCGATCTGTTCTGTTGTGAAGCAAAATAGTATGTACGTCGACCTCCCGCTCTAAAGTGTTACTGCTATCAGGTGTAGGTGTAGATATGGACAGATTGTTCAGGTCTTTTATCTTGGCTGACCCAAGGCAAGATGTTTGTTGGACAGTGCCATTCAAAAACATAATTTGCTCAGGGATGATACAGGCTCTATGTTTGGAAGAAAGGGGCCCCTGCCTTATGAGATAAAATGTAAATGTAAATGTTTTTGTTCTTGTATAGCGCACATCTACCCGCAGTGGGTTTCCCGGCACTTGTACGAATACTGCAAGGGAACCCTTCCTGGCTTTCCCTGTGAAGTGTCTACTCCTGGGCACCCCCATGGTGCAGACCAGGCATCCCTCGCGTACTGGTCCTAGCAAGAATTCCATAAGATCAGCGCCATCTTTAAGTAAAGATAAGTGTTGTTACACATCCTTGAGTGTAGATCTATGTAACGATTCAAGGCACAGTTTCCCTACACTGTATGTTGTTACTATTCCTGGATGCTGTCTTTGAACTTATCTTGGGTCTGGCCTAGTGAATGTGAAACCCTGTGTTTTGTTCAGGAATCTATCTTTGCAGTTGTTGGTATCTGTGGGCCAGATCAACCATTTTTTTCAATCTTGATCTGTTCTGTTGTGAAGAAAAATAGTGTGTACGTCGACCTCCCGCTCTAAAGTGTTACTGCTATCAGGTGTAGGTGTAGATATGGACAGATTGTTCAGGTCTTTTATCTTGGCTAACCCAAGGCAAGATGTTTGTTGGACAGTGTCATTCAAAAACATAATTTGCTCAGGGATGATACAGGCTCTATGTTTGGAAGAAAGGGGCCCCTGCCTTATGAGATAAAATGTAAATGTAAATGTTTTTGTACTTGTATAGCGCACAGCTACCCGCAGTGGGTTTCCCGGCGCTTGTACGAATACCGCAGGGGGAACCCTTCCTGGCTTTCCCTGTGAAGTGTCCACTCCTGGGCACCCCCATGGTGCAGACCAGGCATCCCTCGCGTTCTGGGGGCCGTTGTGGAGACTAAGCAAGCTATTGCCCAGAGTTGCAGCGTGGGACCCATGATCAGAATAGGCACTGAGGCGAGAATATCAGGTCAGGGGAATTAATGAGCCCGAGACCCGCTGGGGCAGAAATCGAACCCTGGTCCCTGGCCAGAGCTCTGCATCAAGGTCTGCCTGCTCTAACCATTGAGCCACACTTCTAACCAAACCCTAGCAAGGAGACAATATTTAGAAAAAAGGAAGCACAATTGCACCGGGTTATATGCCTATTTAAAGGAGTGAGAAACGACATTGCACAAATAAGTCAATTAACACTAAATGTGTTCATGATATATTATTATATTTTATTTATTATTTCATCTTTTTGTAGGAAATTTGTAGCTAATGTGACATATACAAACAAAGTAATTATACATGTGACATATATAAAATAATTTCATATAAAAAAAGTAAGAACAATTCATAGAATACAGTGACACATTCCCATTCAACGCGTTTCGGCATAAGCCTTCTTCAGGAAGTCTGTATTTCTTACACATTAACGTTTACTATAAAATAAAGAATGAAATACAATTAGTGTTTGATATATTACAAGTTCAATCACAACGTCTTCTCTACTTACATGATTTATTTAAACTACATATTTGTGATTTATATAAAAAGACCTCTCATAACACCCAGTGAAACTAGAATGGCAGAGCCAATAATGCATTTACAATTAATATATACTATACAATTACACATTTTCATACATGAATATACATATTTACAATACATAATTAATATCTCACCAGTCTTTTCTAGACAACTGTACACTATTTACATGCATACACTGTGGTATTCATCTTGGTTTGAAACTGCTAAAAAGCACAGACAGAATCAATATCTGCTTACAGATAGGCCATTCTACAGATTTCGAATTCAAAGGGAAGGTGCTAAGATCCTGGTATACTCAGGGAAATAATGAGACCTAAATGTAAAAGAAGTGACAATAGACAGATAATGAAGTCCCATATTTGTACAGTTGGAGAGTTATGGAACACTTGATAAATGGTGTCTGCGAGCAACTAAACCATGAAATAAGGGGAGAGGATTACATATGAAAGTGTACCTGTAATATGGATGAATACATTCTGGCGGTATTTATCGGTAATGGATTGCACTAGGATTATCAAGCAGGTCGCATAGTAACTGCGAAAATGAAGGTACCTAATGAAACAAAATAAAGCAGTCTGTGTGTGATAGCCCCAAGTTAACAGTCTGTAGTTGTAATGTATGGTAGCTATAAATATATACCTTGTGGGAAAAAATTCCACACGGTGTCTTTATGATACCAGCAGGGATAACAAGGGTATGCTGATGGAAGAAACTATTATCACCCGTTCTTAACCAGAGTGCAGTGAAGCACGAATGACCTGCAAGATAGTGTGCATGCTGTCAGTCATTGGTGTTCTACTTACAAAGACTAATATCCAGAGAATTACCAAATTACCACTGTTACCTTAGTTCAAGGAATGATCACCTCAGAATGAGAGGAACTTCTTCTGCTGGCGCTGTGTGTATGCCTAAATACAAGAAACCTGGGGGTCTATCATCAAGACAAAGGTGTGTCTAAAGCCATACAAAGTGTTAAATCAACAGAATATCTGTGCGGTAGCTAAATGGTCTAGTTTTATAGAGTATAGTAAACCAACGCATGAAACCACCAGCAACTCTAGGTGAGATCCAATATCCAGAGATGGATTACCATCAAAATCTTGTTGGTGATCTAGTTTTCTCATGTGGTCATCCACAGGGCTAGGCTGGTGTGTCTCTAGATCAATTGACTAGTAATCAAAGGAGAATGGACACTGGTATCCGCAAAAAAACCAATAGTTTTTTGTATCGTAGACCCTCATAGACTTCCTGGGAAATGTCAAAGCGGTATATCTTTTCTCCGCCCCATCAGGAGTCTGGGCATAGTCATCGGATCTACGATTAACGTGCAAATGCCTGCCTCACCCGAGGCTACTTCTGGTATTCTGCAGAAGTGTCCAGAGATGAAAAAATTGTCTTTAAAAAAGGCATGGCTAGATCAAAAAATGGAAAGTTTTAATAAATACAAAGAAATAGCCACTCTTAGTAAAAATTCAATATTGATATGTCAGTAGCTGAGTTATGAGGCTACTATATGCTGACTCTGCCCCCGGTTATGACCAGCACAGCACAAGGCTTCAGAGACTGGCCGCATGGTAAATTCCCTGCCGCGACCCTGACTCCCCGCTGAAGTCCGACTCGGGACTACATAAGTTTGGAAATTCCAGCTTTTCTGTAAATATAACCCACACATAAGGAGTGTGTGTTAGATATAACGATCCCCCTTTTTTCTGTTTAGTGTTTGTCTTTTGTCCTGACGAAAGCTCCCCTGACCCCTATGGGCCATGTAGAGCTGAAACATGTCGACATCTCTGGAAAGATATAGTAGCCTCATAACTCAGCTACTGACATATCAATATTGAATTTTTACTAAGAGTGGCTATTTCTTTGTATTTATTAAAACTTTCCATTTTTTGATCTAGCCATGCCTTTTTTAAAGACAATTTTTTCATCTCTGGACACTTCTGCAGAATACCAGAAGTAGCCTCGGGTGAGGCAGGCATTTGCACGTTAATCGTAGATCCGATGACTATGCCCAGACTCCTGATGGGGCGGAGAAAAGATATACCGCTTTGACATTTCCCAGGAAGTCTATGAGGGTCTACGATACAAAAAACTATTGGTTTTTTTGCGGATACCAGTGTCCATTCTCCTTTGATTACTAGTCATTTAGATAGGGGAAATGAATGGACCCTATTCTTCCTCTTCCCTCCATTTTTTCAATCTAGATCAATTGAGACTACAACCAGGGCCGCCTGTCAGGACTGGGGTCACTCCCGCAGTCGCTAGCTGACCATGCGTGGGATCACCAATTGGAAAAAGGTGCAGTGCAAAGAGTGAAGGTGTGAAGAAAAAGTGAAATTAAAAAGGAATAGAGGATTCTCAGTAAAGAAATTTTAATGACTGAAGAGCCTCTTTCAATTTAAAAACCAGAACAGCGCAAAAACAGCAGTATAAACAAATGACTGCTTAAGGGCCGACATGTTTCTGCCAGTAGGGGATATACTCCCTTGGCTTTCCTCAGGGCCTCTGTTCTTCAAAACTTTTGCTACTGCAAGTGTTTAAACCAAATCAAACCAATACATAAATCATATACAGTGACATATTTTAAAGGATATGTTCCTATTCCTCCATGTCAGCTGGTGTGTGAATCACCTATAACAAAAAATGCAAAGTGGTATAAATGCGCTGGTTATATAACAATATAATACCATTAACTGAAAGGAACATCAAGTTCCTTACTCACCCTTCTTGACAGGGGAAATTACCTCACCTCACCTGGACCAAGCTCAGAGTAAGGGAGGCCACGCTCTAAGGATAAGAAAAAGTAGGCCCAATCAGGAAGAAACAAAGCAAGTTGCAGCCTAACTTCTTGTTTAGAGTTACTAAAGATTACTCATCCATAGCTTAAAAATCTCACAATCAATCTCTAAAAAGGGCTCACCCCCAGGTACTGGCACTACAGGTATAGTGAACAGAAATATAAAGAAGGTATGAGCTCACAACACGTTAAGGAGTCTTCATATGGTCACAACACTCACCTATCCATCGTTGCCCCAAGCTGTGTCTGAGGCTGGGGGAGGCAACGCTGGGTAGATGGAGTCCGTCTTATATAGGTGTGTTCTCCATTTGGATGCCCATATCAGCGCGAGTGTTGTAGCCGCGCTGTTTTCCAAAAGGTTTGGATTGCACCTAGACTTGGTGCTTCTGGAAGGGGCACACTGTTTCATTTTCCTTAGCAATCACATAAAGGCTGTCACGCTTTTACTGGATAAACGATCGCCAAGTTTGTTATTGTTTGCTGAGTGAGACGCGTGATCTCGCGAGATCTCGACGGAACTACAACTATGGAGATTGTAGTTCGAGAGCGTCGAACTCAGGTCGATACCCGAACTACTGGACAAGGGAAATGTAGTTCTGTTCACGATTCCTATACTTGGTGCGAGAGCTGCTAAACAAATTAAACTTGCCGTGGACTTAATCTTAGGAGTACAATTTCATATCTGATGTCAGCCACGTTCAGATTGCTACCCCTGTGCTAATTAGTTACACATTATTCATGAATTTGCGGAGTCGAGTTTAAGCTCACACACGGAATATATTTTATTTAATGTCAGCCACATTAAGATAACTCCCCCTGTGCCAATTACCTATGCTTAGATCTTGAATTTAAGATTAGCACGCTGTTTCACAGTGATCTATCTCCGAGTGTTGTTAATGGTTGCCGAATGAGACGCGAGTTCTCGAGAGGTCTCAACAAGACTACAATAATGGAGATTGTAGTTCATAAGCGTCAACTAGGATCGACAAAAGAACTACTGGGCAAGGGAGATGTAGTTCTACGCACGGTACCTGTGATTATTATGACTTCTTGGTGCGGAATAAATAAATTTTAACTAGCCCTGAACTTGATCTTAAGACTAGAGGTTAGACTAACATGGGGAATATATCCTGCTTATTGTAAGGCATGTGAAGATGACTACCCCTCATGCGCAGCCAACTGGAAGAATTGGAAAATGTCTAAATAGATGCCTCAAAATGAACATATAAAGGTGTGTTAACCTTAAAAGGTATACTTAAATGCAATCCTTTGTATCGGTCACATAAATTATGTGAGCTAGGAAGAGTTAGACTGCCGATCATGTAACCCTGTGACTTGGAAAACTATACATGTGGTCTAAACAGACCCTTCCCCAATTGTATGTAACCGTTTCCCATGGTGGTCGTGATATCTAGAGAAGGTACTTAAAGGGGACAAATGTAGCTACATACATAATACAATGACTGAGGAAGAAAGATGTAGTGTATTATGCTTGTTCATATATATTTAGCAAGGTTACTGGAAAAGTGTGTAATGACCCTATAGTAAGCCAATCATAGAGTAGTCCATGGGATTTCATCGTTCAAGCCCCTGGAATCTGTAGATAATCTAAAAATCCATTGTTGTTCCTTTACAAACAGAAATCTGGCTATGTCTCCAATGTGAGAGGGTATAAATGGCTTCTCTAGAACTGTCCAGGTAAAGTCAGTTTCCTTATGGTTAAGCTCAATTAAATGTATCGTAAGTTTGGAAACGCTCTTTTTGCAGCGAAAAGCACTTTTGTGCTCCAACATCCTTGTTCGCACCTTTCTAGTGGTCATTCCCACATATTTTTCTTGACAGGGACATGTCAGTAAGTAGATCAACTGGGAACTGTTACAGTTAGTAAAGTTTTTCAGAATCCAGGGACGGTCTGTGCCTATCTCAATTTGATTGATTTTTTCAGTTTGAGGGCACACAGTGCAGTTCCCGCACGGGTGATGTCCGGTGACTACTGGAGTGTTCCAGAGGGTCCCTACTGTCCTCATGGGAGGATCTCTGGGGCGAGTATGTATCAGTCGGTCCCTTAAATTAGTGGACCTTTTAAAGGCAAAGAGAGGGGATTCAATTTTTTCATCACCAAAGTTAAGAATCTTCCAGTTGTTCCTTACAATCCATTGAAACTGGTTTGACTTCGTGTTGTATGTAGTCACCAGGGTTAGACGGTCTAGAGGTGGTTTTTCAGCTTGGACCTCCAACAATGCGTCCCGATGGTTGTTAGCTGCTCGTTTCCATGACCGAGAAATCAACTTTTTTGGATAGTGTCGTGCTTTAAGTTGTAAGGACAAGCCTTCAGCATGTTTCTGGAAAGTAGTAGATGTAGAACAATTCCGCCGAACCCGTAAGAATTGCCCATAAGGCAAATTATCCCTAAGGGATTTGGGATGTTGGCTCTCATAAAGGAGCAACAAGTTCCTGGCTAGGGGTTTTTTATAGAGTTCCGTTTCCAGACCAGTGGGGGTTGAAAAAATAGACAGATCAAGGAAGGAAATCCTGTCTTTGCGTTTCTCCACTGTGAATCTCAGAAAACGATTCTGAGTATTCAGCCACTGATGGAACGACATGATTGACTCCTCATCTCCTCGCCAAATGATGAGGATGTCATCTATGTATCGTTTCCACCAGTGGATGTGGGGCCTAAAAGGGTTGTTAGGGGTCAAAACACATTCCTGCTCAAATGCATGGACATATAGGTTCGCCAAGCTGGGAGCAAAAATGCTCCCCATGCTGGTACCCGACACCTGTAAGTATATGGACTTTTCATACCTAAAGAAGTTCTCTTTCATGGCGATTTTAGCTAGGGCCATAATGAAAGGAACTGGTGTTATAGATTCCAGATTGGCCTCTTCAAGGATACGTATGATAGTGTCTAGGGTCTCGTCTTGAGGGATGGAGGTGTAGAGAGACTCTACATCAACCGAGACAAGGAAATCAGTTTTTGAATTGAAAGTAATATCTGGAATTACTCGTAACACATCCTTGGTATCCTTCAGGTAGGTAGGCATGGTTTGCACCAGAGGCCTCAGAAAAAAGTCCACAAAAGCTGAAAGGGGCTCTAAAAGAGACCAATGACCTGATATTATAGGTCTGCCCGGGGGTGGTCTTTGAATTTTGTGGACTTTTGGCAAAGTATAAAAGTAGGGCATCGTTGGATTATTGGTTTGCAAGAACTGTGCCTCATGTGCCGTAATCCAGCCCTCATTGAGAGCTTCCTCAACTAAGATCTTAATTTCGTTTGTGAGTCTCTCAGTGGGATCTTCATTTAGGAGAACATATGAAAGTGTATTGCTCAGTTGGCGGATACATTCTGCTCTATAAGTGGAAGTATCCTGCACCACTATTGATCCCCCCTTATCTGCTGGCTTGATAGTGATAAGGGGGTCTCGTGCCAATGATTGTAAAGCACGTTCTTCATTGTTCGATACATTTTTGAAGGTCCTTGTTTCGGTATGCCAAAGTTTCTGCACATCTTCTCTTACCGCCCTCTCGAAGGTAGCTACTTAAGGGGGTATGGAATGTATTGGGGGTAAGAAACTGGATTTAGGCCTAAGTCCAGTATTTTTATCTCTTGTTTCAGAATCAATAGTTTCTTTGTCCCTGAAGAAGTAGTGCAGGCGCAGTTTTCGAAATAAATTGGCCAATTCTACCTGAAGTTTAAACGGATCACCTTTGTCAGTGATAACATACCCCAAACCTTTGTTTAAGACTACCTCTTCTAAAGCAGAGAGGGTTTTGGAACTGAGGTTGATCACTAGACTGGGTTGGTCACAATCGGTCACGGGCGAGAGGTCCCTCTCATTTGGCTCCGTGTTCCTGTGTGAGGACCTGTTTGGTCTTCCCATTGCACCTGGGTTTGTGTATTGTTTCTCCTTTTGCCTCTCGTACGGCGCTGGCCAAACCCTAAAAAAGGAGGGCTATTGAAATTGTGATAGCCTGAAAAAGGTCCAACTGGGGGCTGCATAGGATATTGGAAAGCCCCTGGTGGGCCCCATGGATTCGGTGGCCACCATGGTTGTTGATGTTGTTGGCCTCTATGATACTGGAACCGTGTGGGACGGCCTTGTCCTCGGCCAGGATGGAAAGAAGGATCGGCTATATCTGAGTCACTACCAGAATCATTGCTGGACCCCGAATAGTTAGAGCCATAATATCTTCCATTCCTCCTAAACTCTGGTGCTTTATAGGAGTCACTAGTATATGGATATACCACTTCCATTTTAAATTTCTCCAGATCTTTTTTGAACTTCTCCACTTTGGTCTGTAAGATTGAATCATTAAATTCTTTGTTATTCTTATTGCATTCCTCTGATTGTTTTTTAAAGAGGGCTGGTGCAATGGTTGTTTTTATCTGTCCTTCAAGGACCTGGATTTCAATTAAGATAGCATCTGCTACTCTTTTGGCGGTGCTGATGATCAGGATTAACCAATCTCTGGTGCACCGCCAAGCTATTAAACTCCAGTCCTTGAGGAAAGCCTTGTCAGTCAAAAAAAGTCTAGGGGCATTCCTGACAATTAGACCGGGTGGGGCGCAACTAGCTCTGAGATATTCTGCCATAATAATCCCATGTACCGCCGTGCGTGAATATGATTTTTTGAGTGTTAGTGCTTTGGCCCAATCATCTGTCGGAACCGACGATGGACCAGGTAGTGACTCTAATATGCTAGGCATATTCTCTAAAATCGATTGGAAAATTGTATCATCAAAAGTAAGTCCTTGGCGTTCAGCCATGATGGCTGAAGTAAAAACCTGTAGCTAAAGAGCCTGTGTGGGGAACCCAAGAAGAAAAAAATTGAAAGAAAGAAAAAACCTGTTCGCACAGCGTAATTCAGGAAAACTACCTATAAAGTGTAGTTTGTATGTGAAAGACCCGCAGCCGAAAGCTGCTCATGCTACAAAAACAAAAACGGGGGTTGGAGGGTCTAAGGGAATTTAGAGACCAGCCCAGGTAAATTTCCCCTACTATACAATATCTAAATACAAGAAACCTGGGGGTCTATCATCAAGACAAAGGTGTGTCTAAAGCCATACAAAGTGTTAAATCAACAGAATATCTGTGCGGTAGCTAAATGGTCTAGTTTTATAGAGTATAGTAAACCAACGCATGAAACCACCAGCAACTCTAGGTGAGATCCAATATCCAGAGATGGATTACCATCAAAATCTTGTTGGTGATCTAGTTTTCTCATGTGGTCATCCACAGGGCTAGGCTGGTGTGTCTCTAGATCAATTGAGACTACAACCAGGGCCGCCTGTCAGGACTGGGGTCACTCCCGCAGTCGCTAGCTGACCATGCGTGGGATCACCAATTGGAAAAAGGTGCAGTGCAAAGAGTGAAGGTGTGAAGAAAAAGTGAAATTAAAAAGGAATAGAGGATTCTCAGTGAAGAAATTTTAATGACTGAAGAGCCTCTTTCAATTTAAAAACCAGAACAGCGCAAAAACAGCAGTATAAACAAATGACTGCTTAAGGGCCGACATGTTTCTGCCAGTAGGGGATATACTCCCTTGGCTTTCCTCAGGGCCTCTGTTCTTCAAAACATTTGCTACTGCAAGTGTTTAAACCAAATCAAACCAATACATAAATCATATACAGTGACATATTTTAAAGGATATGTTCCTATTCCTCCATGTCAGCTGGTGTGTGAATCACCTATAACAAAAAATGCAAAGTGGTATAAATGCGCTGGTTATATAACAATATAATACCGTTAACTGAAAGGAACATCAAGTTCCTTACTCACCCTTCTTGACAGGGGAAATTACCTCACCTCACCTGGACCAAGCTCAGAGTAAGGGAGGCCACGCTCTAAGGATAAGAAAAAGTAGTCCCAATCAGGAAGAAGCAAAGCAAGTTGCAGCCTAACTTCTTGTTTAGAGTTACTAAAGATTACTCATCCATAGCTTAAAAATCTCACAATCAATCTCTAAAAAGGGCTCACCCCCAGGTACTGGCACTACAGGTATAGTGAACAGAAATATAAAGAAGGTATGAGCTCACAAAATGTTAAGGAGTCTTCATATGGTCACAACACTCACCTATCCGTCGTTGCCCCAAGCTGTGTCTGAGGCTGGGGGAGGCAACGCTGGGTGGATGGAGTCCGTCTTACATAGGTGTGTTCTCCATTTGGATGCCCCTATCAGCGCGAGTGTTGTAGCCGCGCTGTTTTCCAAAAGGTTTGGATTGCACCTAGACTTGGTGCTTCTGGAAGGGGCACACTGTTTCATTTTCCTTAGCAATAACATAAAGGCTGTCACGCTTTTACTGGATAAACGATCGCCAAGTTTGTTATTGTTTGCTGAGTGAGACAAGTGATCTCGCGAGATCTCGACGGAACTACAACTATGGAGATTGTAGTTCGAGAGCGTCGAACTCAGGTCGATACCCGAACTACTGGACAAGGGAAATGTAGTTCTGTTCACGATTCCTATACTTGGTGCGAGAGCTGCTAAACAAATTAAACTTGCCGTGGACTTAATCTTAGGAGTACAATTTCATATCTGATGTCAGCCACGTTCAGATTGCTACCCCTGTGCTAATTAGTTACACATTATTCATGAATTTGCGGAGTCGAGTTTAAGCTCACACACGGAATATATTTTATTTAATGTCAGCCACATTAAGATAACTCCCCCTGTGCCAATTACCTATGCTTAGATCTTGAATTTAAGATTAGCACGCTGTTTCACAGTGATCTATCTCCGAGTGTTGTTAATGGTTGCCGAATGAGACGCGAGTTCTCGAGAGGTCTCAACAAGACTACAATAATGGAGATTGTAGTTCATAAGCGTCAACTAGGATCGACAAAAGAACTACTGGGCAAGGGAGATGTAGTTCTACGCACGGTACCTGTGATTATTATGACTTCTTGGTGCGGAATAAATAAATTTTAACTAGCCCTGAACTTGATCTTAAGACTAGAGGTTAGACTAACATGGGGAATATATCCTGCTTATTGTAAGGCATGTGAAGATGACTACCCCTCATGCGCAGCCAACTGGAAGAATTGGAAAATGTCTAAATAGATGCCTCAAAATGAACATATAAAGGTGTGTTAACTTTAAAAGGTATACTTAAATTCAATCCTTTGTATCGGTCACATAAATTATGTGAGCTAGGAAGAGTTAGACTGCCGATCATGTAACCCTGTGACTTGGAAAACTATACATGTGGTCTAAACAGACCCTTCCCCAATTGTATGTAACCGTTTCCCATGGTGGTCGTGATATCTAGAGAAGGTACTTAAAGGAGACAAATGTAGCTACATACATAATACAATGACTGAGGAAGAAAGATGTAGTGTATTATGCTTGTTCATATATATTTAGCAAGGTTACTGGAAAAGTGTGTAATGACCCTATAGTAAGCCAATCATAGAGTAGTCCATGGGATTTCATCGTTCAAGCCCCTGGAATCTGTAGATAATCTAAAAATCCATTGTTGTTCCTTTACAAACAGAAATCTGGCTATGTCTCCAATGTGAGAGGGTATAAATGGCTTCTCTAGAACTGTCCAGGTAAAGTCAGTTTCCTTATGGTTAAGCTCAATTAAATGTATCGTAAGTTTGGAAACGCTCTTTTTGCAGCGAAAAGCACTTTTGTGCTCCAACATCCTTGTTCGCACCTTTCTAGTGGTCATTCCCACATATTTTTCTTGACAGGGACATGTCAGTAAGTAGATCAACTGGGAACTGTTACAGTTAGTAAAGTTTTTCAGAATCCAGGGACGGTCTGTGCCTATCTCAATTTGATTGATTTTTTCAGTTTGAGGGCACACAGTGCAGTTCCCGCACGGGTGATGTCCGGTGACTACTGGAGTGTTCCAGAGGGTCCCTACTGTCCTCATGGGAGGATCTCTGGGGCGAGTATGTATCAGTCGGTCCCTTAAATTAGTGGACCTTTTAAAGGCAAAGAGAGGGGATTCAATTTTTTCATCACCAAAGTTAAGAATCTTCCAGTTGTTCCTTACAATCCATTGAAACTGGTTTGACTTCGTGTTGTATGTAGTCACCAGGGTTAGACGGTCTAGAGGTGGTTTTTCAGCTTGGACCTCCAACAATGCGTCCCGATGGTTGTTAGCTGCTCGTTTCCATGACCGAGAAATCAACTTTTTTGGATAGTGTCGTGCTTTAAGTTGTAAGGACAAGCCTTCAGCATGTTTCTGGAAAGTAGTAGATGTAGAACAATTCCGCCGAACCCGTAAGAATTGCCCATAAGGCAAATTATCCCTAAGGGATTTGGGATGTTGGCTCTCATAAAGGAGCAACGAGTTCCTGGCTAGGGGTTTTTTATAGAGTTCCGTTTCCAGACCAGTGGGGGTTGAAAAAATAGACAGATCAAGGAAGGAAATCCTGTCTTTGCGTTTCTCCACTGTGAATCTCAGAAAACGATTCTGAGTATTCAGCCACTGATGGAACGACATGATTGACTCCTCATCTCCTCGCCAAATGACGAGGATGTCATCTATGTATCGTTTCCACCAGTGGATGTGGGGCCTAAAAGGGTTGTTAGGGGTCAAAACACATTCCTGCTCAAATGCATGGACATATAGGTTCGCCAAGCTGGGAGCAAAAATGCTCCCCATGCTGGTACCCGACACCTGTAAGTATATGGACTTTTCATACCTAAAGAAGTTCTCTTTCATGGCGATTTTAGCTAGGGCCATAATGAAAGGAACTGGTGTTATAGATTCCAGATTGGCCTCTTCAAGGATACGTATGATAGTGTCTAGGGTCTCGTCTTGAGGGATGGAGGTGTAGAGAGACTCTACATCAAGCGAGGCAAGGAAATCAGTTTGTGTATTGAAAGTAATATCTGGAATTACTCGTAACACATCCTTGGTATCCTTCAGGTAGGTAGGCATGGTTTGCACCAGAGGCCTCAGAAAAAAGTCCACAAAAGCTGAAAGGGGCTCTAAAAGAGACCAATGACCTGATATTATAGGTCTGCCCGGGGGTGGTCTTTGAATTTTGTGGACTTTTGGCAAAGTATAAAAGTAGGGCATCGTTGGATTATTGGTTTGCAAGAACTGTGCCTCATGTGCCGTAATCCAGCCCTCATTGAGAGCTTCCTCAACTAAGATCTTAATTTCGTTTGTGAGTCTCTCAGTGGGATCTTCATTTAGGAGAACATATGAAAGTGTATTGCTCAGTTGGCGGATACATTCTGCTCTATAAGTGGAAGTATCCTGCACCACTATTGATCCCCCCTTATCTGCTGGCTTGATAGTGATAAGGGGGTCTCGTGCCAATGATTGTAAAGCACGTTCTTCATTGTTCGATAAATTTTTGAAGGTCCTTGTTTCGGTATGCCAAAGTTTCTGCACATCTTCTCTTACCGCCCTCTCGAAGGTAGCTACTTAAGGGGGTATGGAATGTATTGGGGGTAAGAAACTGGATTTAGGCCTAAGTCCAGTATTTTTATCTCTTGTTTCAGAATCAATAGTTTCTTTGTCCCTGAAGAAGTAGTGCAGGCGCAGTTTTCGAAAGAAATTGGCCAATTCTACCTGAAGTTTAAACGGATCACCTTTGTCAGTGATAACATACCCCAAACCTTTGTTTAAGACTACCTCTTCTAAAGCAGAGAGGGTTTTGGAACTGAGGTTGATCACTAGACTGGGTTGGTCACAATCGGTCACGGGCGAGAGGTCCCTCTCATTTGGCTCCGTGTTCCTGTGTGAGGACCTGTTTGGTCTTCCCATTGCACCTGCGTTTGTGTATTGTTTCTCCTTTTGCCTCTCGTACGGCGCTGGCCAAACCCTAAAAAAGGAGGGCTATTGAAATTGTGATAGCCTGAAAAAGGTCCAACTGGGGGCTGCATAGGATATTGGAAAGCCCCTGGTGGGCCCCATGGATTCGGTGGCCACCATGGTTGTTGATGTTGTTGGCCTCTATGATACTGGAACCGTGTGGGACGGCCTTGTCCTCGGCCAGGATGGAAAGAAGGATCGGCTATATCTGAGTCACTACCAGAATCATTGCTGGACCCCGAATAGTTAGAGCCATAATATCTTCCATTCCTCCTAAACTCTGGTGCTTTATAGGAGTCACTAGTATATGGATATACCACTTCCATTTTAAATTTCTCCAGATCTTTTTTGAACTTCTCCACTTTGGTCTGTAAGATTGAATCATTAAATTCTTTGTTATTCTTATTGCATTCCTCTGATTGTTTTTTAAAGAGGGCTGGTGCAATGGTTGTTTTTATCTGTCCTTCAAGGACCTGGATTTCAATTAAGATAGCATCTGCTACTCTTTTGGCGGTGCTGATGATCAGGATTAACCAATCTCTGGTGCACCGCCAAGCTATTAAACTCCAGTCCTTGAGGAAAGCCTTGTCAGTCAAAAAAAGTCTAGGGGCATTCCTGACAATTAGACCGGGTGGGGCGCAACTAGCTCTGAGATATTCTGCCATAATAATCTCATGTACCGCCGTGCGTGAATATGATTTTTTGAGTGTTAGTGCTTTGGCCCAATCATCTGTCGGAACCGACGATGGACCAGGTAGTGACTCTAATATGCTAGGCATATTCTCTAAAATCGATTGGAAAATTGTATCATCAAAAGTAAGTCCTTGGCGTTCAGCCATGATGGCTGAAGTAAAAACCTGTAGCTAAAGAGCCTGTGTGGGGAACCCAAGAAGAAAAAAATTGAAAGAAAGAAAAAACCTGTTCGCACAGCGTAATTCAGGAAAACTACCTATAAAGTGTAGTTTGTATGTGAAAGACCCGCAGCCGAAAGCTGCTCATGCTACAAAAACAAAAACGGGGGTTGGAGGGTCTAAGGGAATTTAGAGACCAGCCCAGGTAAATTTCCCCTACTATACAATATCTAAATACAAGAAACCTGGGGGTCTATCATCAAGACAAAGGTGTGTCTAAAGCCATACAAAGTGTTAAATCAACAGAATATCTGTGCGGTAGCTAAATGGTCTAGTTTTATAGAGTATAGTAAACCAACGCATGAAACCACCAGCAACTCTAGGTGAGATCCAATATCCAGAGATGGATTACCATCAAAATCTTGTTGGTGATCTAGTTTTCTCATGTGGTCATCCACAGGGCTAGGCTGGTGTGTCTCTAGATCAATTGAGACTACAACCAGGGCCGCCTGTCAGGACTGGGGTCACTCCCGCAGTCGCTAGCTGACCATGCGTGGGATCACCAATTGGAAAAAGGTGCAGTGCAAAGAGTGAAGGTGTGAAGAAAAAGTGAAATTAAAAAGGAATAGAGGATTCTCAGTGAAGAAATTTTCATGACTGAAGAGCCTCTTTCAATTTAAAAACCAGAACAGCGCAAAAACAGCAGTATAAACAAATGACTGCTTAAGGGCCGACATGTTTCTGCCAGTAGGGGATATACTCCCTTGGCTTTCTTAAGGGCCTCTGTTCTTCAAAACATTTGCTACTGCAAGTGTTTAAACCAAATCAAACCAATACATAAATCATATACAGTGACATATTTTAAAGGATATGTTCCTAATTCTCCATGTCAGCTGGTGTGTGAATCACCTATAACAAAAAATGCAAAGTGGTATAAATGCGCTGGTTATATAACAATATAATACCGTTAACTGAAAGGAACATCAAGTTCCTTACTCACCCTTCTTGACAGGGGAAATTACCTCACCTCACCTGGACCAAGCTCAGAGTAAGGGAGGCCACGCTCTAAGGATAAGAAAAAGTAGTCCCAATCAGGAAGAAGCAAAGCAAGTTGCAGCCTAACTTCTTGTTTAGAGTTACTAAAGATTACTCATCCATAGCTTAAAAATCTCACAATCAATCTCTAAAAAGGGCTCACCCCCAGGTACTGGCACTACAGGTATAGTGAACAGAAATATAAAGAAGGTATGAGCTCACAAAATGTTAAGGAGTCTTCATATGGTCACAACACTCACCTATCCGTCGTTGCCCCAAGCTGTGTCTGAGGCTGGGGGAGGCAACGCTGGGTAGATGGAGTCCGTCTTACATAGGTGTGTTCTCCATTTGGATGCCCCTATCAGCGCGAGTGTTGTAGCCGCGCTGTTTTCCAAAAGGTTTGGATTGCACCTAGACTTGGTGCTTCTGGAAGGGGCACACTGTTTCATTTTCCTTAGCAATCACATAAAGGCTGTCACGCTTTTACTGGATAAACGATCGCCAAGTTTGTTATTGTTTGCTGAGTGAGACGCGTGATCTCGCGAGATCTCGACGGAACTACAACTATGGAGATTGTAGTTCGAGAGCGTCGAACTCAGGTCGATACCCGAACTACTGGACAAGGGAAATGTAGTTCTGTTCACGATTCCTATACTTGGTGCGAGAGCTGCTAAACAAATTAAACTTGCCGTGGACTTAATCTTAGGAGTACAATTTCATATCTGATGTCAGCCACGTTCAGATTGCTACCCCTGTGCTAATTAGTTACACATTATTCATGAATTTGCGGAGTCGAGTTTAAGCTCACACACGGAATATATTTTATTTAATGTCAGCCACATTAAGATAACTCCCCCTGTGCCAATTACCTATGCTTAGATCTTGAATTTAAGATTAGCACGCTGTTTCACAGTGATCTATCTCCGAGTGTTGTTAATGGTTGCCGAATGAGACGCGAGTTCTCGAGAGGTCTCAACAAGACTACAATAATGGAGATTGTAGTTCATAAGCGTCAACTAGGATCGACAAAAGAACTACTGGGCAAGGGAGATGTAGTTCTACGCACGGTACCTGTGATTATTATGACTTCTTGGTGCGGAATAAATAAATTTTAACTAGCCCTGAACTTGATCTTAAGACTAGAGGTTAGACTAACATGGGGAATATATCCTGCTTATTGTAAGGCATGTGAAGATGACTACCCCTCATGCGCAGCCAACTGGAAGAATTGGAAAATGTCTAAATAGATGCCTCAAAATGAACATATAAAGGTGTGTTAACCTTAAAAGGTATACTTAAATTCAATCCTTTGTATCGGTCACATAAATTATGTGAGCTAGGAAGAGTTAGACTGCCGATCATGTAACCCTGTGACTTGGAAAACTATACATGTGGTCTAAACAGACCCTTCCCCAATTGTATGTAACCGTTTCCCATGGTGGTCGTGATATCTAGAGAAGGTACTTAAAGGAGACAAATGTAGCTACATACATAATACAATGACTGAGGAAGAAAGATGTAGTGTATTATGCTTGTTCATATATATTTAGCAAGGTTACTGGAAAAGTGTGTAATGATGACCCTATAGTAAGCCAATCATAGAGTAGTCCATGGGATTTCATCGTTCAAGCCCCTGGAATCTGTAGATAATCTAAAAATCCATTGTTGTTCCTTTACAAACAGAAATCTGGCTATGTCTCCAATGTGAGAGGGTATAAATGGCTTCTCTAGAACTGTCCAGGTAAAGTCAGTTTCCTTATGGTTAAGCTCAATTAAATGTATCGTAAGTTTGGAAACGCTCTTTTTGCAGCGAAAAGCACTTTTGTGCTCCAACATCCTTGTTCGCACCTTTCTAGTGGTCATTCCCACATATTTTTCTTGACAGGGACATGTCAGTAAGTAGATCAACTGGGAACTGTTACAGTTAGTAAAGTTTTTCAGAATCCAGGGACGGTCTGTGCCTATCTCAATTTGATTGATTTTTTCAGTTTGAGGGCACACAGTGCAGTTCCCGCACGGGTGATGTCCGGTGACTGCTGGAGTGTTCCAGAGGGTCCCTACTGTCCTCATGGGAGGATCTCTGGAGCGAGTATGTATCAGTTGGTCCCTTAAATTAGTGGACCTTTTAAAGGCAAAGAGAGGGGATTCAATTTTTTCATCACCAAAGTTAAGAATCTTCCAGTTGTTCCTTACAATCCGTTGAAACTGGTTTGACTTCGTGTTGTAAGTAGTCACCAGGGTTAGACGGTCCAGAGGTGGTTTTTCAGCTTGGACCTCCAACAATGCGTCCCGATGGTTGTTAGCTGCTTGTTTCCATGAGCGAGAAATCAACTTTTTTGGATAGTGTCGTGCTTTAAGTTGTAAGGACAAGCCTTCAGCATGTTTCTGGAAAGTAGTAGATGTAGAACAATTCCGCCGAACCCGTAAGAATTGCCCATAAGGCAAATTATCCCTAAGGGATTTGGGATGTTGGCTCTCATAAAGGAGCAACGAGTTCCTGGCTAGGGGTTTTTTATAGAGTTCCGTTTCCAGACCAGTGGGGGTTGAAAAAATAGACAGATCAAGGAAGGAAATCCTGTCTTTGCTTTTCTCCACTGTGAATCTCAGAAAACGATTCTGAGTATTCAGCCACTGATGGAACGACATGATTGACTCCTCATCTCCTCGCCAAATGACGAGGATGTCATCTATGTATCGTTTCCACTAGTGGATGTGGGGCCTAAAAGGGTTGTTAGGGGTCAAAACACATTCCTGCTCAAATGCATGGACATATAGGTTTGCCAAGCTGGGAGCAAAAATGCTCCCCATGCTGGTACCCGACACCTGTAAGTATATGGACTTTTCATACCTAAAGAAGTTCTCTTTCATGGCGATTTTAGCTAGGGCCATAATGAAAGGAACTGGTGTTATAGATTCCAGATTGGCCTCTTCAAGGATACGCATGATAGTGTCTAGGGTCTCGTCTTGAGGGATGGAGGTGTAGAGAGACTCTACATCAAGCGAGACAAGGAAATCAGTTTGTGTATTGAAAGTAATATCTGGAATTACTCATAACACATCCTTGGTATCCTTCAGGTAGGTAGGCATGGTTTGCACCAGAGGCCTCAGAAAAAAGTCCACAAAAGCTGAAAGGGGCTCTAAAAGAGACCCCTGACCTGATATTATAGGTCTGCCCGGGGGTGGTCTTTGAATTTTGTGGACTTTTGGCAAAGTATAAAAGTAGGGCATCGTTGGATTATTGGTTTGCAAGAACTGTGCCTCATGTGCCGTAATCCAGCCCTCATTAAGAGCTTCCTCAACTAAGATCTTAATTTCGTTTGTTGGTCTCTCAGTGGGATCTTCATTTAGGAGAACATATGAAAGTGTATTGCTCAGTTGGCGGATACATTCTGCTCTATAAGTGGAAGTATCCTGCACCACTATTGATCTCCCCTTATCTGCTGGCTTGATAGTGATAAGGGGGTCTCGTGCCAATGATTGTAAAGCACGTTCTTCATTGTTCGATACATTTTTGAAGGTCCTTGTTTCGGTATGCCAAAGTTTCTGCACATCTTCTCTTACCGCCCTCTCGAAGGTAGCTACTTAAGGGGGTATGGAATGTATTGGGGGTAAGAAACTGGATTTAGGCCTAAGTCCAGTATTTTTATCTCTTGTTTCAGAATCAATAGTTTCTTTGTCCCTGAAGAAGTAGTGCAGGCGCAGTTTTCGAAAGAAATTGGCCAATTCTACCTGAAGTTTAAACGGATCACCTTTGTCAGTGATAACATACCCCAAACCTTTGTTTAAGACTACCTCTTCTAAAGCAGAGAGGGTTTTGGAACTGAGGTTGATCACTAGACTAGGTTGGTCACAATCGGTCACGGGCGAGAGGTCCCTCTCATTTGGCTCCGTGTTCCTGTGTGAGGACCTGTTTGGTCTTCCCATTGCACCTGGGTTTGTGTATTGTTTCTCCTTTTGCCTCTCGTACGGCGCTGGCCAAACCCTAAAAAAGGAGGGCTATTGAAATTGTGATAGCCTGAAAAAGGTCCAACTGGGGGCTGCATAGGATATTGGAAAGCCCCTGGTGGGCCCCATGGATTCGGTGGCCACCATGGTTGTTGATGTTGTTGGCCTCTATGATACTGGAACCGTGTGGGACGGCCTTGTCCTCGGCCAGGATGGAAAGAAGGACCGGCTCTATCTGAGTCACTACCAGAATCATTGCTGGACCCCGAATAGTTAGAGCCATAATATCTTCCATTCCTCCTAAACTCTGGTGCTTTCTAGGAGTCACTAGTATATGGATATACCACTTCCATTTTAAATTTCTCCAGATCTTTTTTGAACTTCTCCACTTTGGTCTGTAAGATTGAATCATTAAATTCTTTGTTATTCTTATTGCATTCCTCTGATTGTTCTTTAAAGAGGGCTGATGCAGTGGTTGTTTTTATCTGTCCTTCAAGGACCTGGATTAAGATAGCATCTGCTACTCTTTTGGCGGTGCTGATGATCAGGATTAACCAATCTCTGGTGCACCGCCAAGCTATTAAACTCCAGTCCTTGAGGAAAGCCTTGTCAGTCAAAAAAAGTCTAGGGGCATTCCTGACAATTAGACCGGGTGGGGCGCAACTAGCTCTGAGATATTCTGCCATAATAATCCCATGTACCGCCGTGCGTGAATATGATTTTTTGAGTGTTAGTGCTTTGGCCCAATCATCTGTCGGAACCGACGATGGACCAGGTAGTGACTCTAATATGCTAGGCATATTCTCTAAAATCGATTGGAAAACTGTATCATCAAAAGTAAGTCCTTGGCGTTCAGCCATGATGGCTGAAGTAAAAACCTGTAGCTAAAGAGCCTGTGTGGGGAACCCAAGAAGAAAAAAATTGAAAGAAAGAAAAAACCTGTTCGCACAGCGTAATTCAGGAAAACTACCTATAAAGTGTAGTTTGTATGTGAAAGACCCGCAGCCGAAAGCTGCTCATGCTACAAAAACAAAAACGGGGGTTGGAGGGTCTAAGGGAATTTAGAGACCAGCCCAGGTAAATTTCCCCTACTATACAATATCTAAATACAAGAAACCTGGGGGTCTATCATCAAGACAAAGGTGTGTCTAAAGCCATACAAAGTGTTAAATCAACAGAATATCTGTGCGGTAGCTAAATGGTCTAGTGTTATAGAGTATAGTAAACCAACGCATGAAACCACCAGCAACTCTAGGTGAGATCCAATATCCAGAGATGGATTACCATCAAAATCTTGTTGGTGATCTAGTTTTCTCATGTGGTCATCCACAGGGCTAGGCTGGTGTGTCTCTAGATCAATTGAGACTACAACCAGGGCCGCCTGTCAGGACTGGGGTCACTCCCGCAGTCGCTAGCTGACCATACGTGGGATCACCAATTGGAAAAAGGTGCAGTGCAAAGAGTGAAGGTGTGAAGAAAAAGTGAAATTAAAAAGGAATAGAGGATTCTCAGTAAAGAAATTTTAATGACTGAAGAGCCTCTTTCAATTTAAAAACCAGAACAGCGCAAAAACAGCAGTATAAACAAATGACTGCTTAAGGGCCGACATGTTTCTGCCAGTAGGGGATATACTCCCTTGGCTTTCCTCAGGGCCTCTGTTCTTCAAAACGTTTGCTACTGCAAGTGTTTAAACCAAATCAAACCAATACATACATCATATACAGTGACATATTTTAAAGGATATGTTCCTATTCCTCCATGTCAGCTGGTGTGTGAATCACCTATAACAAAAAATGCAAAGTGGTATAAATGCGCTGGTTATATAACAATATAATACCGTTAACTGAAAGGAACATCAAGTTCCTTACTCACCCTTCTTGACAGGGGAAATTACCTCACCTCACCTGGACCAAGCTCAGAGTAAGGGAGGCCACGCTCTAAGGATAAGAAAAAGTAGTCCCAATCAGGAAGAAGCAAAGCAAGTTGCAGCCTAACTTCTTGTTTAGAGTTACTAAAGATTACTCATCCATAGCTTAAAAATCTCACAATCAATCTCTAAAAAGGGCTCACCCCCAGGTACTGGCAGTACAGGTATAGTGAACAGAAATATAAAGAAGGTATGAGCTCACAAGATGTTAAGGAGTCTTCATATGGTCACAACACTCACCTATCCGTCGTTGCCCCAAGCTGTGTCTGAGGCTGGGGGAGGCAACGCTGGGTAGATGGAGTCCGTCTTATATAGGTGTGTTCTCCATTTGGATGCCCCTATCAGCGCGAGTGTTGTAGCCGCGCTGTTTTCCAAAAGGTTTGGATTGCACCTAGACTTGGTGCTTCTGGAAGGGGCACACTGTTTCATTTTCCTTAGCAATCACATAAAGGCTGTCACGCTTTTACTGGATAAACGATCGCCAAGTTTGTTATTGTTTGCTGAGTGAGACGCGTGATCTCGCGAGATCTCGACGGAACTACAACTATGGAGATTGTAGTTCGAGAGCGTCGAACTCAGGTCGATACCCGAACTACTGGACAAGGGAAATGTAGTTCTATTTACGATCCCTATACTTGGTGTGAGAGCTGCTAAACAAATTAAACTTGCCGTGGACTTAATCTTAGGAGTACAATTTCATATCTGATGTCAGCCACGTTCAGATTGCTACCCCTGTGCTAATTAGTTACACATTATTCATGAATTTGCGGAGTCGAGTTTAAGCTCACGCACGGAATATATTTTATTTAATGTCAGCCACATTAAGATAACTCCCCCTGTGCCAATTACCTATGCTTAGATCTTGAATTTAAGATTAGCACGCTGTTTCACAGTGATCGATCTCCGAGTGTTGTTAATGGTTGCCGAATGAGACGCGAGTTCTCGCGAGGTCTCAACAAGACTACAATAATGGAGATTGTAGTTCACAAGCGTCAACTAGGAACGACAAAAGAACTACTGGGCAAGGGAGATGTAGTTCTACGCACGGTACCTGTGATTATTATGACTTCTTGGTGCGGAATAAATAAATTGTAACTAGCCCTGAACTTGATCTTAAGACTAGAGGTTAGACTAACATGGGGAATATATCCTGCTTATTGTAAGGCATGTGAAGATGACTACCCCTCATGCGCAGCCAACTGGAAGAATTGGAAAATGTCTAAATAGATGCCTCAAAATGAACATATAAAGGTCTGTTAACCTTAAAAGGTATACTTAAATTCAATCCTTTGTATCGGTCACATAAATTATGTGAGCTAGGAAGAGTTAGACTGCCGATCATGTAACCCTGTGACTTGGAAAACTATACATGTGGTCTAAACAGACCCTTCCCCAATTGTATGTAACCGTTTCCCATGGTGGTCGTGATATCTAGAGAAGGTACTTAAAGGAGACAAATGTAGCTACATACATAATACAATGACTGAGGAAGAAAGATGTAGTGTATTATGCTTGTTCATGTATATTTAGCAAGGTTACTGGAAAAGTGTGTAATGACCCTATAGTAAGCCAATCATAGAGTAGTCCATGGGATTTCATCGTTCAAGCCCCTGGAATCTGTAGATAATCTAAAAATCCATTGTTGTTCCTTTACAAACAGAAATCTGGCTATGTCTCCAATGTGAGAGGGTATAAATGGCTTCTCTAGAACTGTCCAGGTAAAGTCAGTTTCCTTATGGTTAAGCTCAATGAAATGTATCGTAAGTTAGGAAACGCTCTTTTTGCAGCGAAAAGCACTTTTGTGCTCCAACATCCTTGTTCGCACCTTTCTAGTGGTCATTCCCACATATTTTTCTTGACAGGGACATGTCAGTAAGTAGATCAACTGGGAACTGTTACAGTTAGTAAAGTTTTTCAGAATCCAGGGACGGTCTGTGCCTATCTCAATTTGATTGATTTTTTCAGTTTGAGGGCACACAGTGCAGTTCCCGCACGGGTGATGTCCGGTGACTGCTGGAATGTTCCAGAGGGTCCCTACTGTCCTCATGGGAGGATCTCTGGGGTGAGTATGTATCAGTCGGTCCCTTAAATTAGTGGACCTTTTAAAGGCAAAGAGAGGGGATTCAATTTTTTCATCACCAAAGTTAAGAATCTTCCAGTTGTTCCTTACAATCCGTTGAAACTGGTTTGACTTCGTGTTGTATGTAGTCACCAGGGTTAGACGGTCTAGAGGTGGTTTTTCAGCTTGGACCTCCAACAATGCGTCCCGATGGTTGTTAGCTGCTCATTTCCATGAGCGAGAAATCAACTTTTTTGGATAGTGTTGTGCTTTAAGTTGTAAGGACAAGCCTTCAGCATGTTTCTGGAAAGTAGTAGATGTAGAACAATTCCGCCGAACCCGTAAGAATTGCCCATAAGGCAAATTATCCCCAAGGGATTTGGGATGTTGGCTCTCATAAAGGAGCAACGAGTTCCTGGCTAGGGTTTTTTTTATAGAGTTCTGTTTCCAGACCTGTGGGGGTTGAAAAAATAGACAGATCAAGGAAGGAAATCCTGTCTTTGCTTTTCTCCACTGTGAATCTCAGAAAACGATTCTGAGTATTCAGCCACTGATGGAACGACATGATTGACTCCTCATCTCCTCGCCAAATGACGAGGATGTCATCTATGTATCGTTTCCACCAGTGGATGTGGGGCCTAAAAGGGTTGTTAGGGGTCAAAACACATTCCTGCTCAAATGCATGGACATATAGGTTTGCCAAGCTGGGAGCAAAAATGCTCCCCATGCTGGTACCCGACACCTGTAAGTATATGGACTTTTCATACCTAAAGAAGTTCTCTTTCATGGCGATTTTAGCTAGGGCCATAATGAAAGGAACTGGTGTTATAGATTCCAGATTGGCCTCTTCAAGGATACGCATGATAGTGTCTAGGGTCTTGTCTTGAGGCATGGAGGTGTAGAGAGACTCTACATCAAGCGAGACAAGGAAATCAGTTTGTGTATTGAAAGTAATATCTGGAATTACTCGTAACACATCCTTGGTATCCTTCAGGTAGGTAGGCATGGTTTGCACCAGAGGCCTCAGAAAAAAGTCCACAAAAGCTGAAAGGGGCTCTAAAAGAGACCCCTGACCTGATATTATAGGTCTGCCCGGGGGTGGTCTTTGAATTTTGTGGACTTTTGGCAAAGTATAAAAGTAGGGCATCGTTGGATTATTGGTTCTTTGGCTACAGGTTTTTACTTCAGCCATCATGGCTGAACGCCAAGGACTTACTTTTGATGATACAATTTTCCAATCGATTTTAGAGAATATGCCTAGCATATTAGAGTCACTACCTGGTCCATCGTCGGTTCCGACAGATGATTGGGCCAAAGCACTAACACTCAAAAAATCATATTCACGCACGGCGGTACATGGGATTATTATGGCAGAATATCTCAGAGCTAGTTGCGCCCCACCCGGTCTAATTGTCAGGAATGCCCCTAGACTTTTTTTGACTGACAAGGCTTTCCTCAAGGACTGGAGTTTAATAGCTTGGCGGTGCACCAGAGATTGGTTAATCCTGATCATCAGCACCGCCAAAAGAGTAGCAGATGCTATCTTAATTGAAATCCAGGTCCTTGAAGGACAGATAAAAACAACCATTGCACCAGCCCTCTTTAAAAAACAATCAGAGAAATGCAATAAGAATAACAAAGAATTTAATGATTCAATCTTACAGACCAAATTGGAGAAGTTCAAAAAAGATCTGGAGAAATTTAAAATGGAAGTGGTATATCCATATACTAGTGACTCCTATAAAGCACCAGAGTTTAGGAGGAATGGAAGATATTATGGCTCTAACTATTCGGGGTCCAGCAACGATTCTGGTAGTGACTCAGATATAGCCAGTCCTTCTTTCCATCCTGGCCGAGGACAAGGCCGTCCCACACGGTTCCAGTATCATAGAGGCCAACAACATCAACAACCATGGTGGCCACCGAATCCATGGGGCCCACCAGGGGCTTTCCAATATCCTATGCAGCCCCCAGTTGGACCTTTTTCAGGCTATCACAATTTCAATAGCCCTCCTTTTTTAGGGTTTGGCCAGCGCCATACGAGAGGCAAAAGGAGAAACAATACACAAACCCAGGTGCAATGGGAAGACCAAACAGGTCCTCACACAGGAACACGGAGCCAAACGAGAGGGACCTCTCGCCCGTGACCGATTGTGACCAACCCAGTCTAGTGATCAACCTCAGTTCCAAAACCCTCTCTGCTTTAGAAGAGGTAGTCTTAAACAAAGGTTTGGGGTATGTTATCACTGACAAAGGTGATCCGTTTAAACTTCAGGTAGAATTGGCCAATTTCTTTCGGAAACTGCGCCTGCACTACTTCTTCAGGGACAAAGAAACTATTGATTCTGAAACAAGAGATAAAAATACTGGACTTAGGCCTAAATCCAGTTTTTTACCCCCAATACATTCCATACCCCCTCAAGTAGCTACCTTCGAGAGGGCGGTAAGAGAAGATGTGCAGAAACTTTGGCATACCGAAACAAGGACCTTCAAAAATTTATCGAACAATGAAGAACATGCTTTACAATCATTGGCACGAGACCCCCTTATCACTATCAAGCCAGCAGATAAGGGGGGATCAATAGTGGTGCAGGATACTTCCACTTATAGAGCAGAATGTATCCGCCAACTGAGCAATACATTTTCATATGTTCTCCTAAATGAAGATCCCACTGAGAGACTCACAAACGAAATTAAGATCTTAGTTGAGGAAGCTCTCAATGAGGGCTGGATTACGGCACATGAGGCACAGTTCTTGCAAACCAATAATCCAACGATGCCCTACTTTTATACTTTGCCAAAAGTCCACAAAATTCAAAGACCACCCCCGGGCAGACCTATAATATCAGGTCAGGGGTCTCTTTTAGAGCCCCTTTCAGCTTTTGTGGACTTTTTTCTGAGGCCTCTGGTGCAAACCATGCCTACCTACCTGAAGGATACCAAGGATGTGTTATGAGTAATTCCAGATATTACTTTCAATACACAAACTGATTTCCTTGTCTCGCTTGATGTAGAGTCTCTCTACACCTCCATCCCTCAAGACGAGACCCTAGACACTATCATGCGTATCCTTGAAGAGGCCAATCTGGAATCTATAACACCAGTTCCTTTCATTATGGCCCTAGCTAAAATCGCCATGAAAGAGAACTTCTTTAGGTATGAAAAGTCCATATACTTACAGGTGTCGGGTACCAGCATGGGGAGCATTTTTGCTCCCAGCTTGGCAAACCTATATGTCCATGCATTTGAGCAGGAATGTGTTTTGACCCCTAACAACCCTTTTAGGCCCCACATCCACTAGTGGAAACGATACATAGATGACATCCTCGTCATTTGGCGAGGAGATGAGGAGTCAATCATGTCGTTCCATCAGTGGCTGAATACTCAGAATCGTTTTCTGAGATTCACAGTGGAGAAAAGCAAAGACAGGATTTCCTTCCTTGATCTGTCTATTTTTTCAACCCCCACTGGTCTGGAAACGGAACTCTATAAAAAACCCCTAGCCAGGAACTCGTTGCTCCTTTATGAGAGCCAACATCCCAAATCCCTTAGGGATAATTTGCCTTATGGGCAATTCTTACAGGTTCGGCGGAATTGTTCTACATCTACTACTTTCCAGAAACATGCTGAAGGCTTGTCCTTACAACTTAAAGCACGACACTATCCAAAAAAGTTGATTTCTCGCTCATGGAAATGAGCAGCTAACAACCATCGGGACGCATTGTTGGAGGTCCAAGCTGAAAAACCACCTCTAGACCGTCTAACCCTGGTGACTACATACAACACGAAGTCAAAGCAGTTTCAACGGATTGTAAGGAACAACTGGAAGATTCTTAACTTTGGTGATGAAAAAATTGAATCCCCTCTCTTTGCCTTTAAAAAGGTCCACTAATTTAAGGGACCGACTGATACATACTCGCCCCAGAGATCCTCCCATGAGGACAGTAGGGACCCTCTGGACCACTCCAGCAGTCACCGGACATCACCCGTGCGGGAACTGCACTGTGTGCCCTCAAACTGAAAAAATCAATCAAATTGAGATAGGCACAGACCGTCCCTGGATTCTGAAAAACTTTACTAACTGTAACAGTTCCCAGTTGATCTACTTACTGACATGTCCCTGTCAAGAAAAATATGTGGGAATGACCACTAGAAAGGTGCGAACAAGGATGTTGGAGCACAAAAGTGCTTTTCGCTGCAAAAAGAGCGTTTCCAAACTTACGATACATTTCATTGAGCTTAACCATAAGGAAACTGACTTTACCTGGACAGTTCTAGAGAAGCCATTTATACCCTCTCACATTGGAGACATAGCCAGATTTCTGTTTGTAAAGGAACAACAATGGATATTTAGATTATCTACAGATTCCAGGGGCTTGAACGATGAAATCCCATGGACTACTCTATGATTGGCTTACTATAGGGTCATTACACACTTTTCCAGTAACCTTGCTAAATATATATGAACAAGCATAATACACTACATCTTTCTTCCTCAGTCATTGTATTATGTATGTAGCTACATTTGTCTCCTTTAAGTACCTTCCCTAGATATCACGACCACCATGGGAAACGGTTACATACAATTGGGGAAGGGTCTGTTTAGACCACATGTATAGTTTTCCAAGTCACAGGGTTACATGATCGGCAGTCTAACTCTTCCTAGCTCACATAATTTATGTGACCGATACAAAGGATTGAATTTAAGTATACCTTTTAAGGTTAACACACCTTTATATGTTCATTTTGAGGCATCTATTTAGACATTTTCCAATTCTTCCAGTTGGCTGTGCATGAGGGGTAGTCATCTTCACATGCCTTACAATAAGCAGGATATATTCCCCATGTTAGTCTAACCTCTAGTCTTAAGATCAAGTTCAGGGCTAGTTACAATTTATTTATTCCGCACCAAGAAGTCATAATAATCACAGGTACCGTGCGTAGAACTACATCTCCCTTGCCCAGTAGTTCTTTTGTCGATCCTAGTTGACGCTTATGAACTACAATCTCCATTATTATAGTCTTGTTGAGACCTCGCGAGAACTCGCGTCTCATTCGGCAACCATTAACAACACTCGGAGATCGATCACTGTGAAACAGCGTGCTAATCTTAAATTCAAGATCTAAGCATAGGTAATTGGCACAGGGGGAGTTATCTTAATGTGGCTGACATTAAATAAAATATATTCCGTGCGTGAGCTTAAACTCGACTCCGCAAATTCATGAATAATGTGTAACTAATTAGCACAGGGGTAGCAATCTGAACGTGGCTGACATCAGATATGAAATTGTACTCCTAAGATTAAGTCCACGGCAAGTTTAATTTGTTTAGCAGCTCTCGCACCAAGTATAGGAATCGTAAACAGAACTACATTTCCCTTGTCCAGTAGTTCGGGTATCGACCTGAGTTCGACGCTCTCGAACTACAATCTCCATAGTTGTAGTTCCGTCGAGATCTCGCGAGATCACGCGTCTCACTCAGCAAACAATAACAAACTTGGCGATCGTTTATCCAGTAAAAGCGTGACAGCCTTTATGTGATTGCTAAGGAAAATGAAACAGTGTGCCCCTTCCAGAAGCACCAAGTCTAGGTGCAATCCAAACCTTTTGGAAAACAGCGCGGCTACAACACTCGCGCTGATAGGGGCATCCAAATGGAGAACACACCTATATAAGACGGACTCCATCTACCCAGCGTTGCCTCCCCCAGCCTCAGACACAGCTTGGGGCAACGACGGATAGGTGAGTGTTGTGACCATATGAAGACTCCTTAACATATTGTGAGCTCATACCTTCTTTATATTTCTGTTCACTATACCTGTAGTGCCAGTACCTGGGGGTGAGCCCTTTTTAGAGATTGATTGTGAGATTTTTAAGCTATGGATGAGTAATCTTTAGTAACTCTAAACAAGAAGTTAGGCTGCAACTTGCTTTGCTTCTTCCTGATTGGGACTACTTTTTCTTATCCTTAGAGCGTGGCCTCCCTTACTCTGAGCTTGGTCCAGGTGAGGTGAGGTAATTTCCCCTGTCAAGAAGGGTGAGTAAGGAACTTGATGTTCCTTTCAGTTAACGGTATTATATTGTTATATAACCAGCGCATTTATACCACTTTGCATTTTTTGTCATAGGTGATTCACACACCAGCTGACATGGAGGAATAGGAACATATCCTTTAAAATATGTCACTGTATATGATTTATGTATTGGTTTGATTTGGTTTAAACACTTGCAGTAGCAAAAGTTTTGAAGAACAGAGGCCCTGAGGAAAGCCAAGGGAGTATATCCCCTACTGGCAGAAACATGTCGGCCCTTAAGCAGTCATTTGTTTATACTGCTGTTTTTGCGCTGTTCTGGTTTTTAAATTGAAAGAGGCTCTTCAGTCATTAAAATTTCTTTACTGAGAATCCTCTATTCCTTTTTAATTTCACTTTTTCTTCACACCTTCACTCTTTGCACTGCACCTTTTTCCAATTGGTGATCCCACGCATGGTCAGCTAGCGACTGCGGGAGTGACCCCAGTCCTGACAGGCGGCCCTGGTTGTAGTCTCAATTGATCTAGAGACACACCAGCCTAGCCCTGTGGATGACCACATGAGAAAACTAGATCACCAACAAGATTTTGATGGTAATCCATCTCTGGATATTGGATCTCACCTAGAGTTGCTGGTGGTTTCATGCGTTAGTTTACTATACTCTATAAAACTAGACCATTTAGCTACCGCACAGATATTCTGTTGATTTAACACTTTGTATGGCTTTAGACACACCTTTGTCTTGATGATAGACCCCCAGGTTTCTTGTATTTAGATATTGTATAGTAGGGGAAATTTACCTGGGCTGGTCTCTAAATTCCCTTAGACCCTCCAACCCCCGTTTTTGTTTTTGTAGCTGTGTGTATGTCATCAATACTTCATGGTTCGAGAAATCTAAGGAAAACGATGGATATGTGTACTCAATGGGAGTATTGTACATGAAATTCAGCAATAATAATTTTAAGGGTACGTATTCTATAGTTATGACGGCCGAACTTAGCACGTGGACCTGTCTCCAATAAACTGTTGTTGTCGTGTTTAACTGTATATGCCAAGAGGGGGCCGCATGTCTTAGCATCAACCATTGCTATTCTTGTGTACATACTGTCTTGGTCGAAAGCCTGCATAATTGAATCTGCATCTACCCTGACAGGCTTATCTAGGCAGAGATGTCCAATTACCGTAGAGACACATGCAGCGGATAAATCGAGCTGACTAAAAGATTAATTAAAATTCTCTCGTATGGAGATATAGCCGTCTTTGCGGTAATAGGACGATTTAGGTAACACACAAGCTAGGTAAATGCGACTAGTTACTTACTTCGGAAGATAAGAACGGCTGCCTGGAACGGAAGGTTTTAACAGATCCCAGCTAGGAAAGAGCCTAACACAAATGGTCTATTTGAAGCTCCCTGTTTGGCGCGCGAAAAAGCCTAGTCTCGCGTGAAGCAAGATATCAAACCGGAAGGTGTCTATGCATGACGGCAATGCGTAGGAGTATGAAAAATAAAGGCGCCATCTTATCAGGATGCAATATCTGAAGTCGTTACATGAAAACCGACATTCAGATATATCTTTCTCTGTAAAAACTGCACGGTCATCAACGAAAATACGGGAAAAGAAATGTAATTCTCGAACGATGGATCAGCAACTGTATTGTTAATAAAGAAAACTCTATTGTATAACAGTTCGAAAAAAGACCCCTAGTCTAAAGCTACCAGTAATGCAAGGAAAATAGTTAGTGCAATTCCAAAGTAGGTTTCCAAGTATGTATTCATGGAAAACGAAGAGATATTATTACCTTACGGTACTCGAAGAATCACAAAAGGTGATACCTCCATCTTGGAAAGGTATGGGGTTTCGATTACAGCTCATTACACAGTCTACTCCAAGAACGGTGTGTGTCAATGACCTTGTAATAATACTACTACACAATCACTAAATTACTGTCAGAGTGGTCTTATTGGTGTACAATGATAGAGAAAAAGGGTGAAAGAAAAATTACAAGTGAGAAAAGAAAAACTAGTTGAAGAGAGAAACCCAATACAATATGGGGGCTGATCTGTTCTTACTAAGTTCACGGATGAAAAAGATTTACCACATTATATTGTATAATGTGTGGTAAATGTATGTAGAATGTACTCTCTGTAAGCACAAATTGTTAAAAATACATAACACACCTGTAGATTCACACGGGAACTGAAAAAGTAACAAATCAATACATGTCCATATCGTAGTCTCACATTATGGCTTGTTCCCAAGGTATTTCTGCATTTAATCCTTGAACAGCTGTTCCCAATAGAAAAATCCAGTACACTTCACGTAGTTTTAGAATCTTATCTGGATCTGACCCTGTCTTTGGATGTATCCTCTCCAGGACATACCAAGACATATTTTCAGGTGTATGATTTTGCTCTAGGTAATGGGCTACCATTGGGGCTGTTAATTTACGTGTCCTGATTGCAGACCGATGTTCTGTGAGTCTAACATGCAGTGTCGACCTGTTTGTCCCACATATCCTTTTTGGCAGGGACAAATAATTAAATAAATTACATTAGAGCTTTTACAGATGTTAAGGTCTTGGGGTTTGATTAGTTGTTTATTGAACAGCAAGGTCGGGCCTTGTATGACTGTGTCACAGGATTTGCAGTTTAGACAGCTATAGGTGCCTGAGACTGGTTGCATGTTGGTCAGTGACTGTTGTCCACTAAAAGTCCTTGCTGTCATGCGTGATCGTACAATGTGATCTTTTAATGACTTGTTTCTTTTATAGGCGAACATGGGTTTTGGTAGCTGATCTTCCTTGAGTGTGTTCACATTTAATATATGCCAATGGGCATATATTGTTTGTCTAATTCATCCATTTAACACTGAATGTTTAGTAATAAACACTAGATTGGGTGTTGTTTTGTCTCTACTAGGCTCCAAGAGGTGTTGGCGGTCATAAAAGCGAGCCCGTTTATATGAATCTCTAATTATATTTTTAGGATATCCTCTGGCCAAGAATTTAGATTTCATCATGTTAGATTTGTCATCGTAGTATGATAAGTTAGTGCAGTTACGTCTTAATCGAAGAAACTCACCAAATGGAACACTATTTTTCTGTAAGGTGGGATGGTAACTGTCATAGTGGAGTAAAGTGTTTCTTGCTGTGGGCTTTACGAATAAATCCACAGCAAGAATACCGTCTTGATGTTTAATGATGACGTTTAGATACTCCACTTGTGTCCTATCAGCATGGTAAGTAAATCTGATGTTCTTATCACGCAGATTGATCCATTGAAAAAACGGATCCAGGTTATCTTCATTATCAATCCAAATAAAAAACACATCATCAATGAATCGTGACCAATTAGTCACTGATTGATAGAATGGTGTAACTTCGTTGAAGATGTATTGATTTTCAAAAAAGGACATGTAGATATTGGCAATCGTTGGAGCGCATGAAGCACCCATGCTGACTCCTTGCTGTTGTTTAAAAAGATTGCCATTGAATTCGAAGATGTTGTCCATAGGTACAATCTTCAAGCATTTTAAAACAAAAACAGTGGGGCAGATGATATTGTATTTTTGTAGGAACCAGTGGGTGGCTTCAAGAGCTCCCATGATGGGAATATTGCTGTATAGTGCTTCTATGTCCATAGTGACTAACAGCTGGGAGGTATTGCAGAATTTCAGATTTTCCACTAGATTAATGATGTGTCTTGTGTCTTGCACATATCCCGGAGTACGTGAGATGTGTGGACACAAAATCGCCTCAACATATTTAGCCAAGGGCTCTGTGACAGAGCCAATGGTGGTCACTATGGGCCTTAAGGGAGGGTCAAGAATGTTTTTGCGTACTTTAGGAATTCCGTAAATGCTGGCCAATTTGGGATTAGTAACATTTAGATATTCCCATTCTTTTTTGCAAATTTCACCATCCCTTAAGGCTTTATCTGTTAGTTTTTTTTATTTTAATCTTAGTCTGAGTAGTGGGGTCTCTGGTCACTGGTGTATAAAATCGATCATCACTCAGCATGTCTTCCATTTTGGAGATGTAGCTGGAAGTATCATAGACTACAATCCCCCCACCCTTATCACACGCTTTCACTGTAAGGTTCTTATCCGCTTTGATGTCTTTTAAAGCCTTATATTCAGTGGGGGAAAGGTTAAAAAGTGTTTTAGGCGTGAAGTTGGTGATTTTAGTAAATTTGTCATAAATGATTTGTTCAAATAAGGCTACTTGGGGTGGTAATTGATTTACTGTAGGAGTGAAAGACGATTTAGGTCGTAATCCTGATCGATTAAACACCTCTGATGTCCCTTCTTTTCCATGAAAAAAGAATTTCAACCTAATCTTGCGTAAAAAGAACTGCAAATCTCTAAATAAATCAAATGTATTTAGTCCAGAATGTGGAGCGAATGTCAGTCCTTTAAATAAAACAGAGATGGTATCTGTTTTTAGGTTTTCTCACTGAGATTGAATATAGGTAATTGTTCTAGTTTCTCCAATATCGGTTGTTTCTTGTTTCTAGATACTGGTTGTACATCAAGGGTTGATGTACTGGGAACTGACTGTAGTCCAGTGGTGGAGCATTCTGAAAACGAGGTTGATATTGCGGCCTCCAGTTGCCACGTCTTATTTGGCGATTCCCTAAAAAAGGTGGCCTATTTGAATATCTGGTGTTTGGTCTCGCGTTTTGGTGGCTGTCTTCATAATAAGTTCCATCACCATCTGATCCAGAAGATTCAGAGAAGGTGTTAACTCTTTTGCCAAATTTGGTTGGTCTGTTACCCCACGTGTCCATAGGGCCTTCAGAGTTAGTAAAATAATGGTCCGAAAGATAGGGGTATGTGTTTTCTTTTTTGAAGAAATGGATGTCTTTTTGTAGTTTATCTGTTTTTCTTTTAATCAAATAGTCTGAATATGAATTCAGATCTTTTTCTACATCTTCTAACTTTTTCTTCACATCTTCTACTATAACTGAGCTTTATGATTTTCTCTTCTAGATCTGCTATTTCTTTGGCCAATTGCTGTAATATACCTTTAGATGTTTCTACAATTAACATCATGTAGTCCCTGGAACAACGGTTGGATATTAAGGCCCAGCGCTCCAGGAACTCTCTGATGTGCACAAATAAGCCTGGTATATTACGTACCCTGAGGCCCTGAGGCATCACTCCTGCTTTTAAGTATTGGAGCATGAAGTGTCCATGTTACATACGTTTTAGTTTTTTTCTCAACCCCAATAGGGTGTTTATGTCATTATTTTTGTCTTGTCCTAATGTGGAGGATTCACCAAAAGAAACTGTGCTTCCTACCATGTTGGCATATTGTTCGTCTGAGAAACCAAAAGTTGGTAATTTGGCCATGATTTCAAAAATATAGAATAAAAGTGGTATCACTTAAAAAGGGGTGAGATAACTAAAAAAATATATACAAAAATATTTTTTGAAGTTAAATATTTGATGGCTCTGCCTAACCATCCCACTGCGGTGAACAACAAGAGATCAATAGTGTTACTGATATTCTTATTATCTATTAGATTAAATGATATAACTCACAACTGACCCCTCAAGGACCTGCCTTGAGTCTACTATGTTTGGAAGAAAGGGGCCCCTGCCTTATCAGATAAACCCTAGCAAGGAGACAATATTTAGAAAAAAGGAAGCACAATCGCACCGGGTTATGTGCCTATTTAAAGGAGTGAGAAACGACGTTGCACTAATAAGTCAATTAACACTAAATGTGTTCATGATATATTATTATATTTTATTTATTATTGTTTCATCTTTTTTGTAGGAAATTTGCAGCTAATGTGACATATATACAAACAAAGTAATTATACCTGTGACATATATAAAATAATTTGATATAAAAAAAGTCAGAACAATTCATAGAATACAGTGACACATTCCCATTCAACGCGTTTTGGCGTAAGCCTTCTTCAGGAAGTCTGTATTTCTTACACAATAACGTTTACTATAAAATAAAGAATGAAATACAATTAGAGTTTGATATATTACAAGTTCAATCACAACGTCTTCTCTACTTACATGATTTATTTAAGCTACATATTTGTGATTTATATAAAAAGACCTCTCATAACACCCAGTGAAACTAGATTGGCAGAGCCAATAATGCATTTACAATTAATATATACTATACAATTACACATTTTTATACATGAATATACATATTTACAATACATAATTATTATCTCACCAGCCTTTTCTAGACAACTGTACACTATTTACATGCATACACTGTGGTATTCATCTTGGTTTGAAACTGCTAAAAAGCACAGACAGAATCAATATCTGCTTACAGATAGGCCATTCTACAGATTTTGAATTCAAAGGGAAGGTGCTAAGATCCTGGTATACTCAGGGAAATAATGAGACCCAAATGTAAAAGAAGTGACAATAGACAGATATTGAAGTCCCATATTTGTACAGTTGGAGCGTTATGGACCACTCGATAAATGGCGTCTGCGAGCAACTAAACCATGAAATAAGGGGAAAGGATTACATATGAAAGTGTACCTGTAATATGGATGAATATATTCTGGCGGTATTTATCGTTAATGGATTGCATCAGGATTATCAAGCAGGTCGCATAGTAACTGTGAAAATGAAGGTAACGAATGAAACAAAATAAAGCAGTCTGTGTGTGATAGCCCTAAGTTAACAGTCTGTAGTTGTAATGTATAGTAGCTATAAATATATACCTTGTGGGAAAAAATTCCATGCAGTGTCTTTATAATACCAGCAGGGATAACAAGGGTATGCTGATGGAAGAAATTATTATCGCCCATTCTTAACCAGAGTGCAGTGAAGCACGAATGACCTGCAAGATAGTGTGCATGCTGTCAGTCATTGGTGTTCTACTAACAAAGACTAATATCCAGAGAGTTAACAAATTACCACTGTTACCTTAGTTCAAGGAATGATCACCTAAGAATGAGAGGAGCTGCTTCTACTGGCGCTGTGTGTATGCCATCAATACTTTATGGTTCGAGAAATCTAAGGAAAACAATGGATATGTGTAGTCAATGGGTGTATTGTATATGAAATTCAGCAATAATAATTTTAAGGGTACGTATTCTGTAGTTATGATTGCCGAAATTAGCGCGGCAACCTGTCTCCAATAAACTGTTGTTGTCGCGTTTAACTGTATATGCCAAGAGGGGGCCTCATGTCTTAGCATCAACCCTTGCTATTCTTGTGTACATACTGTCTTGGTCGAAAGCATGCATAATTGAACCTGCATCTACCCTGACAGGCTAATCTAGGCAGAGATGTCCAATTACCGTAGATACACATGCAGCGGATAAATCGAGCTGACTAAAAGATTAATTACAATTCTCTCGTATGGAGATATAGCCGTCTTCGCGGTAATAGGACGATCTAGGTAACACACAAGCTAGGTAAATGCGACTAGTTACTTACTGGGGAAGATAAGAACGGCTGCCTGGGATGGAAGGTTTCAACGGATCCCTACTAGGAAAGAACCTAACACAAATGGTCTATTTGAAGCTCCCTGTTTGGCGCGCGAAAAAGCCTTCTCTCGCGTGAAGCAAGATATCAAACCGGAAGGTGTCTATGCTTGACGGCAATGCGTAGGAGTATGAAAAATAAAGGCGCCATCTTATCAGGATGCAATATCTGAAGTCATTACATGAAAACCGAGATTCAGATATATCTTTCTCTGTAAAAACTGCACGGTAATCAACGAACATACGGGAAAAGAAATGTAATTCTCGAACGATGGATCAGCAACTGTAGTGTTAATAAAGAAAACTCTATTGTATAACGGTTCGAAAAAAGACCCCTAGTCTAAAGCTACCAGTAATGCTAGGAAAATAGTTAGTGCAATACCAAAGTAGGTTTCCAAGTATGTATTCATGGAAAACAAAGAGATATTATTACATTACGGCACTCAAAGAATCATAAATGGTGATACCGCCATCTTGGAAAGGTATGGGGTTTTGATTACAGCTCATTACACAGTCTACTCCAAGAACGGTATGTGTCAATGACCTTGTAATAATACTACTACACAATCACTAAATCACTGCCAGAGTGGTCTTATTGGTGTACAATGATAGAGAAAAAGGGTGAAAGAAAAATTACAAGTGAGAAAAGAAAAACTAGCTGAAGAGAGAAACCCAATACAATGTGGGGGGCTGCTCTGATCTTACTAAGTTCACGGATGAAAAAGATTTACCACATTATATTGTATAATGTGTGGTAAATGTATCTCGAATGTACTCTCTGTAAGCACAAATTGTTAAAAATAGATAACACACCTGTAGATTCACACGGGAACTGAAAAAGTAACATATCAATACATGTCCATATCTTAGTCTCACATCATGGCTTGTTCCCAAGGTATTTCTGCATTAATCCTTGAACAGCTGTTCCTAATAGAAAAATGTAGTACACTTCATGTAGTTTTCTAATCTTATCTGGATCTGACCCTGTCTTTGGATGTATCCTCTCCAGCACATACCAAGACATATTTTCAGGTGTATGATTTTGCTCTAGGTAATGGGCTACCATTGGGGCTGTTAATTTACGTGTCCTGATTGCAGACCGATGTTCTGTGAGTCTAACATGCAGTGCTCGACCTATTTGTCCCGCATATCCTTTTTGGCACGGACAAATAATTAAATAAATTACATTAGAGATTTTACAGTTGTTAAGGTCTTGGGGTTTGATTAGTTGTTTATTGAACAGCAAGGTCGGGCCTTGTATGACTGTGTCACAGGATTTGCAGTTTAGACAGCTATAGGTGCCTGAGATTGGTTGCATGTTGGTCAGTGACTGTTGTCCACTAAAAGTCCTTGCTGTCATGCGTGATCGTACAATGTGATCTTTTAATGATTTGATTCTTTTATAGGCGAACATGGGTTTTGGTAGCTGATCCTCCTTGAGTGTGTTCACATTTAATATATGCCAATGGGCATATATTGTTTGTCTAATTCGTTCATTTAACACTGAATGTGTAGTAATGAACACTAGATTGGGTGTTGTTTTGTCTCTACTAGGTTCCAAGAGGTGTTGGCGGTCATAAAAGTGAGCCCGCTTATATGAATCTCTAATTATTTTTTTAGGATATCCTCTGGCCAAGAATTTAGATTTCATCATGTTAGATTTGTCATCGTAGTCTGATAAGTTAGTGCAGTTACGCCTTAATCAAAGAAACTCACCAAATGGAACACTATTTTTCTGTATGGTGGAATGGTAACTGTCATAGTGGAGTCAAGTGTTTCTTGCTGTGGGCTTTACGAATAAATCCACAGCAAGAATACCGTCTTGATGTTTAATGATGACGTTTAGATACTCCACTTGTGTCCTATCAGCATGGTAAGTAAATCTGATGTTCTTATCACGCAGATTGATCCATTGAAAAAACGGATCCAGGTTATCTTCATTATCAATCCAAATAAAAAACACATCATCAATGAATCGTGACCAATTAGTCACTGATTCATAGAATGGTGTAACTTCGTTGAAGATGTATTGATTTTCAAAAAAGGACATGTAGATATTGGCAATCGTTGGAGCGCATGAAGCACCCATGCTGACTCCTTGCTGTTGTTTAAAAAGATTGCCATTGAATTCGAAGATGTTGTCCATAAGTACAATCTTGAAACATTCTAAAACAAAAACAGTGGGGCAGATGATATTGTATTTTTGTAGGAACCAGTGGGTGGCTTCAAGAGCTCCCATGATGGGAATATTGCTGTATAGTGCTTCTATGTCCATAGTGACTAACAGCTGGGAGGTATTGCAGAATTTCAGATTTTCCACTAGATTAATGATGTGTCTTGTGTCTTGCACATATCGCTGAGTACGTGAGATGTGTGGACACAAAATCGCGTCAACATATTTAGCAGACCCTCCAGCATTTCGCGATTCACGAAAAAATCGCGAAATCGGCTGACTAGCGCGATGGCCGTGATATTTATAATTATCGCTGCGATATTTGCCAAAGTGTCTGAAAAACAAACAATGCCGGATAATAGGCTGTTCGCGCATACGTCACTAAGTGCAGCCGTCCAATACCTGCATCCGCCCTTCCAAGATCTGTCTGTTATTCTGAGAATGGCCATTACATATGCCAAAGAAGAACAAAAGCGCATAAGTGCCAACAATGTTGCCAAAGTAATCATATTTTCTTTTGTCTGTAAAATCTTGAAGAGGCAATATTGCTCATAATCCTTTCCGCCGCCGTCAGCAGACCACTCCACACTGAGGCAGTAAAGTTGAATTTAGCAGCTTAGGGACTGGCTAGCAAAGCAACAATGTAACAATTTTACCCACGCGGCATGATTCCTGATAGATGACATCACAACAGTGAGAGCGTCGTCGCGAGCAGGTGTTTGTGGGACGGAGTTTGCACTGGTAATGGCAGGCAGAGCTGAACTCGACGTGGTAAATAAAAAATAAAAAAAATGAAAATACAGATACTGCCTGGAGCTGACCGCGGACCACGGCGGCCGATGGAACCCTCATTAATAATTGCTGAGAGTCATTCATGCCCGGAGTCCGGATTATGTTTGCCACGGAATTCATTGTGGCCACGAGGCAAGCCGTAGGGCCGTACCTAATCGCTGACTGCGCCACTCTCGCCTTGCACAGTGAGTAAGTGTTTTTCAAGTAACTGCTTTACAAGTGATCGATTTAATAGGGAAGCACACCAAGCAGCAGGGATCATGGCAGAGAGAGGCACTTGATCCGCTGTATGCATATAGGCTCCTAGGGCCCCTGACAGGGGGGTGGGGGTGCTGGCAGATGGATGGTGCATCCGATTAGCAGTAGGAGTACCTGAGATTAGTGTGTGTTAGGAGTGCAGCAGTTCGGTTAACGGGCGAAAGTAGGAGGGGGTCCAAGAGGCCCAACAGTAAAGTCACCCTTACTTAGCCTCTCCGCGTTCAGATGGACACCAAGTGTGCAGGAGCTTGACCCACAGTAAGTATAGGCTGATCGGAGGCGCTGCAGGTGGTAGATGGATGGAGCATTGGCCAGGCAGTACGGCATTCTTTGAGAAGATGGGAGGGAGCTCGGCCGGGTCAGTAGCAGGGAAAACAGCATTTAGCTGAAAACTGTAGATGCAGTTGGAGTCTGCATCCTTGGGGTACAGATCCGAAGGGGTTAAGCACAGCAACAAATGCACTACAGCGATTTAAACAACCCTAGTCCCCTGTCCAAATTACTCAGATGGAGCAACGTTTGTAAAGATGGCAGCAGGTTTGCACACAGACTTTGTCACACATGACCAGTGTGCACAGCTGTTCTGTGTTCACGTTGCTGCATTTGATTTGACCTGAGTTTTGACCGACGCCTTGCAGACTCATCCCCGCTGGCCACCCGGGTCTTCTTGCGGGTCGGTGGTATTGTACCCACATCCTTTTGCACATTTGCAGGCCTTGGTGAGGGGCACAGACCTCATGTCACCCAATATCCCACGCTCACCGATATATCTGCCACATTCCAATGGCACCAGACAGGTTCCTTGCCCCAGGCAACTTTGAGCAACAATAAAAATGCCAAGAAAACAGCAACTCTGGTGATTAATGGACCGCCTGGGTATCGTCAGAGTTTTGTCTAGTGAGAATTTTACACAGACTAAAGGTTAATATGCTTGCTGAAAAGCACGAGCACCGTGCAGATCACAGACATGCATATAATTTAAATAGTTCAGTGCCTTACTGCTTTTGTTGGAGAGATCCTTTTAATAGTTGAAATGTATAAATTAAAATCCTAATGTAGCACAGTGAGCTATAAACTGTTATGAAACAGCTGCATGCAAACTGCAAGGTATAGGTTTAAGAGTTGAGTTCTCCCCAGACTTTCATTATCATAATGTCTCAAAATGGTAATTTGGGTAGAAATCAATTCTTATTAGTAAAGAGAACCCCCAACCATAGTGGCATATTTTAAATTCTGAAATTCTGCTTCTTCAGATCAAGCACTCATACTATGCCTAGCATAAGTGACCTATGACTCCTTTCCTACACCTCTTATGTAACATTTCCTATACACTGCTTTACACACATATAACTCATTGTCTCTGTGTGATGTAAAGTGCTCTGACACCCTACACTGGTATGAGTAGCTTTAAAAAACAAAACAAAAGCATGTGAGAGAGAGCGGTTATGGAGACTTGTGGATCACTGTTAAAGGGTGGTATATCGTAATCGTCTACATTGCTTGATTCTTGCTTGGGAGAAAGTGTCACTCATAGTTGTTGAAATGTCACTCATAATTACACTGACATTTTGAAAATGTCACACATAGCAATCTGAAACCTTGGCAGCTATGATTAGAGCGCTGGAGCTGCGGTCGTAGAAGTTGTGGTGGCAGCCGAGTAGGATTCGACGATGGCTATTTTGACGGTGCTTGTTCTGTTTGTCCACCCCCCCTACTTTCCCCCTCGCCTCCTGTGGGTAAAGGACTGTGCCGTGCACGTAGTTCTTCTCCAATAATCCCACCACAGTGTAACACATTTTGAAAAGTGAGCCAGGAAAAATATGTCGGAGCTAAAAGTTGGGGAAGGTAGTTGCAAAGTAAGATGCACTTCGGAACCTAAAAGAAATTAGTATGGTTAGTGTTTTAGACAAGAATCTCATTTAAAAAAGCTAAACACCTAAGGGCTTCGGATCCCCCTCTTTCCCCCTTTACCCTAGAATTCATTGCTTGATTTTGTTCAGGAGAAATTGTCACTCATAGTCATTGAATGTTACTTATATGTCACTCATATGTACAGTGAATTTATGAAAATGTCATACATAAGCAATCTGAAACCTTGGCAGCTATATACCCTGCAGCAGCGCTTCAGAACTGCTGGGGATATTTCAAGGCCCCTTTTAGACCAGAAAAGAGGATTGTTTTTTAAATGAATTTCCTGGTATTTTGTCCACTCACCAATTCGCTGCATTACTTTCTAGTAAATCTAGTGCTCCAGCAGCTAAGCAGGACTTCCTCTATGGGTCATATTTGTATTATCAATATATTTTCAATGTTAAAAAGGTGATTCAAATTACTGTTTTTTAAAACAGACGGGTCCAGGAGGCAGCAGTGCCCTGGCAGGGGTGCATACATGGGTGCTAGAATACCCCAGGGAGAATTACGGCCCCCTCTCAAGAGGTACAGATTGAGACTGTGCTTCCGTAGAGTCGCAGACACGTTAAACATGCCAGTTTCACAGTGGAATACCCTGCTGAATCAGTTTACATTGATTTAAGGCTGAAAAGGAATGATTACGAATAAAATACAGTGCCGCAACAATGCCGCTAAATTTCCACTTTTGTGCCGCTAAATTTCAATTTTTATGCCGCTAAATTTGACAATCTATGCCGCTATATCCTGGGGGGTCTGATTTAGCCAAGGGCTCCGTGACTGAGCCAATGGTGGTCACTATGGGCCTTAAGGGAGGGTCAAGAATGTTTTTGTGTACTTTAGGAATTCCGTAAATGCTGGCCAATTTGGGATTAGTAACTTTTAGATATTCCCATTCTTTTTTGCAAATTTCACCATCCCTTAAGGCTTTATCTGTTAGTTTTTTTTATTTTAATCTTAGTCTGAGTAGTGGGGTCTCTGTTCACTGGTGTATAAAATCGATCATCACTTCATCATGTCTTCCATTTTGGAGACATAGCTGGAAGCATCATAGACTACAATCCCCCACCCTTATCACATGCTTTCACTGTAAGGTTCTTATCTGCTTTGATGTCTTTTAAAGCCTTATATTCAGTGGGGGAAAGGTTAAAAAGTGTTTCAGGCGTGAAGTTGGTGATGTTAGTAAATTTGTCATAAATGATTTGTTCAAATAAGGCCACTTGGGGTGGTAATTGATCTACTGTAGGAGTGAAAGAGGATTTAGATCGTAATTTCACCCTAATCTTGCGTAAAAAGGACTGCAAATCTCTAATTAAATCAAATTTATTTAGTCCAGAATGTGGAGCGAATGTCAGTCCTTTAGATAAAACAGAGATGGTATCTGTTGTTAGGTTTTTCTCACTGAGATTGAATATAGGTAATTGTTCTAGTTTCTCCAATATCGGTTGTTTCTTGTTTCTAGATACTGGTTGTACATCAAGGGTTGATGTACTGGGAACTGACTGTAGTCCAGTGGTGGGGAATTCTGAAAACGATGTTGATATTGCGGCTTTCAGTTGCCACGTCTCATTTGGCGATTCCCTAAAAAAGGTGGCCTATTTGAATATCTGGTGTTTGGTCTCGCGTTTTGGTGACTGTCTTCATAATAGGTTCCATCACCATCTGATCCAGAAGATTCAGAGAAGGTGTTAACTCTTTTGCCAAATTTGGTTGGTCTATTACCCCACGTGTCCATAGGGCCTTCAGAGTTAGTAAAATAATGGTCCGAAAGATAGGGGTATGTGGTATCTTTTTTGAAGAAATGGATGTCTTTTTGTAGTTTATCTGTTTTTCTGTTAATCAAGTAGTCTGAATATGAATTCAGATCTTTTTCTACATCTTCTAACTTTTTCTTCGCATCTTCTACTATACCTGAGCTTTTGATTTTCTCTTCTAGATCTGCTATTTCTTTGGCCAATTGCTGTAATATACCTTTAGATGTTTCTACAATTAACATGTAGTCCCTGGAACAACGGTTGGATATTAAGGTCCAGCGCTCCAGGAACTCTCTGATGTGCACAAATAAGCCTAGTATATTACGTACCCTGAGGCCCTGAGGGATCACACCTGATTTTAAGTATTGGAGCATGAAGTGTCCATGTTGTTCTATACGATTTCGTTGATTACCGTGCAGTTGTTACAGAGAAATATATATCTGAATGTCGGTTTGCATGTAATGACTTCAGATATTGCATCCTGATAAGATGGCGCCTTTATTTTTCATACTCCTACGCTTTTCCGTCAAGCATAGACACCTTCCGGTTTGATATCTTGCTCTACGCAAGACTAGGCTTTTTCGTGCGCCAAACAGGGAGCTTCAAATAGACCATTTGTGTTAGGCTCTTTCCTAGCAGGGATCCGTTGAAACCTTCCGTCCCAGGCAGCCGTTCTTATCTTCCCAAGTAAGTAACTAGTCGCATTTACCTAGCTCGTGTGTTATCTAGATCGTCCTATTACCGCGAAGACGGCTATATCTCCATACGAGAGAATTTTAATTAATCTTTTAGTCAGCTCGATTTATCCGCTGCATGTGTATCTATGGTAATTGGACATCTCTGCCTAGATTAGCCTGTCAGGGTGGATGCAGATTCAATTATGCAGGCTTTCGACCAAGACAGTATGTGCACAAGAATAGCAACGGTTAATGCTAAGACATGCGGCCCCCTCTTGGCATATACAGTTAAACGCGACAACAACAGTTTATTGGAGACAGGTCGCCAAGCTAAGTTCGGCCATCATAACTATAGAATACGTACCCTTAAAATTATTATTGCTGAATTTCATATACAATACACCCATTGAGTAGACATATCCATCGTTTTCCTTAGATCTCTCGAACCATGAAGTATTGATGGCATACACACAGCGCCAGCAGAAGTAGCACCTCTCATTCTGAGGTGATCATTCTTTGAACTAAGGTAACAGTGGTAATTTGTTAACTCTCTGGATATTAGTCTTTGTAAGTAGAACACCAATGACTGACAGCATGCACATTATCTTGCAGGTCATTCGTGCTTCACTGCACTCTGGTTAAGAACGGGCGATAATAATTTCTCCATCAGCATACCCTTGTTATCCCTGCTGGTATCATAAAGACACCGCGTGGAATTTTTTCCCACAAGGTATATATTTATAGCTACTATACATTACAACTACAGACTGTTAACTTAGGGCTATCACACACAGACTGCTTTATTTTGTTTCATTTGTTACCTTCATTTTCGCAGTTACTAAGTGACCTGCTTGATAATCCTGGTGCAATCCATTACCGATAAATACCCCCAGAATGTATTCATCCATATTACAGGTACACTTTCATATGTAATCCTCTCCCCTTATTTCATGTTTTAGTTGCTCGCAGACACCTTTTATCGAGTGGCCCATAACGCTCCAACTATACAAATATGGGACTTCATTATCTGTCTATTGTCACTTATTTTACATTTAGGTCTCATTATTTCCCTGAGTATACCAGGATCTTAGCACCTTCCCTTTGAATTCGAAATCTGTAGAATGGCCTATCTGTAAGCAGATATTGATTCTGTCTGTGCTTTTTAGCAGTTTCAAACCAATATGAATACCACAGTGTATGCATGCAAATAGTGTACAGTTGTCTAGAATAGACTGGTGAGATATTAATTATGCATTGTAAATATGTATATTCATGTATAAAAATGTGTAATTGTATAGTATATATTAATTGTAAATGCATTATTGGCTCTGCCATTCTAGTTTCACAGGGTGTTATGAGAGGTCTTTTTATATAAATCACAAATATGTAGTTTAAATAAATCATGTAAGAAGAGAAGACGTTGTGATTGAACTTGTAATATATCAAACTCTAATTGTATTTCATTCTTTATTTTATAGTAAACATTATTGTGTAAGAAATACAGACTTCCTGATGAAGGCTTACGCCGAAACGCGTTGAATGGGAATGTGTCACTGTATTCTATGAATTGTTCTGACTTTTTGTCACATAATTACTTTGTTTGTATATATGTCACATTAGCTACACATTTCCTACAAAAAAGATGAAATAATAATAAATAAAATATAATAATATATCATGAACACATTTAGTGTTAATTGACCTATTAGTGCAACGTCGTTTCTCACTCCTTTAAATAGGCCCATAACCCGGTGCAATTGTGCTTCCTTTTTTCTAAATATGGTACAGGCTCTAAACATAGCTTCTATCCCCTGCACCTTCCAATCTTTTGTGCCCCAGACACTTTTCGTCTCTATGTTGTCTTTCCAAAAGTCGAAACCGAGTTTAGACATTTGAGCATAAAAGGCCGCAGAATAAATTTGTTTGGTATTCGTCAACATACTTTTCATGCCTGTTTTGTTTGCATGTCTAAAGTAAAATGTTTCAGCATTAGATATATTGAACCCTAAAAAGTACGGAAATTTTCTTGCTAATGTTTTTGAGGTACACTTTGGCGGCGTAAGTCAATGTTCCCATTGGTTATACATTAATACATTTCTAGGCATCGTTTATTTGTGCAAGAAAAGATGACCGTAATGATTATAAAAATACATTTGTTCATAGTCTGACGAACCTTCTAAATATTCATGATTTGTGAATACTGAAGACATTTCTAAGTCTGACATCATATTAGTAACAGTCTCGAAGTTCCAATCATCAGAAAAGGTACTAGATGAAACAAAGTCACTTAATGAAATCTTGAATAAGTGTGGAATCTTCAAAAGCTCCGACAGGCCAAAAATGTCATAATCCGTTCTGTCCCAGGCTATGCCACCAGGTATAGGAACGGCTGTAATGTTCACTGATGACAAGTGTCTTTGTTCACGATGTGATGATTTGTGTGGTTAGAGGAGTACGTTGATGTTCTTACTGGCTGTGTCCATTTTGACATATCTTCCATTTATCAGCATTCCCAGAGTAATTACCAGGGTCACCCAAAGTAGAAGAAAAAGCACACCCAACACAATCCAATGTTTAATCCATGGTGAAACCAGATAAGTCTTTTCCATGTGATGAAAAAGATCTGTTGATTGTTCTTTGAAAGTTCTTTTTGCTGGCGTCGTTTCAGGTTGGCTGGGATCCTCAGAAAACATATCAAAGTTAATGAAATAGCCAGAGACAGTTCTGTCAATTGTACAGATTACATCAGGATTCGTTGAAATCGCTGGAGCCACTTGATCACTTGTTACTTCCTTGTAGACAGGTGTTTCTTGACAAACTGGTATTTGGGTTTCAAGAGGTACACGTTCCATTGCTTTGTTGCATAGTCCTTCTTTTGGCACTGCCGATTCTTCAAAGGTGATGAGTCTCTCTGTTTGAACCTCTTGGACAGTAGCTAGATTAGGGTGTCTGCTACTTGGTCAGAGTCCACTTGGCCTACTGCTTATGATCGGCCACATGACGTGGTTTGACCAGGTCGATTGACACAAATCCGTTCTCCTTTTTATCAGCAAGGGGCGGCAGTAATACTGTTCTTGATCCGTGGATTGCTAGGACAGGTACTGGTTGTCTGTAAGAAGGCCCAAATTCCTTCTTGTCCACGATCTTTTCTCTGACTAGATCCCCAAGTTTAGGAATCCAGACAGGCCTTGCTGGGATGGTTGTTTTTTCTTCAGTGGTGGTTGGCTTCAGGAAAACTTTGCTGTGTTTCGTTCTTATTTCATTTAAGTCCTGTAAAACAGCCAAACGATCTTTGATATCAAAAGGTTTTTGGTTTACCACGGAAGTCTGACAATCGAGGTCCACTACCAACACTCTGGTACCAAAAAGGACTTCATATGGAGTGATACCACCTAGAGAACTTCTTGGCAGATTGTTAAGATTACGTTGGACACTTATTAGATGTTTGACCCACACGTCACCCGAGCCTAATACCCTAGCTGTTATAGATTGATTGATTTTTTTTTTTTTAATATATTTTTATTGCAGAATTATAAACCACAGGATACAATTAATCAGCCAGTTCACTCGTGATATCCCCCCGTCCAATAAGAAATCCCAATCGTACACAGCCATTCAGCCCGCATCCCGGAGGCCGGGTGGCATATTACTTCATTCAATAGGAAAACATCACGGTGCACGTCCCATAGGGACCATGGTTGAAATGTCGTTTTGCGTATCTGCTTTTACCCCCCCACCCACAACATCACTCCCGTCAGCCATCCCAGTGATAATCAGTGGTACCGCCCTTGTCGGGACCTGCCCTAGGCGCTATGGGTTTGTCACGCCTGGCCGCTCTCCCCAGCCATACCACACTCCACACAGTACCCACCGTCCTAGTAGATCCAAGGTGCCCTAACGAGCTACCATCTAATGGCTTCCGGCCCACCCCAAACTCCCGTTAACCAGCCCCTCCAAAGCCCCCCCTCCCCTGGCAACTGCCTCGTCCTGTCGAATTGGATGGATCCACTACCGTGCGTGGTACAATACTTCTGTGGTCGCCCCGCGGTGTCCATCGGCTTAGTTCTCACCATCCTCATCCTCTACCAAAGAATCACGCAAAGCTTGTACCACTAACTCCCATGCACGCGCCGCATCCAATGCCTTCTCATTCCCCATCTTGACAGCCTGCTTCATCCGGAGCACACTCTCGCAGTCAGACCACCGCAGCAGTTCATTCTTCCATCTACGCAGTGAGGGTCCCCCCCTGGACTTCCAATGCCACGATATTTCCCTCTGCGCCAATATCAGACCCAGGTCTATGAATTTGCTTGTCACCTTGGTGTGTTTAGTATGCGGGAACCAGAGCAGCAGGCACGCCGCCATATCGAATTCCACCTCCCTATCAGTCACTTCATTCAGGAGTTCCCCTACCTCCGCCCAATAGGTCCCCAGGTGTGAGCACCCCCAAAACAAATGGTCCATGTCCGCTCCCAGAGACGAACACCGTGGGCATCGAGCATCCGGCACCTGAAAGTACCGCTGTAATTTCTCAGGAGTTAAATAAGCCCTATGAAGCACATAGAAATGTACCTGCTGAAAGCACGCATTTCTCGTGCCCTTCCACGTGCGCCGCAGGATGTGGCCCCATGCCGTATCCGGTATGGGTCGGCCTACGCTCACCTCCCATTTAGCCTTGAGCCCTTGGAGTGGTTCCAGTCCCTCATTCAGCATCCTATTATGGAGGCACGTCACAGCTTTGAACGTACCTGCCGCCATCACCACATATTGGCACGCCATAGTCGTTGTGGGTTCCATGAGCCCCCCTGTCCAGTGCTTCTGTATGGCAGCCACCACTGCCGCGTGTAGTAGGAAACCCCCATCGGGCAGCCCGAACTGGTCCCGGAGCGCTTCGAACGGCGCCAAAGCCCCGTCTATGTATAAGTCGCCCACTACCTGCAGTCCCGCCTCTTCCCAATCCAGCAACGGGGACCAATCTCCCCCGTGCGGCAAAGCCGTCAGCATTCCGATCGGGATCTCCGGTGCATAAGGCCGCGATGCCCTCGCTCTCCGAAGGCTCCTCTGCCAGCACAGCCGGAGCGTCCGCTCTTCCATGGTGAGGGCCCTTAACTCGAGCCTCTGTTGCATGATGATGTAGGACAGCACGTGGCGTTGTATCCCTCGATCCCGGTCCTCCTCTGGACCCCGAAGCACCCTAGCTACGTTCTGTGTAAGGACCTGCAACTGCGCCGCAGGTTAATACAGCTCGAAGTCGGGCACAGCCATGCCCCCTTCTAGCTTGGGGCGAAGTAGCGTGCTCAGGGCCACTCTACGGCGGCCATGCCCCCATAGGAAGCCAATAATCATTGACCGCAGGTCTCTAAAGACCCCCTGGGGAATCCAGACAGGCAGCGTTCGGAAATAATAGAGGAAGCAGGGGAGCGCCACCATTTTCAACAGTACAATCCTACCCAGAACCGTCAGCGGGAGGGTCGACCAGAAAGACAAGCTGCCCCGCAGTGCCCGGACACAGCGACCAATGTTGCCCTCCAATAGGTCCGCAGTCGCGTGGTAGATGCGAACACCCAAATAGGTGATGCAAGAGGGCTCCCATACCACACCCAAGTCGCTGCCAGGGACTGGCGATCCCGCTCGCAGCGGGAACACACAAGTCTTCGCCCAATTGACCTTAAGGCCCGACAGCCGGCCGAACTCAGACAACAGATCCATCGCTCCGACCAATGCCCCCGAGGTGTCAGCTAGGTACAGGAGCAAGTCATCCGCATATAGCGATATATAATGCCACTGCCGGCCGCTGACTATCCCCGCGTACCTGTCACCTGACCTCGCATGGACCGCCAAGGGTTCCATCGCCAGAGCAAACAATAGGGGGGAGAGAGAACATCCCTGTCGTGTGCCCCTGCCCACCGGGTACGCCGCAGACACCAGGCCGCCCAAACGCACTCTCGCCGTTGCCGAGGTATATAAGACCCTCGTCCACCTGCGGAACCCCTCGCCCATGCCAAACCTCTCTAACACTCCATCCAGGAAAGACCATTCCAAACTATCAAAGGCCTTCTCGATGTCCACGGACAGGACCGCCGGAGCTCCCTCCCCGTCCAAGATGGCGTCCATTATTCCCACCAGGCGGCGGATATTCAGCGCCGTGCTCCTCGTGGGTATAAACCCGGCCTGGTCCTTGTGTACTAGGCCCGTCATATGTGGGGCCAGCCTGGTGGCTAGGATTCGGCTCAGGATCTTATAATCTACCGTCAGCATGGATAGCGGGCGATAAGACCTCACATCCGCGGCATCCCGGCCAGGCTTTAGGAGCGGTACAATCAAGGCCTCCCGCATGGACCCAGGCAATGCCCCCGCCTCGAAAGCTTCCGTATACACCACCAGCAGCCTGGGAGCCAAGCTGTCCACATACTGTTGATAAAATTCAATCGGCAGTCCGTCCACCCCGGGCGTCTTGTTGCGGGCCATATGTTTGATGGCCACCCGTATTTCCGTGAGCGTGATCGGGCTACCCAGCTCCTTCGCGTCCTCCTCGTCCAGGACCGGAAGCTGCCTCTCCTCCAGGTATTCCGCAATGTCCTGAACCCCCACTCCCAGCTGACTCTCGTATAATTCCTCATAATACCCCCTAAAACGTTCCAATACCGCTGCCTGGGAGTACACCATTTCTCCCTGCGCATTGTTAATGCTGAGGATCGGGCAGCCCCTAAGTTCCGGGTTAGCTAGTCTGGCCAAGAGGGTACCCACCTTGTCCCTTTCTGCATGTGCCCTGATGATATACTGCCTGTAGTCATAACACCTTAAACGTTCCATCTCGGTGGCAACCACTTCCTTCGCTTCCAATAACTGGGCCTGTAAATCTGGCCTAGCCGGCCTGCGGCGCTCCAAGTCCCTCAAAGTTTCTTCCGCTTTCATTAGGTCGTTCAACACAGTCGTGCGAGCATTCGAGAACCTACCCAAACACACCCCTCTCACCACCACTTTCATTGCATCCCATTCAGTGGACCTACTCGTGGCCGTACCCTCATTCACCCCGAAATAGCTATCAATGCCTTGCCGAACCGCGTCGCTGAACACAGAATCCTCAAGCGTCTCCGGCCGAAGCCGCCATGTTGGTATCACTGAGCGCTCTCTCTGCCACTGAATGTGTACCAATAGGGGGTTATGATCGGAGATAGTCCTAGCCAGGTACTCCGCATGGGAAATCAATGGGGCTAGGGATCCACCGCAGAGCACCGAATCAATCCTGACATGCAGATCATGGAGAGCAGAATAAAAGGAATAATCCCATTGCTCCCCTGTGCCGCTCCCTCCAGACATCCAGCAACCCCCATCGTTCCTGCCAGTCCTTCCTGTGCGCGGCCAGCCTGCGCACCGGGGAGTCCACCAGGGGGGGATGGGACCTATCCAGAGCTACATCCGTGATCGAATTGAAGTCCCCCCCTAACACTATCGGGCCCGCCAGGAAAGAGGCCAAGGACCCCGAGAGGCTATCAAAGTATCGAGCTTGTTCAGTGTTCGGTGCATATACACAGCAGAAAACCACATCCCGTCCATATAACCTCCCCTCCACCGCCACAAACCGGCCATCCGGATCCACTACTTTATTCAGCACTTGAAAGGGTATCCCCGCCTTCACCCAGATCAACACCCCCCTGGCATACGCTGAGTAAGTGGTGCCAAACACCTGGCCCTGCCATCTTTTCTGCAAGGCAGCGCACTCTTTTTTGGTGAGATGAGTCTCCTGGAGCATAGCAATCTGAACCCCCCTGCGTACTAGATATGCATGTACTTTGTGACGTTTCACCATAGTCCGTAGCCCCCGGACATTCCACGTCAGGCATTTCAAATTAGGTAATGTCCCCATTCCAACTTCGTACAGTCCGATACAAATAACGAAGGTTCATAGCCCCCCCAATGCAGTTGCCCCCCCCGAACATTCCCAAAACTGAAAAACTTCCCAAACCCCACTCCCTAGGACAGAGCACACAAACCCAATGGCCGCCCCCATCCAAACCTTGAACCAACTTCTCGCACTCTTACCCTGTGGTCTCCACCACAGTCGGCCTTAAGGGCCCAAGGGGGGTGAGTCACCGCCGACCCCAGCAAGCGGAGCCCGCGCCCCGCGCCTTCATCCCCTTCGAAGCACACAGCTCCCCCTCCCGGCAACCCGCCCTCCATCAACAGGATACCACCCTACCATGAAGTCTCGATCTAGTCCCAATTCTATCTCAGCCGCAGAAAATACCATCCGATGTCTGTGGGGTCACTATCGGCCCCTTCGAGCTTTCCGCCTCTGAGAGTTCCTCTCCCGTCCTGCTGCCTTCCCCCCCCCGATTCCGTTTCTGCCCGTTCACTGTTCTGTTGCGACCCTGTAATGGCCGCCGTCGCTGCGAGCGCATCCCTCTTCTCCGCCGCCATTTGAGCCTCCCGTTTCTCCCGCTGGCGCCTGTTGCGGGATCTGATGCGTTGTGACTGCCTCACCCGGGGCTGCTTGGGTTGGTCTCGCCTACTTTTATGCGATCTGTCCGTCCCCGCTCTATATGACTCCAGAAATTGCCAAACTTCATCCGGAGTCTGAAAAAAGTGCGTAGAGCCATCCATTATGATCCGCAGCTTAGCCGGGTAGAGCAAGGAGTACTGGATGCCTTCCTCCCTGAGCTCCTTCTTCACCGCGAGGAACGATGCCCTGTTCTTCTGGACCGCTTGAGTGTAGTCCGGGAAGATCGTAACCTTACTGTTCTCCACCTCATACGGGCCCGACATCCTGGCCCGCTGGATGAGGAGATCCCGGTCCTTGTAGTGGAGGAGCCGCACCACCATCGGTCGGGGGGGGCGGCCAAGCCCCGGCGGGCGAGCAGGCACTCGGTGAGCTCGCTCCAGGGTGAAAAAAGGAGTAAGCCCCTCCGGCGCTACCACAGTGCGGAACCAGTTCTCCATATAGGCCACCGCATCCTCCCCCTCAATCCGTTCCGGCAGGCCTACGACCCGCACGTTGTTCCGTCTATTGCGGCCTTCGGCATCCTCCGCCCTCCGCTCCAGTGAGTCCAGTCGGGCCAAAATGTCCGTGATCCTGTGCTCCGCGGTCACCACCGATGGCTTCAGGTCCAGCAACAGTTGGTCATGGTCCTTGACCCTGTCCGCCAGCTTCGCGTGATCCGCGCGTAGCAGCCCCAGGCTCGTGGCCACTTGGGCAATGTCATGGTGCAATGCTTCCTTAGTTGAGGTGATCGCATCAAGTATGGCATCCAAACGCCGGTTCAGCCGCTGTTCTTGGTCAAGCTCCGGGGAGGGACTCTCGCTCAGCCGAGTTGATGTCGCCGAGTCCCCCTCAGCGCGACTCCCGGGCATCGGCCCTCCGATCGCCGCCATGCCAGGGTGCTGCGTCACAGGTCCAGGCGCCCGTTTTGCGTTGGCGCCCGTGGTTCCGTGCCAGTCTCCGGGCACCGGGCAGTGCAATGTCCCCACCGACGCTCTCAGGAGCAATGACCAGTTAGACGAGCTCCGTTCCGTCGCCCCCCTCCGAAGCCTGAGGGGGGAAGGATGAGTCTTAGGGCGGTGGCCAACGAAGGTGCCCAAGCTCCTGGGCAAATCAGGTCAGCGTCCCCTGGTCTCAGGACACAGCACCGCCGATCCTAGTGCCTCGATCAGCCGAGTGCAAGATCTCTTGCCAGTCGGCGACAACTTGGCTCAGGGCTGAAGTTCGGGGCCGTCCGACCTCCTCGCCGCCAGTTTCTTCGCACCCTCGGCAACACCTCGGCCGCCTCTTCACTCGATCTTCTCGGGGCCAGCAGTCCCCCAGCGACTCTCCGATTGTGCCCAGCTGTCCCCTTACACTTCAGAGGGCAGGAGCGTCGTCTTCGGGTCGCCTAGGGTCCCGAAAACAGGAGAATTAGCGGGATTCCGCGCGGAGCTGCGAGCTCACGCCGCCATCCCGATCGGCGTCCAAGCCACGCCCCCCCTGTTATAGATTGATTTATGTCCCGTTTTTTTCTTTCCCAACCGAATTTCCCTCATGATTGAATGGACTAGAGTGCCGGAATGCAACACCCATTTTGGCCATGGCTCGAGAGCTAAACGCAGGACCCTGGTTACAATGTAGCGTGCCAACTGCGTATGTGCCGATGAAGACTCGCAAATCTTTTATAACAGTTCGAGTGTCAGCCGAGCACTGAGGCCACATCCAAATGAATCTTGAACATGAATCCACTGCGACTATGATATATTTATAGTTACCATCCCTATGTAAGGGACCGCAGTGATCCAGGTAAACGCAAGCTAATGGTTTATCTGAAATTAACTGGGGCGTCTGCGCAGAACGTTTCACAGTAGAGACTTTCATCTTTTGGCATATTTTACATTCCAAAACATAGTTTCTGGTTTGTTTCCTCATGCGCGGCCACCAGTATCGCTGTTTTATTAATGACACTGTGTTGGAAACACCTGCATGTGCAGAGGCGAGACCTTCATGTGCTGCTAGGATTAGTCCTAATCTGTGTTCCATATTTGGAATTACTCTTTCCCCCACTCCAGGGATTTGAGCAAACGGAAAATTGTTCGCAATAGTTATATATGAGTATTTGAGTGGAAACCCTTTAGGTAACGTTTTTCCACTGTCTTTGCTTGAAACATTGACAGCTAGAATTATTTGGCTGTCTATTTTTGTTTTTTTTTGTTTTTTTGGAAAATCTTTATTGCAGCATTCATAAGGTACAAGTATGGGCCTACAACCACGGGGGCCGGCCGCTAGACAGAAGCGAAACCTGATTTAACATGATTTATCAGAATTTAACACAGCTCCTCAGCCGACAATCCTGAGGTACGGCAGCGATTCAGAATAGATCTTGTACTAGAACGCATTGATACATTACAGAAGATAGTAAAGGTTTCATTTTATATTATTTAAATGAGCGGATCAGGTGCCATACAATATGAACAATAGGACACAGGGGACAGGCCAAGAAATCAGGATATGCAGATAAAAGAACCATTAATGGGATTCTGGCGTTAAGACTTACGATTCAGAAAACACCACAGTGCAATATACATTTCCGTAGACGCCAGTACTCAGGGCCCGTCCACCCAAGGTTCGACCGAACGTAAATCAAGGGCATTAAATACCAGAGCTCGAGAAGTCAAAATAAGGCACAAACCATACTGATCCAAAGGAATAAAGGGAAGGGAGAAAAGAAAGGCCATAGAAAATAAGAAAGGCAAAATAAAAAAAATTAAAAAGAAATTTAAAAAAAAAACAACCCCCCACCCTGCACCCCAGCCGATGGCTATAGCCTAACCCCACTAGCAGCGTGCCTGTCGCCCACTAACCTAAACCCTAAAAGAAGGGAAAATAAGAAAAAGAGTGGAGGAGGGCATAATCAAACGATGTTTCCGACCCCTTAGTCCCCCCGCCCAACACAGATCCCCCCTGTCGCAAAGGACGGATGTCGAGCTACTCCTACAAAGGATCACAGGGGGTACCGTGATACACCGCCCAGCCTCATTAATCAAACAATTGCAATTCAGGCGCCAATAACAGTAGTTCCAAATCATCCCAATGCAACGAACTTAACCCTGACCCCTCCGAACCAGCACACGGACCTTCCCCATCGAAACACATGAGCACATATACATGTCAGAAATAAGACGGAAGCCATCGAAAGTCAAGCCATTACCACTTGTAGCTGATAACTCTACTAAAAGTTCAAGCACTAAAAGTGTCCTTCCCCGTGCTGGACCGTCTTGATATTTCTCATCCCGGGATCGTAGAATATCTAACGGAGGAAGAGACCACCACACGATGAGAGGAGAGTCTATGGCATAGGCCTCCGGAGGGGGGGAGGGGAACGCCACACGATACGTCCAAAGTCAATGACGATGTGAGGTACAGTGACACACTCCCGGCCTCGAGGACACAATCTTCCAGGGCGCCATCTGTTGGTTCTAATATTCGCTTCTCTACTCGTTCCCTCAAGGGGTCCTCAGACAAAGGCAAAATGGCCGCTGCTGGAACGGCGGTAGATATCTGATTCAACCGTATGGCAGGGTCCGGGGCCCCGAGCAGAATCCCAGTTAGACATGCATCCATTTTAGTCAAGGACACATCCATTTGCGAGCGAAACTCCCAAAGTTCCGACAGTATCGATCTTAACGTTAGCCCAGATGTCGTTTGATCCATTTTATCAAGTTTGGCACCAATATCAATCAGCTCCCCGGGTGAAAACTAGTATTTCCAGAAGGGGCGAACAGGATCACGAGAGGGCAGGCGTAAATGGTGACCCCCCCGTTATCAACAGCCGCATTGACTCGGCGGAACACGCGGGCCTGGGTCCCGACCCGCCAAGACCCCGCAGAAATCTATGCCAGGCCGCGGGACGGGGATCCCCACCCTCAGTCAGCAAGCAGGTCACCTCTATCTCGATGCTGGGATAGGAAAACAATCGCCTCCAAATTTGGGCATAAATGAAGTTTGCACTGCGATCGACCGGACCCTGCCAAGGTCCCCAGCCGATATTGTTGCACTGCAGCCCAGCCTTGCGGATACTCGAGGCCCCGGCTTCACCATCGGAACAGGCCACAATCTTCAACACGGTGTAAGTTTGTTAAATCAGCAGATAAAAACGTTGGGATTTCGCCATCGGAGTGAGGAACACTTCATACAAGCAGAGGCTGGGCGTAAGGTCAGGACATTGTACAGGATCTTGCGGTGGAATACGGAGATCAGCGGAGCCGGGCACCTAAGCAGCCATCTTGTTTGCTGTCGTAGCTCCTCCTATTTTCGTTTTTGAACAAGTGATTGCAGCTACGGAACCCGTTTGCACAGCTGCCTTCGCGGCTTCATCAGCCAATGAATTCCCTTCAACGTAAACGCCATCACGTTGATGACTCAGCGTATGTATCACGTGAGTCTTTTGTAGTCCTTGTCGTAACTGAACTACTTGTTCCCAAAGCAGTTTATGCTTCATTGTGCCACCTTTTGCATCTTTGTAACCATTTTGAAGCCAGTTTTGCAAGTATTCATTGTAAAATTTAACACAATAATACGAATCACACACTATGAGTGTGGGGAATTCGCGATCTGTATTTTCAAGTGCCATCTTGAATGCTTGTAGTTCAGCTCGATGAGCTGTACAATCTCCTAGAGATTGAGTTTTAGTGACCATTGGTCGGAATTTGCCATCGCGCCAGCGACCTTTAACGATCATGCACGCTGCACTATAGGCTTGTTTTTACCCCCCGTAGCGGGTTGAGCTGATCCATCAGTATAAATTATACATTCATACTGCTCTAGAGGCAGAATTTCAGTAGGCAGAGGACATTCTTGTTCGTATTGTAGAAATGCTTGGGATTTCAAATATGGGTCAAAAACGTATTTAACATCTGTTGCAGCAAGAGAAATAACCCATTGTATCCATCTTGGATGTAAATCTTTAGTGTTTGGTATGCTCGCTTTCATCACTGCTTCTAAGGCAGGTACAGGAGTTTCGACCATAATGCGTTTCCCCTGTGCGAGGGCTCTCTCTTTTGCTCTGCAGTTTGAACCACTGTCAGAATTTTTTCTGTTGAAGTGAATTTCATTTCTGCTTGTGTGTACAAATGTGATTTGTAAGCTATTAGTAATTTTTCACCTTTGTTAAATGTTAAGTACGTGAATCCGCATTGTCCTGGAATGATTCGGATCACTAAGTTGCATACGTTTACGCGTGTTTGCAAATGTTTTGTTGCTAACATGTCTGTTTGCAGTGAACACAAAATTTCTGTGTGTTTTTGTGTCCAATTAACTGTTTTGAAATCAGGTTTGATTAATTCAGAGAGAGGTTTAACCATTTCTGCGTAATTTAGAATGTAAGTTATTCAGAAATTTAAGAATCCTAGAATCAACTGTTAGTTTTTCATTCTTTTTGGAGGTTGGAGCAGCGCACACTTTTTTAAAAAGTTGGCTGCCAGGCTTTTGTCTTCACTTGAATGTTCATATCCTAGAAAGAGGACATTTAAATGGGCAATTGTAGATTTTTTGGAATTGGATTTGTACCCTTCAGAGGCGAATCAAAATATAATTGTATTCACCCTATTCAAGTGCTTATCCAAGTCATCATCTGAAAGATAGATGTCATCGACATACGATAATGCTTCATCATCATAAGTTTGTAGTAACTCTGTTACCCTTGCTGAGAATAACCCAGGACTGTTCTTGAATCCCTGTGGGAGACGACAGAAGTGACGTTGTATCCCATAATTGAGAATACAAAAAAAGAAGAAACCTGGTGTCCTAATTATTTATATATTATTTTTACAACAACCACACTATATTCTTTTGGTGATTGGGTTATTTATTCACCCTATTTTTATCAACTCTTTTGTGAAAGGACCTTATAACCTTCACATGGACAACATAAAAAATACCAAATTCATATTTACATACATGACAATTTACATAATACTTATGACAATGTACAAGACCAATACTTTTTGACAAAGACACAATTAAATGTTACTTTACATCAACATAAATACATCACAAAAACCAATGTGCCATATATAATCAAACAATGGCTCAATTAGATATCATTAAGCGTTCTTATAATTCAGTCCAAGTTCATTCCTGAATCAATTCTATTTCCTTTGATATTTTATCCACTTTTGCTAACTTAATAGCAATTGCTGGCGCGTTTCAAGCCTCACAGATTCTCAATGGGCTCTCATCAGGGCATCTTACTCACAACACATTGGACAAATCTACAATACAAATGAAAAAAACTATCACTCATTGGAGCAGGCCCTTCTTGCTATTTCTTGTGCACTTTATTGACACCTGTGCTCGTACCTACCAATGTCGTGAACACTTTCTTTTGGACAATTTTTTCAATGATCATGCGTCTCTCTCAATATGAAGTAAGGGAGTTACTGTTCTTGACCCTCTGTGAACAATAAAGTTCAATTTTAAAAAAGCAACTAAAAAGCTAAAAGACAAAACCACCATTAGAGAGATTGGTATGTGTCTCAACATTTGGATCGAGACAAACAAATGTAAACAAATAGTGCTACAAAATTGGCATTTATTGGAAAATTTGGAATGTCCATTCCGAAGGCCTTTATTTGCGATGAAAAAGAACAGGAGTATAGACCAAGAGATTGTTAGGTCTGACATTTTCCCAAAAGAAATCAAAAAAGATTTGCGAAGCCAGTGGGGTTTGAAACCGGTGGAAGGCCACCACAAGTGCAGCAATTGTGTTGCTTGTGAATCTACGATAGAGGGCACTGAGTTTGTACACAGAGAGGTGAAATGGAAGCACACGATGTTCACTAATTGTAAATCTAAAAACGTTGTGTATACAATAGTATGCCCTTATGCTAATTTGTACATAGGCAAAACAAATCAACAGAATAATCAGAGGATAACACAACACAGATCTAGAATAAAAAAAGGTGATAACTGCCCCTATGGCAGATCATTTTATGAAGGCCGCACATTCAGAATATGATTTCAAATGGACTGTGTTGACTGCATTGAATTTATCAAAGAAATTGGGAGACGTGGAGTCTCTATTGTTGGCAAAAGAGGCATACCTGATTATGAGATTTATTGGGGTCCATTCAGGATTGAATGAAATGTCAGAAGTCTCGCGAATATGATGCTAAAATTTGAAACAAAAGATCAGAGGTTGGCATGCAACTGTAAAGTGTATTTTGTATTTAATAAGTTAAAACTGCTCATATCATGTGATCATGCTTATGGTAAAAAATGAAATGAGTATAGTGAATGGTAACTTTTTAAATGTCGTCTCGTGGTATCTGCTTTTCAGGGAAAGCAACCATTGAATCTATAAAAATAACCAAAAGAGTGTTTTGGATTTTAGTTGTCTAGTTGGAGATTGATACATTCACTGTTTTGGAGAGATATGCAAAACGGCATTCCATCAAAATAAGTAAACAGCTTTTTAGATACCTGCTGTCATTTGGCAGAATAAAATACTTAACGTTTGGGAATTATGAGACTAGTAGGGTTTGGGAAGTCATGAGATATGACAAAAACTACAATTCCCAGTAGTCGTGCATGACCATTCTGAATCTGACTTTCGTAATACCTAGGAGATATCCGAGACGATAAAAGGAATTCTACTGAATAATTAAAACAGCGTTTTAGACTTCAGCTGCTTAATGGGAGACTAATATATTTACATTCACCGCCCGGGTTAGACACGTAAAAGGATATTTCAACGGTTCTAAAATAATTAAACTGTATTCTAGATACTTGTTGTTTATTAGTAAAATTGTTATAACTAACGTGCTGGTGAGTTTTCTCGAATTAATAGACCAGGTAGATTTCAGGGAAGTCATGTGAATTGGACAAATACTACAATTCCCAGAAGCCCGAGCGTGGCAAGATTTATTGCCGGAAAGGTCGCGGTAGACAGCGTTTTCCGTGTTGAACCACTCTGGAACGTGAGGAGATACTGCACCTTTGCTCGAAAAGATTAGAAGGTGAGCACTGAGTGGAATCTTTTTATAATGATGGAACTTGCACAGATAACTACGTGCGGTTTGAATATGACCCGCACTGTGATTTTTCTTAAATAGAATGCGGTTAATTTTTGGAAAGTAGACAATGACAAACTTCTTTTGGGATACACTATGCTGGCCAAGCTATATAAAGGTATGTCCTGTATATGCAAGTTCTGTATGTTTGCATCTGTATATAGTGCACAAGTTGTTGGCCATAATTTGACAAAAAGGGATGTTGATTCTCCCAACAGATTAATATTGTATTCATGCCCCAAGTTAAGCAAACTGCCTGAACTAGCGAATCGTCACCATAAGGAATTGCAGAAGGTATGTTGGTTGTTTTTAAAAACCAGTATCACGAAAACAAACAAAGTAGCTTTATTAGTTGCCTTTTTTAAATTGAACTTTATTGTTCACAGATGGTCAAGAACACTAGTTCCCTAATTTCATATTGAGAGAGATGCATGAAAAAATTGTTCAAAAGAAAGTGTTCACGACATTGGCCGGTACGTGCACAGGTGTCAGTAAAGGGCACAAGAAATAGTAAGAAGGGCCTGCTCCAATGAGTGATAGTTTGTTTCATCTGTATTGTAGATTTGTCCAATGTGTTGTGAGTAAGATGCCCTGGTGAGAGCCCCTTAAGAATCCATGAGGCTTGAAACGTGTCAGAAATTTCTATTAAGTTAGCAAAAGTGGATAAAATATCAAAGGAAATCGAAATGTTTCAGGATTGAATTTGGACTGAATTATAAGAACACTTAATGATATCTAGTTGAGCCATTGTTTGATTATATATGAGCCATTGGTTTTTGTGATGTTCATGTACAGTAACATTCAATTGTGTCTTTGTCAAAAAGTGTTGGTCTTCTACATTGTCCTACGTATTATGTAAATTGTCATGTATGTAAATATGTATTTGATATTTTTTATGTTGTCCATGTGAAGGTTTTAAGGTCCTTTCACAAAAGAGTTGATAAAAATAGGGTGAATAATTAACCCAATCACCAAAAGAATAAAGTGTGGTTGTTGTAAAAATATTATATAAATAATTAGGACACCAGGTTTCTTCTTTTTTTGTATTTATAAGGCCCTACCTGGGTCCTGTCCTTTGGGCCTAACCCCTTAGTGTATTTAACCCATAATTGAGAAAGCGGTAAAATACTTAGTTTCTGGTGCAATGTTTTGACAGAAGAAACCGTAAGAAATATCTAATGTTGTTTTATATTTTTTACGCACAATGTTATTCATTAATGCTGCACTGTGTGCATTTCGTACTGCAAAAGTTTTGCAACAAGAGTTTAGATGTCTGTAATCCAATACTAGACGATATGTATTGTCTGGTTTGGAGACAGGAAACAAAGGATTGTTTATTGACGAGGTGCATGTTTCAATCACCCCTTGATATTCAAGTTGATCTAATATCTCCCTGACCTGTTTTTGAGCTTCTTGCTTAACTGGGTACTGCCTTTGTGCAGTTGGTTGATTCTTTAATTGCATTTTATGGTGAGGAGAGTCCTCATCCCATCCTATTTGATTTTTGTATAATGCTGGAGCTTGGGCCACTGCCCATTTTCTGGCATGTGTATACTTTAAATGAATTGGAATATGATAATAGAAGGCTGTCATAATGATGTCTTTGCCATGTGGGCACTCCCTGACAAATTGTAGTGGCCAGTCTTGTTCAGCTAGAAGAATGTCTTAACCCTTAGAGAGTCGCTCCCAAAAGAGTGCTCTTATCTTTCTTGGTACGTCTCCCTCCATCCGGAGTGTTATTTCATATAACTTATGTGGAGAACTAACCCTGGTATCTGCAGTTTCAACTTGAATTAATTAGTTCAAGTCCACGTTCTCCAGATGATCGTTCAAGTTCTTGCGAGCTAGGTGACTTCTGCTGCATTGTCCTACATTGTCTGAGCCCATTCTTCGTTCTTGAGTTGTGTACTCAAGTTCCTCGGCATGTCTGATCTTTAGACCTGCTATCTACTTTCTGGTGAATTGAGGTTTCTCGCTTTTCTGAACGTGCTGATCGTCTTTGGACTTCACTCGTTCTTCTTTGTTTTCTGACCGTCCTCTTCTTTTGGATTTCTGTGACAAAGTCTGAAAGGTACCAGAGGAACGTGTATCAGTATCTTGATTTCTATCAGATTTTCTCAAATTATCCATAATCCTGAGATTATACCTCCTTTCAGAGGGCTCCTTCTGAGGAGACCTGCCTCTGGAATGAGAACGCTTCTCTTTAGAAGTTTGTTTGCTATTTTCCCACTTCTTTTTAGAACAAGTAGGAGTGTTTTTAGAAAAGACCTTTTCAGGACTTTCAGACAGTTATGGTTTAACTGTATAATTCTACTAATCTTTGTATATTACTAAGTAATTCATCGTCCGACATTGCTTCAATGTCAGGGTCAGGTGTGTAACCGGCTAAGGCCAACCATGTTATTCCGGGTCTACCTAGTGGACCGAGCCTGGTAATGTGATTCAAATGTTTTAGGGCGCCTTTAAACCAGAGTTCATGATCCTGGTATATGAGTAGAATTTCTATATCTTCGAAAGGAATATACTCCTCTGGTGGTTCATCTTCTTTGTAGAAGTGAAACACACGTGTTACTGTATTTGCTTCAGGGAAGACTATCCAAGAATAGAATACCTCTTTCTGGTGAAATTCATGTGCCTCTATCACAAAAACTATCCTACCATCTCTCAATGTTAGGCCATTTTTTATAAGTTTTATAGTGATGGTTTTCCTTAAAATCATAGTAATGCTTATAGCATCCTTGTTGGTTTCATTAAAACCTGTTGTGTTAAAAGCTAGTACGGCGTTGTCGCTGTAGCTCCACTGGCACCGGGATTATCTTCGTCTGCCATTTTGATGACTGAAAGTTTGCAGAGCAAGCTTCAAGGAAACAAAGATAAGGTGCACAATATTTTGGAACACTGCATCCTTCAACGTTGAACAACCCAAAAAGCTAATACAGCTATGGTGGATATTATCCCTTTACCCACTCCAGACGTCTATTGGAGTATTTACGGGAAAAGGGGTCTCTGAGAAAAAGCACGACTGAGTTACTGTAGTATCTAGCGTTAAATTAGTGCCTTACCAAATGTTGGGCGCCATGTAGTGTAGTTCCTATATTCACAATAGGCTCTGCGCATAGGAATATTATAGCCTATAGATATGACATAGGACTGAGGTCAGTATGTCTCTATTGAATATACTAAACTTAATTGTGAGTGCCAGCTAGCTCAGAGGTCTCTAGGGATTAGTTTCTGACAATGGCATAAACATAACAACTTTGTTTCCCTAGGACTGGAACATATCTTCAGAGTCGTGGAAACAATAGATAGCTATTTCACTCAGTTAATCGTGCATGCTTCGTTCCTACAGAGTTGCAGAGAAATAGTGAGACAGGCGTTTTCAATAAAAGGTTTATTGAACAGTCTTCTTTCTCATGCAAGAGAGCTAATCTGCTACCATGATTAGACAGATTGCAAAGTATAATGCGTACAGAGAGAATAGTATTATAAAATAATACTGTAATAGCATTGTTTAGTGCTATGACATATAAAAATACATATATATATATATATATATATAAAACGCAGGCTAAAACACTCAACTGGTGCTTCTAAAATACGCCTACCCCAATGTACCTAACCTAAGTCTAGTACGAGGGAAGAAGTAAGTATGGTCTTTAGCATAGGTTTAGTTTTTTCCAAGAACTGCCAAAGGTTTCTCTAGGTTCTAATCAGCTCCATACCTGAAAGAGGGTGGTATTTCTGTCTCAGACTCGATTTCCCAACACCCCCCAAGGGTAATCAGAAACACTGGAGCTGGATTCTTGGCAGAAGAGGGCAGCTTCTTGTCAGTGCGTCAGCTGGAGAGTCGGCTTCCTTCGGCACTTGCTGTAGGTAGCTGCGTCGGGCAAGTAGGTAGTCGCACTGCACCGAACCACACCGTGCTTTGCTATAGCAAGTTAAGGTATATTTATACCTTGAAGGTGTTTAGGAATGCCAGCTTTGACGTAAAGTCAGGCATATGAACGTCACGGATAAACTCCTAAGGAATAGTTGTTCATCCATAATAATGAGTTTCTTGGATAAATCACTATCCAGGCTAGGGGAAGTCTCTTACAGCTTAAGAGTCTGGTTTTCCAAGAAATCGTTGTGACGTTGATGAACGGATGGAAGTAACCATGCCTGTATTTGGGTAGCATGGACTATACCTAAATAAGGGCTTGATTTCTATGCCTATATAAGGGCAATGTGAATTATACCTATATAAGGGCAGGAATCGGGAAAATTAATTCGGAATCTAAAACGCCATACAACACCCTTGCTAAATAAATCAAGATGTCATCTATATACCCTACGACTAACCGATCTAGAAATGCCCGTAGAACGTCATTGAGGAAAAATTGGAATGCGGCAGGCACATTACGTAAGTCGAAAGGCATGACTAAGTAGTCGTATAGCCCATACCGTGTTTTGAAGGTCATCTTCCATTTGTCTCCTTGAATGATCCTCACCAAATGGGAGGCTCAATGGAGGTCTAATTTTGTAAATACCACAACTCCTTTCACCTGCTCCAATAATACATATATCAATCGGAGAGGGTATTAGTTACTTATAGTGATTCAAGAGGGTATGTAGGCACGGCGCACAGCCTTATTTAATAGTGGGGATTTTTATTGGAGAGTATTTCCGTTCAGGTAAGTCGATTGTTTAATTACAACGAACCACAACAGAGTGCCCATATGCAGGGATGCATTTACACTTGAGGTAATGCACTCAACCCTTTACTTATAGTGATGGCATTCAAGGCACGAAAGTCAATACAAGTCCGAAGCTCTTTGTTAGCCTTTGGTATAAAAAATAACAGAGAGGTGCTTGAATGATATTGAAAGACAGAAGCTCTTGATGTTACTGATCCTATTCAATGATGTATATCTCTGTGGCGTGACATATGGGTCCTGATTCCAACTGTTTGCCATCCTCCACAAATGCAACTTCAGGTATTGGTTTTGAGACAAGCTGAACCCCTAATATGAGGGCTTCTTCTGTAAACATAAAACATCTCGTGGCACCGGAGTCAAGCATGGCTTGTGTGTAACAAGGTTCTTGGTCTATGTACATGTGAGAAAGATACCGAGCGGAGCGATACCCTTACCAAATGGGTGACGGTTCCGTGTCACTCCACAAGACCACGAGATCCAGACTCCTCTACTCTGTTTCCACAGGGACACGGTCAGAGCTACAACCCGGAAGTCCCGCCTTCGCGAACCAGAAGAGGATGCTCGGGACCAATAATAGGAGCGTGGAATCAGTGTGACGGAGAGGAGGAAGAACGCAGGAAAGAGACTATCAGGAAAGAAGACGCAGGACCCGGTTTGAAGAAAGAAGACGCGGGACCCGACCAATGGAAAGAAGACGCGGGACCCGGTCTGAGGAGAGGGGAAGACGCAGGACCCGACACAGAGAAGACCTGGATGCCGGAGAACACCGAGGATGGTGAAGAAAATTGGTCCGAGGACTAGTGGTGTCCGGAGGTGGCTGGGGAGCGGCCGTGACTCAGGAGAGTTACGGCGGAGCCAGGTGAGTGTTTGTGGCTCAGGGGTAACCGGGAGAGGGGCGGGAGAAAAAGTGGGTGGGGAATATTGGGGGCAGAAGCGTATAACAGAGGGGCAATAAAAGTGTTAAGTCCCTTTTGTGACCAAATACGCCCGTAAACAAAGAACCCTTACTTTAAAAAACCGAATGAGTGTGCACCATTTCTTTTTCTGACTTAGGCACTTAAACTCAACTCCTGCTAAGGAGATTTACCGTTTTCTTTCCCCGAATTCGTTTTTCCTCTTTCCTTTCTTTCCACTTGGCTGTTGGAACTCTCGAGGCACCTTAACAAATCTAGTTCACCAAGTTGTGGTGAAGGGAGTATACCCCTAAATAGTGCCATATACCATTCTGACGGCTCCTTTCCTCTCTTTATCCTCCTATGAGCCTCCAGGTGACCACCACGGTCAAGGACAACCAGAAAGCAGGACAACACCTTTATCATCACCAGACCTTTCCAGTTCATGGGAATCATCGGATGAAGAGGAAGATCATCCAGGAACCCTATCTCAACAATCTACATCTCACACTTTTGTTAATAAATCATCTTTTAAACCTTTACTTAAGCCTCCACGCCTGTTCATCAAGCCTGCCCTCCCACAGTACACCACCAACGGGATGAAGAAAGGTTCTTTACCAACAAATGGGCCTTTCTTGATAGAAGGGATATACAGAACGCTCGAAGACTCCCCTTCTTCACGTCTTGAGTGTTTCAGTTTTCCGTCACAGGATTAGAATTGTTCACAACAGCTGCTCCCAGTTGTGGATGGCTGAACTAGGGTTTCACCGGGCACTCTCTTAAATAATGCCCCTTCTTCCCACAATACAGACATAACCCATTTTTACGCTGATAGTCTCTATCATCCGAGGTCAGAGATGCACACACCATTCCTATTTCCATAGGTTCTGAGGAGATCACATTCAGGTCCTGAAATTTGGGTCGTTCGAAACGAGGGGTGTATCTCTCTTTCCTTCTGCCATCCCCTTTTCGCTCCCTTAATCAATGGTCCAAACTCATTGTTAATTCGATCAGTGCAGAGCACGTAGTGGGTTGGGGATCCACTTGGGCAATCACATCCTTCAGTTCCTCCCGAAGGCCCTGATAGAAGATAGCTGATTGCTTGCTTTCGGGCCACTGAGTTTCTACTACTAACCTTTGGAAGGCGCTCAGATATCGATCAAATCTTTGTTCCCTTGTTTCAATTTGAGTAATTCTCGGTCTGCCAAGAAGGTGTCTGCTCTACGATCGAAGGTTCTCTCAAACTCCTCCCTAAAAGCGACCCAGTCATGTAGCATAGGATCATCTCTTCTAATGAACGGAACTGCCCACTGAGCAGCATCTCCAGTCAGATGTGATATGAGAAAGGCCGCTCGTGATTGATTAGTAGAAAACAGCTTAGGCTTGCAGTTAAAATGGAGAAGAATCTGTGTTATGAAAACCTGAACCTTGTGTATGTCTCCTGTGAAATTTTCAGGTGGTGCAAGAGGTGTGGGTGTAGGGATCTCCACTACCATAGAACTAGTTGTGGGCTGTGACGGATTACCAAAATCAAAAGGATTCCATTGCATCCTATCCACCTTTGCCTGTAATGCAGCGGTTTCACTGCGTGAGGCAGTAAGCTCAACGTGCACTGTGGCTAGAGCTGCCATGACATCGTCTAAGGTGGCCATCACAGGATCAGCTTAACCGGGAGGATAAATCTATTTGTGGGCCGATTATTCTGTCCCAGGCCTGAACATATCCTCAGGACAAAACCGATGTTCTTAGGGGTCACCCTCTTGACAGCCCCAAGTCTGGATATGTACACACATAGACTAAATGGTGGTCAAGCTGTGGAAGGGAAGTATGGGGACAGCGGGGAGGGAGACCTGTAAAATACAAATGAACAAATTACCATCTAGACCTTTCCAACATCTCCCTACTTCCTCAATGCTCAAATGTACCAATACTTTCACTGACCTGTAAAGAAAGAAAAGGTTGCCGGCTGACAGGGGTGCTGAGCCTGTAATCACTAATCCTCACACCATATACTAGAAAACACAAAAGCATATATGAGGCTAATAATCCAGCGTACCTGTCTAACCTTCATGCATCTTTAATCCTCACACCATAAACCTGATATAGTATGATGAGGGCCTCTAGCTCAGAAGGAACACCTGCCTTATTTCACCCCTGTTAAGGTAAAAGTAGAGTGTGCAAATACGGTGAGTCACGTAAGACACAATCAGGAGATGCAAAAATGTTTCAGAAGTACCATCTGTTAACGGTAGTCTGTGTAACAACGCAATCCAAATAACTGTATTCAGAAAACTTCCGGGATAAACAAAAGAACCAACTGGAGAGTTATCTTCACTCTCTCGAAAGCGTTAGCCTACTACTTTAAGATAGCTAATGGTTTCTTCCCTGTATGAGCCCTATGACTGGACTCGCCAACAGGGAAGACTAAAGGAGAATTTCCCACCAGCAGGACTATAAGCGTACCGTTAATCAATAATCACAATATACCATAGCACCTCGATTTCCCTCGCAAGAGCTCTGTGGGCTTTTGAAACTGTGGTGAGCTCGCCAGCGTCGAGAAAGAAGGTTATGCGCACCAACACAAGATGTGCTCCAAAGGTACGGATAAGCCTTCAGAATTCCAACTAGATAATGAGACAAGCGGTGCCAATGGCACCCTTACCCGACCAGGCTAAATGTAGAATATAGCCAGTGTCCGAACTGGACTTCCACGAATAATGGCAGCATCTTCTGTTGTTGCTTTGCTTTATCCTAGGTCTTCCGGTATCACATGTGGCGGTGAGTCTGACGTCAGACGTCTGCAGAGGCTGCCGGGAAATGTAATTCTCCCGGGAGCCGTACATCGAGTGCCTGTGCGAGCAGCGTTACTGTGTCCCCTGACAAATGTACTGCATGGCTAAATACTTATAAGGTCCCAAAGGCAACACCTATTGGCTACGCAATACTTGTTGTTGTGTAGCCATTGCAGAGATTATAGCGTTGCATAGTTCAACGGCCACCCTAAATACATTGAGTAGTTTGATGGGTCCTTGACTGTATTCTGTAGTTGCTCATCTATGGCTGTTTTCTTTGTCCGGGGATTCTTTACGCCCTCCGGTTTCCCACGTCTCTGCTATCATCATTGTTAGCCCTGGTCCAACGTAAAAGCTGCCCTCTTAAGCTAAATTAAGTTTTCTAACGTACAGGCTCCCATTCCCTGGAGTTTTATTAAGGGAAACCGAGTAAAGCTCAAGTCTGCACTCGCCTCTCATCTTATTCTCGCTCCTCCATTAACCAGGGTGTAGTTTTAGACTATCCCCCAGATGCATCAAGCACCCACTCTGCGAATTCTAATTAGAGAAAAATACTGAATCGCTAATTAGAATTTGCAGATTGGGATGCATCCTCAAAATTGCCCAAAAAGTGTGATACGCAATCGCCTGCAATCGCCGTAGGTGATTTTCAAAAATCGCTGTTAATTCGCCGAATCGGCTGTTTCCCAACCCCAAATTGCGTTTTCGCAATTAATGAAATCGCAAATAGCGATCTCGCAAATTGCGAGATCGCAAAAACGGGAAGTCGCATTTCGAGCACAATGATGACATCACAACCAGGAAGTAGGCAGCTCCATCACTCATTTGGAACACAGAGCTGGAGAGAGGAGGAGGCACAGCACTGAGCTCCAGGAGACACACCCTGCAGCCCCAAGACAGGACATACATTGCAACCACAATGTCCCAGGATGCAGCAGGATCCAGTGAAACTGGCAGGAAGAGGAAAATCTAATTCTCAGAACAGGAGCTCGAGTACCTGATTGAGAGAGTCAGCAAGGGCCATGATAAGCTTTTTGGAAAGCTTTCCAGGCTGCGCATCAGGGCAAAGGTCAATGCCGTAGGAGTGACACAGCGGTCAATCGATGACCTCAAGAAGAGGTGGTATGACCTCAGAGGCCATGCCAAGGAGCGCATTGCAGAGAGACTGGGGGAGAGAGTGGCCACGGGAGGAGGAGAGTCCACAGTTGCGGCAAACACACCACTTGAGGACTTGGTTGAGGACACCATTAACCCTGCAGCCTGCGTGGGGGTCACTCAGCTGGACACCTCCTGACCCACACAACAATCACAAGGTAAGAGCCAAATCACTGATTTGTGTTGAGGTCTTTATGATGGGTTTGTCCGCCCTGATCGAACAGGATATTGGAATGTGCTTGGTCATTTCTGGTGGGCTGGACAACGGAAATTGGGATTGTCGTCATGCGCTACTTTTGAAATGTCACACTGTGATTGGTTAGTTTGTATGTAACCGATGCTACTTTGGAATGTGATTTTTGGCATAAAAAACCATGCTCCGCTCATTGAATTTGTGCAGTCTCTATAGAACCTCCCGTGTTGTGCTTCGTAGACCTCTGTTCCTGGTTGCAGCCAATAAACTTGGTCATTGACGTCATCAAGAAGTGTCCTATGTCTCTGTTTGCCGAGGCAGGGGAATCCGAAGACATCGGGCGTTATCCCTGGCGCCGCTGGGTTCTAAAACCCGGTTCTTCACAACTCATAGCATTTGGTCACCATTTTGGAGTTGGCTTTTTTTTTTACATATATATATCTCACACATGGGCCTTGCTTAGCTTGCCCCAATACCACACAGTTGGAGATGGTTACTTCCTCATGATGTGAGCTGAAGGATGAGGCGAATGGCATTTCCCAGTAACCCCGGGACCGTTGCCTTCTATGGAACTATGACAATGCCCCATGGGCGGAAACCGAAACGGTTTGTACTTACCGCGAAGCCCGAATACACTTGTCCGTGGCTGAGTGGAGCTGTCCTATGCAGCTATAGAGGAGTCTGGGGCTGGTGCAGACTCTCCGCCATCACCTACCCAGCCGGACATCGGACATGGTTTATCATGGTTCTTAACGGTTTGATCTGTCTTTCTCTTTTGACTGCTTTGTTCCCCCTGAAGTACCTTTCCCTTTCCTGTCTACCTGCTCTTTCTGCATTCCTCTCCCCTGTTTCCCTTTCCCCTCTTACCTTCCATTTCCCATATGACGCGTGTCTTGGCTATGCTATGCGCTAATAGCTTCAATTATTGTGTAATCTCATCTTTTTCTCCTAAACTTATACTTGTAATTGCAAATGTAACTGTAACTGATGTAATTCTCGTATGCTGTAAACCGCCGCTCCTCATGTAAACCGCTCTGATACCTCCGGGTCTAGCCAGCACTATATAAAACTGCAAATAAATAAATAAACTTGATATTATGGAGTCTTTTTGTTTTGACAAACCGTAATTGCACTATCACTGCTGCAACCGTTTTTTGAACCACAGGATGGCACCAAAACTTCAATTTGCCAAGTTTGAAGACAAAAGACGACAGCTGCACGCGTAACATGAATCATTTAAGCAGTGTTAACCCATCGGACTTTTGACTTGCGCCTTGTAACACAGTATGTGAAATACAGCTACAGTAACTATTGTTAATGTGTTGCCACATTATATCCAAGAAAGGGTTCAATGCGCTCTTCCCTTTCCTCCTCTTCCTTCGCTCGATTGTTACACCGAATACTGTACATTTAGGTGTTGTTTATGTAACCGTTAGCTTTCCAGCAGGTGAGCCCCAGTTGATGGGAAACGGAGGGTCGTAAACAGTGGAGGACGTGAATGCGCAACGGAAATGCAAATGTACAGTTATAATACGAATTTGGATTAAAAGATTAAAAAATCAGCGTACAAAGCTTTAAATGTGCAGTTCTCCTCACATTCCAAACCGGGCGGGTGCAGACTTAGGTGCAAAAATAGCCCCGAGCGGAGTTTCGGTCCCTCTCCACTTGGGGACATTGGGTGTAGGGAGGGCCACTAGAATTATTTGCAGACGAGGGACAAATTATGCGGCCGAGTTGAGTAAATTATTGGGCAAGAAATGGCAAAATTATGTGGCGTAATGAAGCACATTTTGTAATTGATTACTTCAATATTTTGTCATTTTTACTCTTGTTAACCCTGCCTGGCCATTGGGTGCTCCTCAGTAGTACCAGCTTAACTCCAAGCAACGGAAAGGTGGACGGTCAACCTTTGCAAATTGCCTTCCGCTGGGCAGCGACCCGCGTCGCTACATGTTTAGTAACTTGTGAACCGTTCGAGCTAGAAGCATTTTTTTGGTTAAAATCTGCAGATTATGGATTGTGTAGAAAATGCGGCAAATCTGTCATTAGGTTTAAAACGCTGCAGAGCATAATAACAAAATTGCAGCGGTCCTGGGTGTAAGTGTGGGGCATGCAGTCTTGTGGACGGTTTTCTGACCACTGAAGCTTCATGGTATCTTGGGGTCTCCGGAAAGAAGGGTAGTTTGATACTTTCCCTCAAGCATGCATATATATGCACACATAATTAGGGACAGTATCATTTTCTAACTGCAGTCTTGAAATATTTAGGGAAGGAGGTATTTTCTGGAGACGTTGTTGCCATAGTGTCAGGAAGCATGAAGAATGTAAATATGTGGCTGCTCCTGTGCACGCGTTAAAAAGCATCAGCATGTTTAGAAGAGGTGGAAGGGCACTGAAAGGCAGGTTCAATGCACAGAACACATATATGCACCGGTGAATAAGCAGAACATTCCCTTGTGCTGCTGCTAGAAAAGGTAAATCATCAAAGTCCCATAGTTGCCAGTGGTGATTAACTTGCAGGCTGCAGAGCAATTTGTGGACACTGGTCCGAAAGGCAGGGCAAAACTGGGGACATCAGGTCGGCTAGAGAGCTGGCTGTGGTCTTGGTGTGCTGTCTAGGCCCTCCAGGAGGGTGATGAGTAATGCCCAGGGTCAGAAGGAAGACCAGATACCAGGGAGATCTAGAAGGAACAACAGGTAAAAGAACAAGGGAACATGGACCAGAGGAAGTGTGTGGGTAAAGGAGTGGATCTGGTTGAGGGAAAGTAAAGGGCCAGGGTGCAAAGAGTTTATGATGGATGCCCAGCGGGCATCGAGGCGGACCATGGAGTGCAAGCTAGAAGAACCAGGAAAAGTACGGGAAAAGGGGCAAACAGACAAAGAAAGGCCATAGCTTCAAGGGTACATGTTGCAAAAGGAGATGCGGCTCCAGGATTCTGGCTCCGGGAGAGGCATGAGGACACATAGGTGAACCACGAGGAGCCGTACAGGAACTGGGAAAAATACATAGAGGGGTTTTGTGAGGTCTGCTATTTAAACACTGACTACATTTGTAACTGCCATTGACAATGAACTCCAAATGAAAACATGGAATTATGATCTCCAGCCTCTCTTGAACTGAAAACGTTGAACAATGGTGCACGAGACAGACAGGACCAGCCCTAGGACCCTCAAACAGTGCCCTGGCTCCCACATCCTTCAGCATGCCATATCTTGACATTCGCCAGAAAGGTCAGGGCAGAGTTACATTTCATAAACATGTGGCCTAACGGCTAGAGCGGCCGACCTTGAAGCCGGGGAACCAGATTCGAGTCTCAGCAGAGACGCTCAATATCCTGTGATTCTGGGCGAACCATTTAATCTCTAATAAAAGAGAGAAGGACCCTCTACCAAAGGGATGGGGTACCAACTATTGACTTTGTCAAAAAAGAGAGATTCCCTTTGGACATATTAACAAAAGCAAAATGACATAACATATCACAAACCTTCAAACATACATAGAGCAATACTATAATTAACCAAATTCTGAAACGACAAAATAAATTCGATATGCACAGTTTTATTATTAAAATTGAATTAAAAAACAGATTAAAAATTATACCAATCAAGGGAAAACAGACAATATATATGGGAACAAATTATACTCTAAAGTTCATCAAATGAGTTCCTAAAGCTAAACAGAGGGAGATACTCAAAAGGTATATTCAGCGTCAGTCAGAATACTCCTTAATTGCTATAAGATGGATTCTCTCCCCCACTTCTCAACGCGTTTCGACGGACCAATTATCATACAGCCGTCTTCCTCAGGAAAAGATGTTTTTATATTAGCTGTCTTCCCCAGATAACTTTCAATGAGGCGTGCTAAATAAGTAGGGGATAGATATCTCCCTTCTCTCTGATAAGATGTACTTCCAGCTTCTGGCAGTCTTTTTATAAATCGTTTTACCAAATCTTATTTGTGTCCCACAGTCTATCTGTCGATGCTAAATGCTGCCACTGCCAAGAGTAGATATATACATTTCTATTTCAGTTTAAAAAAATGCAGATTGTCCTGCTTGCACGCGGTAAGGATGTTCCGATTCTTAGAATTCGAAACAGTAGCACCAATAAGAATTCCAGCAGGCGCGCTGAGATTTAAAGAGGGTGCCTTAGTCTTCTCAGTCTATTATAATGCTGCCTCTTCAATGCTCGAAGAAATGGATTCCCGCGTGCAGCCTCCGTTGTGTTCCGATAAACAACCAAATCACTTAATCCAGGGGTAATTTTAAATATCTGGCATGGATCCGGCCCTCCAGGACCGGTTTGGAGACCCTGTCTTAATCCTTCTGTGCCTACCAACAATGAATGTGTCTGTCTGTAAGGTGACTGATGCTTATGTAAAGCACTCTGATACCTTCGGGCGAGTTTGCACCATATAAATGTCTAAAAAAACACTTTTCCACTTTTTGTCAAGTTGAACCTTGCTGGATACAAAAATACCTACTTTAAGTGTAGCTGAACAAATTCCATTCTTTTAGATGTCACAGGTCCCACCTTTTTGCCTGTGCTTTTCTGCTGAACAGTGGCAGCTGCTTCGCTAACGCGGAGGAGCGTCGCCCCACTGTTTAAAAGGAAAAATGTAATCATAACGTACCGTTATCATTTTATTTTTCCTATTGAATCAGTGGCTCCTAGGGTGGGGCGGTGCTGGCAAGATCCCGAGGAGGAGCAGTTTACACTCCTTAAGTCCTTAAGTGCCCCCGGGGTGCTTCGCTGGCCCTCTCCGGCTGGCCAAACAGTCCTGCACACTTTGCATCTTCCCCACCAGGCCTGCTGTACACAGCCTGGTAAGGAACATGCACAGCTACCATTCCCATTCTGAACGCCGTTCCATGGTACTCAGACCACTCATTGAAAATGAAAAAAAAACATTACTTGGGCAGCATTGTGATTGGCTATGGGGCGCCTGGGTGCCCGGATGCTTTCTGTTGCTGGTGGAGACAGGAAGAAGGTGACGGAGGCAGGAGACGGACCGGTGGCCCGCCCAGATTGGTGTTTTTTTTCATTTTCAACCTTCCCTTCCACCCTGCCCCTCACTCCTGTCCGCTAGCAGCTGCTACTGCTGCTGAATCCTGTACAGACAAGCAACTGATGGTAGCAAAGCATCGCTAGAACCGGTTGGGAGGGTAGAACATGGACCCCATAAAGGGAGACTGACCACCTTTCAAACCATCACTGGATTCAGGCGTTCCTGGACTTCACCTCAGAATTCATAAAACCTCACATCAAATCGAACAATTTCTCACCTTCTATAAGAGTAAGCTTAAAAATTGCACTTTTTAAAACCGTGTTGGCAGGTACAACTAAGCAATTCAAAATTCGATTTATAGCTCTGGGGCAGAAAGGCTCCTCCCTAAGAAATTTTGGGGGAAAATGGTGAATGCTGCACTTAAATGCATACTAAGGGGCAGATTTATGTTAACTGGCGCATCCCCAGGGATGCGCCAGTTAACATGCGCCACAGTGCGCCACAGCTCCGCCAGCCATGGTGCGCCGCATTTATAATGCGGCGCACCATGGTGCAAAAACGGCACAGATGCGTGACGCATCTGTGCCGGAAATGTGGCGCATTGCTGGAGTTGCGTCGCAAGCGCGACGCAGCTCTAGCAAGGCTCGGGGGTGCCCCATTTTAACAATGCTGCGTCAAGACCTACGCCTGCTTCAAGCAGGCGCAGGATTTTGACGCAGCATTGGCTTAAAAGTGACTGAGTGAAATCTTATAGATTTCACTCAGCCACTTTTGCGAGGCGCACCTGCCCCGGAACGCCCACCCTGCGCCGGAACGCCCACAAGCGGCGCCGGGCTTTACAACATGACGCATCTGCCTAGATGCGTCACGTTGTAAATCGTTCGTAGGGATGCGCCACGTTTACGCCGCCTTGCGTGACGCAACAGCGGCGTAAACGTGGCGCAAGGGCCTCATAAATCTGCCCCTAAGTCAGCAACTTAGCTTAAAAGAATTGGATTTAATCAAACTCTTATGTCGGACTTGCCCTTTTTCTCCAAAGATTCCTTGTGCTCGGGCGGCAGCAGTGATCAGAAGATGGTAGCGTTTGACGAAAAAGCAGAGTGAGAAAGAATATACTTCAAACAGGGAAATTATATAACTGTTCTGTGTCCCTGCAAGGGGATAAGATCTTGGGTGTATTCACTCACATGCAAGGCAAACAAAATAATTCTGTCATTCCCTGATTCCTGATTGAGTCTGACCCGGCTATATTTCCTGTTTCACCATAAATCATCCGTAAGCATGGTTGCCACCTTGCCAGTATTTGGCCGCTGGTCTGTATTTTCATACTCAGACTTGTAAAACAATTGAAAAGTATTTTCTCCACTTAGTGATATGAATTTAAAACGTAAACTACTTGACAACATCACTTCAAAGTGCTTCAGATTTATCTACACATTTCTCAAATAATGTTTGACTCAAACACAGTGAATTTCCAGGTTGAAAAAGAATGCAGTAATTTTAAATTCAAGCAGCTGCTTCTCACACTTTTAGAAGATGATATTGGGAAAGAATGACCAGTATTTGTCTTTAAATAGTGGCAGCCCTATCGATTAGTAGGGTAGATAGTACACTCTTGACACAGAAAGGTTTTGGGGGAAATACTGTACCCCAAGATCTAAGACACCCCAAAATTTTGTACCCAAAAATTTACATCAGACGGCTCTCCCACAGAATAAATTTGCACGCTAAGACTCACTCGGGAACACCAATTTAACAGAGTGAACAATATATTAAATAAGTGGGATCACGTATTGATTGAGTTCTAGATCAATGAAAAGTTAAAGGGGTTTATTACAAACATCTCAAAATCAAGCAGTACAGAATCAATGCCATGAAGGCTCTCAAAATGCAGTTCGACAGAGCAGGCAAATTAGGCAGCATCCCTAGTGGAACAGAAAAGCCTTCTCAGAATCTAGCTCACCCCCAAATTTAAGGGGTTCTTATACACAATTCTTACATATCAAAATAGTAACACAGAACAATCATCATGATTTGCGGAAGAGTATCAATTCTTTAGCAAATCAGAACATAAATAATAAGTGTCATTCCAATTTTAAGAAATTATTCAACATCCTCTATGTAATGCCATCTCGAGATGGTATAACAAAATATGAAACATTCCACAATGAAACTTTCAGCAGATGAATAGGACTAGAGATCCACACCTGAAGAACCTTGAATTTGAAACAAGTCTTACTTCATCGAAGGCTACACAATCATAACAGTTAGAATAAACCATTACATGTCAGCTGAGCTTTGCTCTGCAAAGCCTATGATGAGAGGCTGTATGCGAGGGAAGCAGGAATGAGAGACAGAGACGGCTCCCATCTTGTCCAAAATGGCATTTCACATGGAAATGTGGCATAACTGAAACACATTATTATACACATATCTACTCATCCTAAGATGCGTGTTTCAATTGTAATTATGTAAATTAATCATATAGTTATAGAATCTTGTGTGAAAAAAACATTATTAGATGTTGTTATTGACACACAAAATATAAAATTGAAAACCGATTTAAGAAGATCTGTCCCTCACTGTCATTCAGGGAGCTCCATTCTTGGCAAATGAGGTGAAAGGCAGGAAGCGGGGGCTCTAGGCCCATGTGGAACATTCACAAAGCAAAGAAGTGCTCTTCAATTTGTGAATAAGCATTGGGTGGGCCTATGGGGGCCCTGGGAATGGAGGATCAGGCTGTCCTGCCTCCCCTTTAGAACCAGGCCGGTAGTACACTAAAATGGACAGGGACCACACTGGGATGGTAGGCCTCACTTGTGAGGGTAACATTTACTGTAAGAAGTGATATTGAGAACATATGACGAGCGGGAAGGCTCTGAGGTCAACAAGAATATATCAAGATGGGGAAGAATGGCCATGGCGTCACCAACGCATTGCAAGGCTGAGAGAGTGAGGCAAAGTGTGGCTTTGCAAGAGCATGATGAACAAGAGGAGACAGATGGAGCACTGTCCCCGTCAATGGTTGGAGCTCATGAGACAGTGTGCGGCCGACCTGAGTGAGATGGTTGGGAAAGAAATTTAAGTCTTCGGCTAATTTGGTGAAAAAGCTTCCAACCAATGTATTATGAAAGGTTGGTACTTGGAAAGAAGAAGAAAGAGAACCACATGACTTCCCTCGAGCAGCAGAATGCAAAGGGTAGCGAGAGGAAAGGTGCCCATCAAAGAGGTACATGAATCTTGTAATGTCATTACATACCTATTTGAGGATGAGTAAGGGTTATGAAAAGTGCAGCCGACAATAGGTGAGGTACGAGCAGGGTGTATGCTGTAAAGGGGAATCATGTTATAGAAAGGCTAACTTTGACAGAATCAGGGTTGGGGAGTCTTTAGAGGGTGAATGGGGAGGTGGTGACCTCTGAAAGAAGGTTAGAAATTTCCTTGCCAGACAACGTCAAAAAAGAGGGTGAGGGAGAGGAATGGTCACCCTTAAACAGGGGAAAATGAAAGCTCATCCAAGTGCCTGAAGAGACAACTTCCAGCGGTCTGGTAGACAGTCGGGTGATAGACAGAGACTTAAGGACAAAGGGCCAGATGTAAAACCCACCAATTTGCGATTCGCTAATTACATCGCATTTGCGACTCGCAAATTGGGATGTATAACAGTGTCTCAGACACTGTTAGCGATTCCTAATGGGGTCGCAGATTCCATGTCTCATGAATATTAATGAGGTCTTCGCAATTTGTGACCCCATTATGAATGGCTAGCACTGCCAAGGATAGTGGCCTGCTGGGGTCATTCGGCCACCATGTCTGGGACTGCTTTTAAATGAAGCAGTCTTTTATTTTTAAATACATCCCGTTTTCCTTAAAAGTAAATGAGATGCATTTAAAAATGAAAAATGAAACTTTTCCGTTTCATTTTTTAAGGGCTGACAGTGGTCCCTGGGACCATTGCCTGCTCTAAAAAATATTTTCTCACATACTCACAAAGGGGAAGGGGCCCCCCGGGGACCTCTTCCTGTTTGCAAGTGGTTTACCACCTACTTGAAGTAGGTGGTAAACTGCTAATGTTTTGCAGCCGCAAATGTGGTCGCAAAACAATTGTACATAGCAAGGTGACTTGCTATTAGGAAGGGACGCCCCTTCCTAATAGTGAGAGTCACAAATGCTATTTTTTGAGTCAGTGATTTGCAAAATAGCATTTGTACATACCGTTACCCTTTTTGCAGACACAAACGGGAGGATCTCCTGTTTGCGGCCGCAAAAAAGGGCTGGACATCTGTCGCTAAGTGGGCAAGGCTGTCCCAGCAAATAAGATGTGACTGCTCTTGAGTCCCAAGCGTTGCGGCGGGAAACCTGGGAGAAGGGAGGATGTGGTAAGGCGAGCAATGGATTGGGCACCACACTCATAACTGAAAGCATTGTGCTAACCCCACTGCAAAATATGAGAATGTATGGTGAGATACCTGAAACAAATACCTGGGGAAGAGAAGAACAGGGAGATTACGAAAAGTCAAAAGAGAAGAGATTGTCACAAAGGGTGTGTAAAGAAGGACCGCTCTCAAATAGTATTTCCAGGTATGTTTATTGGAAGGCAAGCAGGTACACCTTATCCTGTCCAGCTGTACTTAATAACTGACTCAGTCCTCCCATTCTAGAGTCTAGCTGCAGTGCATCTACCTTCACCATGGTACCAGTAGAATGCACTACACCAAGACACCACATCTCCCCTCTTTACTTTAATAACAAAATTAAAGTAAAACACTCTACATAAGTTAACAATTCAAAACAATTCATAAACAATTCAAACCAAATTAGTAATGACTACACAATGGTAGACCCACATCTTCCCCCTCAAATCAACAACCACAAAAAAAAAAAATTAGCAAAACAATAATTTTTAGAATACACATTCAATTTGTATTACACCATACCTGAGACGAGCAGGAATTTTCATCTATTAATAAGCGCAAGTAGCGTTTAGATAAGACTAGAGGAGAAGCAATTTAATAATACAGCTATGGTGCCAATATCATTGTCACTAACAAGGAAGAAAGAACACAATTCCAACAAGTGGACGGAAGCATACAATATGTCTTTACCCATCTATGTTTATGCTAGGTTTCGGTATCATTGAATCACCACATTGAAAATTAGTATCTTAGTTGACAGTATGTTACCTAACCATTAACGTACGCACAACTCAGAATAGTGGTCCAAAGGGAGACAAGTTTGGAAGCAACACCAAAACTATACAATTAAATCTTGCATTTAAATTTCCCACATCCTATTCCTAATAAGATGTACCACATGACTATTCGTATTATTCTCATGTGAGATGAATACATCAAATCTCATAATACGTGTCCAAAGTCATAATCTAGACTCTTTTTCCCATTTATAACAATCCCCAAATTGCTTTGATCAACTCTACCTAAGATTGAGTGGCCACTCAAGGAAACATATAGTTTCCCAAAACATTTCTTATCTTGAAATTCAAAAATCATCTCTATGAACCCAACCATTGGAATCCTTTCCCCAGAAAAGCTAAAAAGTTGAATATCAGGAGGTAGCAACTCTTTCCTTAAGGTATCAGCAAAAAGTTCCTTCCAAACCTCAATATTGATAATTGAGTAGGGTGTGCCAGAATCAAGTATAAAGTTAACCTCGACTCCCCCTATAACAATGGTAGAACAGGGCCCCATCTTTGATCTAGGATTTACATAAGACACCAAATCATCGCAAGAGGAATCAGAGTTAATAACGTTAGCAAAATTAGATCCTTCAATATATTTAACAGATTCTACTCCAACACTACAACAATATTTGCATATAGCTTTTAAGGATGGACATTTCCTATAATTCGCACAATGCCCACTGTGCTCACATAAATTACAAATAGGAATTTTATCAGACATATTAATAGAGGACACTAGCAAAAATTATTTGATAAATAACGTAACGTCACTCAACACTCTAAGGAGAAAACAAAAATACACCAAGCTCGAAGAATTACAGTTGAGGTATGAACATCACTGTGTTAAAAATACATCACTGTGTTTAAAAATATATTTAAAAGAAAGAATTTTATCCCCAACACGTGTTAACCTATTTAAAAAAAATGATAACAACATCTAGTTTTAAGGTGTGCACAACACTGTGTTAAAGTGCGCCAAAATGGATAATTAAACCCAGGTACTTTGTTAAACTGTAAAATATAGTAACAATCAGCAATTTTCAAAGTAAGCACATTACTGTGTAAACATGCATTGAAATGAATGAATTATATCCGCCTCACTGAGTTAAACAATTTTAAAGTATGCATACCACTGTTGTCAACAGTTCAATGGTTGTTAAAATAACACACTAAAAACAAATGAAATAAGTATCATTGAGTCGACATTAAATTGCTAATCTTTCACGCTTCCACTAAGAACCATATCATATAGAGTAAAGTAAGTGAATAAGATAAAATCCACTTCAATTGACTTACGAACTGATACCACACGATATGCAACAATCTAAAGTGGCAAGTCAGTGCAGGTGTGTAACATACCCACATTTATACCAGATAGAATCTTATCTAGCGTATTTTAATAGGATACAACAACAACAACAAAAAATAATAATTCCTGATAAATATCACAGTATTACTCTCATAACATCAACTCCTAGTGAAAATATGCAATTTTTAAGGTGTGTCCACCACTGTGTCAGGAAGTTCTATTCTAAAATCGCACACAATGTCTATATAAAACAAGAACGACCTTTAATTTTAAAAATGTGCACCACACTGTGCCAAATGCATTTAAGATGGAGAATACTACTAAGTTAACTATTCTAACTATAATATTCTCAGATGACTACACAAAAATGTGCACGTCATTTTAAAAATGTGCATCACACCGTGTCAAACTACCTCCAACTTTTAAAGTGTGCACCTCACAGTTCTAGATGTATTAAAATGGAGACATTCCATCCGCACTACCATGTTAACTATTCAAACTAAAATATTGTTAAATGAGCTACTGAAAAATGTGCACATCACCATGTTAAAATGTATAAAATGGATGAATTTATCCGCACCAGGTGTTAAACTATTTAAAATGTAACAATTTAAAGTGTGCACTTCACCGTGTCAAATCCATCAAAATGGAAGAATCTCATCTAAACCACCATGTTAACTATTTAAAATATAATAATCTTAAATGAACTACTCAAAGAGTAAATAAGTACAGTACCGTGTGATTCCTAGATGTAACACTCTACTATAAATAGTGTGTTTCAAGAAAAATTTACAGTGGCAAAACAACTACACTAGAATCTTAACTCTTCATAGGTGTGCCAAATAAATGGTGAGCACTATTCCAAAGAACCACCATGAATACAATACAATATAAACAAGAATTGGTATGCAAATCAGTTACAGAGTGCACATCACCTTGATAATTCTAATGTTGAGCAGAACAAGGCTAAGAATGAGGTTATATTGTATACTTAAATTGTGAAATAACTCAATACATTGTCAAAATAAACTCTCTTTGTAATACTATAATAAGTACTTATTCAAGAATGTACTCTTAATGTGTGGTATACTTACATAAAGCCAGGACTATAAAAATGTTGCTTTTAATGTATTACATTCAGATATAACCATAAAAAAAGTAGTCTAACGTTACCGTGGATGAACATGATCACAACTGATACTCTCAAACAAATGACAAAGATGTATAGAATTATGGTGTATACATCATTAATGATCTGTTGATAAGTGAAAATCACAATGTGCTACATATGGTGTGCACACCACCGACAAACTTTTGATAGTAAATATCAGGATGAAGAAACCACGGCATAGTATGAATGTTCCTGCTGGAGAATTCCAAGATCAACAACCACTTTGCTTGTTAACGTTTTAGCACTTAAAGCACCATTAAAACGGTTATTCAAAATAAAACAACCTGTAATTTTAAAGTGTGCACATCACTGTTGTCATGCACATCACCCAAGTTGAATCTGTTGACTGACAATGAAATCTTCCTGCTTGCCGCTGTTCAATCCCATCCTCTGTCGCCAAAATGTAAAGAAGGACCGCTCTCAAATAGTATTTCCAGGTATGTTTATTGGAAGGCAAGCAGGTACACCTTATCCTGTCCAGCTGTACTTAATAACTGACTCAGTCCCCCCATTCTAGAGTCTAGCTGCAGTGCATCTACCATCACCATGGTACCAGTAGAATGCACTACACCAAGACACCACAGGGTGACTGACAACTGATCAGTAGAAGACAGAGACTGTTACCATGTCTAGGGTAAGTGGTTACCCGAAGACAGAACAGTTAACCCTGAGATATTACCAGAAGGCGGACTAGAACAGCTTCAGGAAACAGAAGACATGGTATAGGCCTAAAGGGAGAGAAAGGGTCACTTACAGAGGAGGGTGAGGGAATTCAACCAGGCAACATGTACAAGACACTCTTGCAAGTTCAAGCTCAAAATGGGGTTGGTGACACCATCAGTTACAGTGCAACAGAGTACAATAAGATAATCACCCAAGGCTAGGCAGAGGAAGGAGGGATGAGAAAGGGGTTGTGGCAAATACCCATACTCTGATCAGGCTGAACAGAGTAGTGTTGGGGTTGCCAAACCCTCTCAACTTGAAGGTGGCTATGGACAATGTAGAATCTTTGAGCAAAGGTCCTCTATTAACATCCTAGGGACTGAAAGGGTGAAGTTGGCCCTTGAACCTAAAGTCAGTCAAAGACCAAGAGGCACTGGAGGAAAAAAAACAGAAGAAGAGATTCAAGAAGTTGGGAGCATTGTGGACATTTATATTTAGGTGCTGTTACTTATATGCACTGTTCCTTAGAAAGTGTCTGGAGTAATAGACGTGAACATTTCTTGGCTGAAGGCACATTGTTACATGACTACATTAAGCTTCAGAGTGTATCTAGTAGCATATTCTAATTTGGCAGTGGCATTTAAAAGGCAAAAATGAATGTAAAAATCCTCATTTTCATTATCACCAGTTAACCCACAATTCTTGTTTGTGGTCATTCAGCTTGAAGGACATATATTTATGGACAAAGAACAGCATGTGGGCTGTGGAATAACATGTGCAGTCTTGAGATGTTTAGCATGTCCTTGGCAAGGACAGTACAAAAGTGATGCATTACTTAGATGATTTCGTGTTTAAGCAGGAGAGAAAGGTGAATGTAAGACCTCGTTCTACTGCTTTTAAAGAATGGCAGACTATCTTGGTATACTGTTCGCTCCCCATAAAACAGAACTGCAATGGTGAGATTTCTCGAGATTTAACTGGACTATGCTCAGTTCAGAATAAGAAGACTGAGAGAATGTTTACAGAAATGTAGGGTGAAAAGTAAATGGAGATGCGCATTGAGACAGCTAGAAGCCTTCAGGCCGCTAGGCGTTGTGTACAGATTGGAGGATATTGACAGGGCATTGTGCAGGTAAAGGCGAAGTCAACAAAAGAGAAAGGGGAGTGGCAGACATTTCTGGAAAGGTTTCATGATGAGTATGTATCTTCCACCTGCCTCATTGACATGGACAATGCAGGCATGTCATGGTCAGGTGGTTTTATTCTATGAAGGGATGCTGCAGCTTGGAGGAATGGCCTTCCTCTTTGAGAGCGAGCAACCACAAAGGTAATTTTGGACGGAAGTTTTATCAACCTGAAAACAGCAAGCATTTAACAAGGAAACACAGCTTTAGAGTATTTAAGAAATACATAAATGCAAATGGAAAAGACCTGAATGACGTCTCCTTTGGAACATGTATCAAAATTAATCTCATTCTGTTTCATGAAATTTGATTTCGAAAACTAATAATTGTAAAGCTCTCAATAAATGCAGAGTTGAATACTGTATTTTACTGTATAAAACTTTATTGTGTTAATACTTAAAATCTTCACAAAATATGCTTGAATTGAAATATATTGTTTTAAACATAACCTTTTCAGTCCCCCAACAATATTCATAAAGGAAACAGTTAGAGGGGTGCGGACATTACAAAAGGAGAGTTCCAGTCCTGCTGTTGAAATAGTGTAGCATAGGGTGCCAGACCAATCCATACATATGTGTACTGTAGGGAATCAAGGGTTCTCGGGCCCGGACTGTGCTCCGGAATGCAGAGGGAGAGGCCAAATGGCATACGAAGATAGTGTCAGGGGACACTCATATAGCCAAGGATGTAAGATCGTAAGTCAGGGTTCTCCAATAGCTGTCTTCCAGGTAGAAAGGATGTTATCCCAGATCTTCAATAGATTGTGACATAAACACCAGTGGTGTAAGTGACTCAGAGCCAGAGCCATCGGACATCTGATCATCGCCAGATATGTAAAGTCCAAAGAAAGCAAGTATGGGGTCGCCGATAGTCTTTGCAAAGAGGCCGCTGTTGCCACCACCTCTTGTTACTCCTTCTGGCTCTGGGCAAACCTGGGAGGTCCGCCCCTTAGCCCTCGTAAATGCAGTCTAGGGACCGTGTCTGAGACGGGAAACATAATTTACTACGAAGGCATTACCACTAATAACGTTTACCACGGGTCACTTACCACACAAACGTCTTTTCAACGTGGGTGCCTTCCACGACCGTCTTTACCACGCAAGTACGTTCTGCGTGGGCTGGGGGGGAGACGTGGTATTCCTTCCAGTCGTTCTGCGTGGGCTTGGGGGGCTGGGGGGGTTTCCCCCCGCCCCAAAAAATACAAAGGACCGGGTTACTTAAATTAAAAAAAAAAAGCACTTCAGTACCACTGAAGTAAAAGGAAAGTGCCTCCCCCCAAGACGTGCCATGTACGTCAAAATAGCAGTCCTTTTTTAATTTTGGTAGACGTGTTTTGACGCTTGTTTCCAATGTGGATGGAAGTAAGGGCTGCTGGAGAAAGACAGGAAGGTGTCAGGTAAGAAAAAAATCTTTAATAAAAACATATATATATATTTAAGCGCACAGTAAAATAAAAGAATAAATAAATCTAAGGTAATTTGTAGTAATTATGTAATTTTGTGCTTAATGGACTTTTCTACGCGTGGTATAATCCTTCGTTGTAAATTCCAGCGTGGTAAAGCCACTTGCGAACTAAAATTCGCGCGGTAATGCCATGCGTGGAACTTGTAATCGTGGTAAAATCATATATTCGTCTGAGACCTGGTTCATTCAGGTAACAGTAGGAGATGGGGATAGAGAGCAATTAAGTGTCCTTATGTCTAAGGTTTCCAGCCAGTCCCACGAAGCCACTGTGTGAAAACGTGAGTGTATTGGCCATCCGATATCCGACATTTGTAAGGAATAAAAGAGCATTTTTGAGGCCTACGTCACATAATTTCTTCGTGACTTGGATAAACGAGGCTCTATGACATTGGACCAGCAGGGTATAGTTTGGAAAGAATCTCACTTTTGCATTAGTGCACCAGCTCAGTGCCCTTGTCACTAGCCACTGATACAATTGCATCTTGGCTGCGATAATTAAGTAGTTTAGACGTCATGGGTCTGGATAGGGCTCTCGGAAGGGAGCGTGTGGTCAGGACTCTATGTGTTCGATCTATCACAAAATGTGGGGAGAGGGCCTCAGGTGCAAGACCCTGTTTCACCCAGCACTCCAAGAAGGCCACGGGATTGTTTATCTCCGGGAGCTTACAATACAGATGCTGTTGCTTTGGGAGAATCCTTTGATGTCGTCTAGTTTACTTTTATAAATGCAGAATCGTTCCAGGATCGATTTAGTTAGTTTAGTTTGTTTGGCCGTGTTGTGGGGGTGGGGATTAGTTAGTTTAGTTTGTTTGGCCATGTTGTGGAGGTACAGTTGAAGTTCTTCAATAGTCAGAGTGTTTGTATGAATTCTTTACGCAAGTTTTTGTTGATTTTCCCAGCGTATCGCCAGGTCATTAGTGTAGGAATCAAATTTGGCCTAAAAGGCTTCTCTGGACTCTGCAATGGCTTCCTTAGACCCATCTAGTTTATTCAGTGGGGTGGTTGTCTCTGTGCGTGGTTCCAGCGCTCCTGAGGGTGAGGGGAGAGGGGGGGTCGGCAGTAATTATAATTTGGTCTCTCTTTGTCGAGGTGTTTAGCGGCAGCGGTCAAGGTGTCGGGTTAAGGGATCAGAGAAGTTGTTGCTCCTTGGCTCTCATGCCCATTTTTGACTGCCCATGTGAAGAAAGTGTGTGTGCCCAATGGTGGGGATAGGGTGAAATCGAAATAGAGTTATTGCAAAACAGGTAAGTTAGAAGCCCACTGTAGTAATCAGGTACCCAAATGTAGGTTTCCTCAAAGATCTTCCCTACTGAGTATGCATCTTCACATCGTCATAACTTCCAGTATAAAGACCCACCAACTGTATATCCTAGAACATGGATAGACCTCCCATTCTAATGACATCACAAAGCCCAGCTACCATCTTGCCACAGTGCATTCCCATACTTCTCCCCCGCAGAAAATGTGGAAGGTAAACTAATTCAAGGTTTAGTACTCATTTAGAAAGAATGGAATTAATAGTGTAATACATAACACAAAAATTGACAACAACAAGAAAAAACCTGCATTAAATCGAAGGTTTGACCTTACATATGCATTAAATAGAAGGTTGAACCTTACATAGGTTTACAATGCATTAAATTGAAGGTTTGACATTACATAAGTTTCCTATGCTCCGTTCCTTTCCATCGTCCAATTAGGCCACAGATCTAGATACCCTGATCACTTTCTATGGCTTGGAAAATGTACTATCACCATTCATCCCACGCCCCGGTTTCTTCACTACCACCCAATCTCCACACTTCAAATCAACAACTTTCACTCTTTTTCTGTTTTCATAATCCATTTTGTTGCTACTTTGAGCATCAGATGCTCTAGCAAACATACCCTCACAATAAACCCATATCCGTAACCACATTGGAGATTCCTTTGTCGCAGGCTCCCTTCCTTTAAGAGCAACAAAAGGGGATACCCCTGTCACGAATGTGGAGTAACTCTATGAGCCCATATCATTTTTTGAAATTCTTCTTTCCAAATCAAACCCATTGTCTAAAGATAGCTGAATGTTATCCATAATAATGCAGTTGACTCTCTCCACTAATCCGTTGGCTTGAGGATGATAGAGTGCAACTCTGTCATGCCTGATACCCAGACCTGCCACAAACTCAGACATGGCCAAAGACACCAGCTGTGATCTATTCTATTATCAATTACCAACCCTCCTCAAAAATTACTCTCTTCAAGGCTCCATCACATTCCTTGCTGTGATACTGTCAAAAGTCTCAACCAAAAACCATTTGCTGGGGTAGTCTACAAGAACCACAATGAACCTGTCTCTATGACCCAACTTTTCTACAGGACCTAATAAATCAATTGCCAACTTCTCCCAAGGCCTACTGGGAAGTGTCACACATTCTAACGTAGGTTGCCTGACCACTCTGTTTTTGTCCCTGTTACCACATATAATCCAATCCTTAACCACATCTTCTACTTCTTTATCCATACCAGGCCACCAAAAAGATTGCCTCAACCTCCTTTTCATCAAATTTCTCCCCAAATGCCGTTCATGCACAATTATAATGAACCTCCCTCTCAATGCTCTGGGAGGAATCATGCGATTATACCTCAATACTTTGTCTCTCAGAATACTCAGTTCTTCCCTTACAACCGATTAATGGCTTAAGCTTTAACTCAAAGTACTTTCCAAACACCAACCCTTGCTCATTAGAACATTCAAATCCCTGTATTCACCATCTCCAAGTATTACATTTCTCCATCACTCTTGACTTAAGGGAAGCTCACCATCCACAGAAGCACTTATCGGTTCAACCACCTCTCTACAAGAAACATTAGAAATATCTTCGTCTTCAACCACGGGCTTACGTGCTAGGCAATCAGCTCCCACATTCTTCCTTCCGCTAACGAACTCTACAGTAAAATTAAGGTCCATTATAGTCAATAACCGTCTAGAAATTCTAGGTGTCACACTGCCTTCAAGTCCTCTGTCACACCTAAAGATATGCAGTAAAGGCTTATCAATCAATCAATCAGGGGACAGTAAAGTGAGTTACTCACCCGTGAGGGTCTCAAGGCGCAGGGGAGGCTTATGGTCAGACTTAAGTACAAAAGTCAACCCCCACAAATAATACCCAAAGTAGTTCATGCCCCAGCAACAGGTCAATGCTTCTTTCTCAATTGCTGAGAATGAACTTTCCGTCCTTTGTAACTGCCGTGACGCAAATCCTATAACTATGTCCTCACCTTCCACCTTCTCAATTAAAACTGCTCCAAGACTTGCATTACTGGCATCAGTTGACACAATGGTCTTCTTATTAACATCAAAATGTCCCAACTTAGGTGCATGTGCAAGTGATTGCTTGATTTTATTGAACACAGACTCAAATGCTGTCCTCCATCCAAACGCCACCCCCTTCTTCAAAAAGGCTCTCATGGGTTCCACCACTTCAGCAAAGTTGGAAACAAAGTTGGAACAATATTCCGCTAACCCCAAAAAGGACTTCAACTACTCCTTGTCACTAGGTTGAGGGGCATACTCCATGGCTTTCATTTTACTCTTTTTCGGTCTTATACCTTTTTCAGATATTTCATGGCCTAAGTAACATGTCTTCGCAGGTGAAATGTTTCCTTCTTCAGGGTTTAACCATGTTCACCAATCCTTTTTAACATCTCATTCAATAAGACTGCTGAGGCTGACGCCAAGCCAAACGGCATCCTACAATAACGATAAGCACCCACGGGGGTCACAAACGATGATTTAGGATGCAAATTTACTTGGTGATATGCTGCCAACATATCTAATATACTGAATACCTTTCCCCCTCCCATTCCACTCAATATTTCTGCGATATACAATGGTTGATGGTCAACCCATATATTTTTGTTTAGATCAATGCAAAGGCAAAAATGGTTCCCCTCCTTAGGAGCAACTACTATAGGACGATTCTATAGGCTCGATAATCTTTTAACTCAACAATTTTTCCAATCTAAATTGATACCACGTACTTTAGGTACATACCAGATTGGGTATAGGGTCACCTTTGTGAGCCCCTGTATAGTGTACCATAGGTACCCAGGGCATAGGTGCATCCAAGGCCTACCAGGGGCTGCAGCATGTATTATGCCACCCCTGGCTGGCCCTCCAAACTGACACCACAGGCTGATCCCTCAGCTTGGGTAAGGTGGTGTAATCACCCCTTACTTAGATATAGTATATATATATATCTACCTATACATATAGACACATATGCACCTATAAGTCACTCCTACGGTAGGCCTCGACAATCCTGGAGTGCTTGATTTTATGTGAGAGGGTGCCCTAGTATGAGCTGAGCCCCTCTGCAGCTTTTGGAACCATCTCCTTATAGCTGTTCTATGATATAGTCATACCATATACTCTTAAGTGCACTATAATCCTCGCAGTTAATGCTAACTTTGGTTTGGCTTTATCAAAATATGTTGTGTAAGGTGTCAAACACTTTGGAATACTACCCCCCCCCCCCATCTATTCTGGCGGCGGGGGTAGAATTCCACCCTTCTAGAGGGAAAAGACATGTATGTTACTGCTTTACCTGGTAAAGTTAAACAGAGCCTCAGCATCACAAAATGGATGCTGCTGCCACAGACACGAGTCTGACCTCCTGTTGCTGGGGGAAACTCCAGCAAGGGCGGCCTGGACAATAGGTTTCCTGTCCAGGGAGGTGCCAGCACCTCCCCGGACAGGGGTTTTGTGTATTGGGGCAGGGAGCGTTGCATTCAGTGAATGCATCTAGACACTGCCTGGGGCACTCAAGGTGCTCCATGCATAGCCCGTTTAAAACCAGTTGCTGGGGCACTCCAGCCCCAGCTCTGGCACAAAACTGGAGAAAGGGAAAGGGGTGTAACCACTCCCTTCTCAGGTCCACCCATAGGAGGGACCTAGGCAGGTAATCCAGCCCCTTAGCTTAGTATACGTATAGGTGCTGTGTCCCTAGGTCTTTAGATTATCCTGGAAAGAAACTCTGATACAGAACTCTTGGAACTTTGAGATTCTATTCTGACTAGAAGACGGAAGACAGCTCCCTTGTGGTCAAGGAGTGACCACCCTGTGCAAACAGGCACCACCAGTAACTTGCCGGTCTGCTTTGTCGCGCTCCCGCCGGAACCTGAAGACTCAGCGACACAGGAACTGGACTCTCAGACTTCTCTAACTCCGACCCACATCCACAGCAAAGCTGAGACCCGTGGCGGACACAAGAGACATGGGAATGGACACCCTGGACATCCTGGATTTTGCTAACTGCTCAACTACCGAGGTACCCATGCAGTTGTGCATTGGGGTATGAGAAGCCCCAGACCCGAGCACCATTTGCACTGAAGCTCAGCCCTCCACACTCCACGAGTGCTGCGTGGGGCCTGCTCTTGCATTTCAGCTCGATGTGTCTTCCCAGCTTCTTGCCCGTTAGCTAGTGAGCCTTCCTGAAGACTTTCCTATTGAACTAAACTGCTTTCCTGGTTGCTCCAGCTTCCCTTCAAAGGAGAAGCGCCACAGACCTTCTTGGTCTGCAACAGAGCCAATCTCAACATCCTGCGTGGGTTGCGGTTTCCAAGGCTTGTTGGGTCCAATCCGGATACCGACACCGCAGTCAACTAGATCCTTTGTGAGCCAGCTCGAATCTAGCACCTGGTCATCGTCGATGCCTCCTGAACCTCGTGGCTGAAGAGACAAGCTCACCTTCTTCACCTTTAAGCATGCAACATCGCCTGGTTCCTTCCTGGTGACTGGCTAGTGACCCAGACTCTGTCCCCTCTGCTTTCAGGTTCTTCACATCGTCGATCCACCCAGACACTTTTCCTCTGGTTGCCTGCAGCACTTCTTTGCAGATCTCCATAGAAAACGAAGACGAAACCCGACACCAAAAGGCACCTATGCTCCCGGCTTCCCTGGGTGAGGTAACACGAGTACTCCGGTGCTCCCGTGGGTCTTGACTCTCGAAGTGTCCTAGTCTAAAGGGGTTTTATCGTAGTCCATTCGGAAGTGTCCTAAAACAGTAACTTTGTAGCTTCTTCGTTTCCCATTTTTAGTCAATGGTAACTCGCAACTGTGTTCAGACACTGCACGTGTCTCCCGTGGGCCTCCTACTTCCTAACATTTGGTTGTTTAGTGTAGTTCCAGCGATTTTACAGACCCTAGACCTGCTGTCTAACTCTCATGTGGTTCTTATACCACTTCTTTAGTATATGGTTTGTGAGGCCGCTAGGGCATAACTGTATTTGTGCAACTTATCGTGTGCTAATTGAGTAACTTGTGATGCACTTTTACCTCTGAATTCAGAAAGAGTGCAGAAGGGTTGTGTTCAGAATAAATACATATATATTTGATATATACCTTGTGTGGTGTCCTTTCATTTGGTATTCAAGGGATTATAATTGGTAAAACAGCTTGCTTCACATGCTCTCTGAAGTCTTAGCCTATGACTGCTGGTCCATGCTACCACTAGGATAGCTTGTCTATAAGGTTGACTTTACAACCACCATCAATAATGGTCGATTAGACTGGTGCAAGGTGCCCACTAGAATAGTGGACATCATATGCCAGGCTAACTTCTCACAGTGGGGACCTTGGTAACTGTGTCGGGTTGGGGGGGGTCCCCAGGGAGCTGAAACTGGTCATGCTTGATGTCGCAGATGATGTGTGGGGCAATAGATATCAAAAGGCATTACAATGGCTGGGCCTGATAGTGGGCAAGAGAGATATTAAGAGTGAATGGAAAAGAGCCAATGCCCCCTGTAGAGAGGGCTGGGCTAAGGGCATGGATTTCTATATAGGCCTGGAGTGCCAATTTATCAAGCTAGAGGTTGCCCTCATAAACATATTAAATTATGGAAGTACTGGGCCGATCATAGAGGGAATCAGATAGAACCCTGCCCTTCCAAGCCTTGGCTCCTTGACAAAGAGTTGCGCTCCTGGGAACCTATGTCAGGTTGACTTTAGGGAGGGGGATGTCTTGATTTCTTGGCTCACGACTGCCCATTGGTTTGGTGTGGCTGGCATGGATACTTTTTGTGACCTATGGGACATGTGTACACCACTACAGATCGATGTGTGGAACAATAATGCCAATGTAGTTTCATCTTCCGTAAGCTGTATGCCAGGCTTGGATTTTGTCTTCCTTTGTTTTATGCAAAATCCAATAAAAAGTTGTTTACATTTTTTTTTAAATCAAGCTCTGATTCACACACAAAAAACAAGCGCAATACGAGGCATGGGCTGTGGTAAGTTGACATAAGGCTGACCATAATAAATGAGCAGCCATTGATCAAACAATTCTAAAGTCCTGGGTTTTTATGCCCATTAGATCTAACCGTGGCATCACTGACATTATCACTCTCAGAAGGCACGTGTGCATTTTTATCCTTGACAAAAACTAGGATCGCATTGCCATTTAAACACTCTGCAAGTATTTTTACTGGTGTGACACTACATGGCAGTACGGATACTTACAAAGGTACCCACTGGAAAACTTTATATCACATATTTTGATCCTAAAATTCTGGAAGATGATGATATTATTCATACCAGCTCTTTATAAAACCTTATGACTTACATGGAACCTTATACATTTGGCATGTACATAGACATGTCAGTGCTCTCCAATATTAAGCCCTGATGTAGTTCTAAATTTATTTGGAACGAAACACGTTGGCTGGATGTTGTTATAATTTGGATATAAGAAGATAAAGAATAAACACATTTTTGGGATTAAGTACATTAAATGCTTCTTTGGACTATAAATTTGCGCCTCTCCATTTGTTACCACTCTGCGAGTACGTTGTGACTCCAAGGAAACTGGGTTTAGGTTAGGGCAGAAGGTAACAAACTAGTCACTTAAGAAACAACAACAACTTCGCCTTCCATAAACATCGTAAAAGGTAGCTACTGGTCCTTTTTTGTGATTTATCAGGAACTCGATAATGACACACAAACTGGCACAATAGATATCATGGTGACACCAAAATCAAGCACGTGCAGGTGTCGGGACAGACCTCACAATGAAAATCCAGAGGCCTTTTGGGCTCCCTTTTGTCTGCCACAACGTCTCTATCAACAACTTCAGTTTCTCCCAAGAACAACACGGTTTACTACCGGAGCCACATTAAGATGGCTACCTATGTACCCAGGTATACACTGCCTGAATTGAAGGATTATTTACATATCTGTGTCAAGTGAGCCAACAAGCATTCAGACACAGACCACAAAACATTTTTCCGGCGTAAATGTGAAAAGGATTTCCCGGGCTATCTTAAATTATTTCTCACACTCCCTCCACCTTGTTTTCTACTCCACCTTAAGTGGAGCACAATATTCCAAACAATTAATTTAGGTTGAACCATAAATTTACCTGTCACCTAGGATTAAAAACAATATTATCTCATAAGATTATATTTTTGCATCACATAGAGATCATATCAATGTCACGTAACCAAATGCATAATGTTATATTTGAATACAGAACTAATTATGTACATTATTCCATACATGGTAGGAAGACTGCAAAAATAACTCAATGAAAAGGCAAGGGAATAAACCTCTAAATTACTGCAATATTCCTGCAAGTTTTTGTCCAATTTATCCTTTATTAAGAACCTGGAAAGCTGGGTAAACCCGCTTCTTTCTTATTTTAATGAAGAAAACAATGTGCCCAGTGATTTTCAATCGGGTTTTAGGCCTACTTAACACAGAGGCTGTTGCTCAAAGCTGCTCCTAACGATATTTGCATGATTTTGGGTGAAGGGAGTTCTACGGGCCTCATTCATTTAGACTTGTTGGCTGTGTTTGACACTGCTGTGCACTCTATTTTGCTAACAAAATTCAGAGCGATTGGTCACCAGGTCACTGTGGAGGAATAGAACACAGGCTATCCAGTACTCCTTATTTTTACCTTATTTAAAAAAATCATTGTGTAGTCCCACAGGGATCTGCTCAGTCCCACATTTTTAAATATTTTATCTTCCTCCATTGGCTAATCTGATTACCTCTTTTGGATTTCAGTTTTAGGGTAACACTGACGATACTCAAATAATTATTAAGATGGAATGAAACCTTAACAATTTGTTAGATCCCTTTAAATGTTGTCTCATGCAAGTGGCTAACTGCACGAATGCTAATTAACTTTGTCTGAACTAAGATAAAATTGAGATATTGGTGTTTGGCAGCCCTACCTGCGGAGGTGGTCCCATTCTTTAGGATCTTGTAGTGATCCAACTACAACTGCCCGTAACCTAGGAGTAATATTTGATACTAAACCTGCATTTGAGCTTCATGTAAAAAAAAATCACTTTCACCTATTTTCTGGTCATGAAGGAACTCAAAAACCACAGTTGATGGACAGAATGCAGAACAATGTCATACATTCACCCCAGTACAGAGATCTGGGCCTAAATCCATCGTTTGTTTTGCACTCCACACCACCCAAGTTCAGACATGGCCATGCGCAAATCAGTCTGACCCTGTGCCTCATGGGAACAGTCCAGCCCGAACCGCCAAGCCATGCCTTCCCTGGACCAGAAACAAGCTTCCGAGGACGGGTTTCTGGCATTCCAGCCGTCTTCAGCCCGGCTTGCTTGAATCCAGTGGTGTGGAGAGCATGGGACTCACGTCTGAGCATACCCATCCCACTCGGGGTGACAAATGCAAAAACAGTTCGGGCTGGACTGTTCCCATGAGGCACAGGGTCAGACTGATTTGCTTATGGCCATGTGTGAGCTGGGGTGGCAGAGTGGGCTAAAGAACGGTGACGGATTAAACCCAGATCAGTTGACTGGGGGTGAGTGCTTGTATTGTCAACGCTCCGTCCATCATTTCCTTTGGTTTTTCTTTGTTCGCCATAAGTTGGCAGGGTATGCTCAGACGTGAGTCCCTTGCTCACTTTGCCACTGGATTCAAGCAAGCCGGTCTGAAGAAGGCTGGAATGCCAGAAACCGGTCCTCGGTAGCTTGTTTCCGGTCCAGGGAAGGCATGGCTTGGCAGTTCGGGCTGGATTGTTCCCATGAGGCACAGGGTCAGACTGATTTGCATATGGCCATGGTTGAACTGTGGTGGCAGAGTGGGCTAAAGAACGGTGATGGATTAAACCCAGATCAGTTGACTGGGGGTGAGTGCTTGTATTGTCAACGCTCCGTCCATCATTTCCTTTGGTTTTTCTTTGTTCGCCATATGTTGGCAGGGTATGCTCAGACGTGAGTCCCTTGCTCACTTTGCCACTGGATTCAAGCAAGCCGGGCTGAAGAAGGCTGGAATGCCAGAAACCGGTCCTCGGTAGCTTATTTCCGGTCCAGGGAAGGCATGGCTTGGCAGTTCGTGCTGGACTGTTCCCATGAGGCACAGGGTCAGACTGATATGCATATGGCTATGTCTGAACTGGGGTGGCAGAGTGGGCTAAAGAACGGTGATGGATTAAACCCAGATCAGTTGACTGGGGGTGAGTGCTTGTATTGTCAATGCTCCATCCATCATTTCCTTTGGTTTATCCATGAAGGAACTCAAAAGATTTTTTAATTTTTCCCACAATCATTTAGGCAGCTGCTGATTCAAGCACTCATTAATATTAGGCTGGACTACTGCAACACATTGTATGTTAGTCTTCCAAGTCATTTTATACAGAGATTGCAGTTAATCCAGCATGCTGCTGCCATACTCGTACTCTGTAAATCTGAGAATACATCTATGCATCTCAGAAAAATCCATTGGCTCCCTATTCGGAAACGTTGCTGGTTCAAGGCCCTTTGCCTCTGTCATAAAGCCTTTTTGAATTATATTTCCACCTTGTTTAAAGATCACACCCCTTCCAAGATGCTTTGCTCAGCCTTGCTCAGTTTGATGACCGTATCTAAACTTCGTAAAACAAGAATTGGTGCGCGCACTTACTCAGTAGTTACAGCCGAAGCATTGCACAAGCTCCCCATTGAGCGACAGTCAAAACTGAATTTGTTAAAATTCTGTAAGGCCTTACATTTTTTTTATTAATCTAGTTACAATCTGTTTTACTGTTAACCCAGCGTAAGGACTAAGTATGGGCGGAAAATTCGTTCCGCTCGTGGAATGTGCAAATTTTTGGCAATTTTGCGATCCGCGAATCACACGAAATTGCCCAAAAATCCACAATTCGCGAGTTTTTTTTCTTGTTCGCGCTTCAAAAGTACAATCTCGCGCATGCGGCATTGGATTACCATGATTCTGCGTTCTCTGCTGAGTTTTCCACCCTGTTCACGTGTGCTGCTAGATTTTGGTAGCTGGCCGACGACGCCGCGATCGCGAACACGTCATTGCGACCCTAAACAGGAAATTGCGAATGCGAACACGTCATTGCGACCCGAAACAGGAAATTGCGAACATGTCAGTGCGACCCGAAACAGGAAAAAGGCATCGCGAGCAGGCTGGTTAAGTGGAAACAACATGTTCGCGACCGTTGCGACCGCATGCAAAAGTTCTCGTTCCCGAACTGGTAAAAAAATCTCACGAACTCGCAAAAAAAAAAAATTCTTATGCTCGTGGAATTTGCCAGCTTTTTGCGAACCGCAATTACGAATTTGCGCGAATTCGCATATTGCGAATTTGCAAATTCCGCCATGCTTAGTCAGGACACCCTCGGGTAATAGCGTGCTTAACAATAATAATAATAATAATAATAATAACAACAATAATAATAAATGCATACCAGACTTTGACATTCAGCTTTGGTTTAAATACTTGACTGATTAATATTTTTGCTGTAGTATATATCACAGCAGTGTTTCTCAAAATATGTTAGAATGGTGGGTTATTTACTAGTAATCTTCACTACTCCCCATCACAGTCATTACACGAAGAGTGAACAGTCCTCCTGCCAGAAAGATCACCAAGTAAACACAAAAGAATGGTTCCCATCACTCTTGCTACATACTACTTCCTGTCACAAGATATAAAGAGTGAGTAAACTGACCCCAAATCCTGTATTATCAAGCTATTTAAAAAGCAAGCCAGTAAATCCCTAGGGAAGGGAGGAATGAGAAACCGGGCTGTGACGGGGAGGTCGATTACTTGGAGTAATGAAAATTACCAGTAAGTAACTGGTCATTACCTCTTTGCCCGACCTTCCCATCACAGTCATTACAGTATGAGATGATACGTCTTTAGCAGCTTCATAGAAATACGGATGTATGACGTTAGCACGCATACTATTACCACGCATACCTTTACAACGCGGTATTTACAACGAATACCGTTACAACGCATAGCGCTTTGAGGTGCTGGATAGTGGTAAGTATAATTTTATATTCCAACTCCAGTCCCCGTGGACACTAGGGAAGGTGTTGGATATAAAATTGAACTTATTCCCTATCCTAGAGCGCCCCCCAGCGCAATGCGTTGTAATGGTATGCGTGGTAATGCCTGCGTTGTAATGGTAGTGCGTTGTAAAAAATGCGTGCTAAACGTTGTATACCTAGAAATACACTTTGCTCCGCATGATGCTACCAGACATTTATTTCAATCAGAAATTTGAATCATGATGAACTTTGATGATCCTGTATCGCACTCAACACAGAAAGCCCAATGGTTGTTGAGGCACTTCCCTCCACCAGCAACCTATAATGAGACATAAAGGTGTGAAGGGATGCAGATGTTGCTGCATTGCAATTGTCTGTCATTGAGCTCTCCTTTAAATGCTGCCCAGGAAGTTTCAATACCTCTTGTCGCACATCCCTGGATATTGTTTAGGAACATTTCAACCCTTGTCTCATATTCTGTAATGTTGGCCCACTTAAAACAATCTACTCAAAGTTGCATTAGTAGGTTTCAATCTCTGCCCTGCCAGGCAAACAGTTAACGAATAATGCATCCACTTTTATGAAAACCCTTTTTCTGGTGACATAGGGTGAAAAAGTACAATTTACAACTAAGGCATGGAGAGTAGTTGCTGGAGGCTGGACACAAAAAACTGAAGTACCAAATCCTCTGAACAGTGGAAAGAAGTTAGGACTTTCTGAAAAAACTGAGTCCCATGTCTCAGTAGTACCATTTTATCAGGAAAGAATCTGAGAAAAGGTTCCAAACATAACAACACGCTCAACTCAATCATTCTTCATGGAGATATGATAGCTACTAGAAAAATGTCCTTGATCATAAGGCATTTTACAAGAAAACTTGCTCTAATATCTCAAAATATGGACATTTTAATGGCTGCAAAACTAGGGGCAAATACCAAGGTAGTAATGGATATTGAAATATTGCTCTCTTAAGGAAAAAAAACCTTTCATCAGTCTCGTAAACAATGAGCCATAGATTTATATTCACAGATTTCAGAATGCTTTAATTGCCACCCTTTGGTCCAGCAGTGTATAAATTGCTAGTCCAAGATTGAAACCTTATTTTAAAAATTCTACAATTTTCATTTTATCAATACTTAAGTCAGCTGAACCTTTTGCCCTCACCACTTTTCAAAAAACTGACAATGACTGGAGTAAGCTTTTTATGTCACAGAAGGCCTGGATTGCTGAATACAGAAGGCTATCTCAGAAGAGCAACCCCTAGCATCCAGGCCCAGGATTTCAAGAGCCAAGCCCTCAACTGCAGATGGCTCAGGCCCACCTGTGACAGATGAGGGCATGTCAATCGATAACGATCCTGGGGAATTTTCCAATGTAGGATTATCACCATTTGTAAAAGCAGGGGAAACCACTGAGGATGGGTCCAGCATGGACCAACTAACAGAACTTTTGCTGATCCTGTTTTATCTTCACTAGAACTCTCTAAATTAGTGGAATTGGAGGGAGTACATCAGTTAATTATTTTGTTAATTTGAATGACATTGTTTCCAACCTTTACGACTTTGCTTTTGGGGATGGCGTAATTATACAGAATGTTGGTAGTACATTCCACTCTGAAGCAAAATGGTCTATCTGAGTTATACCAAACCTTTATGGCAATTCCTGAAATACCTGTATCTTTTGAGACCTTAAAGACAACACTGGAAAAATACTGCTTAATTACCTGCAAGTTCTGTTTCCCAGGCAGATGAATTGTCCTCATTGCTAACAGATTAAATTCTGCCCATTGGCAAATCTGCTGCACTGAGGTATTCAAAGAGGATACTCTTGATCTCCCCTGAAGTTTCATATGCAAGACTACTACTCTGTTATCTGACCTATCTTGAACCTCTTGCTGAAACACCTGGGGTACAAAATGAATCAATGCCACCCTGGAATGCCTTTGGTTCCCTCTAATTGGGAGAGGCATTTGCTTCCTGAGATGACCAAAGTCCTTGCACTGTTTACTGACCCAAGACGGCTCCCCAACCAAGCTCGCTGGAGTCTGTTGTCAATATCACTGGAGACAAGGGAGAGAAAGGGGGCACCTTTTGCAAATCTCTTTCTCCATTTACCACTGCATCTGTTTTATTATGTCAGAACCCACTGCAATGGTCTGTTCAATATTCTCAGAGCTGGGACTCCATATTTCCAATATTCTCAGAACTGGGACTCCCTGAATTACCAGTGGGCACATGTGGAGGCTGGCCCACGGAATAATTATAATTGTTGATGCTATTAAACCTTGCACTCTTAACCATTGCCTGGCTGTAGGAAATTGACTAGATAGTTGAAATGTTAATTCCGAAGTCAATATATCTATTCTTGACTCTGGCAGAAAAACCTTCATCAGATGTTTTCCGAAGTGCCCCCAATGAACTGTAGATCTTGAGAAAGGACTGCTTTATCACAGTCCATCTTTTTCCACCACCATCCATGCTTCTGTGGTCTGTAGTTGTGACTTGGAAAAAGAAGGTCAAAATATCAACCAATCATCCAAGTATAGAAACACTTAATTCCCTCTAAATTGTAAAATACCCACCAGAGGAGCCAACACTTTTGTGAACACTCTATGGGTGAAGAAGAGAGACCAAATGGCAACACCTGAAACTAGGGGGGCGTGGCTTAGAAACATGGTGGAGTAGACGTGCTCCCGAGAGCTCCCGTTAACTCCAATATCGGACATCATCCTGGGGCTGTAATGTATCACACAAAAAATGTCAGAGAGGTAAAGGAAGGACCTTACCTCTATTGGAACTGACAACAGCCGGGGTACAGGCGCAACACAATATTAAAACCACCAAGGCCTGAGAGATGACAGGCGAGCCCCGGCGGCCATTTTGCAGCAGAGGCGGTGGAAACCTGTGAGGGCCTGTGAAGAAAGGGAGACCCCAGAGACGGCTGCGGAGCTGACCGGAGGAGATAACCGCATGAGCGCCGGCAGACCATAATAAGTGCCAGGACCCAGTCCCACAGGCGACGGTGACCCGGAAGGGAGGCCTGGTGCAGGAGGTGCCGAGGAGTGGACCTTTGGAAAACCTGCGGTAACTAGGCAGCGGGCCGTGTCGGCGAGCGGTGGCCGAACGAACCAATAGTGGGACCCTGTCTGCCAGTGCGGGGTCGCTGTGCAGCTGAGACCCATTCAGGGTCGGAGGTCTTGTGGGGCCGGCCGGAAATCAGTGCCAGTAACGGGCACCGCAGATAGCACCCCGCCCCTGGAGGATATCTGACAGTGATGGAGGGGTTGGGCCCTGTGCCGCATGGCTGTGGAGCAGTCTAGTTACTAGAACATAGAGGGCCTGAAACTCACAGGAGAAGAGCATTGGAAGTGTGTGGTGCGGCCGAGCTACAAAAACACCAGGTACTGGGCTGCGAGTGACTGTGGGAGCAGAGTGAGGCGAAATTGCGACGTTGTTTACCCGTGCAGGATCCTTAAGGCGGTGAGGCACATCCTTCGTTGGAGGAACTGCAAGGCCTATATAGTGGCTCCAGGGTACCGTGCTCCAGAGTGACAGTACAGCGAAGGGACGGGGGCACCCCAAATTACAGCTGAGGGTGCCCTGGCCACTGGTAGGAGATTAAGGAAGCCATCCGGGTGGACACATACATGGCAATGGGGGCTGACTATGGACCGACTGAAAGCTGCTGACCCCCTGCGGATCCATAGATAGGAGGGGGAATATGCTGAGGATTTGCTCCGGAGCAGGGCACTAAAATAGTCAAGGAAAGACAGCCTACTACACTGGAGGTGTGCAGGGGCGTGAGCGTGAGTGGCACCAGAACCATAGCTCGGACCTTCCTGACTAAGTCCTGTTATTAGGCGTGCTGGCACAGAGGTGGCTTGCTCGAGGGATGATGAAAGCTTGGGCATAGCCTTGCAAGGACCTGGAATTGCAGTCCATGGTGGCCGACACTGGACGACACAAGGTATTTGCACATTGTGATGAGAGTAGAGCTGACCTCAGCCAGAATCTCGAACTCACTCCCCAGCGCAGAAAGTGGCAGATGCAGTCAGGTGGGCTGTCAAAGGGAGTGCTGGCCCAGTCTAGAGTCTTGAACTCGAATGAACAGAAGAGGGATCCCCACCCCAGTGCAGGTGGAATGGGACCTTGGCCTGGCAAGGTTACTAGGGGGAGGGGGGCCTTCCTGGAAGAGTAGGCAGGAAAAGACACAAGAATGGTGAAGGAAAAGGGCTGCAAGACGGCACAGGCCATTAACATTTCTAACTACACGCACATGCTCTCCCTGGACCAGGAAGCACAGTCGGCGGTTCAGACATCCAGAGAGGGTGAGATGGTGCACAATGACGATGGAGCTCCCTCTATCTCAGACGTGCTGGCAGCTGTTCATTCTACAAGGGATGGGATGATCCATGAAATAGACTCAGTTGCAATGGAGGTGAACTTGCTCCGGTGCGATCTGAGGAAGGTGACGGAGAGGGTAACCACCACGGTGGGCGCTATGCAGACAGAACTCCATTCCCTACGAGAGACGGTCATAGGCCACCAGAAGCAAGTAGTTTGCATTGGCAATTGTGTTGAGGATGTGGAGGGGGGGTCTCGCAGGAACAATCTCCATTTTGTGGGTTTCCGGAGAATGTAGAGGGACCATTGGTGGAGCTCTTTCTGGAGTACTGGCTAGTTACTACTCTGGCCCCCAGGAATCTCTCAAAGTTCTTCACTGTAGAGAGAGCACATAGAGCACTGGTTCCTCCTCCAAAACCAGGAGCCCCGTCTAGAGCCATCATCACCCGATTCCATTTCAGGATCGGGAAGCTATACTGTAGCTTACCCGGACCACGGGACTTCCGATGACATATAAGGGACACCGGATCTCCGTCTTCTCTGAGTATACGCAACAGGTACAGGACCAGAGGTGCTCATTCTTGGCAGTAAAAAGGCAAATGTGGGACATGCATATCAAATATAGCCTCCTCTTTCCTGCAAAGCTAAGAGTTGAGAACAAGAGAAAGGCACTGTTTTTCTTCTCTGAAGCTGAGGCATGCGACTGGCTGGATGCCAGGAGCTCCCCGGGAGCCTGTTTTGCTACCTCAATGCCGACTCCTTGGGGGCAGAGACGGACATCACAGCCCACGAGGGTAATACTTGCACCGATATTGAGGTCTGAACATGCTAGCTCACTGTAGTAGGAGATGGTACTGCAACATCCAGCATGCCACAGGAGTGGCCGCGCCCACATGGGCGATGTTGAGAACACTTAAAGAGTACCAAAATTAGCGTGCCATGACACTCAAGCTCAAGCCTCTGATGAAGTGACCCATCACGAAACGCGTCAGGCTAAGCTGGACATTTATTTGATGAAATTTCATTTTCAGTCCCTGCAGCAACCTCCTATTAAAGTCTCGGCTAAAACTTACCTTTTTCTACAGCAGGCAAACTTTGTTTTGATATATATATATAAATAAAAGTTAAGTTCAAGTTCGAGAATTTGTATAGCGCACTACTCACCCAGAGGGTCTAAAGGCGCTTGAGGGGGGGTAGGTACATTACTTATTGAATAGCCAGGTTTTTAACTGCTTTCTGAAGGAGAGGTGGTTCTGTGTAAGGCGGAGGTGAGTGGGGAGCGAATTCCAGGTTTTGGCCGCTAAGCAGGAGAAGGATCTTCCTCCCATGGTGGACCTATGGATGCGCGGGATTGCGGCGAGGGCTTGATTGGATGGTCGTAGTTGTCGGTTGGGTGTGTAGAAGGACAGTCGCGTGTTGAGGCATTCAGGTCCTAGAGGGCCTTGTGTGCGTGGGTAAGGAGCCGGAAAGTTATTCTTTTGTTGACGGGAAGCCAATGGAGGTCTTTCAGGTGGCCGGAGATGTGAGCTTGACGGGGATGCCCAGTATGAGTCTGGCGGAGGCGTTTTGGATGCGTTGGAGTTTTTTCTGCAGTTTGGCTGTGGTTCCGGCGTAGAGGGTATTTCCATAATCCAGTCGGCTAGTGACCAGTGCGTGGGTGACTGTCTTTCTTGTTTCGGTGGGGATCCAACGGAAGATTTTTTTGAGCATGCGTAGTATGTTGAAGCATGAAGATGAGACGGCGTTGACTTGTTTGGTCATCGAGAGGAAGGAGTCTAGGAAGAAGCCCAGGTTACGTGCGTGATCTGTGGGTATGGGTGCTGTACCCAGGGCCGGTGGCCACCATGAGTCGTCCCAGGCAGAGGGGGATGATCCTAGGATGAGGACTTCCGTTTTGTCCGAGTTTAGTTTTAGACGGCTGTTTTTCATCCACTCAGCTACTTCTTTTATTCCTTCGTGTAGATTGGTTATGGCGATACTTGGGTCTTTGGTGAGGGAGAGGATCAGCTGGGTGTCGTCTGCGTAGGAGATGATGTTGAGATTGTGTTGTCGCGCGATGGATGCGAGGGGACTCATGTAAACGTTGAAAAGGGTGGGACTGAGAGATGATCCTTGTGGTACGCCGCAGATGACTTCGGTGGCCTCTGATTTGAATGGGGGGAGGCGGACTCTCTGGGTTCTTCCGGTGAGGAACGAGATGATCCAGTCCAATGCTTTTCCTTGTATTCCGACGTTGCTGAGGCGTTGAATGAGGGTGCTATGACAGACTGTATCGAAGGCGGCGGAGAGGTCGAGTAGGATGAGGGCAACCGTTTCTCCGTTGTCCAGTAGCGTTCGGATGTCGTCTGTAGCAGCGATGAGGGCGGTTTCGGTGCTGTGTTTGGCTCGGAATCCAGACTGTGAGGGGTCCAGGGAATTGTTGGATTCCAGGAAGGCGGCGAGCTGATTATTGACGGCTTTCTCATTTACTTTGGCAGGGAATGGGAGGAGTGAGATGGGGCGGTAGTTCTTAAGTTCAGAGGGGTCTGCTGTGGGTTTTTCAAAAGAGCGCTGAGTTCGGCATGTTTCCAGCTTTCCGGGAAGGTAGCGGAGTTGAAGGAACAGTTGATGACATCGCGGAGGTGGGGTGCGATGATGGAGTCTGCTTTGTTGAAGATGTGGTGGGGGCATGGGTCGGTTGGCGAACCTGAGTGGATGGAGTTCATCAGGCGGATGGTGTCTTCAGTAGTGATTGGGTTCCAGCTGTGAAGGTTGTGAAAGTGCTGTTTTGGTTCGGGGGTGGGTGGAGTGGACTGATCTTCGGCCTGGTTTTCAAAGCTGTTATGTATGTCGGCGATTTTGTTGTGGAAGAAAGAGGATAAAGAGTCGCAGAGGTCTTGGGAGGGAGTGATGTCGTTGGTGCCGGTGGTGGGGTTGGTAAATTATTTGACGATGTTGAATAGTTCCTTGCTGTTGTGGGCGTTGTTGTCGAGTCTATCCTTGAATGCTGATTTCTTGGTGGATCGGATCAGTTGGTGGTGTTTGCGGGTGGCGTCCTTAAAGGTGGTCAGGTTGTCAGTGGTTGGGTTTTTTCTCCAGGTTTTCTCGAGGGTACGACATACCTTCTTGGATTTCTTAAGGTCATCGTTGAACCAGGGAGCCTTTTTGCTACCTAATTTGATCTGGGGGTTTTTCAAGGGTGCTAATTCGTCAGCGCTGAGGGAGATCCACTGTGTGAGTTTGGTGGCAGCTTGGTTTGGGTCTGATGATATGGCAGGGGGGTTTTGATTAAGCAATGTGAAGAGTTGGTCGGTGGTGATTTTGTTCCAGTTTCTTCGAGGAATAGGATGTGGGGGAATGTGGGTCATGGTTTTTTTGTAGCTGAAGTGAACGCAGCTGTGGTCCGTCTAGTGGAGAGCTGTGGTGTGATCGAAGGAGATGTGTTTGCTGGAGGTAAAGATAGGGTGGGTGGGGGTGTCAACAAGTTGTTTGAGTCCGAGATTGGCCAGGTTGTCCAGAAGGGTGGTGGTGTTGCTGTCGTTTTTCTTTTCCAGGTGGAAGTTGAGATCTCCAAGTAGAATGTAGTTCTCGGAAGTGAGGGCATGTGGGCTGATGAAGTCCGTGATGTCCGTTGTATCACAATAGTTCAGTGATACAACAAGAGAAAGAGTGCGCACCGTAGAGATGTTCAGCAGGTTCCTCCTCAAATTGACATAATAAGGCCAGATACTTTGAAAGATAGTGAATCCACGTCGGGAGATGAATCTATGCAAATCAGCACTGCGCATGGTCCATTGACCAAGGAAGAAACAGAAAAGCGTAGAATTAGCAAGTTGTGTATGCACTGTGGAATTCCGGTCATTTTGTCAAAGAATGCCCTAAGAAACCAAAGAATAATTTATATTTATAAGACAAGCCTCATCAGTAAGAGGAGTTGCTCTGCTGGGTGCTTCTAATAACACAATTCCAGATCCACAACTAGTTTCTAACAAGCTGAAATCTTCAGCCCCTCATCCTATCATTTCTTGGTTTATCAAATTTGGAGTTTCTGAAGTTGATGAGGTGTCAGTCATGATCAATTCAGGAGCTACAGGGAATTTCTGCGATATGAAATTTGCCAAGTCGCTTGGAATTTGCTTTCTCCGGAAAGAAAAGCCAGAACCAGTTTGGGCAGTCGATGGTCCCAACCTTTCCTCTGGAACCATTACCTACAATACCCAGGACATTTCTTTATTGGGGCCAGGTCAGCATTTAAGTTTGTTGAGCTTCAGTCTCATTGATGCTCCGCAATTTCAGCTTATTTTAGGATTACCCTGTCTCACTGAGCATGACTCAAAGATAGGTTGGGCCAAAAGAACTGTTAAGCTGAATTCAGAATATTGTAAGAAGCAATGTTACCATCCACGTAAGACCAGTCACCAGCTAACTCCACCGTCATTGTTAGCCCAGCAGTCTTATATGATTTGTGCTCTCGAAGTTTCAGAGGTACCAAGAGAATATCAACACCTGGAATCTGTCTTTAATGAACAAGAGGCCAAGAGATTACCCCCGCATCGGTAAGTTGATTGTAAGATTGAACTTGAACAGGGTGGATTGCTGCCATGCACCAGAATTTATGCCCTCATGGAAGCTGAGAATCTTCATTTGAAAGAATATTTGGACCAATATTTGGTAAATGGGTTCATCTGACCCTCTCAATCTCCTGTCTCATCACTGCTATTTTTCATCCCTAAGAAGGATGGAAAACTGAGAGCTTGTGTTAATTATTGTGCCTTGAACCAATTCACCAAGATGAACCGATACCCTCTGCCTCTCATTTCAGAGCTCTTGGATCAGGTAAAAGAGGCCAGTATATACACCAAATTGGATATAAGAGTGTTCTACCACTTGGTGCGTATGGCTGAGGGTGACGAGTGGAAGACAGTGTTCCGGACTTGATTTGAGTTGTTTGACTTCCAGGACATGCCCTTCAGCCTGTGCAAAGCTCCAGCAGCTTTCCAACATTTTGCCAATGACATTCTCAGAGAGTTTTTGGAGCGCTTCTCTGTACTATACATCGATGATATCCTCATCTTCTCAGCAAATTTGGAAGAGCATGTTCAGCATGTGCGTGCAATTTTGAAAAGACTGCTAGAAAATCAACTCTTCGTCAGGCTGGAAAAGTGTGTCTTTCACACCGAGCGAGTGGAATTTTGGGGGTTCATTTTGTCCCTGGAAGGAGTATCTATGGACGACGTTAAGGAGAGAACAATCAAGGATTGGCCATCTCATCGAAATGTAAAAGAAATAAAAAAATTCATTGGATTCACTATTTTCTATAGGGGCTTTATCCTCAGTTTCTCCAAAAAGGTCAGTCCTCTCACACGTTTGCTGGAGAAGAATAAGAAGTTTGTTTGGAATTCTGAAACTGATAAGTCTTTCAAGTCACTGAAATAAATTTTTGCTTCAGCTCCGATTCTATTACACCCAAACCCAGAAGAACCTTTCTATGTTGAAGTAGATGTATCCAATTTGGCGATTGATGGAATTCTGTCGGAAAAACACAAGAATACAGGTCAACTTCATACAGTGGCCTTTCGATCCCAAAAGCTGACAGCCGCAGAACTGAATTATTCTATTGCAAAAAAAAGAATTGTTAGCTGTTAAAGGGGGCATTATTTATTGGGTGCAAAGCATGAGGTAACAGTTTTTACGGACTGCCAAAATTTGCAGTTCTTGAAATCAGCTCCTACACTTACCAGAAGGCACTTGCGATGGCCACTATTCTTTGTGGATTTGAACTTTGTCTTAACGTACAAGCCCAGATCTTCAAATTGGTAGGCAAATGCCTTGTCTCGTTTAAATTCTGGTGAGAGTGAAAAGGTCTCAGAAAAAAGATTGATTATCCCAGAAGAAAAGATTGTGGGAACCATATTATTCGCAGATCTGGAAGACAAGATCAAAAATGCCCTTTCTGAAGAAGAATTTTGTGATTTGATCAAAGTTGATTCTTGAAGGGAAATCAAGGATGGAAAACCCTATTATCAAGGAAATCTCTATGTACCCAATGAAGATCTTCGTAAAGAGGTCATTCAGCAATGTCATGATAATCCATTAGCAGGACACAAGGGAGTGAAGAAGACTCTAGAGCTCTTAAGACGAGAATTATGGTGGCCTGAAATGGAAACTCAGGTAGGACAATATGTGGCATCTTGTGAGCAGTGTGTCAAAGGTAAAGTGGTAAGCAGGCTCCACAAGGTTTGTTGATGCACTTGCCTATTGCTCCTGGTCCCTGGCATACTGCTCTATTGATTTTATTGTTACTCTGCCCTCTAGTCAAGAGTTTTCAACCATATGGGTGGAAGTCAACCATTTTTCCAAAATGAGTTATTTTGTCCCTCTAAAGTCCATTCCCAATGCTTTTCAGTTGGCCACATTATTAACTCAACACATTGTTAAGGCGCGTGGAATCCCCAAGGTAGTAATCTCCGATAGGGCCCTTAGTTTGTTTCACACTTTTGGAGGGCCTTCCTGAAAAGATTGGGAATCGATTCTCGTTTGTCTACTGGATTCCACCTGGAAATGGATGGGCAGAGTTAGAGGGTAAATCAGGATCTGGAGCAATATTTGTGTCTGTACTTGATAGATCAAGAAGGACAATGGCTGAGTTAAATCTGTGCTGCAAAATTTGCCTACAACAATACAGTTCACTCTTCCACTGGATTCTCCTTTCTTTTTGAACTCTGGTAGACATTCCAACATGTTGGTAGGGAAACACGAGAGCGATGTAACTTCAGTAGAAGTAGTTGTGAAAGATCTGCAAAAAGCCTATCAAGTAGCCACTAGAAATCTAGAGAAAGCTAAAAGATCCTACAAGAAGCTGGCAGACAAGAAACAAAGAGAGAATCCAGTTTACGAGCGAGAAGATAAAGTATGGATATCCACTTGTAATATGTGTTTAAAGGGGAACATTAAATTCCAACCTCGATTTATAGGTCCTTTTCAGGTTTAAAAGATGGTGTACCCAGTGTGTGTAAAAATCAAACTAACTCCCCCCAAGTTATGAATGCATTCAGTGTTCCATGTGTCTCTGATTAAAAGAAACCCACCTAACCTGAGAAAAGAAACTTCACCAGTCCAATTCAGGTCCAGTCAGAAAAAGAATTTGAAGTGAAGTGAAGTGAAGCGAATTCTAGACTCTCGGGTGAAGAAAGGGAGAAGGGGCCTTGGTGGGGGTATTGTTAGGTCTGAATCAATCGGGTCGAAATCTGTCTGAATTGTCTCCTTATAGGGTTACGACTCAAAAGACTGCCTATTTACCCATTTGGGAAGCGCCACCGCTCTGCATCCTTAAAGCCTTGGCTGGCGCTTCTCAAGCTGAATCAGTTTTGTCCTCATCCGGATTTTCAAGATGGCGACTGCAAAGAGAGGTTTAGATAGTTAGCGGTCTAGTGTTTAGTCAGCTTTAGCAGTGTAGTCGCAATCGCGCTTGCGCACTATGCACTGAGTGCACTTCAACAAAAAATTCTTGTGAGGAAGCAGCATTTCTCTTTTCACGCACACTGATTCCAGAAATTCCATCAGGGGAATAACATTTCTTCCCGTATTTCTCTCCGCTGGGCAAGTACGCAAGTACCGTTATCTTGTAATCCAGTTTTTGGTGCATTCTATGTCAAGTCACTGAGGTATTTTTTTTTTTCACAACCTTCTTTATTTAAATGTTAGGCAGAGCATAGGTACAGTTCTCCACAATCAGGAGGATACCGTCCACAATAAACACATAGCAGGATGAACAGAGAGCCTAAAATTGAAATTACCCCCCTCCCCATCCCACAACCCATCCACCCCCCAGAACACCCCCCAACTCCCATCCCCAACTACCCACCCCTTATCCCACCCTAACCCCGTGCACGTGTTCACATTTCACCAAATATACAGATAAGGCAAGTAGGTATCAGGTAACGACCTAGGGCCCAAGGTCCCCTTCCAGAGGCGGCACATCCTCCGTATCAGCTGGGGGCTCCAGAGTCAGTCCCCTGTAGTCCGCCCACCGCTTCCAGATCTTATAATGTTTCCGGGGGCACCCCCTGGCCTCAAACACCGGCAGCTCCAATCCCATAGGAAAGTCTAAGCCCGCCTTCCAGGCGGCAAGGGGGGGGGGGACGGTCACTCTTCCAGGCTCTCGCCAGATCTCGCTTTGCTACAACCAAACCCAGTAGCAGTAAATGGCGTTTATAGATGCTACCTCCAATATTCTCCAGGACATGGAGGAGGGCCAGCCTGGGTGTACGGGGGAGATCCCACCCCAGCACTTCCGACAGACAATTCCACACCTCATTCCAAAACTGAGTCAGACCCACACAAGACCACACCGTATGTAACAGCATTCCCCGTTCAGTACCACAGCGCAGGCATTCCGGAGCGACAATGAGGCCTGCCCTCCACAGTCTCTCCCTGGTATAGTATGCTCTATGCAGGTATTTAAACTGTATAAACCTGAGTCGCACAGCAATGGCATCCCCGCGGGGGGATTCAAGGGCCTCCCTCCAGACATCCTCATCCAATGGGCCAATATCCGTCTCCCAAGAGGCCTTCAGTGACAGGAGAGAAGAAGAGCAGTGAATAACCAACATAGAGGAGCCGTGACAGCGCGACCATCTTGAAAATGGCAGATCTGCCATATATATTAAGGGGCATGCGAGACCAGGTTTTGACGTCCGATTGGACTTTATCCCACACCGGCTGTATGTTACGCTCCCATGCGACCGTGGCAAACACCGACAGGAAGACACCCAAGTATTTTAGACCACCGATCGCCACCTGTAGAGCCGAAGCCCAGGGGTACATCTCCGGTTCATCGCCCAGCACCCTGAGGGTCGATTTGCGTGGGTTAAGAAAGAGTCCCGAAACTTCGCCAAACACTTGCATCATGTCCAGTATGCGAGGGCCAGAGCGGTGAAGGTCAGTCATAAAGAAAAGGACATCATCCGCATACAATGCAATTCGATCTGTGAGGTCGGCTCCCCACACAAAGCCACGATACTGTGCATCAAGGCGTACCCGTGTGTCCAAGGGCTCCATGGCCAGAGCGAAGAGGTAAGGGGATAGGGGGCAACCCTGTCGGGTTCCCCTGCCAATCGGGAATCTCTCCGAGATCGCTCCTGAGATACGCACCGAGGCGGTGATGTCTGTGTACAGAAGCCTCACGTAGGAGATGAACACCGGTCCCAAGTTGAGGAGCGGCAGAAGGGCAAAGAGATAGGACCAACTGACCGAGTCAAACGCCCTGTCAATGTCTGCTAGCAACAACGCCGCCCGATCCCCGGTCGCCCCCACAGCTTCTACCGCTGCCTGTGCGCGCCTAATGTTGTGTCGCGTCGCCCGGTGCGGCATAAAGCCTGCCTGATCCGGGTGAACCAGATCTGTAATATATGGGAGCAGACGGTTTGCCAGAGCCTTGGCTAGTAATTTAGCCTCGAAATTGATCAGGGATATGGGACGATAGGACTCATGCCGATCGGGGGGCCTACCCGGTTTCTGGAATACCACAATTTCGGCCTGACGCCAGTCCGACGGCAGGCTACCCCGCTCCCGCGCTAATTCCAACGCCTGCCGATAGTGTGGCCGAAGCTGCAAGTGGAACTTTCTATAAAATTCACTAGGGAACCCACTCGGTCCCGGTGCTTTGCCCACATTGAGTTGGCCTAGCGCATCCCCCAGTTCCTCCGCTGTCAAGGGGAGGTCCAGGGCGTTCCTCACCCCATCCGAAACCGCCCGAGGGGGAATCTCCGCGAGGAACCCAGCAATCGCTTCCGGCTGGAGGTACTCCCGAGGAGCATACTGCTCAGCATAATATCGCGCAAAGCTCGCCGCCAAGGTCGCAGGGTCAGTTATCGCGGTTCCCTCCCCGTCTGTGAGGCCTGGCAAGGTGATTAGTTGTAGTGTATGTTGGCAAAGCCTATGGAGCATGGTGCAGGATTTATCTCCCCATTGGTAGACCCTGCTCCGCGTGGCCAGCCACGCTTGACGAGCTTCATCTAGAAACACCGAGGCGTAGGAGTGCTGCGCCTGCAGAAGTAATCGTAGCGTTAGATCATCCCTCTCTTCCTGGCATCGTCCCTCCAGTTCCTCCACTCGTTCAGCAGCAGCAACAATGGTCTCCTGGCGAGTATGACGGGCAGCCGCACACCATGCAATGCCAATGCTTCTAATAGTAGGTTTCATGGCTTCCCACACAGTCACCGCGTCAATCCCTTCCGCCAGATTCTCCTGCCAATAGTGAGCTATCGCACCGCGCATATGTTGGGTGTAGTCTGCTCGCTGTAGGTGCCATGAGGACATCCTCCACCTAAAGGGCCGTCGTGGCTTGCGCAAGTCGATCTGTACCGTAACAAGGGAGTGATCAGACAGCCCCCTAGGCCGAATCGCAGCCCATTTCACCCTGTCAAGGAAGGCCCCTGGCACAAACACACAGTCCAGTCGTGAGAAGGAGCCGTGTACGGCCGATACATACGTGTACTCACGCGCCCTGGCATGCATGTGTCTCCAGGCATCCGCCCAGCCCAGCCCAGCAATCATTGCCTTCAGCCGCGTAGAGGAGGTCGCCGCCGCGACCCTCCGCGAACTCTGCCTGTCCAGGCTTACATCCACCACATCGTTCCAGTCACCACCAATCACAGCCAAGGAGTCTGGGATCTCGGCCCAGAGGTCAAACAGTTTCTCAGCCAAGGACCACTGCAGCGGGGGGGGCATAGACAAAGCCAAATACCACTGGTTCCGATCCAATCGTCCCTTTCACAAATACATACCGACCCTGGGGATCAGGCCAGTGACGTTCATGAGTATATAACAGCCGTCTGTGGATTAGAATAGCTACCCCCCTCGAACCCCTGGAAAACCCGGCATGGAACACCTGGTGGAAACCAAATCGCTGCAAACTTAGTGCCTTTGTGCCTAACATGTGTGTTTCTTGGAGGAGCATCACATCCGCCGCGTTCCTTTTACCCCACCGCAGTACCGCCCCACGCTTGATTTTGTCCAGCAGCCCCCGAACATTCCAGCTCAATATTCGCATAGAGTCATTAGTAAGGTCCTGCCCGGATGTGTCAACCATAGTCACAATGAACAAGTCTCTGTGGCCTCCAGGGCCCGACCCAGGCCTCCCACACCCTACCAGCCAACAAAGCAAAAAACACGTTCACCCCTTTCGGAACATCCACCCCCAACCCAGTCCCCTTCCACCAACCCTGTTCCCCCAACAACCCAACCCCCCACCCCCCATCCCTATACCTCAGAAAACATTGAAGTACCGGTCGCGGCATGGGGAGCTTCAGGCCCAAAACAGAGCGCCTAAAACCCCCCATACCAATGGATCCCAACTAGTCCCCCCAACTAACAGAGCCATTCCCTCAGGGCCACCTCCCAACCAAGGGAGGATCGGGCGGCCCAAGCAAAGAGTACCCCAAACCCCCCATTGTACTAAGCACCCAGATCTCATGGAAAGCGTAGCAGTCAAATGCCACCCAGCTGAAGGCCCCATGTCCCACCATGACCCGGGTTATACTGCACCAGTCGTCGTCTGCTCCGCCACCCAGGCCTCCGATTGAGGCCCTCCGCAGGTTCCACCAATGGAGCCAGGCGAAGCAATGAAACATGGAGACACCCCATGCTCAGTTTTCTTTTCCCGATTGGTCAGTGTCCAATTGCGTCTCGTGCAGTAGTCCCTCTCTGGACAGGGAACGCCGTCGTGAGCGGGACTTCCGATGTCGTTTACCCTTGCCGGCGGAGTCGCTTCTCTCCTGCAATGATCCACGCGATGGCCCAGAGCCCAGTCCCGGTTGGGCGTTCGGTCGGATCCTGACTGTCTCATCCATCCACTTGAAGACGTCCTCCGGGGAGTCGAAGAAGTGAGTCTTGGAATTGAGGACCACTCGAAGGCGGGCTGGATACAGCAATGAGTATTGGATCTTTAGGCCGCGCAGTTTGGCCTTCGCAGCCAGAAAAGAATGTCGCTGCTGCTGCACCTGCCTGGTGTAGTCCGGGAAGATCATGATCCTGTGGTTGTCGAACAGCAAAGTTTCTTTGGCCCTCGCTTCCCGGAGTATGGTGTCCCTGTCGTGGAAGTTTAGGATTTTTGCTATGACTGGCCGAGGCCGTTCCCCCACCGGTGGTTTCTGTGCCAATGCTCTATGCGCGCGCTCCACCACAAAGCAGCGCAACAAAGCGTCCGGGGTCACTGAGGTATTTTGATATTTGACTGCCTTTTTGGTTTTCTGTGAGAGCTCAATAATTCTCTCCATGCAAGTTTCTTGAAGTAGCTGTCTAAGAACAAGAACATTTCTCAAGTCAATACAAAGTCCCAGGACTGATATCCTTTCCAGAATCCTTCTCTATATCCTGTTTCCGCTTGGGAGAGGATTATTTGGAGACTTTTGTCGCATGATATTTTTGTAATTTAAAAGACATTTGAACCAACTAATTTTTGTACTACATTGAAATTCTGGAATAGAACTTACATTTTCTTTGAACTGTACATCTCAAGATTAGAGAAACTGAATTTTCCTATTGAACTGTAAATTACAGGATAAGAGCAGCAGAATATTTCCTTTGAACAGTACTGCAGAAAGAGAGCAGCAGATATATAATTGAACAATTCAGTAGATATAAATATATATATATTTGTACTTACCACCAAGAATCTCTTCTACCAACAATCTGCTAAAGAATGAACTTATTTTATTTTGAGGAATGTACTACAAAGGAATAGATGTTAATTAATCTAGTAAGGAGAGCAGCTAAACCACTGAGCATAACAAGTAATAGGTGGCAGCAAGAGAGGGCTTGGGGGGTTAGTTGGGAGTCTGTAAAGGAAGTTGTAAAATTGTTTTTGTTCTTACAGATGCCCAGAAGATAATACCAGATATTCCTGAGAGGAAGAGGCACAGCAGTGGCAGTCTCTCTTGTCATCCCTATCCCCTTTCCTCCTCTTTACTGTGAGTAGGTTATGTAATTTGTTCGCAGTGGAGTTTGTGATTTTGGGATTTTGGGAAAAGTTAATACACTCCAGTGGAAGCAGAGTTTACAGGTGCATGGTACTAACAAGGGGAGGGGATTTAATCTGCCAGGGTGGGATTTGTTTTCTAGAGGTTTCTGTGTTATGGTGTTTCATGTGAGGGAAATGGGATGACATCTACATACATTCACCTTACCACGTTTCAAGGGGGAGGGAAATGTGATATTGCCCAAGGGGATGGGGGAGTTGGAGTTATTTGGGAACAGTTTTATGAAAAAATTCAATACACGTGTCAGTTAACTCGATTTGTTGTGGTGTGTGCAGGGTTGTGGTTTCGTACATGGTCTCTGGTGGCTGAGTTGTATGAGGGTACGAATGAGGTTATATGTACTCGATGGTGACTACTAATCTTATGTTAATCACATGGAATGTCTGTGGCATTGCGGCCTTTGAGAAGCGCAGGCAAGTTTCTGCATACCTGAAGAGGTATGAGGTGGTGGTAGCCTGCTTTCAAGAGCCACGTATCTCGGGGGACACTATTCCGTGCCTGCGGAAGCGCTGGAGGGGGCAATTGTTCGCCATGTCTTACTCCTGGTTTGCCAGGGGGGCCCTTATCTGGGTGGCGCCAGGGTTGCCTTTTCAGCATTTACATCATGTGGTGGATGTGGAGGGGAGGTACGTTATCATACATGGGAGTTTAGATGGTATGGAGATGTGTATGATAAATGTGTATGCCCCAAACAAGGAAAGCGCATCCTTCTTTCCTGCTCTCATGGAGGCAGCATCACCCTACTTGGGGGCACCGATGCTACTGGCTGGAGATGTTAACTGTGTCCTAGATGGCTTCCTCAATCGTGAACCCCCATGCCCCCACACTAAACTTAAAATGCCCACCACACTACAGGATATGCTGGAAGTCATGCAACTTCAAGATGTATGGCACATGCGCAATCCTGGTGCCAGGTAGTTCTCCTGTTATAGTCCTGCTACGGGTCCTCCAGTAGGTTGGATTATTGGTTTCTCTCCACCGACCTGGGGTGGAATGTGGGCGGGATAACGTATCTACCTAGGTATATATCGGATCACTCCCCACTCCTGATGGAACTGAGAGGGAGAGAGACCAGATCTGAAATCCCCCTGTAGCGACTTAATACTGATACTCTGACGGACCCCCCATCTGTAGCTGCAATCTTGGAGGAGCTAAAGCGATACTTTGAGGAGAACTGGGAGTCGGCCTCCTGTTGTGCAACCGAGTGGGAGCTATGAAAGTGGTCATGAGGAGAATCTGCATAAAATAAGCTATGGGGTCTGGCGGCAACTCGAGCGAGATGTGGCTGTGCACGTGGCAGACCTGAGCAGACTGGAGGCCGAGAGTGCCATTGCTGCTCAGAAGTTGGAGGAGTGGGAAACAGCCAGAGAGGCACTGTTGATGTATCCTTGTCAAAGACTTACTGTCAAAGACTATATAGAGAAGGGGAAAGAACAGGAGCATTGTTGGGGTGGTTAGTACAGCAGGAAACATCCATGACCCCAATAACGCAGTCCCACGATGCTGGAGGAATATTAGTGTATGCACAACAAGTGATTGTTGAAACTCTGGTGACCCACTTACAAGCAATGTTCACAGTTTGACCTACCCCAGGGTTGGAGGCGGTGCATGGATATCTGAATGCGGTTGAACTTCCCTGGCTTGGGTCTGAGGATACCGAAGCACTGGGCGTCCCGAACACCCAGGAGAAATTGAGTCAGGCTATATTTCGTCTCAGGCCTGCCAAGAGTCCGGGATCTGATGGACTCACTGCAGAGTTTTATAGAAAATTTGCCCCAATACTGGTGGATAGACTCCTGGACGTCTACAATGAAGCACTGGAGAGGGGAGTTCTGCAGCCCACCATAAGGGAGACGTTGGTGGCCATGATACTTAAAATTGATAAAGACCCCGACCTATCCCGCTTCTACAGACCAATTTCGCTATTAAATAATGATGTCAAACTACTCAGTGAGATTCTGGTTGACCGTCTCCTCTCAGGGATACCTCGACTGGTGCATGTAGATCAGGCGGGGTTTTTACTGCGACAAAGCACCGCGATTAACCTGTGACGCTTGGCGCATGTCTGGCACGCCCCAGACCTGTCCGAAATGGACTGTGCTGTTGCATTGTTAGATATCGAACAAGCCATATATGTGGCAGGTCCTTCAGCAATTCGGGGTGGGTGAGAGATTTCTTAAGTGGGTTCAGTTGATCTATGTTGCCCCTAGCGCCAGAGTTTGCATGGGGAGGACAGTGTTCAGTGGGCTCACATTGGGTCGGGGCACTCAACAGCGATGCCCTCTCTCCCCTCTCGTATTCACAATGGTGATGTAGCCTCAAGCCACGCGTTTGCGGGATGCGATGGCCCCCTGGGGTATTACGCTTGGGGAGACCAATCATATAGTTTCGCTATAGCACTCAATACCAGTGCTTCTCTGGGAATTGTGGGGCTCTGGGGATATTTCGGGTCTTCACATCAATCCCGGGAAGTCCAGGGTGGTCCCAATTGCCATATTGGCCATAGTACCTGAGAGGAGCAACCCCACATTGAGCTACTGTGGGTGGGAGAGGGAAGGTGGTATTTGGGCATTCATCAGGCCAATACAGCCTCTGTCTATCTTGAACAGAACATGGGTTGAATTATAACAGGGCTCCGGGGCTCGATTTGCTTCTGAACGGAACTACCATTGTCGCTCATGAGGCGTATCGCAATCATCAAGATGAATGTCCTGCCCCACTGCCTGTATGCAATGCAACACTCACGCTTCATCATTCTGCTGCATTATTTCCAGACATTGGGGAGCCTGTTGATAGACCTCCTATGGGGAAAGAAATGCAGAAGTGTTTGCCTAACAACGCTCAGAGGACATGGGAGGGAGGCGAGCTTGAGATGTCGCAACTGGAGTTCTACTATATGACCTCTCAATTGCAGCACGCAATCCACTGGCTGGATGGTGAGGACAACTGGGAGAAGCGGTTGCCAGCGGGAACTTATGGTGCCAGTTCACTGCCGGAGCTATTGATGTTGGGAGGTGGGTCCCAAGGGATTGCCCGTACATTGTTTGCCATGTAGCTACAGTATGGGAAACATAGTGAGGAGAGTGGTGCAAAAAGCATTGTTCTCTCCAGATATGCCCATCTGGGCACTGCGCCTTTTTGCCAGCATTGCAGACACCATGTCGGTACATCGGTGACAGGAGGGAGGCTGCCAGATGCTAGAGGAGCTTTACATCAAAGGGAAATTTGTGACACGCAAGGAGGCACAGGAAACGTTTAATTTAGGGTCGCGTCAATTTCTACAGTACAGGAAAATACCAATGTTGCCCGGGAGCTCTGGCCAGGGTTCCCGGAGGTGCCTCCCACAACTGAGATTCTGGAAGTAATGTTATACATGGCGCTGGGTAGCTGCCTCCTTTCGCATCTCTACAGAACACTGAGGGAGGATATTCCTGGACAGACTTTGGGCATTCAATCAAAATACGAAGCATCCAAGACGAAGCCCCTGACAGAGCTTGAGTGGAAGAAGGTGCAAGGGAAAGTGCAGAGAGTGAGTACAAATCCACAGTTTAAACTCTTCCAATACACATTTAATACACCAGGTGTACCTCACACCGCGTACGATGCGCATAATCTATCTAGCCAGAGTGATGAGGGTCCCAGAGCCATTGGAGGGGGGTGGACTTTTTGCACATGGTCTGGTCCTGCCCACTGCTGCTTCCCTATTGGGAGTGATAGGGTGCAAATGCCTTCAATGGATTTATTCAAGTATTATGGTTAGAATTATTGATATACTAAGTGTATAAGGTCAAGTGAATGAATACCTGAGGTTGTGGTTAATTCCAGCTATTTGATACCTTAATTAAGTAGTGTTAGCAAATCACAAGGTCAAATAAAAAAAATATATGATCCAAATCATCAATGTAGAAATATACGGAGCAAATACAAATAAAAACAAAGAGCGGGTTTATATAGAAAAATATTCAATTTTATCTAATTCAAAAAAGGGTACTTTTGTAAACATTATACAAAAAATGTGACAGAGAGGTAACAAAGCCAATTAAGAGCCTTCACTGTGACATTTATAGACACCTTTCTTCTTACTAATAACAACAACAAATTATAGAAGAAAAGGTATTGGTCGACGTTTCGGTCTCTACATTGCCATACACGAGACCATCTTCAGGACAATAGTCTTTGTTAATGTTGACCCCTTAATTAGGCAGCAGAAAAGCGTTTGTAATTTAAGCTTTCTGAACGGTGTTGCAACAACTTCAATGAAGCAATAAAATGGCGCTGTCAAAAGGAACTTTCACAAACTTATCAGTGCTCGGACGTTCTGAGGCGTTTCAACCCAGCCGGGTTATGTCACAGAAAAACCAACATTGCTCAAGCCGAATCAAAGTAATGCAGTCAAGCTGCCGGCTTGTTTGTGGCCAGTGTTTCATACGCATTGTAAGTAGCGTAGCGACTGAATAGTGAGCCTTTTACTTTTGTGGCTCGTTCTTAAAATGATGTTTTAATGTAGTATCTTGGTCCGTAACCAATGTTTAAATGAAGCAAACTAATTGCAAGGTAAAGTTGGTATTGTGTATATACTACAATACTGATACTTAATGTCAATGCAAGTGAAGAATATATGCATGCAACCCAGTTGATTACAGAGAACATATATTCATGGTGACCACAATAGAATTTGAAAAAGCGCTTTTTCAAATTCTATTGTGGTCACCATGAATATATGTTCTCTGTAATCAACAGGGTTGCATGCATATATTCTTCACTTGCATTGATATTAAGTATCAGTATTGTAGTATATACACAATACCAACTTTACCTTGCAATTAGTTTGCTTCATTTAAACATTGGTTATGGACCAATTTTTGTATTCCTGTACTGTACCCAGGTCCGGTTGACTTATTGGGTTACCCCGACATTTATAACGAATGTAGTATCTTGCCATTCCTTAAACCATCAAGAGTCTGCTACTTGCAACGCGTATGAAACACTGGCCACAAGCAAGCCATCAGCTTAACTGCATTACTTTGATAGAAAGGGAAGCCTTGAAGGCTTTGACAGACAAACCTGAACTAATTGTTAGAATGGCAGACAAGGGTGGAAACATCGTTGTGATGAATAAAATAGATTATGACGAGGAAATTTTAACTCAACTTAATGATGAGAAATACTACGAATGAGTGACAGTAAACCCTTTACAAACAGTGACAAATAATATTAATAAGAGACTTAAAGATTGGTATGATCTTACTTTACTTGAATATGATGAGTACATGTTCCTCAGAGTGGAGTTCCCTCGATCCCCTTGCCTATACAACCTACCAAAGATTCATAAAAGTAGACAGAAACCACCAGTTAGACCCATTATTTCGGGGATAGGGGAGCCCACTGAAAAACTGTCACAGTTTATAGACTTATATTTAAGACCTTACGTGCAGAACTTGCCCTCTCATATTGAGGATCCCAAACATATATTAAATTTGATGAACGATATTGTGTGGGAACCAGGAATGATACTAGCTACACTTGATGTCGTATCATTATATATGAATATAGAGCATCATTTTGGATTAAGGGCAATGGAAGGTTTTCTGAGCAAGAGACAAGCAGATTTTTATCAACACACCAATATGCTATTGGAAATGACTAGGTTAGTTCTAGAAAATAACATTTTTTTATTTAATGACAAATGGTACAGACAGAAGCTTGGTACTGCGATGGGTTTCAGGCTCGCTCCGTCTTTTGCCAACCTCTTCATGGGGTGGTTTGAGGCGGAGTGGATCTGGGGCCCTAAGGGCAGCAAGTGGATCGACCACATTTATTACTGGGGCGTTTTATAGATGACCGCCTCCTCATTTGGAGAGGTACTGAGGATGGAATTAAAGATTTATTCTCGTACTTGAACACTAATGATGTTAACATGAGATTCACTATCAATTTTGATATGGATCATCTTACATTTCTGGATATTGAAATATTTGTTGAGAAGGAAAAACTGTGTATCAGGTTGTATCGCAAGGAGACTAGCTGTAATGCTTTATTACACGCAAGTAGCTGTCACCCGAGAAGCCAGATAAATGCAATCCCATATGGGGAAATGCTACGGGCACGTAGGAACTGCGCAGAGCAATGTGATTTTGAGAAAAATTTGGAAGACATGTTACACAGATTTGAGTCTAGGGGGTACAGTAAGACGGTTATTAAACAAGCTAAAAGAAAGGCACACAAACTTAGAAGAGAGGAGACGTTGAAGACACATAAAAAATCCTCAATGCCAGGAGATAATAAAGATAAGATAAGACTAATCACTAATTTTGGAATAGGTAGCCATAAGTTATACAAAGTACTTGTCAAATACTGGCATCTTTTGAGAAATGATAAAGATATCTCCTCATTTCTGAATGACAGACCAAGTATTACTTTCAGAAAAGGTGTTACTCTGTCCAATATAGTGAGTCCTAGTTACCCGAGGGAACTACCTAATAAGAACTGGCTTAGTAATCAGTTGAATGGTTTCTATTGTTGTGGGAGATGTAGTTCATGCAGATGGTCAGCTAAGAAAATCAAGGAATTCAATTACAATGACACAGGGACCCACGTAATACAAACATTTATGAACTGTGACACAACATTTGTTGTATATGTTATAGTATGTACGTGTACAAAATGTTGGGAGTACCATCAGAAGATTAAGAGATAGGATGGTTGAACACTTTCGTGCTTTAAAAAATGGTGATACAAGATACCCGATAGCGGCACATGCTGTGCAAAACCGTGAGGACAGAGAGAATCATAAATTCAGCTATCACGCAATTGATCAGGTTAAACCGGATAGGAGGGGTGGCAACAGGACACTCAAACTGAGGCGTAAAGAGGCCACGTGGACTATGAAATTGAGAGCTGTGGAACGGGGGATGAATATTGATACAGAATTACAATATTTTTGGGGGCAAGGAAAATTGAGGATATATAAGGATATGCAAAAGTCATTCTTTAATAGGTTATGTTTATTATTTGGAAATTAATGGTGTGAATTTATAAATGGGTTAAGAAACTTAATCATGATTATATTTTTGTAACCAAGAGACATGAACAAGAGAACTTCTATGTATTAACAGTGGTTTGCTGCCTAATGGGTATGAAAATAATTAGTAGATGCTTAATGAAAATAGTGGAATAACACTATTATGATACTTTGTTTTGGATACAACTATTGCATAACGTGGTTGGCTGCCTAATGGGTACAAATTGAATCAGCAGATGTTCAATGAAAATAGTGGAGTAACACTATTATGATATTTTGTTTTGGAGACAACTATTGTATAACATTATATTACTGTACCCTTATTAGACTTCACTAAGGAGATATGTTCCCTCTACTCTGTTCCTATACTAAATCTTTGACACTGTCACCTTCATAGGGTGTGGACTTTATCTATACGTATTTTAAGTGCGCATATTAACTCCTACTTACTCTAAGCCTTTACTAACGTATGTGTAGATAGGAGATTCTGAAGGGCTCAATCAGAATTTATTGTGGTGCATAGATCTCTCAGTTATGACTAAGCTTGTACTGTCAGTGTTTGTTGAATGGATTGCAGTAAATGAAATTACTATATGTCTACTGTGACATAAAACCGAGGTGCGAGAAATGGTTGCTCTATGGAGAAACAGCATTAATTTGGACAGAATTGTGAGGCTTCGGTGTTTCATTTCAGCCTTGCATGCACAAGATTGCCAGTTCGAATCCACTGGATGACTGGACTGGCTTTTTTTTACGTTTGATAATTTTTACTTATTTTTTCCCTATACAGTAATGAGTAATTGCACTATGATTTAAATTACGAGCTTAGAAACATTTGAGGTAAGATGGTAATACGGAACTTGGTACTTATTTGATTCTGAAGGGCTTACGCTTATAACGAATGGAACCTTTGACTAAAACGGGTATTTATTATTAACCCTACAGGATCTCAATATACCGATTTTCATACACTTGTCCATTGATCGAGACTAACTCATAGATTAAATATAACAGTTTTAGGTAAGCTATATATTGTATAATATATGTTACATAGGGTCCAATAGTAATAGGAACTATAGATACTTGTTTTGGATATATGTTATCCATGGGGTTTTACGTGAGATACAGTGGAGATATGTGAATCCTGAGCGAGGGCGCCATATGTGGATACTTTGTACTTGTATCTAGGATATGTAATTGCACTACTACGTTTTTTTGACTGGATTACAAGATGTCAGTGTTATATTGTTTTGATATGGGTCTTAGAGTAAGCATGTAGCCTTAGGGACAATGCTGCTTTTTACAGGATTACTGGCTATATACACAGGATTTACTGAACTAGGAATACGTGTTCATTAACGGTAAATAGTAATATTGAAATGTATTTTAAGTCCTCCTTTGGATTTTGGTGCACTAGGGTGATTGAGTAAATAGGAATGTGAGGCCTACTCTTGCTATACTCTTTCTGACACTTGTCGGTGGTGTGGTGGGTCTTTCTGATCCTTCTTCTAGACTTGACTTTAGATGTTGTAGTGTACTATTTAATCATTTAGACAAAGTTGTAGTAACGTTATATTGGTTTGTTGCAGCCCTGAGGAAGTCATGTTTGCACAAATGAGTGCATGACGAAATACGTGTTGGCTGCATTTTTGGAAGTGGCTGTATTCAGGGAACACTGAATTATTCAAATTACTTGGAACAATGAATTTTTCAAATGTACTTTTGGATTACTCATCTACTGGATTGAAACATTATCAGTATTGGAATTGTCAAGGATTAACCCTGTTGGATTTGTTTATATTTATTTTTAGATAAACTCAAAACTACATGAAGAAGTATTTATTTTGGAATTTGGAGGAGACATTTTTTGGGGAATTTGGAACAGTTGTCAACACCTATACTGGATTAGCAGAAAAATATTTTTGTAATGCAATTATAAAATTTTTGAGAAAACTGTAAAAAAGAACAAATTATAGAATACTGTTCTATTAGGCTGTGTCTAAAAAATGTTGTACTTTTGTGCTTAAGGATCAAAATTTCTATACAAGTGTTTTGCAATATACTGATTTGGAGTGTGCTCAGGGAGGAATTGTATTGCAATGTTTATAATGCCCAAGATGTGGGTATAGTGGGGTTGCCTGGTAACCAGCCCATTTCCCACCAAATTGAAGCACAACACATTACAGAGGTCTTCTTATATATCCATATCTTTATTCGGTAAATAATGCACCATAAAAGAGTTACATTTCCAACAATTGTACATTACAACCATTAAAAGATAAGACCATTAGATAAAACCTAACACAATAAAATTCCTGATTAAAATGGAACCTTACATGATTACTTCCTGATTAAAATGGAACCTTACGTGGTTACTGTACATTGGATGTTTACTATAGGCCCATTTCCAACTTTCTCAACAATACATTGTTAGCTAAGTGATGAAAATACAACAAGCTATACTAACTCAGGTTTCCATAGGGCCAATGGCCAGCGGATGCCGACTATCTATTTGTCAGGGCAGGATTTGCTGCTTTAACCTCCTAGTACGGGTCAGCCATGCACTGCCCAGAAATTTAGCCACCCCGCAAACCATAACAGTTGAAGTTGGGTCAGTGGTGAGGACTCGTAAAGCCATTCTATGGCACCTCAAACCCAACCCCTTGCATACTGGTTTCAGCCATATCTTCCTAGCAGTTTTGTAAGCGGGGCAGGCAAACAATAAATGCGCCGCAGACTCCTTCGGAGCCGCGCACCCAGGACATTTGCGCGATGGGCCATCAGCAGTAGACCACCCCGAGGTAAACTCATGTACCGGAAGGGTCCCATACCTTAACTTTAAATAAAGGGCTCTGTCTAAAGGCTTAGTTATAAGGTCGAGGAAAGGTTCCAACTTTCTGGACCATTTAACCTTTAAAAACCGCTCAGTAAGTGGACCCCTATCCCCACTGCGTATTGACTCTGCCTGTACCCAATCCCAGTATATCTTTTTAATCACTGCTTTTGGAGGTGGCATTTGACTTTCCCATACATCCCTTAGGCCCAGTTGCGTCACCAGCTGCCTCACATTGTACAGCCACCAGATCTTATTACCGGTGTCTAACAATATTAATTCATCCAATACGGCAGCATAGTTAGCGAGCTCCTCGGTCCTTCGCAGACTCACCCAGAACAGTAAGGGGCGCAACCGCACTAACTATTTAATGGATCTCCTACCTAGGTCGAGTCGCATGGGGATTAACGGAGTGGAAACGGGAGGAGCCACCAAATCCCTAAAGAATTTATTTTCCGCTGCTACTAACTCTGGCACATTTTCAAACCCCCACAACTCGGAGCCATATAGTGCAGACAGAAGTATCTGGCCGTCATAAATCGCCATAACTGGGGCCACAGGTTTGCTTGTTGATTCCTGATGCTCCCTCAGAGTCACCCCTGACACTCTTTTATGGCTAAGTAACATTTTAGCCAGGTGATCCTTCCAATTCATCCGACTATTTACCCATACCCCCAAATAGTCGAATGATTCTACCAACTCCAAGGGTACCCCATTAAGTGTGAGATTGTTTCTAAATCTTTTAGAGGGTGAGAAGGCCATGAGCTTAGTTTTCGAGGTATTGATGGTGAGTCCTCTGTCTGTACAGAAGGTGCTAAAGCGGTTTAAAAGCCTTTGGAGTCCCACCGGGGATTTGGAGATCAATAAGGTGTCATCCACGAAGAGTAGAGTGGGGATTCGTTCCCCCGCCAGAGATGGTGCATCGGCCTCTTCCCCTCTCAGATGTTCCACCACCCCATTCACGAACAGGGAGAAGAGGGTCGGAGCCATGACACATCCCTGTCGCACTCCCCTCCTCATGGGCACCCTTTCAGTTAACTGGCCCTGAGAGCCCCATCTGATCCTCGCGTAATTTCCCTCGTGGAGCCTTACGATGAAACTCAGAAGGGGCCCCGGGAAGCCCATCTTTTCTAATGTCTCCCATAGCCTTGCTCGAGGGACCAGGTCGAAAGCCATCCTGAGATCTATGAAAGCCATGTAGAGGCTACCTCTATTGATGGTAACTGACTTCCAATAGATCCCAAAAAAGCGAAAGACCTGGTCCATCGTACCCACCCTCTGGCGAAGACCTGCTTGGAGGTGGGAGAGGATGTGTTCCTCTTCCATCCAAGCTCCAACCCTTGAGATGATGACCCTGCCAACCACTTTCTGAATCACGTCTATCAGACTGATAGGTCTGTAATTGGCAGGGTCCTCTCTAGCCCCTTTTTTAAACACCGTAACCACCTCAGCGCCTTTCCAGGAGTCAGGCACGGGGTGCCCCCTGGCGATGTAATTCATTATGAGTGCAATTAATTCTGCCCAAGCCTTGGGTTCCTTTATCAGAAGGTCCCCCGGTATCCCATCTGGGCCTGCTGCCTTTTTTGGGGTCAGATGTCTAATTGCCGCTAGTACTTCCAAGGGCAGAAATGGATCCTCGAGATCCCTTGTATATCCCTCTTCTCCACCCGTGTCTACCATTAGAGAAATGTCAGCTTCATTTCCGCCATATACTGCAGAAAAGTGGTCAACCCATTGCTGACTTGTTATATGGGTGGCTAGTGGTTGTGAACTCTGTTGCCTAGATTTGTTAATTAGGTCCCAGAATAACCTTGAGTTCCTCGTGGAGACCGTCCCATTTAGATCCTGCCAATATTTTTCTTCCCACTCTCGTTTGGCAGCTGCTACAACCCTCAAATAATCCTTCCTAGCCGCTCTAACTAGTGAGGGATCTTTTTTGAGCAGGGCAGCTGTTAACTCTTTCCTTTTACCCTTGCACTGGGCATTGTACCAGGGATTAGTAGAGATGGGAGGTGTATTGTTAGCTTTAAAGCTATTCCCTTTTAAAAAGTATTGGCTCACCTGCTCTATTGTATTCTTATAGGCTATTTCTAAGGCGAATGGTAACTCTGGTACGCTTCTCAGTCCCTGTTCCCGTGCTGACAGGTCCAGCGTCAGATTTTCCACAAGGGTTTTTATACTCCCCAGTTGATCTTCCTTTAATTGGGCCTTGTCCCATTTCGGCCTACGATTACTATTATAGGGGACCACCTCTTTGGTCAGCCTCAAGGGAGCACACAACCCCACCCCCTTTAGGTTACCCAACCTAAGCTTTGTGCAAAGGGGGTTGTGGTCACTATCCTGTGTAGCCACCACCTTCATATCTAAAAGGTATTTCCAGAGTCTGACGTCTAATAGGATATAGTCTATTCTAGATGGGCCACTAAGCCTATTGAATGTCATTGCACCATCCCTATCTGAATTAGTCCTGCCATTGAGTGCTCTTAGGTTATGTTCCCTGGTTAGGGCATTGATTTGGATTGCCCTTGCTGACCATTTTCGGATAGGGGGTAACGACAAGGCTGGAATGGACCATCTAGAATCTTCCCCCTCAGTGCCCAAGGGATCGTCCCCACTCAAAGGCTCAAATGTACAATTAAAATCCCCACCCACTATGATTTTTGCCGAATGTGGACACCTCGCCAATGCTATATCCAAACTCGTTAATGTTACTGAGGATGTGTCCCCCGGTGCCCCTCTAGCATACACATTAAATAGTTCCAACCTACTCCCCTCAGACAATCCCCTACAAGAGAGGTGTAGGACATCCCTACACACAGAGTCATGGGTGGCAACATCCCAGTTCAGATCAATTTTGATCCAAACCAGTAATCCTCCCGCTGGTCTACCCTTCCCACCACTTACTGCAGGGGAAAATATGTGGTATATCCTGATTTGTATAGAGGGAGCAGGCTCCAAGTTTCCTGGAATAGGCAGACATCGAACTTCTCGATGAATATATGCCATTCCGGAAGCGCCATCTTCCTTTTTAAACCTGCCACGTTCCAGGATAACAAGTGAATATCTCTGTGGTCTATAGGGGTCAATCCCGGGGCACCCTTTCTCCCTCTCCTTTCCCTCTCGTTAGTGATGGCAAGAGCGTCCACATGGCCAGATGGTATCGATGATAGAATACTATCACCTGCCTGACTAATATCATTTCCTCTTGCCTCCCTTACTTCCTCAAGCTCAGTACCTTTTAAGATGACACTACTTGGACGACCACCCCTCTCCCCCGTCGACTGTAGACTTCAGTCACAGTCTTCCAAACCCGATAGCAGCGAGAACCTGTTACCTATCTCCAGAGGGGTGAATGGCCTCAGGTGCTCCATTCTGCTATTGGTATTTCTGTTGTTTCTCTGGGGTACCGAAGACCAGCCCGAGAAGTCAGCCGCTTGAGCGGGGTATTGTCCATAAGGGGCAAACCTATTGTTATATAAGGGCGGGGGGGTGGGATGGGGAGGTTGCAACCCATTTGTGAAGGGTGGCGGAAACACCACAGATCTAGGGTAGAAGTATGTCAGAGCCCTCGGGGTGATGCAATTATCTCCACTTCCAGTGGGCCAGTTTAATATATAATCCACTGCCCGCGGGTCTCTAAAATTGACCACCACCAGATCACCCTCAATATCTTTACGTCTGTTACCCAACCAATTGAGCCGCCTGACGTGCACTATTTCCCCATCGATGTTGTGTGCAATGGGCCTATAAGTGCGCAGCCAGTGCATTATTTTGTTTTTCAATTGAGCGTAACCTTCTCTCTTGTTTTCAGATAATGGTGGGACCCCAGTCAAAACGACCACAAAAGGGACTGCTTGTGGAGGTATCTCCACTTGCGGCCTTTTGGTAACTGGAGCTCTGGTAAGTCTACCGCTACCCTGATCCTCCCGTGTGTTCCCTGTGGGAGCCCTTGTCGGTTCCTTCTGTGGGTCACCCACTAGACCTGGTACTGGGGTATTTTGAGGCTTTGGGAGGGGTGGTCTTTGATGATGAAGGGCAGCCCTGCCGGGGAGCTGTGGCTTAGGTTTGGGGAGCTGAGTTTGCACTATAGAAGCTTTGTTAGGAGATCGCTTAGCAGAGGTTGATGGTTGGGTGACCCCTGTCGCCTGGGCCTTGGCTAAAGTAACCATACTGCTTATAGCCGTCTCCAAGATGGTAAGCCTATTCTCCACTTTTTTAATACTCTCACTAATGGGCAGGAGTAGGAATCTAAGTAGGAATTCCAGATTCCCCAGTGAAGTGGCGGGGGGTAATATGTTCAATTGTGGGGCCCCCGAAGTGGTGTTGTGATCTATAGTGTTTGTACCCGAAACAGAGGGAGCCACTGCTTGCGATAGTGTCAAGGATGGATGAGTTTCTGTGACTTCCACAGTTGACATATCGGAGCTGGCAGGGGGCTTTGCAACTTTCCCAAAGTCAGAATAGGGGATTTTGGCTTTACCCTGCCCGCCCCTCAGTTTCCTTCTCTTCTTGCATGTGGGAGGACCAAGCGTCTCTATTGCAGCTATCTGTTTCGGCCGAGGCTTCCTTGTTTTAGCTGCAGTGGGGGGCTGGGTTATTAAATCCACAGAAGTGCAACTAGGACTGGGGAGGGGGGGGGCAATTTCAGCCTGGTCAGTGGGCAAATATGTGGAGGGAGGGGTACAATCCCGCAATAAGAGCGGGACGCCATCCTGCGATGATAGATCCTCGCTGATGTTTAAAGAGCCACCCTCCTGGGTGCCACGAGTGGGAATAGTATCAACAAGTGGCCTGTTTTTCATATTCTCAATTGAGCGCCGGCGTTCTGCCCTACGCTCTGCCAAAGAGGTTTCCCTATCACCATCAACCAGGGCCCTTGAGAAGTAGTTATCCAGAGTCCCATTTCGTGTTCCCCCCACCTTCCCAATACAACCCTCTACAGCCAACAATGCCATAACCACCACCCTTGTCACTGACTACGGTCCCAATATAGTAGGCGAAAGAAAGTAGGCCCAGCCCGGCCTACCCTGGCCTACGAGGGCCTCAAAGGTCCCGCCCTTTGCCCGGGCTTCGCCCCGGGCTTACGTCCCGCGCACGTCCCGCGCACGTCCCACGCAGCGGGGATGACGTGCGCTGTTTATAGGGGAAGTGATTAAGATGGGGGTGTCCGAGGAGGGAGAGCTGCCCAGGTGACTCGGGCGGGACAACAACAGCAAGGACTCCTGGGAAACTGAGTCCAGTTGTCTACACGCTCGCAGCCCTTCTCAGACTAGCGCCCAGAACAAGCTTAAGTAACTCTTCCACCCACTGGAGTCCAGCGCCTCGAAGCGGGACCCGCGAAGCGGGACCCGCGAAGCGGGTCTGGCAAGAGGTAGCGCTTTCAGGGTGAGAACAGGGCACTCAGGGTTCCACAGCGCCGATGCGCTGCAACAGCGTCCAAGGTCCAGTCACAGGCAAAAAGGAAGGACAAATCCCACGATGCAGGCAAGTCCGGGGGTTTTGGCCAAAAGGAGGTGGGCGTGTCTGAGCAGGAAGAGCTGCCCAGGTGACTCGGGCGGGACAACAGCAGCAAGGACTCCTGGGAAACTGAGTCCAGTTGTCTACACGCTCGCAGCACTTCTCAGACTAGCGCTCAGAACAAGCTTAAGTAACTCTTCCACCCACTGGAGTCCAGCGCCTCGAAGCGGGACCCGCGAAGCGGGTCCAGCAAGAGGTAGCGCTTTCAGGGTGAGAACAGGGCACTCAGGGTTCCACAGCGCCGATGCGCTGCAACAGCGTCCAAGGTCCAGTCACAGGCCAAAAGGAAGGACAAATCCCACGATGCAGGCAAGTCCGGGGGTTTTGGCCAAAAGGAGGTGGGCGTGTCCGAGCAGGGAGAGCTGCCCAGGTGACTCGGGCGGGACAACAACAGCAAGGACTCCTGGGAAACTGAGTCCAGTTGTCTACACGCTCACAGCCCTTCTCAGACTAGCGCCCAGAACAAGCTTAAGTAACTCTTCCACCCACTGGAGTCCAGCGCCTCGAAGCGGGACCCGCAAAGCGGGTCCGGCAAGAGGTAGCGCTTTCAGGGTGAGAACAGGGCACTCAGGGTTCCACAGCGCCGATGCGCTGCAACAGCGTCCAAGGTCCAGTCACAGGCAAAAAGGAAGGACAAATCCCACGATGCAGGCAAGTCCGGGGGTTTTGGCCAAAAGGAGGTGGGCGTGTCCGAGCAGGAAGAGCTGCCCAGGTGACTCGGGCGGGACAACAACAGCAAGGACTCCTGGGAAACTGAGTCCAGTTGTCTACACGCTCGCAGCCCTTCTCAGACTAGCGCCCAGAACAAGCTTAAGTAACTCTTCCACCCACTGGAGTCCAGCGCCTCGAAGCGGGACGCGCGAAGCGGGTCCGGCAAGAGGTAGCGCTTTCACGGTGAGAACAGGGCACTCAGGGTTCCACAGCGCCGATGCGCTGCAACAGCGTCCAAGGTCCAGTCACAGGCAAAAAGGAAGGACAAATCCCCTATATTTAGGCCAATAGTTAAGGGAGAGCGCCCTATCAGAAACCTGGTTACCAAGACTCTAGTTTGCTTACCAGAAGCTACGGACTGGACCATACCTAGGGAAATCTGGCAAGTACTATTAGGTGTGCTACCCATGCTAAAGAATAAAAAACTAAGCAGGCGATTTGTCAACTTAGGTCTGGTGCTGGCTAGGAGATGGATAGTCATAGCATGGATGTCTCCCAGGATTCAACATATTACAGATTGGCTCAGGGATGTGTGCGAGTGGGCTATAGGGGAGACGGTATGCATGAAAATTGTGCGGAAGTATGAGAAGGTAGAGGACGATTTACAGGCATGGGCCGCTATGTTGGCGGACTTAAAGAATGATGCTACATCAACATCTCAAGGGGCCTCTGGAGGGGGAGAATCCCCACTAAGGGGGTGAAAGTGGAAGATTGTCCAGGCCATGTCCATGATTATAGCTGATGGAGATAATGTGGTAATGTGTAGTAACCAGAGCACCTGCCACTGAATGTTGTGGGGGAGATAGGAGAAGGAGTGTACCGGGGTGTTGTTTGATATGGGAAACAAAAGACAAAAAAAATGTCATATATTTGGTAAGACGGACTGCGTAAGGCAGTAAATGTTGTTATGTGGTAATTAGAGATAAGGAATGACTACGTACTTGGATCTAATGCCACATGTTATAAATACCAATAAAACTTTATTTAAAAAAAACACCTGATATCTGTAATGTTCATCTTTTACAAAAAATCCTAGAACCCTTTGCAAAGCTGGGTGAACTGGAACATGCAGGTATCTATCTTTTAGATCCAGAGATGCTAAGAAATCTCCTTTTGACAGGAATGGCAAGATCATCTGCAGAGACACCATCTTGAACCTTGTGTGAGGAATGAATGTGTACACTAAATTGGGATCAAGAATGGATCTGATTTCTTCATTTGGTTTTGCCGCAAAAAATGTAATTGACAATGTGCCTTCTCCTATTTGGTTCCATTGTAGTTTGACAATCAATCCTTTCTGTAACAACTCATGAACCTCCATCAGAAGTTCTGTTTTCTTTACTGCAGCAGGAGGCAGAGATGTTAAGAAGAAATAGTCTAGGGGAAGGTGTTGAAATTGTATTCAATAATGCTTTCAAATTATTTGAAGAACCCTCTCATCCTTTATCGATTCCTCCAGGGTACTAAAAAAAAACTTCAGGCGACTCCCAAATAGCATTGATTTTTTTGCTCTGGTATTTAGAGGATACTTGTCCTCGATTTTAAGCAGCTGGCTGTTGACACCAGGACTCCCCAGCCAAGTACCCTCCCTCGAAAAGACTGAATTCCCTGATTACTTTGAAAAGCTGTACCAATAGTCCTTTGAGCACTAAAGCACCTTTGCTTAGAAGGCTGGTGCACTGAGGCCAGTATCTTCTTAAACTGGGCAGATTTGTAATCATTGCTTCTAACTGATCTTCAAACACCAGAAAATTGAATTTTCATCAACACATTTTTCAGTGAAGGCCTCGTCTTCCAAGGCCTCATCCAAAGCTGTCTCCTTGCTGCCACCAAGAAACCTGCTGCTGCTGCTGATGCACTCATGTATTAAGACACAGGAGTGTTAACCCATCAACCTCGTTGGGATTGGGGTAGAGAACTGTATATATAAAAACAATATCCCAACTGGTGTAATTCGTAGACAATTAATAAAGATATGCATGCAGCATTATCAAACGAGAAAACAAGGAGACTCTATATATTTGTTGTACGTGCTCAAGGCATCATATATTTCAATTTTATCTCAAGGGATCTGACAGGTACAATTACAGTTAATATCAGCACTGCAATTTACAATTTACAATACGAACAGAACAACCCAAAGTTGTACAAGGTGCACGAGTGAAAATGTGAGTGACACTACGGCGACACAAGTGACAGAGTAATCAGCGTGAACGGCGCGAGGTGATTGTGCATGAATATATACAGTGAATAAAAAACAGAGTGGTGTCGAAGCAATCAAAATGTAGTCAATGTATTTTGTCAATCTTTACGAAAACCACTGTGTATGGGGCGCCTAAAGTCTTGCTGATGAGTCGACGGCGTTTCGATCCGTAGGAATTAGGATCATCTTCAGGACAGGGTGGGTTGATGGCAGTGCAAATATCGCGTTTAGAGGATCATGTGTGGGAGGCCAGTATGTAGGGATGTTCCACAATTATTGAGGAAGAATACCACGAATGTAGAGGGCAATGGAGGCAAATGGGACTCTGGTGGTCTTGGGGTCAGACGAATCCATCCGAGCGGGATGAAGCTATGCAAGTTAAGGTTGGGGCGAGTTCCAAGGAGGTGCAGTCCGCAGTGGTTAGGTACTGTAATTTGGGCGTGGTCCGCGGCGTACGGAGATCCGATGAGGCATGGAGAACGCGGTGAAATGTTGTCGGACGGGTCCCGGTGTGGTCCGGTCCGCGGTGTTACCGGCTGTAATTCAACCGTGGGTTATGGAGAGTCAATCTTTCCAAGAGAAATGGCCCCCGTGAATGAATCGTATCCCGGTGTTGCACTCAAGCAGTCTTACCATAAGTCTGGTGAGGAACAAACATGTTGATGTCTCATAGGCAGACTGTCAGGGTTTAGCCCTTGCGCCTGCCCAAACTACAGTTCCCAAGGCGAACGGGCCTGAAACTACCATTCCCATGAGCCTTTGCCGCCAATCAGATTTAGCGCGGCCAGGCTGAATGGGCGGTGCTCGTAATTTGTTCCGTTCAGCGGGAGCGGCTGCTCTCGTTTCTCCAGATGCATCTATGGAGAGCCTGCAGGGAGGAAGATTTCCAGCGTCTGGCAAACTGCTTGGGTATCGTTTACATGAGACACTACCTAGCCCATTTGTATATTTAGAGGAGCGCTGCGCGCTCGTGTTGTGGGGGCATTGCTAACGTTCCTGGTGTTCCCTTTGGAACAGTGTTTGGTTGTGGTTCGTCCCTGGCTGGTAAGGATCGGATTTGGTTCACATTTGCTCCTGGAGTGAAGGGGCGTCCGAGGCAAGTGGCAGAATGCAGGGGGAGTTCCCCGCATTGCCGTTACGAAGATACGATGGTTGTTTAAATATCATTATTTGGATTACAAGTGCCAAGGCAGGCGGTCGTGGCTTGTAAGCTACACCTCACCGTATTTGGTTTCTTTTTGTTTGAACTGTGGGGGATTGGGAAAAAGGCATTCTGTGTGTGTAGATGGCGCAATCTACACAAGTTGCGGTGAACTAGGATCCCGCTCCATATTGCACTGTTACTTGTTCACGTTCCCCTCCTGTGACATATAGGAAGCAAAGTACAGGCCAAGATTCAATTGGCATATTTTATAACATTACTACGAGGGTTTCCACTCTGGGGGTATGTTGTGTCCATGAATAGCATATACATAGGTTGGTGTGTTGATATAGCCCTGTGTGCTAATTGTGCTTCTTGTGTTATGTAGGGAACAGATGGAAGGGGGAGCACCATCGTTTGGAGAATGATTCATAGACAGCACAGGTGATATTCTGCTCTAGTGAGACCTTACTGAGAGTAGACTTAGAAAGTGTACTAATCTGTTCTATTTGTTTTACAGCTTCCTTTCCCTGCTGTCCCTTCCTTTCCCTCCCTGGGTTTTCCCCTGTTGGGGTTTATCCCTCACCGTATCTCTCGAATACCTTGTGTTTTTACATTCAAGGTGTTTGGGAGGTCCGGAGGTGGAGCTTATCACTACAAGCAGATCCTGCGGAGCGCTTAACCTGACACAGACTGTGATGTCTACCTCCTGATGTATCTGCTCCACTATACCCTAAAAGTATTTAATTATGGATTGAACCACATAGCTGGAATAGGCTGCAGTTCTAATTGATGCAGCATAAGGAACCTTATTTGTCAGAATATTTATTTTATCAACATGATAAGATGGAACTGTGTCTTCTGAAATCATTACCCTTTGGGAAGTTAACTCTGCCATCTAGGAATCTACATTACCCACAGTAGAAAAGTCATCTAAAATCGCCGTAATAGATAACGATTGGTCAGAAAACACAGAAAAAATCCTTATCAATGTCTTTCCATTCACTTTCCATAACATTTCTTATCACTTTATTCAGTGGTAAAGACTTATGTAGAGGTAAAAACTCTAGCTCGTTCCTTGGATGAACAGCAAAAACATCCTCGCCTTCCTCCAACTCTGAGGCATCTGGGAAGCCATATTGTCTCTGATGTGCTGCAAAACTATGTCAAAGTTTAAACCTTGCACAAATTCTTCCTCTATATCCCAAGGGTCTGGGTGATCTGGGGTGTCCATTTTAGGTCTGTTAGGCAAAGCAGAGCACTCTCCGGCCTTAAAAGCAGCTGCTACAGCTGTTCACATCATCAGCTGCAAATCTTCCATCTCTGGATCCCTTGAGAAAGTTCACCCTCGTCTTCAGGTTCAACATTCTTCCTTTTCACAGTACGCTAGCCTTCCTCCATGTCTACACCAAGACCAAAGGAACTGTGTATTTCCTTAAATACCTGGTTATCTGGCACGGAGAAACTAGTAACCATTCATAACACAGAAAAAGCGGCCTGGAAAAACCTTCCTGCTGCATTCCTGTTTCCACCATCCCCTAAAGTTAAATCTGTTGGATTGGTGTTATCCATTTAGGAAAGTGTTTCATGCTCGGTACACTGTATTCTCAGATTGTTTTGGGTTCCCATGTTCAATTATTATTTATTTGGGAAAGTGAATGATGCTCTCAATATTTAACAGTCTAAAAATACCTAAAGACTGTACATAATGTCTGAGGTGCTACAGTCAATCCATTATTTTATCTCAAAATAATTTCTTGTGCTATCATGTGTGTTCTGATAACTTCCCAGTGTATGTGCTCCAAATTTGCAATTCCAACATTCATTACAGATAAAAAAACCCTTTTACACATTCCTGCCCAAATCCTGTATGCCTCAAAGAAAGATAAGTGTGACTTATAATTTCTCTCGGTTTTTCCATTTTCCTAAATGCTGTTTTAGTCATGCTCTTGTGAACGCTCATAAGATCCTCACCTGGGCTTAGCCTTTCCTGGAGTCTTTCTATGAAGTTCCAAATATTAGCATTGTGAATCACTTGGCCAGTATGGAAATTCACGAGATGTTCTTTGCAGGCCAGAGGGTCAATGAGTTGCTGAGTAGGGTCCCATGGAGTTGATACTTGCCCATGTGAGCATCTCTGCTATCCAGTGGCCTCCGGTGGGTGTGTTGACAGCAGCTAGAAAGGAAAATAACTGAGGGGCATATTATCAAGGGGGTTTATCTCCGCGTTTTTGGCTTTAAAAGCCTAGAAAGCGGAGATACAATTATCTCCCTATTACCTAGCTGTCGCTAACACCAGTTAGCGACAGCTAGTAGGAGATAGCGACCATCTTGGGCCCCACTTTGCATGTCAGTGATATTTATCACTAATGACATGCAAAGTGGGCAGGCCAAGATGTTAGCGACTGAAAACAGTCGCTAACATCGCTATCTCCTATTACCAACTTTTGGAGATATTCGCGCTAAGCGCGAATATCTCCAAAAGCTAACACCTGCCCTGAGCAGTTCTTAGCCATGTTATCCAATGGGAGGTGGATAACATGGCTAAGAGCATTAGCTCGCTAATACATGAATATCGCGGACTTTTCAGCGATATTCATGCATTGCGGACGATTTTTATCGCATTTGGGATAATCCTTGGTAATACCAAGGTTTATCTGCGATAAAAATCGCCGCAGCTCAGCGTTAATGTTTTCACGCTAACCAAGCAATAGCGATAATTATCGCTATTGCTTGGTAATATGCTCCTGAGATATTTGACTACTTAGGTCTTATCGCTGGGTGTTATGGTCAAGTGTGATATATTTTCTTGAAGCTGAGTACATGTATATGTTAACTTATAATATGCCCATCACATTTAGATTGTCTACCGTGTATGTGTTCACGGCTGCCCAATTGTGGCAGCATTGCCATTCCTGGTGCCTGCAGGAAGCTCTAGAAAAGGGGCACCTGGATGGGCTGCCCAGAAGACTGGTGCCCACATCAAAACACACCACCAAACCCTCTCGATTCTGCAGTTCCCAGAAAATGCAGCATTGGTCCGGGCCACACTAACAGTTTTAAAACATGGAATATGCCAGAACCCAGGCATCTCACATCTTTTTGGGCTCTCAGATAGGGAATCTGACATTTCCAATTGTATGTAGAATCAACAGGATTTGCTTTGAGCTGAAGGGAAAAAACAGGACATGTACATTTAAGTCGAGGTAAAGCAAATTACAATCTACAGGTAAGTCCAACTAATACAATTAAAAACAAGCACTGGCAAAGCCAATTGGCCGCTATCCTTTAACCTTGTCAATGCTTGTTTTGTTTTGTCATTTTTGTTTGCAAAACTTTGTTGGAGAAGCAGTTGAGTTGGCCTGACTATGACAAAAAAATTGGCAAAAAGCAAAAATAGTTTTTTGTCTCAAAAAGCACAGATGCCGTTCTAGTCCCTGGCACTCTAGGAAACTACTTTGTGTGTGGGTGTGCTCCTGGTGAAAGGAAAAAAGAATGCCATCACTGACAGTAAAATTAGCCAATGGCTAAAGTGGGAGGATCCACTGTCCGGTGCTGCATGCTGTAGCGAGTGTATGAAAATGGGAATGACACTATAACAGTCAAAAGGATAAAGGGAGCTGGCTGAAAGCCTCCATAATTAAGCATATTGTGCATATACCTGAAGTAAAATCCAAAGGTGTTGGCTAACGCCGGACCCAAAAATAAAAAAAAGTGAAAATAAAAAACCTTTAAAAAATATCACCTCTATGAATGAAGCTTACGCTGGTTTGATCTTCCAGGGAGCAAAGGCAATAAATAACACCTGTTATATAGTTCAGTATAAAATTGAGAAAAAAACGGTTAACTCTTTTCATGTAAAAGCTAAAACAGATAAAAAAAAGTTCACAGCTGCGTTTTAGTGCTTTTCTCAGAAAAATCTGAACCAAAATGTACCAAACCTGGAACTAGCAGTAGAGAGTCTGAGCTCCACGAGCCTTTACAATTTGGTTCAATTTCATTCATCCGTTTCGAGTTTCCAGCAGAGAAAATCCCCTTTTGATGGTTACATAGCAAATGGTACATATGGGACCCAGTCCTAACCTTCATTCACTTAACCATTCTGCACCAAATGCAAAGGAAAAAGTCTATAAGGCGAAACACATGTCTGTATTGTCTTTAAAGAAGTCTTCTGCTGTGTCAACATTTGGTCAGTTTTTTTAATCTTATTTTTTAAAAACACGATCTCTTGAAACCTGTAATAAGAAGAAATTGTGAGCTGTTCTATTGATTATGGACTGTTGCTAACATACGTATCCCACTATTGTGCTTCCTTACCTTTCAGGTCTGCTTCGGGGCACATTTCAGTTTCATTAAATGTGATATTTTTTTTACCACACTCTTTTTGAATTTATTATGTAGCAAGAGTGTGGCTTGATGTAGCACCCGGGCATACTTCATTTCTTTATTATTGCACTATGCAGTGTCTTTACTGTTGCCGCGACACGGGAGGGGGGGCGGGGGGTGGAGGGAGAGGGCGTGCGGGCAACTAACTATTCCCACTGCTACCAACTCTTAAGTTATGAAAAAAGTTATTTCCCATTAAACTTACATCTCCCCACGTTAATTACGGATGTTCGGATTCCACCTCTGTAACATGTATTTGCATGCGTTACCTACCTCTCAAATATTGTTTACATAGATATCTGTGAAAGATGCTACGTAGGTTGCAGAAATGACATCCATTCTGTAAAATGCGGATTTCCGCCAATGGGTGGCCTTGTTATAGTCTACAATAAAGCATCAGGCAAAAGGCTCATGATGACAGTAAGTAAATCGAGTGGAAATAGGCAAGACCTTGGTACCCTCGTGTTTCTCCCACCCGAGCCTACCCCCGGGACAAATACCGTGCCGGAGCGAGATCATTCATTCGGTTATTACTTCTGTGACTGAAACTAAAATGAGGCCCTCGTTGACACTCCCTTACTATCAGTAGATAATTAAAATCTCAATTGTCACTGCTGGGGTGAGAAACGGTGCCCTGCATGTTAAAAAAAGGATTTTTTTTTTTCCAGCAAGCATTCAACTCACGCGTATAAACCAACCATCGACGCGAATACCATGAGGGGTTTTATCGCAAGAAATAAGCTATGCGCACAGTAACGGGTTCAGTGATGCATATTTTGACTGGGTGGCGCCCACCCCCTGTTTCAAGCAGATTAAATTGCTGTTGGATAATCCACTTCTCTGCTGCTCAATTCTCAGAGAAAATCCCCCGGTCAGTCCCACGAGCCGCAGACACGGTAATGCCCGTAAGTGGCTTTGAACCTGGACCGGCGGGACTCCTGCTGCGAGCGACTGAGACAATCTGTACCCTCTAATTAACAACCCCGAGGCTTCTCTGTTAATGACCCCCCGCCTTAGCACGAGCACAATGAATATCAAAACAAGTCTGCAGCTGGCCAGTTGTTTTTCTAATAACAGCCCTTATCACATTAGCAATAACCCTGCATACAGCCACCTCATACTTAATATTTCCTGAATTATCATGTGGCGAGAGAGAGTCAAGAAGCTCTAACAACTTCCTCCTGAAAGCACGAATCATGAATAAAAAGATCTTGTCGTCGAGCCTTCTCAGGTGCTGCACCAAAGATGTTTAATTCTCTTCCACCGGATTTGCGCAGAATATCATCATTAACTGCTTTCAAACTTGAAGCCAAAACATTCCTAATGAACAAATTGTTACCTTAATTTGGCCGATGTGCATTTGCGCACATCCACTGATCATACAACAGGTGTTGATTGACTCTACATCCTTTTACACAGTAGTGCTCCATGATCCTCTCGAATGTAAGGCTTTCCCCCTGTAGAAGCCTGTTATTGACCTGCTTATTTCATTACTTGCTGTGTACCGCCTGCCTGTGATGATTGTGACTGTAACTGTTTGGTATTCTTATATGATATTGTCACTGGCTCTGTATTCTCCCTCTCTTTTCGCGGTGTATCATTTGTATATGATTTTTGTGACAACAACTGTTTGGCATTCATTACTGGAGTAGTGCTCTCCCTTTCATCCTTTTGTAAAGCGCTCTGATATCCCTCAGGATCTGGTTCGCGCTATATAAAACTTTATAAAATAATATAACACTAAATAAAATATATGGATGGCGCCACCAAGTGGCTGAAAGGCGGTATGAAAACGGAAATGTAATAAACATTTTAATGGCAGATATGATTAGTAGCATGCATCTCGTGGAAAGCAATAGGTCATAAGACATTTTTTCTTTTCTGCAACACAAAAAAATCAACGGCTCTGACAGGCAGGAGTTTCCCTGTGCTCTCAAGTCACTGCATTGTTTTCCTTTACACGACCACTGTGTCGATCATGGCTAGGTGGACAGGGGAAACGAACATTGGAAGACTCACCCTTTAGCCCACCCTAAACTGTTTTGGCCTTCTAGTGGTCTTAAGCTGGTAGCCTTGTGCGAAGGGGCTGGTGGTGAAGCTTTCCCTGGGCGGAGATGACTGATGCTTATAGCAAGCTGTTCCATTGTGCACCATTAAAGACTAGAACATGGGAGCATTGGAAATAAAGCCAGGATATACTAATAACGGACACACAAACGCTAGCATTGCTCCTGCAGTCACCGAACCCCGGGTTCCGGTTCCTTTTATTCTAAACACCCAGTACGGCCACTTCCACTTCTGACCTCTACCACCTGGGAGAAGGGTGGTGGCCAAACATAACATTCCCCCTATATTTTAAAAAGAAAACTAAAAACCAAAAAGGAAACTAGAAAACGAGAAAAAGGAAAGAAACGAGAAAGAAAAAAAGAAAAGTAAAAAACGAGAAAGGAATCAAAAGAGAAAGAACCATATACCCCAAAAACTGATATAGACTTGGATCAACATAACGTCTTTCAGGCGAGAGGAAACTGCAGTACATGGTCGGCGATGATACCATCCTTTCCCGCGCCCTCCATCGTTCTCCAGGCCATTATCTCCTCTGGTCCCTTGCGAGTGCTGATAACCATTAAGGATATCCTGGGGGGAAAGTCCTGATGTCGTGCAGGGGACAGTCTCAGAACCCCCAACAGGATCCACGCCTAGTATCCCAGGTGAGAAGACTGCATCACTAGAGGATTCCTGCAAAAAGTAGACGTCATCAAATTCCACCCCCCCCCCAGCCTCTGTCCCTGGGCTCCTCGGACTCCTATACTCCTGAAACAAGATACGTTCTGGGTGTTGTTCTCTCCAGCACTCTGGGCCGTGATCATTGTCCCTTTCACAGCTTGAATTATCCAGGGTCTATCTCAAAAGGGAGCATGGAATTTCCACGTGCATGGTGATTCTTCACCATGACTGTATCGCCAACAGCAAAAGATTTAGTCTTGGCCCCACAGATTGTGGATATGTGGTCATTCTTGACCTGCCGGTGCCTCAGCTTCACCCCAATACTTTCTTGCAGATGTTATGGCTGTGACACTTGAGGTATTACATTACCCACCTGTCGGTAAATACAGAGAGAGACCGGACTTGCTAGCCTTGTTGAATGAGGTGTAAGCCGATATTCTCTCAGGAACATGTACAATGCACACTCTATGTTCTGGCCATGGGCTAGTGCAATCCGAAGAACTTTATTTAGAGTGCACATGAAGCGCTCTGCCTCCCCATTGGCTTGAGGCCAGCGCTGGGTGATTTTTCGATGCTGAACACCCCGAGACAGTAAGTAGTCTGAGATTTCGCGGCTGGAATATGGAGGGCCATTGTTTGTATGCAATTTTTTAAAGAGTCCGTGTGTGGCCATTATCTTCTCCATCCATGGTATGGTGCTTCTTGCCGTTGTTGAATCCAGGATTTCAACCTCAGGTTATTTAAAAAAGTCATCAATGACAACTAATATTTGCCTTCCATCCTAGAGAAATCCAAAATCAGCACTAGCTCTATACCAGGGATGAGATGTAATTTCTTCAGTGATAATTGGAGCAGGAGGTTCTGCTGCATCAGTCGCTTGACACAAAGAGCACTGTCAAACAGTCCACTCTACAATGTTGTTGAGATTAGGAAACCACATTTTACAGGGTAGACAAGTTTTCACCACTCCCTGATGGGCTATAAGCGCGAGATCGACCACAAGCTGCTGAAGTGTCCTAGTAATCACTAGACAAGATCCTCTCATGAGGCAACCATCTGAAGATACAGTCAGTTCCACAAGAATGTTGCATAATGCTCTTAGGGCTACATGTGCCTCTACGATCCTGCAAGATAAATTCTCCAGCAGCAAGTGCCAGCTCCCTGAAGTCACTGCAGCAATGGCCAGCTGCAAGCACTAATCTCCTGACGTGGCACTCATGATCTCCTCCAAGGAGATGGGCCGCAGGCTTGATTGCTTCACCACAAGCTTGACGTATGTCTCTACCTTGTCTGCCGCAAATTCCTCCTCCATTGTGGCCGGTCTAGCATGCCTAGTTAGAAAATCGTCAGGGTTTTGCACCCCTGGGCGATAGATTACTTGAAACTGATACTCCGGTAGCTGCAAACTCCACTTTTTGATCCTTTGTGGGGCTCTGAAGAACGTCCCATAAAATGCGGAATCAAAGGCTTGTGGTCCTCATGGACTATAAACAGCTGTCCATAAAGGTATAGGTGGAAATGGCAACAGCCCCAGTGAATGGCTATTGCTTCCTTCTCAATATGCGAGTAAGGTTGCTCGATATCCGTAAGAGCCCGACCCGCATAGGCTACTGAAGCCCACTCTTCACCTTTCTGTTTCTGTGACAGCACAGCACCAAGGCCAGTAGGAATTGCATCCACTGACAATTCAGACTCTCGGGATGAGTCAAAGTATACCAGAGTGGTGTCAGCAGAGAGTGCTTGCTCGGTATCCTGAAAAGCTTTTTCTTGGGCAGGCCCCCAGTCCGAACTGACATTGGATTTTGTCAGCTCCCTCAAATGGGCAGTGAGAGCTGTCAGTTTTCAAATAAAATGTCCACAATAGGGGACCATGCCTAAAAAACTCCTTATGCCGGTCACTGATGTGGGAGCAGGCGCCATCTGAATAGCATGGACTTTAGATGGATCCGGTAATACTCCATTATGAGGGAAACGGTATCCAAAGAATACAATCTCCCTCTTAAGGAACTCACATTTTTATCAGTGGTGAGTAAGGCCACACTCCTGCAAACACTGGAAGCTATCTCTCAGACAGTCCTTATGTTCTTCCAACATGGGAGCATACATAAGAATGTCATCACTGATATTGAGGACACCTTTGAGGCCTGCCAGCACCCCTCAGATGGTATCTTGGAAGATTTCGGCAGCACTAGACACTCCTAAGCGAAGGCGTTTGTATCTCTAAAGACTAACATGCATCGAGAACGTGGTAATGGCTCTTGACTCAGGAACCAGAAGAAGTTGATGGTATCCTGCTCGCAGATCCATTTTGGAAAACCATTTAGAGCCACTCACCTAAACCACAATGTTGTCAACGGTGGGGGTCAGATGACGCTCTCTTTTGATTGCATGATTGGGCAGCCACATGTCCATGCAAATTCGTACCTCACCTGGTTGTTAGGGCTTCCAGGCTACAGCGATAGGAGACATCCAGGGAGTCAGGCCATCAACCCTTCCGATGATGTCAGCCTGCTCAAGTTTCCTCAACTCCTTTTCCACTTCCGGCCTCAGATGAAATGCCACTCTTCTATGCTTGAGTGCCACTGGCTGAATGGAGTGATCAATATGAAGAGGACCAAATGATTCTTGAGACATCCTATGCCCTCAAATAGCAGTGCAAAGTCCCTTACTAATGATTCCATGCTTACTTGATGAATGGCAAATGCGAAGGGCACTAATTGCAGGTGTTCTGCCGTTCAACAGCTTAACAAAGGTGCCTAGCTTATTCAACATAAATGCAATACAGTATAGGAACACAATGGAATACTATACGGTTTAAGGTTTCCTGACCCAGCCGGGAAAGGAATTTATTCTCAAGAAACAATGTCCAATATTCAATACAAATGAAATAACATGACACAAGCCTGTGCCGTACCAAAAGAAGGAAAGGAAAAATAGGAGTAGGGTGAAAGGGGTGTTTTTCAGGCAAAGGAAGGGAGCAAGAACAGGGCACTGTAAATAAATCAAAGATCAATGGCAGTGTCGCCTGGAGTGGAGTGTACACAATCTCATTTGACAATATTGTGAGTGTGAACCCACTCATAGGTGTCGACGTTTCGATCCCTATTGCTCAACTAGATACATGGGATCATCATCAGGAATTTAACAATAAACAAAGCATGCCTGAATGAAATAAAGCCTGTTAGGAGAAACAAGAAGATAAAGATTTTTTTAAAAAAAACTGAGGAGTAGTTTACACTTGTCTGCCAACTTTGTATCACAGTCGAATTCGCAGTGTGTGAACAGGTGCAGGGTGTTTGTGCCAGGTAAGAGAACATAACATTATCATTTTCACAATACTCGGAATCGCAGTGGCATGCGTGAAATACTGCGTTAACGGACTGTGCAGTGATAGTGATTGTTCCAGTTCGTCTCATGATATAATGGGGAGATGGGATTCTCATAGTGCAGTGATAGTGCAAGTTTGGAGTCGTTTTTATTGTTAAGTGGCTACGAGTGGATGTGTGGCTGGGGGTGACTCTATGAGCCCTTGTTAAAAATAACTGGTTCATACCTCTGTTGTTCGAGGTAAGAAGCCTCACATGGGAGGTTTCCTGCACTTCTAGGTTTTGGCGGAAATTGTCGCGCCAGGCTGGGGGCAAAATTACAAATTAGAAATTTTAGTTGCGAATCCACCTGTTTACATAAGCAGTGAAAAGTAAGTTATTCATACTCAAAACATACCACGGGGTTGTATGTCGTGGAGGTCCTTATTAAGGTCCAGTCGAATTGTTAGATTTAAACGATTCAAAGTACAACTCGTTGCCCGTTTTCGGTTGCGTCTGGTGGCAGCACTGAAAATAATTTAACCGGGAATTCCTTGTAAGTGTTTAAAGGTTGAATTTAACCCAGAATATACAAAACAGGGCCAGGAGGCTCCGAACTATAGTAGTGGGGTGTGGAGGGACCTACCTTTCTCCACTCTACGTGAGAGCGAGGTACGGGCTTTAAAGTGTAGGCAACAATGGCCAAACACGCAGGGCACCAACAATGTGGCGTTCAGGCGCTGAAAATAAATAAGGGAGGTCATATCAGTGCGCGGCTCCAAAACGGGCCATGACCGAAATAAGGCTTACTAATTCTGGGTTACTTACTCAGTCTGGATCAAGACTCGCCTCTGTCCGGGATACTCGGTCAATGCCGGTTTCCATGCAGCGACCAGTGTTTGGGAGCGGGTTGTGTACCCCCTCACCGGTCACGTGATTGCTGCGGCGGATGCCATCTTGGAAAGGCGAATAACATTGGTGGCAGCCATCTTGGAGTGGATGGCTTGGTAGGCTGATCATAGGGGTGTGGGGGTGCATGGGCATATTAACAGTGATGGTGACAATGTGACATTGAAAAAGTGACTGGTGTAAAAAATAAACATTAAAATTGTTTGCTTCCAAATGTCCAGTTCCGTTCTTTCTTTTTACATCTCATGCATCTCTTCATCATGCTGCATCCATTTATGGATTTCATCTTAACGCATTAGGTTTTTGTAACAGAACAGTTTTTTCCATAAAGCTAACTCTCTCTCTGTTTCGGGATAATGTTTCCACAGATCATTAGTCCAATCACAGTAGTGTAGTCCAGTCCTCACTCCGATTGAGACCTGTATGGATGGTGTTGAATTGTATGATGGATTTCAATTCCTCCCGGTTTAGCAGTTGCTGCAAATTGCCACCTCTCTGTGGTAATTTGACGGACTTCAGGATGGTCCACTTTAGGTCATCTGCTGTGTGATTCATGCTGGCAAAATGTTCAACCAAAGGGGCGTTAAGGGTTCCACATCTTATGCGACTCCGATGTTGGCTTATCCTTGTTTTTATTTTTTGTGTCGTTTTCCCCACATACATACGAGGGCAAGGGCATAGAATCGCATAAATTACATTGCAACTGTTGCAGTTCGTGAAATCTTTCATGTGGATTGTGATGTTATTGTGACTAAAAGTGCGCCCCTCAAGTGTCAAATCACACACAATACATTGTCCACATTTAGCATGACCTCTCAGCGGTGGCAGACCCCAGTTTGACTCAATTGTATTGTTTGGAGGTGGTGCAGGTAGGGCAGCCCGAACAAGATGGTCTTTTATGTTTTTACTTTTTTTAAATGCAAACAAGGGTTTGTCAAACGTTAGTTGACCTGAATTTAAGGTTGGCCAATGCCGCAGAATTGTTTTTCGGATTTTATTTGAGATTGGAGAGAAGGTTGTGACACAGGCAATTCTCTCTGAACTTGGCCTAGTCTTTGGTTGGAGCAGGGCCTCCCTAGGACAGTACCATGCTCGTTTTGAGGCGTTTCTTACTATTCTGCTAGGATAACCTCTTGTTTTAAGTTTTGAACACAGGACACCTGCCTCCCTGAAATAATCAGTTTTTGAGGAGCAGTTTCGTCTGATCCGGAGGAACTGCGAGTAGGGGAGTGAGTCTTTGAGAGCTTTGGGGTGGTTACTGTCGTATCTGAGTAAGGTATTGCGTTCGGTTGGTTTCCTATAAAGGCGAGTTAGTAACTCGCCTACCTCATGATAAATCGTGAGATCCAGAAATGGTATCTCAGTTTTGTGATGTGAGAGAGTGAACTGTAGATTGTCACAGTTATTGTTCAGCCAATGTAGAAATGAATTCAGAATTTCTCTGTCTGAATTCCAAATTAGAAAGATGTCATCTATATAACGGCGCCAAATCCCAATGCTGGTTCTGAATGGGTTGGTATCAGCTAGGATTGTGCCCGTCTCTTGTGCATCCATGTACAGAATGGCCAGATGGGGAGCAAAAATCGCTCCCATCGAGGTGCCTTTTATCTGCTGGAAGAACGCCCCGTCAAAGACAAAATAATTTTTTGTGAGACATAGTTCTAGTAATTGTAGTATGAACATTGTCGGTACTCTGTGTGGTCGTGGTCTGGAGTCAAGTGTTCTCTCAATGACCCGTAGAGACGCTCCCTGGGGTATATTAGTGTAGAGCGACTCTACATCAAGTGTACAGAGTGTTTGATTGTTGGGGTCAAAGGGCTGATGTTCGACAAGATTAATCATTTCCATGCTGTCACGGATGTAACAGCACGTGGAAGGCACAAAGTCCTTAATGAAAAAATCCACATAGGACCCTAATGGTTCCAAAATTGAACCATAAGCCGATACTATCGGTCGGCCTGGCGGGTTCTCAATGCTCTTATGAACTTTTGGGAGGGTGTAGATAACAGGGAGCTGTGGACACTTAACATTAAGGAAGTTGTATTCCTTTTTGCTGAGAAAACCCTCGTCTCTGGCATCTGTGGTGATTTTTTTAATCAGAGCTTGGATTTCAATCGTTGGATTGTGGCCCAGTCTCAGGTAATGTTCCCTGTTACTCAACTGGCGGTTGATTTCATCTTTGTATGTGTCAATATTTTGCAAGACGATGCCCCCACCCTTGTCCGTGCTTTTGATGATTAAATCAGTGTTAGATTTAAGTGAATCTATTGCCTCCTTTTCAATTTTGGGAATATTGTACGGAATAAACAATCTCTTCTTTTCCAATATCTCGAGCTCTTTGAGGATAAGTTTCTCGAAAGTGATGATCTCTGGCGGGATCATACTCGCCGTTGGTAGGAAGGTGGAGGGGGGGCAGAAAGGGGTGTTGCGATTCGGTTCAGGCGCAGGGTGCAATTGAAAAAATGCTTTCAGCCGAGCCAGTCTAAAGAATCGAAGTAGCTCTGTTTGCAATTCCATATAGTTTGGGCGCACCGTAGGGACAAAAGAAAGCCCTTTCTTCAAGAGTTCTAATTCAGAATGCTGTAAGATGTGGTTTGATAGATTGAAAATTGGCAGTGTTTCAGTCATATTTTGTGTTGTGGATGCTACCACTGATAAAAGTTGTTGCGGGTCCTCCGCTCTCCTGGAGCGTTGAACCATTTCCTGGGTTTCTTGGCCTTCCCTCTCTGTGGGGTGCCTGGCTGACCTCTGGATAAAAAATTACCTTGTGCTCCGCCGCGCCCTCTTCTTGGGTTACTTCCTCCCTCACCTGGATTTGAATTATCAGATGAGTCCTCTGAAGTATCTGAGAACCCCACTATGTTTTGTCGTTTATTGAAACGGCCCCAGGGTCTATTCTGGGGATTGAAGTAGGGTCTGTTGGTGTAAAAATCTTTGTTCAGATATGGGTAAGTAGTCTCGGCACTGTAATTTTTAATATCCTTTTTAATTTTATTAGATTTTTTATTCTGTTCAATGCGATAATAGTCGGCTACTGTTTTGTCTACTTGTTCCAGCAATTTTTTGCATTCAGCTGTAGGGTCGGAGTCGTTAATTTGTTTAAGCAGGTCAGCAATTTCTGTCTCAAGTGCTTTTAATGTCTCTGTAGCAATATCAATGCCAAGTGCTAGCCACTGTCTTGAACATGTGGTCCCAATATGACTGAAGTTTGAGATATACTTGGGATTATCTGTAAATATGCCAGGGATATTGCGCACCTGTAAGCCAAGTGGAATTACTCCGGATTTGAGATAATCCGTTAGCATTAGTACCATCAATTGTAGTCTAACTTGTTTTTTCTTGAGCTTTTCTAATTGTTCTGGTAAACTGGACACTACAGTCACTGGGGCATCTGGGGTTTCTGATAATAGTGACGGTAATGTGCATAAATGTTTGATATGATCTACGGTGTACAAAGGGGCATGGTCTGACATCTCCTAAGGCTATAAAAAGAAAAGAGAGTATTTTTAGGAAGATATAGAGGTGTGCGTACAGAAGCACTAGGAAGGTCAACCTCAGCCGTGAGGTATTTTGAGTTTAGAACAACCCTGCAATCCTGGTGATTGCGCTCAAGCGTTTTTTAGAAACAAGGGGGACCCAACGGATAGCTAAGTACCATGGGTATAACTGCGTTATAGAGAACAAAGGTGCCTAGCTTATTCAACATAAATGCAATACAGTATAGGAACACAATGGAATACTATACGGTTTAAGGTTTCCTGACCCAGCCGGGAAAGGAATTTATTCTCAAGAAACAATGTCCAATATTCAATACAAATGAAATAACATGACACAAGCCTGTGCCGTACCAAAAGAAGGAAAGGAAAAATAGGAGTAGGGTGAAAGGGGTGTTTTTCAGGCAAAGGAAGGGAGCAAGAACAGGGCACTGTAAATAAATCAAAGATCAATGGCAGTGTCGCCTGGAGTGGAGTGTACACAATCTCATTTGACAATATTGTGAGTGTGAACCCACTCATGGGTGTCGACGTTTCGATCCCTATTGCTCAACTAGATACATGGGATCATCATCAGGACTTTAACAATAAACAAAGCATGCCTGAATGAAATAAAGCCTGTTAGGAGAAACAAGAAGATAAAGATTTTTTTAAAAAAAACTGAGGAGTAGTTTACACTTGTCTGCCAACTTTGTATCACAGTCGAATTCGCAGTGTGTGAACAGGTGCAGGGTGTTTGTGCCAGGTAAGAGAACATAACATTATCATTTTCACAATACTCGGAATCGCAGTGGCATGCGTGAAATACTGCGTTAACGGACTGTGCAGTGATAGTGATTGTTCCAGTTCGTCTCATGATATAATGGGGAGATGGGATTCTCATAGTGCAGTGATAGTGCAAGTTTGGAGTCGTTTTTATTGTTAAGTGGCTACGAGTGGATGTGTGGCTGGGGGTGACTCTATGAGCCCTTGTTAAAAATAACTGGTTCATAACTGGGGTCTGCCACCGCTGAGAGGTCATGCTAAATGTGGACAATGTATTGTGTGTGATTTGACACTTGAGGGGCGCACTTTTAGTCACAATAACATCACAATCCACATGAAAGATTTCACGAACTGCAACAGTTGCAATGTAATTTATGCGATTCTATGCCCTTGCCCTCGTATGTATGTGGGGCAAACGACACAAAAAATAAAAACAAGGATAAGCCGACATCGGAGTCGCATAAGATGTGGAACCCTTAACGCCCCTTTGGTTGAACATTTTGCCAGCATGAATCACACAGCAGATGACCTAAAGTGGACCATCCTGAAGTCCGTCAAATTACCACAGAGAGGTGGCAATTTGCAGCAACTGCTAAACCGGGAGGAATTGAAATCCATCATACAATTCAACACCATCCATACAGGTCTCAATCGGAGTAAGGACTGGACTACACTACTGTGATTGGACTAATGATCTGTGGAAACATTATCCCGAAACAGAGAGAGAGTTAGCTTTATGGAAAAAACTGTTCTGTTACAAAAACCTAATGCGTTAAGATGAAATCCATAAATGGATGCAGCATGATGAAGAGATGCATGAGATGTAAAAAGAAAGAACGGAACTGGACATTTGGAAGCAAACGATTTTAATGTTTATTTTTTACACCAGTCACTTTTTCAATGTCACATTGTCACCATCTCTGTTAATATGCCCATGCACCCCCACACCCCTATGATCAGCCTACCAAGCCATCCACTCCAAGATGGCTGCCACCAATGTTATTCGCCTTTCCAAGATGGCTTCCGCCGCAGCAATCACGTGACCGGTGAGGGAGTACACAACCCGCTCCCAAACACTGGTCGCTGCATGGAAACCGGCATTGACCGAGTATCCCGGACAGAGGCGAGTCTTGATCCAGACTGAGTAAGTAACCCAGAATTAGTAAGCCTTATTTCGGTCATGGCCCGTTTTGGAGCCGCGCACTGATATGACCTCCCTTATTTATTTTCAGCGCCTGAACGCCACATTGTTGGTGCCCTGCGTGTTTGGCCATTGTTGCCTACACTTTAAAGCCCGTACCTCGCTCTCACGTAGAGTGGAGAAAGGTAGGTCCCTCCACACCCCACTACTATAGTTCGGAGCCTCCTGGCCCTGTTTTGTATATTCTGGGTTAAATTCAACCTTTAAACACTTACAAGGAATTCCCGGTTAAATTATTTTCAGTGCTGCAACCAGACGCAACCGAAAACGGGCAACGAGTTGTACTTTCAATCGTTTAAATCTAACAATTCGACTGGACCTTAATAAGGACCTCCACGACATACAACCCCGTGGTATGTTTTGAGTATGAATAACTTACTTTTCACTGCTTATGTAAACAGGTGGATTCGCAACTAAAATTTCTAATTTGTAATTTTGCCCCCAGCCTGGCGCGACAATTTCCGCCAAAACCTAGAAGTGCAGGAAACCTCCCATGTGAGGCTTCTTACCTCGAACAACAGAGGTATGAACCAGTTATTTTTAACAAGGGCTCATAGAGTCACCCCCAGCCACACATCCACTCGTAGCCACTTAACAATAAAAACGACTCCAAACTTGCACTATCACTGCACTATGAGAATCCCATCTCCCCATTATATCATGAGACGAACTGGAACAATCACTATCACTTCACAGTCCGTTAACGCAGTATTTCACGCATGCCACTGCGATTCCGAGTATTGTGAAAATGATAATGTTATGTTCTCTTACCTGGCACAAACACCCTGCACCTGTTCACACACTGCAAATTCGACTGTGATACAAAGTTGGCAGACAAGTGTAAACTACTCCTCAGTTTTTAAAAAAAAAATCTTTATCTTCTTGTTTCTCCTAACAGGCTTTATTTCATTCAGGCATGCTTTGTTTATTGTTAAATTCCTGATGATGATCCCATGTATCTAGTTGAGCAATAGGGATCGAAACGTCGACACCCATGAGTGGGTTCACACTCACAATATTGTCAAATGAGATTGTGTACACTCCACTCCAGGCGACACTGCCATTGATCTTTGATTTATTTACAGTGCCCTGTTCTTGCTCCCTTCCTTTGCCTGAAAAACACCCCTTTCACCCTACTCCTATTTTTCCTTTCCTTCTTTTGGTACGGCACAGGCTTGTGTCATGTTATTTCATTTGTATTGAATATTGGACATTGTTTCTTGAGAATAAATTCCTTTCCCGGCTGGGTCAGGAAACCTTAAACCGTATAGTATTCCATTGTGTTCCTATACTGTATTGCATTTATGTTGAATAAGCTAGGCACCTTTGTTCTCTATAACGCAGTTATACCCATGGTACTTAGCTATCCGTTGGGTCCCCCTTGTTTCTAAAAAACGTTCAACAGCTTAACAGCATCCCCTCTCCCTCCTGGGTGACACATATTTTAGTTTGAGTAGAATAGGAATCATGGGAGATACTGATGGTAACTTCTATGGCCAATGCAAGAGGAGTGACAGATTCATATGCAAATACTTGTGTTGATGTACATCGTAGAGCCAGTTGTATGTGAAGAGTCTGCAGCATGGAGTGCGCCATGGGGTTTATGGATGCCCCAGTGTCAATCAGTGCTGGAACTGGGTGTCCAGCGATCAGTACATTGCACTTCGTGATCCGCCACCCTACACCTCCATCTGGTTACATCGCGTGAATAACATGGACAGCACCCTCCACGTCATCATCATCTTCCATAGAGTGAGGAGTGTTCAGGTATTAATTTGTGTCCCTGTCCCCACTGTGCCTCTCGGGCAGCAGAACGACACACCCTTGCAAAATGGTGAAATTTATCGCATGCAGAGCACCTTTTTCCCTGAGCGGGATATGGCCCTTGATGAGGAAAAGGCCAGCCACAACCGTGGCATATTCTGTTGGAGGTATGCAATTTGCAGCGCACCGAACTCTTACCAGATGTTCCAGACACCACGGCATTGACCGGCTCCGTCTTCACCTGACGTTGTAACGCAGCTACCATATGCGCCACCCGCACCTTTGACAACTCCTTTGACCTTCCCATTGTCAGCATATCCGCCATTGCCATCCCCGGGACTTGGAGTATATGCTCCCTCAGCTTGGCAGATGAACACACTTGAATGAATTGCGCTCGTATCTCGTCATTGACGTCCGTCAGTGTGCAGCTCGAAGCCGAGCATAGAAACCATCTACGGACTCCTCTGGGAACTGTCTCGCCTGTCGCAATAGGAAGAGTTCGAAGTCAGGGTTAGTAAGATGTCCTAAATGGGTGTTCAGGGCCATCTCTGGCAGGGTAGGGCCCAGTTGTTTGTTGGGGTGGGGAGGGGATATTGGTGTGTGAAGGCAGGGCGTGAGAAGGAGATAAGAGGGCAAGGGAAGGGGTTGATAAGATGCTAAAACCCGGAACGGAAACACATTAATAAAAATGATTAGGAGTGCTTTAAATGGAATCACTGGAGCCAAGGTAGAAGGGCTGCTGTTTGCAGGACCTTAATGCAGACATCTCTATGCCTCACTCTGAAGACTAGGAGTTCAAAAAGGGGTGAGCCCTCAAAATTCGTGGACCTGGGTCAATACGTAAGTACAAGGAAAAAGTAGTCCGAGTTGATTAGAAGTAGTTTTACAATTATTTTGTATTAAAGTATATTTGAAAACACCACAATTATAATTCACAATAAATATGCTTGGCGCAATGAGAGTAAGGTATGCAGTGTTAAGAAATGAATTGTATTTATTCCACATACAAGTCTATTAGTTGTACCTATAACTGCAGGCATTTACTTAAAGATCATCTGCATATCATCAATGTAATTGTAAAGTCATTGCATAGTTGGTGCTCTCAGTGCAAAGAGAAAAGGGAGTGAAGGGTTTATGAGGGACAAGGTAAAGGTGGTGTGACAATGTTGCATCGCATTCAAATCATAACGCCTTTACAATTAAGGTAATAACAATTTTCCCGCAATACATCACACATAGGTAAGATTAGATCATTCTTTTTTTCTATGGTGTGTAGAATCGTAGTCTACGTTTCAACCCCGAAAGCGTAAAAGGGTTAGTTTGCCCTCATGTTGGGTTCTTCATCAGGACAAGAGAGAGAGCATTGAAAATGACGGACGGTGATTCTTGCGTCACGTCTAGGGCCCAGTCGCGCTACTTATTGTTTTTCAAATTGGCATCTTATAATGTAGTGAAGGTTGTCGGTATTTCTTCATATACTTGGCTTCACTGTTCGCCACACATCATTCTTGTGCAGAACTGCAGCGGACCGCTCGCGTCGCGTCCTCCGAGATTGTGTACATTATAAGATGCCAATTTGAAAAACAATAAGGAGCGCTACTGGGCCCTAGACGTGACCCAAGAATCACCGTCCGTCATTTTCTATGCTCTCTCTCTTGTCCTGATGAAGACCCCAACATGAGGGAAAACTAACCCTTTTACGCTTTCGGGGTTGAAACGTAGACTACGCCTAATTCTACACACCATAGAAAAAAGAATGATCTAATCTTACCTATGTGTGATGTATTGCGGGAACATTGTTATTACCTTAATTGTAAAGGCGTTATGATTTGAATGTGATGCAACATTGTCACACCACCTTTACCTTGTCCCTCACAAACCCTTCACTTCCTTTTCTCTTTGCACTGAGAGCACCAACTATGCAATGACTTTACAATTACATTGATGATATGCAGATGATCTTTAAGTAAATGTATGCAGTTATAGGTACAACTAATAGACTTGTATGTGGAATAAATACAATTCATTTCTTAACACTGCATACCTTACTCTCATTGCGCCAAGCATATTTATTGTGAATTATAATTGTGGTGTTTTCAAATATACATTAATACAAAATAATTGTAAAACCACTTCTAATCAACTCGGACTACTTTTTCCTTGTACTCACTCTGAAGACTGGCGCCCTGGACTTGGGCCCAGCTCGCGCATGCCACTATATACATACATACATATCTTCAGATCCTAAATTATTTCTTATTAGTTTTACTCCTTTTTGCCAGGTTTGGATGTGCTAAGCCTAGGAACAGAATACATTGCAAAGGTCAGGCCACATGTCAGAAATTGTTGCAAGTTTTGACTGGCTATGAGAAAGCCAGTGAGGCGTGTTCCTTACAGTCTGTATAATACTGCCCTTGGGCGACTGGAGTGCTATGGGTAGCTAGTTAGGCTGGGTCAAGGGCAAGACTTCTGAGTCATGACAGGCAGCGGCAGCATGTAAACATCATTGTGACATTAGGAATCTGCTCGGCATTTTCCTGTTGTATTCACTCTTTGCTGTCCCTAGTTTGTTCACCACTTCTGTCCTTTGTTATTTGACCCCTTTACAGTTCCTGGGTTCCTTTGAACTCATTGCTTGTTCACTTTGACCTTGCTCTTTCGATTCTGTTTGACTTTGGCATACTAATATGGACTTCCCTATATGGCTCTTTGACCTCCTTGTCTATTAAGCTGACCCTGTTCTCTGGACTCTGGTTTGGCTTTGTTGCTTTGCTGTGTGTTTCTCCTTCCCTGCTCAGGCGAGTTTCAATTCCTTTCCTGAAGGTGGGACTTTCTGGCTTCCCTTCAGATTGACTTACAATCCCTGTGGCTCACCTTTCTGAAGCTGGACACTCTTGGGAATGAGGCGGATTGTTGTCATAACTCATTGAATAATAACACCGCAGATCCCGACACCATTTGGCTTTTGGAGGGCTTTTTTAATCGAATAATAGAGAAGTTTAGCATGTAGATGCATTTCTTTGCCAACATTAACATTTGGTGTTTGGTGAAGCAGGGCATCTTGTTAGATGTCTCTTGTGTTTCATGCTACATTTAGTTGCTGCTCACTACAAATGGGGCTGGTCTCTCTGGTATTGTGTTCTATGGTATTGGTGGTATCCAGTTGTCTGTTGAGTAGTAGCTTGTAATGCATATGTTTACTGCTGCTGTGTGGAAACGCTATGTGAGGGGGGATGTGCAGTATGACAAAGTATATCATTCTACTTTGACAACCATTAGAAAATGTTAAGTTACAATTTCTATGTAGTTTGCACACAATTGCCTATTTTTGCTTGATCAAATAGTACTTGTTATGTCTCTCCTTTAACACTCACCGTCCTCCATAGTTTCTACTCTTAAATCCTTACCAACGTACACATGGTATAATTATTAGTTATTAGGTTTAGCAACTCATCAAGCCCATGGTCGCGTAAGCAATGAAACTAGAGGAGGTAAACCTTTGGAATGGTAGATTACAAATGCTAGACATATACATTTTTCTCTGTTAATTACTTAAACAAGCAGTAAGGCAATGTCAAGATTACATGCACCTGAGAGTGCTAATTGCACACATAACCAATAATAACCAATTAACTACTTAGACTTGGGAGTACAAACACAAGTAGCATAGTGTCTGTTTCATAATAGGCTGTGAAAGCAAAGCATAGCTTCCTATAATAGATATTTCTAGAAACTGGCAACCAGTTACGCTTATGGCCAGCTTGGAGAAACTATCACATTTCTTTACATTCATGACAAGTCAAGTTGCCATATGATGAATAACTTGAAGTTTGTAAATAGCGACCTCAAGGAGACCAACGTGCAAAATGGAATCCTCTGCCTCTCCACCTCAGGCAATCACCGTCGCTGCCTCAATTCAGGAAGGACCTCAAGACCTTGGTCTTCGACTGAACCACAGCATCTAAGATGGATCAGCAGTCCCACCCTCCACCGCCTTGAGACTCTTACGGGTGAGTAATCGAGTTTTACAAGGCACTTGATTGATTGATTGAACTTAGCAAGCATTGGCATAGTTCAATCGAGAAATGATTATAGCATTAATAACACAAGCTTTTAAGTTTCATGGAATAAACTGAAGGGTTCGCTACAATTTTCTCAATTTCTGGTAACACAATGATACAACTACAACAGCAGACAAGTGGAAATGCCATCATTCTAATTGTTGGGATGGAAAAGTCCTCTGCATGGTAAAAGATAAATCAATCAATCAATATGTATAAAGCGCAGGGTATAAAGCGCAGGGTCTCAAGGCGCTGGGGGAGGAGGGAGGCAGCTCCTGGAAGTTCATGGCGATTTGTCGAAGAGCCAGGTCTTGAGGCCCTTCATGAACTTGGGGAGTGTTGGTGTCTATCGGAGATGGAGAGGGATGGTGTTCCATGCCTTGGCCACGAGGAAGGAGAAGGCGTGACCTCCTGTTCTGGGCTTTAAAAAAAAAAAAAATGTTTATTGAAAGTTCATATAAGCATAAAAAACAGTACATATCAGTTTCATTTAAAATTTAAGAGAAACTATAAAATACATACACAACAGGGTAAAAATGTGGCACATAAGTACTAATGCTGGGAGAAGATATTTCTTATAAAGTGCAAAGTGCATATTCCTTATAAGGTGCAATGTGCATTGAACAATATAATAGATAAACCCGTTAGCGTTCAAAAACACTCCAGAATTTATTTATTTTTTGATTTCCCCTGACCTTAGTGCATATTTTCTTTCCCTTCCCTGAACTTTTAGTATTTTAGCTTTCCAAGCATTACAAGTCGGTACTCTATCTGTTTTCCACAGTTGTAGAATAAGTGATGTTGCTACCAGGGATACCATAAATAGTAACTCAGAATAGGGAGTGGAGTTAAGTGAACAACCTATAACCGCAATTGATTCGTTAATAGAAATTTGGGTATCTATAGTGTTTCTAAGGTATTTTTCGATATCTTTCCAGAATTTCTGTATTTCGGTACATTCCCATATAATATGTTTCCAATTACCCTTTTCTTCACACCGAAAACACTGATCCTCTACTTGGGGGTATACTTTGTGAAGGAACAAAGGTGTTCTATAGATTAGCCATTTAGAAAAGAATTGCATCCGTTTGAAGTTAGCACCTCGGATTAATGATCTATTAAATTTATTAATTTTATCCCAAGTGGATCTATTAATCTCCATATCTTCTCGCTTTCTGTTCTGGGCTTCTTGATGCACGGCCACGTAGCAAGAGGGAGCTGGGTTGAGAGGAGGGATCTTTGTGGCGCGTGGAACGAGAGGCGGTGGTTAATGTAGGCGGATCTGGTGTTGTGGAGGGCTTTGTGGGCATGGGTGAGAAGCTTGAAGGTGATTCTCTTCTCAACGGGGAGCCAGTGTAGTGTCCACAGGTGTTGGGTGATGTGGCAATGGCGCGGTGGGGCGTGGACTAGTCGGGCAAAGGTGTACTGGACATTCTGGAGTTTGCGGGTTAGGTTGTGGTTGGTTCCGGCGTAGAGTGCGTTGCTGTAGTCCAGCCTGCTGCTGCTGAGGGCATGGGTGACTGTTTTCTTGTGTTTGAGGGGAATCTTGTTGAAGGTCTTTCGTAGGAGATGGATGGTGTGGAAACAGGAGGGAGATACAGAGTTGATTTGGCGGTCCCTTTTGAGTTCTGAGTCCAGGATGATTCCAAGGTTGCATGCACGGTCAGTTTGGGTGTGATTTCCAGAGGGCAGGGGTTCACCAGGTTTCATTCCACATGTCGGGGTGTGGGTCCATGATGAGTACTTCGGTTTTGTTTCTGTTTTGTTGTAGGCATGTACCCTTGTCCTGAATTCCAAGCTGTCTGTAATTCCTAATGCTGATTTTTGTTGTCATAGGCATGTGCACCATGACATAGGCCTGTCTAACGGATTGCAGTTCTGTTGGACAAGAAGGGGTGCCCAAAACACTACCCTCATAGTAGTGGAAGGCTACTGCCTTTGCCAGTAGTTAAGCAGTACAAGTGTGGTGGTGGCAACATAGCTTGTAGTGACCAGTAGGAGTGAACAGGTCCTTTTTACCCAGTGTCACTGGAGTGAGGCCTACAGGCTCACTCACATTTTTTAAGTTCCGCTGCAGTTAGCCTAACTCACCCATGGCTTACATCAGGTAGATGTAGAGGGCTACACAGCGCAAGACTAGTGACTCAGCACTGGATGCATGTGTGCCTGTGAAGGGTACAACACAGGGATAGAAATGTACTGTGCAGTACATGTATAGTTATTGCATGTACTGTATATCTGTGTGCCTGTGAGGAATACTTTACATGAGAGATGTAGTGCTGTGCATGCACAATGAAAAGCATGTACTTGGTGTATGTGTGCTTGTGAGATGTACAATAAATGAAAAGTGAGGTGTGGTGCAGCACATGCAGTGTGTGTGTTTGCAAATAGAACACCTGGTACATACAGAAAGGCTACATTACTGAACAGTGCTCCCAGATTGAATGTGTGTTCTGAATGTATTGTGAGTCTGTGGTGGCACAATACATGGAGGTGACATTACTGGACCGTATATGTGCTGTGTATGTGCGCTGAGTGCAAGTGTGCCAGCAATGGTTCATCACTTATAGGAACCTTGGTTCCATTTTAGGAAGACCAGGCCTGCCTGTTGAAGACATGAGGAGTAGAGGAAACCCCCACAGATTTGTGTATTACTTCATTTCTCTGAGCTGGGTGGGACACACTAGAGGAAGGGAGAGAGAGAGAGAGACTCCCCTTTACACTTCAAAATGGTGCTCTTTGGTTTAGGAATAGATCTCAAGGAATGGGCCTGGACACATCTCAGAAAGGAGATGGTGCATATAAGGCAATCATAAAGAGTAGGGCTGGGAGCTCGAGTTTAACCTTTTGATGCACATATCAAATGTGGCTGACATCCAGATGCAAATTCTAGTCATTCCCATCGCCTGTGTTGTGGGTCTATCAACTTCAGAGCCTTTCCTGCTTTGACAGGCAGACTTCAAAGAGGAAGGAAGAGAAAGGAAAGTGTACCATTTTAAAGAAGCTAAACCCCAACATAAACCTTCAAAGAGAAGGGGGATGGGAGCACACTGCATCATCCCGCAGCACAGTTCACCCCTTAGCATTCTGGTAAATGCAGCTTAGTTTAAATGCTTACTTGGAATTTTTCTTAAGTATTTCACCAAAGATGGTGCTGGTTAGTGCTGTTAATCTCTAGACACATATGTTTCTGGATAGTATCCATCATCAGTAGAGATAAAAAACGAAATTCATCTGGGGCTGCTGAGAAAGCTTCCACAATCCTCTCAGGTCTCTGTACCTCACCCTGGCGTACAGGTGCATCTCCAAGTGCTCGTCAGCTCAGTGGCTCAAGGGAGCTTTTTTAAACAGAAGAGGGGTGGGAGCACACTGCTTCACCTCGAAGCACGGCTCACCCCTTAACATCCTGGTAAATGCAGTTCAGTTTAAATGTTTACTTTAAATTTTGCTTTAGTATTTCACCAAAGTTGGTGCAAATTACGGCTGTTGATCTCTGGACACATGTGTTTCTGGATATTATCCTTCATCAGTAGAGATAAAAACCAAAATTCATCTGGGGTTTCTGAGAAAGCTGCCACAATCCTCTCAGGTCTATGTACCTCTAACTGGGTCACAGGTGCATCTCCAAGAGCTCATCAGCTCAGTGGCTCAAGGGAGTCTTTTTAAACAGAAGGGGGATGGGAGTACACCGCTTCACCTGCCCGCCCATTCACCCCTTAGCATCCTGGTAAATGCAGTTCAGTTGAAAAGACTCCCTTGAGACATTGAGCTGACACGCTTTTGGAGGTGCACCTGGGCACCAGAGAGAGGTACTGAGACCTGAGAGGATTGTGGCAGCTTTCTTAGTAACCCCAGATGAATTTCGTTTTTCATCTTTACTGATGAACGATAATATCCAGAAACACATGTCTAGAGATTCACAGTACTAACCTGCACCAATGTTGGTGAAACACTTCAGCAAAACCTCAAGGAATCATTTAAAGTGAACTGCATTTAACATAATGCTAAGGGGTGAACTGTGCTGGGAGGTTAAGCAGTGTGCTCTCAACCCCCATTTATATACAACTTCAAAGACTTAGACCCTAATGCAAATTTGGTTCTAGAAATTGATTGTAAGAAGAGGAGGTGGAGACCCCAAAATTTGTAATCTGCCAAGCACCCAGACTGTCCGTGTGAGAAGGGAATGCTCTCCAGATTTCTACTTGTGCCCAGGACTGGGGGCCAAGCCTGCTAGTCTCCCTGCTGGGTGAGAGGACGTCACCAAGCTAAATCAAGACCACCCAGCCTTTAGCACCAGCCCTGCTTTCTTTCCAAGACCTTGTGAGGGAAGTGTTGGAGGGACTGAGTTCCAGTGGGGAGCCCTACCGAGTGGACTCCCTTTGCGAAGTGTGAAGATACGGATTTTGGTGACCACCGTATTCGAGGAGAGGGCCACAATGGACTGAGTGCTGCATTGAGCGCCAAGCCTGTACTGCCTACTTTTGGTGACCCTGTATGCTAGAGGGGGCCACTAGTGAAGTGATTGTGTGACCAGCGCTAAGGGAACTCGTGACCACCTTAGCAGTGACTCCGTATGCCAGGAGGGGGCCACCCTGGTGTGGGTGTTTGCACGGAGGAGTCTGTGCTGTGTCCTTAAGTGCCACAGCAACTCCATATGCCAGGAGGGTCTGCCGGTACTAATTTTGCCAAGAGCTTGGGCCATTGCCTGGAAAAAGGACAGGGACTATAAGCAGCGTGTCTAGCCCATGCATCAAGATCTGCCCCTGACCGACCCTGAGGACTGTGGATGATGGCGAGGAAGTTTTTGCGCTATCGCTGGGCTCTGGTCAGAAGTTGGAAGATCGAATCTTCTCCCCTCATGTGGGGAAGACTGACTTAAAGCAAATTAGCAGGCTGAGAGCATCTCCAGTCAGTGGGGAAAGCGAGCAGCGCTGCTTGGGAGAAAGAAAGCCTGCGCCTGTCGGATGCTGCTGTGTGGGCTGTGAGCAGTCCGACTTCTGCAAACAGGACCAGAGTGTGCGAGGGAACATTGTTTGGGCATCCACTGAAATGCTGCTGCAGGAGCGTGTAAGACTTTATTCAGGACTGTTAAACTCTGTGGAACTCGCTAGGTCGGTGCTTTGTCACCATAGACACTTTTAACTAATTCCTAAAGAGTCAAAGGGGAACACTTCATACCCCAGGGAGCCTTTGACTGCTCGTCCACAGCTACCACTGAGAGTCAAGTGCAGAAGAAGTACTTGGCCCAGTTGCACAGGGTCCGTAGTAGGTCCGGTCTAGGGACATCAGGAGTAAAAAGCCTTAAACACCACAGTTGGGGTCAGCAGCTCCTGGGGGCCCTGTGGCCCTCTGAAAGGGGTTCTCACAGTAATCTTTTCTGACATCATTCAATACAGACACAGGGGAAGTATCAGCGCCTTAACTAGGGTTTAACTCATCCGAGTAGCATCTAGTAATTAGTGCTCTTCAATATATTTAGTAAGCTGATCAGATAGATTGCTCTTCAATATATTTAGTAATCCGATGAGCTAGACATTCCGACAAAGGGCACATTGAAGAGATTGGAGGCTGCCTGAGAAAGAGACCTTAGAAATAGAATTTGAAATAAAACAAGACCTCAATAGCAATAAAACAACAGTTTAATGCATGAGTTATTGACATTTATGTGGTGCTTTCAGAGTCTGGTGGGTATGTGGATCTTTGTGTGTGTCTGTGTGTGTGCGCGTCCAGCTACTTACAAGTTTATGTTTTGCTAAATGCAACTATGTATCATTTATTTATGCAGTGGTAGAGGGGGTGCAGCTCTTTTTTCTCTTCCCTTGATGCCAACCGGATATGCCCTAGCTACCTCCATGCTACAAAGGATCCCTATCAACTGTGGAGATCTCCAGATTCCATACTGCACCCTGCCATCTCCAACTTCTACTTGGAGCCACTTGGTGCTCCACTCACTGATAATAGCATCGAGATTCACCAATATGATGATGATACACAGTCGCTCATGAAATTCTGCTCTTCTACAGACATCCAATGCCACATACGCTGCCTGCACTTATCCCCCCGGCAGGTCTGCTGACTTTCCACCAGTTTCTAAATGCCTCCCTAAGCATGGTCTACAATGTTATACTAGGCAGAGCATTTAATACATGAGGCTAGTCTGCTGGTCTTTGTGTATCATGAATATCTATACATGAAATTCATTATCTATTTAGCTATCCTCCTTTAAAATCTTACCATAGTGCAAGAGCAAAGACAGAGCTGGTGACTGAATGAAAATGGATAAACTAAATGGGTCCTGTCTGGTCCTGATAACACACTCTGTCTCTGTTTTTAATATTTAAATACATTGTCAAGGCAAAGACAGAGGTGGGGCTTTATTATAGGCTATGAGGTTACAGTAGGCGTAAAATGAGCAAACAAAGTGGGCTGGGTGGCCCAAAACTAAGACTAATTCATTGTAAGCAACATTTCTGTATGGATAGCATCATGATAGAAGCACAAGAACAGATCTCGAGGCTAAGGCTATGATTCCAAGTTATGGAGAATTTGGCTGATAATTTGTGTCTATGGTAATTACAACTAATCTGGAGTGGGGTATTAATTGGATAACATAATCTTCTGAATTCCTCACCTCGAAATGAAGCCTAATTTGTGGAATTATTGATTACCACACCAATCGCTGCTCATTTGGCCGCTATATCTAAGCAGTTTATCTTGACAGATTTCCTCAGGGTTATTCTGGTGATATCTGCCTTGAGAAATTTGCAGAATCTGGAAATTGAAGCACAACTCAGAAATCTAACCTGTATCCAAACATCCATTTGCACATCAATCAGAATTTTAAACATCGTTGAATTAGGGTCTAATTAAAGTCTGTACATTTATAGAAGGCAGGGATAGGTTATGTCAAATCTCTTTGCACATATTTGTGTAATTGCTCTTTATTAGTTTATATTTTGATTCTCTTTCCAGATCATCAATCAAGACAGCTCAGATTACACCCCTTTGCTAGTCCCTGATGGTAAAATCAGCTAAGCAATATCACAATTACAAACAAAGCCCCCTCCACAGCATCTACCTATACCCTCCCTTCCTAGTACACACTTTTATAACACTCAGCCACCCGCTTACCAACTTCAAACTGGATCCATCTTAGACCCTTCAAACCAGAAGCAAAGGTTACATGATATTTGCTGTACTTTCCCATCTATTTCTATCATGCCCTTTCACTATAAACATTGCTCATTGTTTATCTATAGCCAGTCTTAGCTGACTACCCCCTCATATACTCTACTTTCTGGCGGAGCACAGAATATGAATTCTTAAGTCATTAACGGTGAATGTACATCGAATTTTATCTCAGTCTCCACCAAAATCATATTCTAAGTGTCCACCAATATCCCTCCACCATCCCTCCTTCGTTGTGTCTGCGCTGCAGTCACTTCGAGCATAGCTTATTTCTTGACATCAAAACAGCCATTTATTAACCTCTGGAACTTTACTTGACTTCCACCCCATACCAACATTTCTTTTAGCTACCACCAAGGTCAGATCCACATGTTTACATGTCTACTTAATTGGCTTGGTTCTTATAATTTGTTTCAAGAGCTACCCAACACTTTTTAAAATTAAAAACAGTACCTCAGACCAGTATTGTCATATCTGATTACACTCTGCACATTCTTGCAGACACCTGGGGCAGAAGTCAAACCTTCTGGGATACATTCTAGATATTCGAACTGGAGAAAGTTATGCTTGATGTAAATAATTTAGTTGTGTAAAATTACATCTGGGATTTTTCATGCCCTTCTTTGCGTACTCCATAATTTGACACCATTCATTGTCAGCAATTTCTTTCCCCAGCTTAAGTTCCCATATTTCTTTTAATGTTGACATGTCAGCATAGTAGGCATGGGCAAAAGCCAAAATAGGAATGGTCACCACATACCTGCAGTCTTAGTATCTTGGTGAGCATCTCTGATTTTGTGGGTCCCCTCTCATCTGCAGCCCAGGTCCATCCTTTCGCTCTTATTATTGGGTTACCGGGCCATAAAGAGCAGGGAAGCCACTCCACATTCCTCCCTTAGGGCCTGAAAAGTGTAGATAAAGCCGTCTGAGTACAGGTCCCCGGTAACTCAAAACACACCTCACTCCAAAGCTTTCTGACATATATTTTGGCTAGTTCCCCACATTTCATCAAACATCCCAGTCGTAGCTCTGGATTGTATGCTGATGCAATTCCAACCTTTAACATGTATCTATGCCAGCCATGCCTTTTCGATTGTAGAGCCCTGGGGCATACCCTCAGAAGCCAGGCTGACCCTGCATCGCCCCAGTAATAGAATTTCTGCCCACTGTGGCTGTCACCCCCAGCTCTCCGCATCACTATCACAACTGCAACTAATACAGTGCATTGGTCAGCTTAACTGTGCAGCCATGTAGTACTATTCTATGTTTGGAGTACCCATACCAAACTCATTTAATGGCCTCATTGTCTTATATATAGCATTACTCTTGGCCCATGGTAGATCTGAAAAAAGTCCATTTAATTCTTTTAAAGAATGTGCTGGTTAGAATTAGAGGAAGTTGTGATTTAGGCACCGAAGAAGATGGCCACCTGCCCCAGAGCTCTGTACTCCGTCAGAGACAATGTCCCTCGCTGCAGCTGGCAAGGCTTCTTTTGTAAACAAAATGAGATGCCTTAACTTTGGGAGCATGCAGAGGTGAGGGGGCTATCCTTTTTTGAATAATTTAGCTGCACACTTGTATGTTTTGCTTGGCAGGGCAGACTACTAATGGATTCTGTGAGGGGAGTGGTAGCCATTTTGAGAGATTGCAGGCTTTTTATCCATGCTGGAGTAACTACGTGGCTTCTCCTTGCTTTCCCCCACCTTGCCTCTATCAATTTATAGACATTTTATTTATTATTTCTAGTCCTAATGATGAAGTATACTTCATTGTCTCCAGTTTTTTGCTCTCTCTCTTTGACTGTGTCATTATCTAAATACACCAGGAAATTATTTTTGACACTTCTTATTTAAGGGCAGGCCAAGAAAGCTGAACCTATCTCTGACACCGGCTCTTTCCAAATCTGCTGCTTTGAAGCATTCACCAGGTCATTCCTCCAAGATGGCCAAGCAGGCACCAGTTGAACATACTAATTCTGCCATTCCAAAACCCTCTATAGCCCATTTGCCTCATTTGAAACTTTCCAGTATTTTCTCTACAAACAAAGAACTGAAGCAAGACCCTCCCTCGCCAGAGAATTCATCCTAACTGTTTCTCTGGAACTTTTACCTAAGGAAATCTGTGCATTAAGACCTTTTGTGAAAGAGACCAACAAACATACTCAACACTTAGCAGACAAGTGGTCAATAATGGAGGCTAGAGTATCCTTAGTTGATCAGAGAATAAGTAATCTCCAGGACAAAGCAAGTAAAATAGTGTCCTTGGAGAAAGAGATAACTCGTCAAAGTGTCACAGAGAAGATATGGCAAATAGACGCAACAACCTACATTTTTATGGCCTGCCATTTTCTTTTTTCACCACTTGGATACCATAGTTTTTCGATTTGCCACCAACTACATTTGTAAAAATTCAGAGAACTCATAGACAGGGGCACTGTCCATCCTCTGCATCTTCATCACTCAGACTCAGAGGTACCATTATTTTCTCTTTGGAGTTTTCTGACCTCATGAAGGTACTTCAGGCTGCTGAATACAGTTACTCTAGTTAGGGAAAACGATTTGTATCACTCAGGATGTTTCTTATGCCACTGCAGCCCGATGTAAGGAATGTTTGGATCTCTGCCCTATGCTCCCTCATTAGGAGGGAGATTTGGTCTCTTTCACCCATGCACTTTATAGGTGACATATCAGAAGATCACTACAACTTATGATGATTCCGAGAAGCTTTGGAAGTTTCTCCAATCTCATACTACTACTACAATGGACGTTGCTGGACCTTCGCATGTTTGACTTATTTGGCTGGTTTTCATTCATGTTGTTGTATTCCCTTAGCTTGAGGTTTATCTTACATTCGTTTTTTTCTCTGTTAGATGGTTATGTCTTGTATGTCTTTGTTTATATACATTCATTTATGCCATCTTTTATATGTTGATCTTCATTTTTGTTTCAGTGCTCCTTCGATTGACCACATTACCTGCATCATTCTTCTCCTATATTACTATTGTCCTCCTTCGATGGCCCGTCTACCTCCTTGATGTGCCGTCTTTGCTCTGTGTTGTCACCATCCCCATTTCTTTTATTCTAGGTTCTCAGGTATTTTCTCACAGTCATCACTTGTTCGATATCTACTGTCTATTTTGTCTCATGCTTATCTTCCTTACCTCATTCTTTACCTCTACCACTTTCTTTCCAACTCTCTCAGGGGTCACTCAGTTTTTCTCTCTTTGCTTATTATCCTATCTTTGGATTCCTTTCCTTGTTTATTTCCTGATCATCCTATTTTTTAGATATATGTTTCACATTATAATTTAGAGTATTATCATAGAATGTTAAGAGGTTTATAAATCCCATCAAATCGCAGAGAGTTTTATCTCACCTTGATAAGTATAATCTGGAAATTGTTCTTTTACAGGAAAATGATCTCGCTGAAAGTGAAGCTCTAAAACTCAAAAAATATGGGGTGGGAATCATGTTTATATCCCTATCAGTTAATAAGAAAAATTGAGTTGTCATTCTTTGTAAGAAAACCTTATTTTATTATTGCCTAAATCAGATAATAAGGGTAGATGGATTGTGGATCGCCTCTTTATCAATAAAATTCCAATATCTGTATTTAATGTGAACTCTCCTTCTAATTTTGACTTTAACGTTTGGCCTGTTGTAAAAAAATGCCTTCAATTTGACAACTCTTATTTTATTTTAGGGGGTGATTATAACCAGATTATAGACCCATTCCTAGACAGGCAATCTTCAGTGAGATTTGTACCTAACAAGATGCATAAACAATTTTGTTATACAATCTCACAAGGAGCCCTATTCGACTTCTGGAGGCTGTTTCACCCTACTTCCAGAAACTATATATTTTATAATCCTGCACATGGTTCACTCTCCAGACTTGATTACATTTTTCTGAGTAAATCTCTAGCACAATGCCTCACTTCTACTACTATTTCAATTTATTTCAGGCCATGCCCTAATGATATCTGATTTGGATTTGAACCCCCCTAATAACAGCCTTAAGAGATGGAGATTTAATAACTCTCTTCTTCAAGATGTCCATTTCCCTTCTTTCTTTCTTTCTGAATTGTTTTAGGTTATTGATACTTCTGAAGTATCCCCACATCTCTTTTGGGACATCTTTAAAGCAATTGCTAGGGGGTTATCATAGATTATGTTTTCAGAAAAAGAAAGACCCAGGATAAAGAGCATAAAGAGCTGCTTTCCGCCATAAAAATGCTAAAATCCAAAATGTATGCCTCTATGACCGAAGTTAATCTAGGGCCAAAGCTTCTTCTATTTTGCGTAAGAGCAAAATTTATTGCGGAAACAAGATAGGTAAAGAAACAAAACTCTTGTATTGATTCTATATGTACTGTGGCAGGAGATACTTTATACAAAGGTGCCGATATTTTGCAAGAATTAAAGGATTTTTATTCTGATCCTTATTTACCAGAACTGATTCGCCAGGAGTCATCTATTACTTCTTATTTTGCAATCCACCACAAAACCAGAAATTAACCACATTGATGTATCTGCTTTGTAAACAGAAATCTCCTTGCAAGAAGTATTGAATGGACTCTCTCTTCTTAAATACAATAAGTTCCCAGCTCCTGCTGGATTTACGGTTACATTTTGTACTCATTTTTCTCACGTAATACTACTACCCAAAAGGCTATCGGGTTTTGGATATTTTTCCACTTCTGGCATGCAACCAGTACATTTCTAGAAACTATCATCTGCCATATCCCAAAGGAGGGGGAAAGAACGACCACAAACTCTGTAAGAATTATAACATAACGTGCATTTGTAAAGTACACATTCCCTCAGACGGGTATCTTGGTGCTGAATAACAAATGTTTATTGCTACCCAACGGTACTCATTTTATCGACCTCAGAAGTATGAAAGGCTGAGCTGACCCCCTGGGATTTGAACCAGTGACCATGAGGTCAAACACAGGCCCCTGTAGTGGATGCATTAGTCCACTAAGGGCCAGATGTACGACGCTTGCATTTTGCGGCTCGCAAATTGCATCACTTTGCAACTCACAATTTGTGAGTCAAAAAATGCAATGTACAACAGTGTCACAGACACTGTTAGGGATTCCTAATGGGGTCGCAAATTGCATGTCTCATCAATATTCATGAGGCATGCGTGATGTGCGACCCCATTGGGAATGGCTAGTACTCACAGGGATTGTGGCCTGCTGGGGTCAGCAGACCACCATGTCTGGGAATGCTTTTTACATAAAGCAGTTCTTTAAAAAAAATGCAGCCGTTTTCTTTAAAGGAAAACGGGATGCATTTAAAAAGGAAAAAGGAAACTTTTCAGTTTAATTTTTTAACGGCAAGCAGTGGTCCCTGGGACCACTGCCTGCTTTAAAAAATATTTTTGCACCCATTTACAAAGGAGAAGGAGTCTCCTGGGGACTCCTTCCCATTTGTCAATGGTTTACCACCTACTTGAAGTAGGTGGTAAACAGCAAGTGTTTTGCGACCGCAAATGCAGTTGCAAAACAATGGTACATACCATTTGGCTATTAGGAAGGGACGCCCTTGGCACGCCTCTTCCTAATAGCGAGTTGCAAACGCTATTTTGCGAGCCTGTGACTTGAAAAATAGCATTGGTACATACCACTACCATTTTTTGTGGTCGCAAAAGGGTTGAATACCGTTTTGCGACCGCAAAAAACAGTTACACATCTGGCCCTAAGCTTCCAGACCCGGCTTAATATTATCCTATTTCTCTGGTAAGTGTTCGTTACAAAAAGTTTGCTAAGGTATTAGTTTTACAACTTTATCCTCTGCTACTAACTTTGATCAGTAAAGAACAGGCAGGACTTGTTAAAAGATGATTAACTTCTTATAATGCCCATTTATTCTTTAATGTACTGAGTAAGTCTCCATCTGTTAAAAGTCCTTTGGTGGCAATAACAATCTATGCCGAGAATGCCTTTGATCTAATTAACTGGGATGTCTTGATTTATTCTCTCAGGAGACATGGCTCTGGTCCTTATTACATAGCCTTGATTTCTTTATTGCATGCTTCCACTAGAGCTTCAGTACTTTTCCAAAGACAAACCTCTGCTTACTTTACTCGTCAAGGCTTAAAAAAAAATATATTTTCTTTATTATTGACTTTAAGTACAGTATGTACAAACAACATAAATCACCAACAATACTGTGTTTACCAGATGAAATACATCATCTGTATATCCCGTACATTGCTCAAACACCCTTTATTTCAATTTGACCAGGTGTAAGAAGGCACATGCATCCTTCGCACTCCTAGGCTAGGCTCGGCTGGGCAGTAAATAAGGAGTCAAAGGCCCTCATATGTCTTTAGGTCACAAGGGCATCGGTAGTTCCTCAGCATATAGTTCCAACTGCTCTTTGCAGTGTGCCATGTTCTTTTTGGTGGGCAATATACTTTTTCCCTTGCTAAACACTGGGTGTACAGGAGATACTAGCGCTCTGGCAGACCGGGCGGTGGTGTAGCCGCCATCATCCGCTCCAAACTACAATTCACTTCCCTAATAACCACTCCTATATCACATTCTGACATACTTACTTTGAAATTTACGTCTCCTAAATACTCCTTCATTTGTGTTTTAGTTTACCGCCCTCCCGTTAACATGCATTCTTTCTCATCTGTGTTTGGTGATCTTATCTCCCAGTTGGTCACTAATTCCGCCAGGATCCTGATTATAGGCGACTTTAACTACTGGCCACTAGACCCTCATGAAACCGCCTCATCAACTGAATTCACAGACTTATTACTCAGCCTTAATTTTCTGCAACACATCTCCGTCGCAACTCATAACAGGGGTCATATCCTTGATCAGGTATGGACAACCAACTTGGATATCTCTCCTCCCCTGGTCTACCCTTGCACTTGGTCTGACCATTTCTTTATTTCCTTTTCTCTGAAATTGTCATTACCAACTCACCCCCATTAGACTCGAATTTTTCGGCACGCAACTGGAAACATGCTGACATTTCCCTTTTTCACTCGACCCTTGCTACTACACTTCCCAATGATTATTCCGACCTGAATTCCCAAACCACCACAGTGGACCAATGGCTGTCCCAAGCCAGCGATGTGGGTGCTCCTGTGAAAACCATCAAATCCAAACGCCCACACGACGCCCAGCATTGGTTCTCCGAACAACTAAAGGCGGATAAATTACTTCTCAGACAAGCTGAGCGCCGTTGGAGGCAAAATTATGACCCTTCATCTAAGACCATCTTCACCGACCTACTAAAATCATACAAAAAATCTATTATTTTGGCCAAATCCTCCTATTACTCCCAGAAAATCATTAGCTCAGCATCAAAAACTAAGGAGATCTTTTCCATCGTGGCTGAACTTTCCCTTCCTGACCGTGTCACGGCCCAGCCTCAACCCTCGCAGGCCTTGTGTGACTCTCTGGACTCATTTTTTATAGATAAAATCTCTATCATCAAAAACAATATCCCTCCCTTCCCTGTCCCATGTTAGTGTCCTCCCTCCCTCGAATCCTTGCTGTCTCCACGAATTCCCTCCTATTTCCCAAGATGTATTCTTTTCGATACTGCAGGCAGTTAGCTCTGGCTCCCCCCATGACTGCTGCCCCCCCCAAATTTTAAGGGACGCTTTCATGGCCTGCCCAGGTCCTCCTCTTGACCTACTTAACCGCTCCCTCGCTACAGGCTCTGTCCCCGATGCTTTAAAAAAAGCAGTGGTAGTACCCATTCTGAAAAAACCCGGATCTGACCCTGCTGTCTTGGGAAATTATCGACCTCTCTCCCTTCTCCCCTATCTGGGTAAGGTACTGGAGACCTATGTCACCCGCTGCCTGAGCGCCTTCATCGAGAAAACGCATTTTCTTGATGACCAGCAGGCAGGCTTTAGACCGGCCCATTCTACGAGGGCAGTGGTGGTAGCGGTCATGGACGCATTAAGACAGGGGGTGGATAAGAACTTGGCCCAGGCCTTTGTGTTATTAGACCTCTCGGCCGCTTTTGACACGGTCGATCATGTCATCTTGATCGACCGTGTCAGAAATTCGGGTATTCAGGGCCTAGCCCTGTCATGGATTGGGTCCTTCCTTCAACACCGCTCCCAATCGGTTCAGCTGTCCACCTTCTCTGCCCCCCAAATCTCACTTCCCTGTGGTGTCCCCCAGGGTTCCGCCTTGTCCCCTCTCTTGTTCAATCTATACATGCAGCCCCTTCTAGCCTCTCTTCGTCACTCTTCTGTCACTATCTTCAATTACGCAGATGATCTGCAACTAATCTTTCCCATCGACTCTTCCCCTCTCTCTTGCTCTAATTTTCAATCAATAATGCTCACCATCTACGAGTGGATGAACTTCAGCCAGCTGAAGCTCAATCCCAGCAAGACTGAGTTGGTTTTGATCGGTGGGCCCACAAACCCTTGGAATCCTAATTTCTGGGCCCCAGCCCTTGGTCCCTCCCCCTGCCCCGTCAACTCTGTGAAAAGCCTAGGCGTCATCATTTCTAGTGACCTATCGATGAGGCCCCAAATTAACGCTGTCACCTCGGCCTGCTTCTATCACCTTCGTAGAATTGGGAAAATTCGAAGGTACTTATCCTCAGAGGCTCTTATCCTTGTCATCATGGCCCTGGTCACCTCACGTATTGATTATGCCAACTGTCTGTACGTGGGGATCCCTGCATACCACCTTCACCGTCTCCAGCTGGTACAAAACCAGGCAGCCAGACTGGTCTCTCAACAGCCTAAATTCCAACATGTCACGCCCTTGTTGAAAAGACTACACTGGCTCCCGGTAGCGTACCGCTGTATTTTCAAAATGGGATGCACTGTCTTTAAATTTCTATCCGCTTCTGCCCCTGCTTTTATCTCTCTTAGCCTTCACCCTCACGTTCCCTCACGGCACCTTAGGTCTTCTGCCCATAATCTCTTGATCACTCCCAGATTTAAACGCAAGAAACACGGTGGTGCCTGTTTTTCTTTTCTTGCTCCATCTACCTGGAACTCCCTTCCCCTTTCAATTCGGCTTACTCCGGACTATATCTCCTTCCGCAAACTCCTGAAAACTCATCTGTTCCATCTTGCCTACGATTAGCCTCTCTCAGCCTCCTGCTCCACTTGTCTCTGAGCGCCATGAAACCAATTGGTGTCCGTGCGCGGTAACAAGCATTTTTAACATAACATAACATAACATATAGAAATCACACTCATATGGATGTTCACAGTACAATTCTGTTGGGTGCTTGCAAGACAAATGAGCGAATAGAACACCTGACTTCCCTACAAACAACCTCACGGTTGAGTACTGTATAAGAATAATGCTCGTAGCACACCACTTATCACAGTCTATTCAGACACTATTCAAATAAAGAAAATACAACAACAATTCATTGGGCTCTTGATGGTCTTTGTTTTCTGTTTATTCTCCCAATTCCAATCCCTTATGCCAACGCGTTTCGCTGTGGGATACAGAAACCCACCAGCTTTCTCAGGGCTCAATTTTGTTGTTATGGAGTTCCTCTCAGCAGGTGTTTTCAACTACCAGTCTACTGCTTCACGACTTGCACGAAATGGGAAAATAACTGTCCAAATCTTGAAATTTTAATATTGGGGCGCAGTTGTCTAATTTCGTCTTAATAGACACTCCCAACCATTAGATTCTGGGTATTAAAACCAATTCAGCCACACCTCCGCCTGCTACCACACCATTCCTTCTCTGCCTCGAATCTTGATTCTGTTTTCCTCCGCACCCGAGTACAGGTGACCACTTTTTCCCCAATACATCGCCACTGTCCATTTAGCCAACGGTAGCGCAAACGCTATGAGTCTGCTATTCTCTGGCTGCAAGTCTCTGAACATGCCCAGTAGACGTAGATGCGGGTGGCACAGCACTGGCTCCAGCACCATTTCCATCAAGGCCTCTGTGTTCTGCATTCAGAAACGCTGTACAGGGAGACAGAACCATGCTAAATGCAAGAAATCAGCATCAAGTGCCCCACACCTCAAACAGGTAGCCTCCTCTCTCAGCCCAAATTTGTACAACTTCACCAGTGTATAGTGGAGTGGTGTGGCTCACTGGTTAGAGGCGGCAGACCCGGAAGCAGAGAACGGCCCGGGACCAGGGTTCAATTCCCGACGCGGCAGGGTCGTGGACCAGGGTCAGCGGACTCGATAATTCTCGCCTCGGTGCCTACTCTAACCGGGGATCACACTCTGCAACTCTGGGCATTAGCTTGCCTCATCTCTACAACGGCCCCCCACATTCACCGGGGATGCCTGGTTTCACCTTGGAGGTACCCAGTAGGGACCATCTCACAGGGATAGCCAGGACGGGTTCCCCAGCGGTCTACAGCGCCACGACGCCTCAGGGCAGCAGTGCGCTTTACAAGACACATACATTACATTACATAGTACATTTGGTATAGGTATTTGAAATGAATTAGGCCTAGGATACAGTTAGGGGTAAGCATGCTAGTATGAACTAAACAAAGCTCCCAAACCGTTGGCTCCAATAGTGGGTCAAGCACGGCATTCCATTCCTCCAGATCAAAATCAGGGGCTGGGGGCCTATCATTCTGTACCGAGGAATGAAACTTATTTATGAGTCCCCTGCATGTGTCACTATTCAGTAAGATGTTTAGGGGCAGATTTACAAGCCCCTTATGCCACTTTTGTGTCACTTTTAACGTGGGAAAAGTGATGCAAAAGTGGCGCAAGGGGCTTGTAAATCTGCCCCGTAGTGCCTTGAACGTAGGGGGTTCAATCGGGAATTGTGGGTAAAACTCCCGAATAGCTGCACAAAGGCAGAAGTAAATGAACATCAGCAACGGGGTATGACTCTCTGTGAGCAATATATTTTCTAAGGTGATGAATGTCCCACCAGAGTAAACATCCTCCGTGGTGTTTAATCCTGCCTTGCCTAAGATCTCCAGCGCCCGTGGTTCCTGCGTGACTGACACTGTTGTGTGGGCTAGCAAGGGAAGCACTGGGGAGTATAGGATTCTTTACAGGCTCATGCCCCAAGTGTGTGCAATGCTTTCGTGGTGCAATGAATGGTGTTTATTCAGCCCTAGCAATAGTAGGGGGTTTGTGTTGCAGGATAGTGTTCAGCTGGAGTGAACTATCCTCATCATGTTCAACTGCTAGGTGTGGAATGTAATCACGGTGAAGCCAGCAATAGTGTGCCAAGTGAGCTTGTGTACACAAGTAGTAGAGTTTAAAGTCTGGCACTCCAAATCATCCCTGCGCATATGGTAACATGAGTGTGTCCCAGCGAGTCTGGGATTGCTTGCCTGCCCTTGCCAGTGTTATTAAGTGAGCTCTTAGTGTCTTGAAAATGTGCTGTGAGAGCATGATAGATATGTTGGTGAACAGATAAAGAAACCTGGGTAGGATCACCATCTTCATGACAGACACTTTATCCACTGATACAGTGGCAAACTAGCCCATCTGTGCACCTGATCCTCAAGCTGTGTCACAGCCCTACTGCAGTTGTATTGAAGTACCAGTTCCGGGTCATAGTGAATCCAGATTCCTAAATACTGCACAGGATCAGTGCTCCACAACAAGGGGAATTCCAATCAATACGATTCGGTGGTCGGAATCAAGGGGAAGATGATGGACTTGGACTAGTTGTTACTCAGGTCTAAATATTGACCAAAATGAATATATTCATGGATTATGGGTGCTAAGTGAGTGGTGGTGTCTTTCAAATACATCACCATATCGTCCGCATGCAATGAAATATTTAAAGGTCGCAACATAATTCTTAATTCGGTGGTGACATATTTTTGACGTGGGATGCATGCTAGTGGTTCTAAAATTATCACATATAATAATAGGGAGGAGGATGGGCACTCCAGCCTAGTGCCCCTGTGGATATGCGCTACCTCAGATATAGCCCCCTTGATTTGCGTTTGAGCCACTGGATTAGTGTAAACCAAGCGGATTAACTGCAGGAAGGTCGATGGGATCCCAGTGCGACCCAGTGCGGTAAATATGTATACCCATTCAATGGTGTCAAAGGCTTTAGTGGCATCCAGTAGGAATGCTGCTGCTGCTAGGGAGGGATTCAGTTGATGCAACACTGCAAAGATTGTGCAAAAGTTAGGTGTAGTTGAGCGGGCGGGGACAAATCCAGACTGGTCCGGCAGCACAAAAGTAGATAGAAGTGGCTGTAGTGGGGTCACTAGGATTTTGTTTAAAAAATGGTCGACATGTTTCTGCTCTTTCTGGCCCAGCAGGGTCTATAGAGCATTCGTCAGAACATATAGGATAGACAGGTAAGTACTTACACAATTTGTGTAGTTAACAGAAAAAAGTGTCTTTTTAACACATGGTTGTACCATTGGTTTCGCTTCCTTGAATGAGAAGTTAGCGCTCGTCTTCAGGGTGCGTGGGTGTATTCTCAACCCGAGCAGCATGTTGGAGTGTTCTCCACGTCTTGTGCTGGCTCTGCCCCTGTACCTGGGGCAGAGCCAGCACAAGACATGGAAAAAAAGATATAAAGTGATTAAGTAACTTGATCACCCACTATATCCAACTTTTTTTAATAACATTACCTCTCCTTTTATATTAAAGGTTCTTTTGGTGAGGCATATGTTTTTTAGTTAAAAAAATATTTTTCTTTTTTCTACCTTCCCTTTGGGGGTGCCCCTCATTCTCGAGACACTGCTACCCAAACCAGAGGTTGCCTCAGGATGAGGCTGGCATATAGCACATTATTGGACACCCGATGACTATGCCATAACGCTAAACGTGGGGCGGATAACAGATATACACCGCATTTGGCACCGTAGCGTTTATGAGGGTGATCCATTATAACCAATGATTAACTGTGAAGAACCGTGTTGTTAAAACCCAGCGGCGCCAGGGAAACGCCCAAAGTCTTCGAGTTCTCCTGTCTTGGCAAACAGAGACACGGAATACTTCTAGGTGGCGGCTGAGATCAAATGTATCAGCTGCAGCTAGTAACAGTAATCCCAGCAATACAACACAGTGTACAACTCAATAAACTGTTCAATTTTCATAGAGCAAGACATCAGTATTTATCCACCTTTATCTCATTATGAATTCACACCTACTGCGACAAATTCTAACAAATCAAACACATTTTCCCATGCTTCGTCATATCATAAAAACTCACTTTACATTGTACCAACCCACAAGTTAATTATTAGGAATGTCCCAAATTCAATTTCCACGAGCCGGACAAACCCATGATTGAAAGCACTACCCATGTAACGAGAAGACATAAAGGAAGAAGTAATTTAGATATTGAGTAGGATAAGATATGTGCAAGCGAACTAAAAGTCAACGCTATCCTAAACAGTGATTGCCAATTTCAGACAACGATCAGCCAGGGAAATTGGCCTCGCAAAGGGTCAGTTTCAGGTGACGAGGTCAGCTTCTTTGCAGTCCACTCGCAAGTCAGAAAAGGCCTAGTTAATATGTACATGAACAACGGAGCCCATGCAACTTTGTTCGTTCGGTTACCTCCACGGCCTACGTGAGGGCAACACAAAAATGTCATCTTTGGACAACGTAAACAAAATGGAGTCGGGTTCGGAAATCACGGAACCTCAGACCCTCCTTTTGCCATTACGTAGGCAATCACCTAAACTCACGTTAATCTGAATCCAAGTCTATGTCTATTCTCATCAGATCATCAAGGTGTTGCTGTAACATCATCCTATTCTCCTTAACTTCTCTCGAAACAGGTCTCACACAGCTCGTAGCACAAAGGCTACAAATGGCGGGACCACACTGGATGCATAAGCAACACGAGAAAAGGATAGCTAATGCCATACCAAGGAACATCAGAACCTTCCATCCCCACTTGGACAACAATTCCCAAATCCATCCTGTCAATGACCAGTCCCCTTTGTCTACATGTATAGACTCAGCGGACTCACGTAACCTAAAGATGGCTTGGTACACTGTCGGGGCATTATCTGGTATGAAAACGCAGCAACTAGATCCAATCAATTTACATACCCCACCTCTATCTGCAAGTATGATGTCTAAAACCATACGATTTTGTAACGTCATAAGACGATCCGCCTGAAGCTCTGCTGTAATATTGCTTAGGGCACCAGCAGTCTCATTAATAGTGGCCTCGACCACTCTCATAAGCTGACGAATATTCCTACTATTGGCCATAGGACCCCAAAAGGGCACGAAACCCTTAAAGAAATCTCCAGCTTCTTGTGCGACAGTATCTTCCGCATCGATGACACCTCTATCATATCTTGTCTTGTGGTAATCGAAAACAGCAGTGTATGTAGGGGGAAGAAAAAATGCCACATAACATGTGCCTGAAAAATCAGATGGCAACCACGTGTATGCTCTGTCGTGACAAACAAAATACGTGCCCTTGCTGGTAGGAACGGTGGAGAATTCTGGGAAGTATAGCCATAAGTGTGGACACACACACTCTTACCAAGCTGAGCTCTCGAATTCTGACCATTACCTTGCAGACAGAAATGACCTCGGTAGGGTACAATCCAAATAGGGGGAGACCTTTTTCGTCTCTCCTTCTCTGTCAGACTAATGCTATACTCTGTCTTGTTCCAACCAACATATGCTCGTACTTCATCCTTGGGGATAGCATTGTATGCATCGATATCTCTGATCATATCTACTATTCCCAGTATCAAAGCATTATTACTCGCATTATCTTTGACGGAACATACAGGTGATGCTTCATTCGCATAAATAAACATCGTCTGGAGTGCCCAAACTGACCCATTAGGCGAAAAGGGCAAAACCAAATAAGGCATTCCTTTATCTGTCATATGTGGCATAAGACCACATACCCAGCAGTTCGTAGTATTTACTACTAGCTGGTGCTGATGTAATAACTGTATAAACAAATTGTTAACAAATTCTGATCTTCGTGTCTGTTCATGTTCAGGCAAAGTATGAAACTCAAGTGGAGAATCAGTAAAGGAAGAAAGAGTAGGTTGGGACGTAAACGTAGGCGCATGTTGTATGGCACAGAAAATCCAACCCACACAACCCAGCATAATATTCAGAAGCATTAGGAAACACAATATACATTTTTTTTTACTACGGACCAATATATACATTTTCATTTTGAAACCGTTTTCCTCAACACTCTTATCAGACCTAAAAGACTCCATCCTCTAACGTGCTGCTCACGGGTAATACTTTCTTCACTTAAGTGTGCATCAAGATCGTACTAACGGCCATGAACCACAGACCTTTCGTCAATTCGCGGCTCACCCCTTAAGAACTTCCTACCGTGACGCTGCAGCTGAGTCCGGATGGTGACTCGAAAAAGAAAAAAAGTAAAAAAAATCTTTTGATCTGAAAAGGTGTAACTCATTAAAAAAAAAATGTTGCTTTATTAGTCCTTTTGTTTATCCTTTCTTGGTCTCAAATTGTATCGTTTTTTGCCAGGCACAGTCTGGTCTTGAAACAAGATTTCTGGATCTGTCGTATCAAGTCTTAATTCAGGAGGCACAGCAGCTTGCAAGATGTCGTCATCTGCACGTTCTCATTGAGTCCATTCCAAATGTGCATCACTAAAAGGCACGAATCTAGGAGTTCGTTCGCATTCAGAATCGCCAATACCTCCCCTCACCCACTTATCGTACGGTAAGGGCAGCAGGACTAGCTTACAGTGGGTGGCATGCACCCAATTCTTTTTACCAGCTACTCTAACAGCAGTCCGAGTTACTAACAAGACTAAATGCGGTCCAGTCCACCTCGGCTCCAAATTTTTCGATCGCTGAAAATTCTTTAGCAGAACATAGTGGCCGGGTTGGATCTTGTGACCTGGATCCGCAGACGATGCCGACAAACTGTCATAGACCTGTTGGTGGAGAACACGTAATTTAGCAGTCAAGTCATGTAAATAATCCACCAACATAGAATACTTGATGTCACTGTACTTCTTGGGCCGGGGCACACCCCAAACATTGGCCGGACAACCAAACACAATTTCATAGGGACTTTGTCCCACACGAGAATGTACTGTCGTCCTTGTTGACAAATGAGCCAATGGCAAGGCATCTGGCCATGTAAGACCAATGCTCGCTTGTATCTTAGCCAGTTTCAGCTTCAACATGCCATTATAACATTCGACAAGTCCAGCTGACTGGGGGTGATTCGCAGCGTGGAACTTCTGATTGATACCCAATCCCGCACACACTTTCTTCATGATCTGGCCCACAAATTCACTCCCATTGTCACTCCATATAATTCTCGGCAATCCATACCTAGGTAAGTACTCTTTGAGCAAAACCTTGGCTGTAGACAAGGCGGTATTATCCTTTAGGGGGTAGGCCTCTATCCATCTGGAAAAGGCACAAACAACCACAAGGACATACTTCAAATTGTTGCATCTCTCCATGTGAATGTAATCTAACTGTATCACCTCAAATGGATACGTTGGAGGAGCAAAATGACCAGCTGGAGTTGGAGTTCCCTTTCCAGGATTGTACATCAGACAAATCATACAATGTTTCACCACATTCTCAGCACATTTAGGAATTCCAGCATTCTGCCATACTGGAGCCAACAACTTGCATATTCCTTTCGAGCTTATGTGAGCCATTCCATGAGCCATTGTAACCACTGGGAGCACATACGCATCAGGCAACAACCATCGCTGGTGCTCCGACAACTCAACCCAACAACCTGTTGAATCCAACATACCCGTACTTTCTCTCCACCTACTCACTTCCTTCTCAGTAGCTTCAGCCTGAATCAACTTCACACTTTCTATTGTGTCTTCACACATTCCACTTTCCACAACCCATCTTGCGGGGCCTGCAACATACATTCGACTTGTCATATTCCTTGCTGTCTCTTTTGCAACTTCATCTGCAAACGCATTTCCTTGACCCACATCGTCCACAACCTTTTTATGTGCACTGCACTTCCCAATTGCAATCTGCTTTGGCAACGTAAGTGACTCAAGAAGTTCATTCACCAGTTGCCCATGCTGTATTTTCGTACCATGAGAGGTCAAAAATCCTCTCTCTCTCCACAAGCGTCCAAAACTATGGGCAACACCAAACGCATACTGGCTATCAGTGTAAACATTCACTCGTTTTCCTTCTGACAATACAAACGCTCTCGTCAATGCTATTAGCTCTGCTGCTTGAGCTGAATTCTGTGCAATACGTGCTGTTTCAACAACTGTATGTAAAGTTGTGACAGCATGTGCTGCAGTCGTTTCTCCATTAGGAAGCTTAAAGCATGAACCATCTACCCATAGGGTACCATTCACAACCGAAAGAGGAGTATCCTTCAAGTCAACTCTAACCTTTGTTTCTTCCTCTGTCCGAAGAAAACAATCATTCTGTTCCTGAACATCTATCTCTACAGAAATCGGTAACAACGTAGCTGGATTCAACATCTTTTGATGTGTACATGGCTAGCCAAAAGCGTCAACTCGTAACCTGACAAACGAGCGCTAGTAAGGTGCTGTGTCTTGGTCCTAATCAATAAGGTATCCACTGCATATGGGACCATCACAATCAATGTATTATCCAATACCAAACCGGCAGACTGTCGGATAGAAACAGCAGCGGCCGCTGTAGCTCTCAAACAACTCGGCAACGCTCTAGCTAGCGGATCTAACGTCGATGAAAAATACGCACATGGACGCTGCTTATCGCCAAATTGCTGTGTCAGAACTGACAACGCACAACCTTCTCTCTCATGGACATACAATGTAAAAGGTTTACTGTAGTCCGGAGTACCCAACACCGGAGCAGAACACAATGCGTCACGTAATTCAGAAAAACCTTTCTGACATTCATCAGACCAAGGGAGAGGATGCGGAGTATCTTTAAGAGTCAATGCCAACAAAGGTTTTGCTAGCAAAGAAAAATTGGGGATCTATTGCCTACAATATGAAGTGATACCTAAAAATGCACGCACTTCTCTCTGCGTGGATGGCACACTCATTTGCGCAATCGCTTGAATTCGTTCTTTGGTCAATCGCCGTCCCTCCTTCGACAAGAGATGACCTAAGTAGGTCATTTCTTGGCGGCAAAATACTGTAACTTAGAAGGAGACACTTTATGGTGAAGGTCAGACAAATGTCGTAACAAAGAAAAAGTAGCTTCTTTACAAATCTTTTCATCATCAGCAGCAATCAGTAAATCGTCAACATACTGGATAAGAGTTGCACCAGAAGGTAACACAAAATTATCAAGCTGAGTTTTCAACGCCTGACTATAGATTGAGGGACTTTCACAATAACCTTGAGGAGCTCTCTTGAACCGAAAGCTTCGGCGCCCTAAAGAGAAGCCAAAAATATCTCTGCTTTCCTCAGCAATCGGAATACTGAAGAAAGCATTCTTTAAATCAATAACCGAAAACCAGGCAGCTGAAGCAGGAATCAGAGTCAACAAAGCAGTGATATCCGGAACAACAGGAAACTGTGGTACGACAATCTTGTTAACCTCTCGAAGGTCGATCACAAACCTGTACACAGGTGGCTGAGAAGCATCAGTACGCTTAAGGACAGGCAAAACAGGACTGTTACACACGTTACCTCTCGTTTCTTCAACCTCACCCTTCTCAACCAAATCATAAATGATCGCTAAAAGAGCTCTCTCGCCATCACTCGAGATCTTATACTGCAGAATACGAGGTAGCCTAGCATTCGACTTGAGAGTAACAACATAGGGTGGAATCTGCAAGAGACCAACATCATTGGGACCTGTAGCCCAGAGTGTATCAGGAAGAGAACGCAGTTCCAGTGGAAGACAATCTTCAGACAAATACATTGGAGAAATCACTTTCTTACCCAACGTAAGATGTACTCCTTCAGGAGAGCAATGCAATGTCGCATACAATCTTTCCAGCAAGTCCAAACCCAACAGATTCTCCCCACAAACAGTCGGTAAAATAAGAGGAGCTTCCAATTCACAAGGATCGATAGAAAGAGGCAAAGGACTAGAAACCGGATTACGAACTGGGGCGCCGGAAAATCCCACTGAAACATTGGTCAAGCCAGACAAAGGTGCGTCAGGAAGTTTAGATTGCATAATAGAAATCTTTGTCGTACCAGTATCCAAAAGAAAAGGTTCTGCCACACCTAATGTAACCACTTTAACATAGGGTCCACTCTGGTCTACTGGAACTGACACTACTCCCTCTCTATGCCCATGGCTGTCCTAGCAATCATTATAACCAACACTCTCGCTCTCAATACAGTAGTCCTCAGCATAGTACTGAGCAGACTGAACATTCATAGCATTCTGTCTGTCAAAACAATTTTCAGGATTCTGAAGGGGAAAGGAACGCTCATTCCGAGGAAACACACCACGTCCCCTACCCCTAGGAGCTTGTTGGAAACCACCACGACCTCTCTGATCAGATACACCATTCGCACGCTGTAGCAGAACCGGGCAACTATGCTTAAAGTGACCTTCTTCTCTGCAATAAGCACACTGATTAGGGCCTGGCAAAAATTGCGGAGCAAAATACTCGGGCTTCTGTAACAATCTCTGAAACTGTGGGGGTTGCTGATACTGAGGCTGATTCATACGAGGCGGATAAGCTTGCTGCAAAAGAACTTCCGTCTTTAATTATTTAGTCTTCCTCTCTACTTTATCCTTCTCATCTTTATCCCTATTCTCGTAATATTGTGCAGTAGCCAGGATCTGGGCCGACGAAGAAACAGCCCATGAACTCTCAGAATCTTTCAACTTATTAGAAAGTTCGGGAAGCAAATTAAAGACAAATTTGTCCACGAACAACCTTTGACCACCCTCGGTGCTCATATCCTGACCACTATGAACGTTTCCTCAAACCTAGTGAAGAAATCAGACACACTTTCATCTTTCTTTTGTTTGCATGCTGCTAACTTATCCCAATTCACTCGTAATGCAGGCATCATAGTTTTCATCAAATTAATAATTCTGCCAGGTAATTCTGCAACTAAAGGTTCAGGTTTGGCACCTCCTACCTGCCGACCATCTGCAGCAACGATATTAGCCCACGTATCTCCTAATTCTTGCGCATGATTCTCATGACGAATCTTCGCCCACAAAGGTTGAGGGACTACATTACCCATCAACATATCTATATCAGCTAAATTCATAATACACGCTTCAACTGTCTGAGACAATTCTATGTAATAACCAGCAGGATTTTTACGAGGGTCTGGTAAAGTCTGCTTAAGAGCCAAGACTTCTGCTCTTTTCCAAGGGACATGTACCCATACTCGCTGAAAATGAGCTGGCTCAGCTTGAATACCCAAATTTACATTAGCCTGAACTGCCTCTCTCCATACAGGGGGAACCTCTCTCATGGGATACTGCTTCACTTTCCTCCTAACAAAGGAATCAGGTTCGTACAATGTCTGAGGCGGTAGCCTAGACCTGAAGACAAGTATCGTCTCTACAGCATCTGTAACATCGGATGCCAGTATCATCCATTGAGCAAATTCTGACTGAACATCAAGCACTTCCTGCGGAATTGGACCCAACTCATTATTTTCCCATTCCTGACGGAGAAAAGTACACATCATATCAAACACATACCTTTGCTTCGGTGGTTCCCACTGAAAGAAAACATCAATAATCGCTTGTAAATTCTACCTCAAAGCTTTTAAAACCCATATTCGAGCCAAAAGATCCAACACTGTCCGCTCTTCGGGACTAGGAAACTGACTACGACTCTGTCTACGTTCTAAAACAGGGGTCATATTCAATGACCCTAAGAGTGGAGACAAGAGATTAACAACAGTCTCAGTCATTCCTTTTCGAGCAGAAGGAGAAGAAGTAGCCATAAGAACAGGAGAAAGAGTATTTTGAGGCAAAAGAGGCGTAGGGACTCGAGGATCAGGAGTCGAAGATACAGAAGTAGAAGGCAAAGGAGTTTGAGGCAAAGCTGGTAGCAAAGTCGGCGACCCTAGAGGAGGTTGCGCCGTAGGAGGGAGAACCATCTGTGGAGCAACGGGTGGCTGAACAACAGCAGGAAGCTGAACAGCAAGAGGTGCAACAACCGGGGGTAATGGAGGTGCAGTAGCACCCTGCACATAAGGAGGTGGTAATCTCAGTAAATGAGAAACCAAAGGATCTTTTTCAGGATCTTTATTCACTTTTGAAAGGGAAGGCGGCAAGGCCAGATAACATTTATCGATAGCCATGCAACGCTGTCTATCTAAGACTTCACTCGCACGCTCTTCTCCATCTTCCTTAAACTGTCTAGCAGCTTGTAGCACTGACATATTCTTATCTTTCCTATCTCTCTTTGCTTGCTTTATTTCTCGCTGTTTGGCTTCCTTACGCCAAAGGCGGAGAGAATCAAACATTGCCGGCCGGGCTTTCTTCTTAAATAGGGCAACTTCCAGATTATCTAAAATATTTAATTCGAAACTACCATGTTGGGGCCATCGTAAAACACCATCTTTTCTAGAATAGCGGACCCATATTTTATTATACGTAATGGGACCCACTCCGTGTTTTGAATAGAGCTCATAAGTTGGAGTTCCAACCGGAGGTATCGGACACGAATCCTCCAATCGGGAATCTCTATTGCAACCACAACCAAACCATTTCCCAAATTTGCTAAGACCAGGCATCTTATAGCTCACTAATCTAGCTTCAAACTTCAAGGGGTTATCAATTATCGATACACTCGTAAATATACGAGCTCCTCTGCTTCAGCTATTGCAATATCTGAATCAAAACCAAGGACCAAAACAAAGATCGTGGGAGCGACCCACTTATACTTAACCAAAGTATCTGTCACGCAACCAGAAGACTGTCTGTCGTCTCGCTCTACAAAGGATCAATCAAGGGTCCAAGACAGGGCGACAGTCAGGGCAGCAGACCTTCGTAGCCGTTGGAAGAGCAGGAAGCCTCGCAGCAAAAACCTTCGGACCAAGACGACATACAGGGGTCGATGAAGTGGTTGGCCTTCCTCCAGAATTTTCTCACGTGGCTCCTCACGATCCTCGGGCTTGGACTGGTACCGCTGAAGTCGCCCCACCGCTGGGCGCCAACTGAAGAACTGGGTTTTTAAAACCCAGCGGTGCCAGGGAAACGCCCAAAGTCTTCGGGTTCTCCTGTCTTGGCAAACAGAGACCCGGAATACTTCTAGGTGGCGTCAGAGATCAAATTTATTAGCTGCAGCTAGTAACAGTAATCCCAGCAATACAACACGGTGTACAACTCAAGAAACTGTTCAATTTTCATAGAGCAAGACATCAGTATTTATCCACTTTTTGCTCATTATGAATGCACACCTACTGCGACAAATTCTAACGAATCAAATACATTTTCCCATGCTTCGTCATATCATAAAAACTCACTTTACATTGTACCAACCCACAAGTTAATTATTAGGAATGTCCCAAATTCAATTTCCACGAGCCGGACAAACCCATAATTGAAAGCACTACCCATGTAACGAGAAGACATAAAGGAAGAAGTAATTCAGATATTGAGTAGGATAAGATATGTGCAAGCGAACTAAAAGTTAACGACATCCTGACAACGATCAGCCAGGGAAATTGGCCTCGCAAAGGGTCAGTTTCAGGTGACAAGGTCAGCTTCTTTGGAGTCCACTCGGAAGTCAGAAAAGGCCAAGTTAATATGTACATGAACAACGGAGCCCATGCAACTTTGTTCGTTCGGTTACCTCCACGGCCTACGTGAGGGCAACACAAAAATGTCATCTTTGGACAACGTAAACAAAATGGAGTCAGGTTTGGAAATCACGGCACCTCAACTGTCAATTGCAATGGAGAATTGAATGGACCTCGACTCCTCCTCCCTCCTGTTTGATTACGTGTCTCCTGGGACAACCACCAGATGGATATTATTGCACCTGGACTGCCCATCTGCGTCTGCTGCGCTGTAATGAAGAACTACTACGGCCCCTCCAGTTCTTTCACGTGCTCCTGTAAATCTCTTACAGTGGGGAGAAGCGACACCGGATTGGATTTCATTCTCCGTCACTCTGTCTATTAGCTTACCTGTGATCCATTCAGAGTAAATTAACCTCTATAGCCACTGAGTCAACCTAACTTTCCAACGTGGTCTGTGTGTAAGAAATAGCCTGCAGGATAGTCTCAAACCACTCATTGTGCATCTCCAACCTTGTTTCAGCATCTGCACCACTGCTATTCGAGTACACAGACTTGTTCGCTGGGGGCCCCCTGGCTGATTTGAGCCTAACCATTGTTTATCCCAGCACTCATGCTGTGTTTGTGGTATTTCAGTTCGGCAGTAGACCCACTAAACACTGCTCCCAGAAGGCTCCCTCACTGTTAATTGTCTCCATTTTACTGTTCCCACATCGTGGATGCCGGTCAGTTTATTGATGTCTGTCTTCTTCCAGCGCCACATAAATAAAGTGTTGGGCGAGGGGGCGCGGGGGAGCGAGAGAAGGAGAGTGCAGGGGGAGGGCATAGGGAATTAAAAAAATTAATAAAAGGTTACATTTACCTGCTGCTGGCCGCCTCCTTCGTCTCGCCTCCTGTGCTGGTTCTTCCTGGTCCCTGCAGACACTAGGACCACATCCCAGACTCCCTGTCCAATTTCTGCGCTGCTGTCCTGCTAGGGGAGGAGCGTGGGGATTGGCTTAAGCGGGCTTGAAAAACGATCCGCTCAGGGAGTCTGTGGGGGTTTCTCCAGCCTGGCTGTTCAATGCAGCCGGGTTAGAGAAACCTAAGTGCTCATGTGTGTTTTGGCCAGCCTGAGTTGGCCGACCAAACACGCATGCTCAATTAGAGAGTGCACATCGCACTCTCTAAGTGAGCATGCGTGTTTCTAAGTCTTCATGCCCTAGCCAAACCCCTCCCTGCACACGCTGGCTGTGCCAGCTGCTTAAAAATAAAACAATAATGAAATATCGTTTCATTCTTCAGCTGCTGGCTCTGACCAGTGAAGCAACGCTCCTCCGCAATTGCGGAGGAACCGACCCGGTCTTAATCCCTCTTTGTTCAGTTGTTCACCAACTATTATTGAGGTCAAGCTTTTCTGATCACTCCCTAAGAAACTGAATAGTGTATTTGCACAGAGCACACTCTTTCACAGTCCCTCCACACTCTAATTGAAGGGTTACCTCCTCTGTGTGTAAATGCTCATGCAAATCACCGCCTAACTGCCATATGTGGGGGTGCCACTTTTTGTTTCCACATGCACCTACATGTGCTCGCACCTCGCTAATCTTCCAGTGCTCTCGCATCCCTACCTTGGGGAAAAAACATACCTTGTTCACCTCACACACCAGCCAGCTTGACTCAGTAGCAACTTGCAATGCCCGCAAACCCATCTAATCACTTATTTGTTAGCCTTGATCCGCAGATATGGCATTCATTCCATGCATATATTCCAGTCCCGCACTCACTGTGCCACCCGGGGCCCATAATTTCTCTTAACCATTGATGCCAGTGTGAAAGCCCTCTTCAAGGGTGTAGCCAGAAAAGTAAAATACCCCACCTCCACTTTGATCCATCCCTCAAACTCCGTCTGGTGAGCAAAGCGAGTAAACTCTACCCAATCTAGTTGAGGTCCCTTAATCCAGCCTTTTGCCCATCTGTTTCTCCATCCTTTCAGCCTGTAATGCATCCATCCATCTATTAATATTTCCACCAATATATCCATCCTTTCACCATTCCATCCATCTACCCTCTCACCATTAAGGTCTTTTATTCATCCTTCTACTCACACTTCCAACCAATTCTACATACTTTTACCCATTCATCCATCCATCCATTCATTTTCATCCATCCACTAATACACCCCCCTTTTATCTTTTGACCAGTTCATCCTTTCATCCATCCACCCATTTGTCTAGCCTTTTATCATTACAGACACTTTCTTCCACCCACCCATGTAAATCTTGCTTCCCCTTCCATTCCATCATCAATCCTTGTATTCATCCTTTCATCCACAGTTCCTTCCTTATTTTATATGTTCTTTCTTTTGCTTTTCCTTCCAAACCTCTCTCCCACTTCTCATTCATTCCCTCTCTTTTTCTCTTAATTTTTTTGCTGTGGTTTATTCCTGATCACGTAGTTGTTTATTGTTTTCCTTTATTTTCGATCTATTAATAGCTTTTGTCTGTAGAGCTGCAGCAATGACAGGGTCCTAAATAACTATAATTGTCAACACCACCCCGACTTAAGTTGTGAAAGCGGGGTTTCACAATGCCACTTTGCGGGGGTCCAAAGTGCCTCTCATTGGTGATGTCTTCACCGTCCTCTTGGCTGTGCTCATTGCAGCGGTGCCATCTTGGCCTCGGGGCTTTGTATCCGGCAGTGGCAATCTGACTCAATTCAGCCCAAGAATGGGCCGATCACTATCTTGTCCCTACTCTTTGCCTCTGGTTGGGAACAGTTTAATTACTTTTTCTTACTCTAGGATTACTTTTGGATTACTTGGAGTACTGGGGGAGTATGCTTAGGTACCTTAGGACCTCTACATACAAGGTAAGTACGACTTTTTATACTTTGCAATAGAAGTCTCTTTTCTTCATTTAACCCAGTTCAATATTTTTTAGGCCCAAAATCCCTTTAAATGGGTTTTTATGGGGAAAAGTGTTAGTGGTTTCGAAGGTAAGTACACAACTTAAGAAGGTAAAATCTGGGACTTAGGACCAAGGTTCCCAAAGGTTTAGATGGGCACTTGAGTTGCACCACCAGTGGCACTGGGGCGGCTGTGTGAAGAGTGCAGGGACCCAACGTTAGCCATTGGGGGCAAAGGGGCCTTCGGTTAGGGACTGCTGACGATCAGGCCACTCATGTGGGAGAAAAGCTCCTGGGGCTAAAGTCAACAATGCAGGGCCAACAACCAGCTTAGGAGCTGCACCATCAGCTGCACTGGGGCTGCCGGTGCATGGTGCAAAGCGGATGTCAGGGACCCTGTGCTTTCCAATGGAGATATTTAGTTTTGCAAAGATTAAGGCTGAGGCTGCAGGGGTTGGCTTGAGGCTTGAAGGGGGTTGGGGGCCACCAGATCTCAGGTCAGGATCACTGGGGAGACCACCTTGTGGTGTTGGGCCACTGGAACTCAGGCCCTGGGTATCGGGTGCAGAGTGGTGCAGAATTGCGGAGTCGTGGGAATCCGAATTCTAAAGGTGAGTCTTTGTTTGAGCAAATCCAGTGTTCACGGGCGACGGAGTCTGTAGGAAGGTCACGGGGCAGGTCCTCAAGGCTCTAGGGGTTACTGGTTGCTGGAGTTGCAGGGTTTCTTGCTATAGGCAGGTCGTTGGCGGGACAGGCCGGTAGGGCTGGGACAAAGGCAATTGGTGTCCTCTTCTCCTTCCTTGGTCAGCACAGCTCTTTAATTCTTCTTCTTTCTTCCTCAAATCTAAGGAGGCAAGGTTCAGGGTCACCCCTAAAGACTAAATTTAGGGGTGTTAACCCCTTAAGTGCTGCTGACGGCCAACGGTCGTCAGCAGCGCTACCTCCCCAGTGCTGCGCACGAGCATTGGACGTCCATTCAGCACTGGTTCCAATGGACAGCGCAGCACTGGGGAGGAATGTTTACACGCAGCTAAGGTGTTAAAGGGGTGTGCAGGTAGGGACCAATGGGTCCCTTCCTTGAAGTGGGTACATCCCTATTATGCCACCCTCAAGTGGGAGGGGGCCTGAATCTCTTTCTAATCGGCTGAGTCCTCTCATCTTCAAGACGGAGGGGACTGAGATGTGTGCTTCACCTCGTCTCCCCACCTGAGGGTGGGGTTGGCAAAGGGTGGCATATCTCTCTTCCTAACTTGGATTTCCTGCTGATTCTGCCACCCAAAGTGGAGGCCAGAACCAGTGGAAGAACCAGTTGCTGGGACCAGAAAGAGGCAGGGACAGCTCCCAGAGGTGGCAGGCCTTTAAAGCTTCCCCTTTCATGGACCCAGCCCATCCTGGGGGGGGAGGCATGACACTTCTTCCCAGGATGAGCTTTGTTTCTGGAGCCAGAGAGTGGAGGCTCTCTACCCAGCGGTCTAGAAACCTGTCTGGTGATGGCAAACGGCAGGCAGCCATTCAGGAGCCACACCAGGGCTGGTCGATTTCCAGGGGGCATCTCTAAGACGCCCTCTAAGTGCATTTTACATTAAATCCCACAATGGCATGAGTGTGCATTTAATGTGCTGAGAAGTTTGCTACCAAACTTCCCAGTTTTTAGTAAAGCCATTATGGAGTTGTGGAGTTCGTAATGACCAACTCCAAGATCTTATACTCTTTATGGCTTGACTGCACTTACAATGTCCAGGAATGTACTTAGACACTGTAGGGGTACAGGGTCATGCCTCTGTACCCTCGCCTTAGGGCTAGTGCACCCTGCTAGAGGGGTGACTTCCCTAGGTCTCAGGCAGTGGATTGCAGGCTTGGCACACAGGGATGTGTGTCGACTCTTCACTTTTCTCTGAACCAAAACTGCGATGGTAGTCTGTGGGTGTTAGGTGCCAGGCTTCTAAGGGTGGCACAATAGGTGCTGCAGCCCTTAGAGGCCATTCCTGGTCACAGTGCCCATAGTTCCTTTTACAAGAGGCTTACCTGTGGCCAGGGATGTGCCAATTGTGGATACATAGGTACAGTCTTGGGAAATAACACACGCCCTGGAAACCTGATTGGCAGGGACCCAGGGCATCTCAAGTCAGGTTGTATCATGTGTCAGGCAAAAAGTGAGGGGTAACCATGTAAAAGGGTCACTTTCCTCCACGCCTGTAACCAATACTGCTTCGCAGCACATTCCTGGGTATATGCATGGATGCGTCTTCCTTACTTGCCGGACGCTGTCCCAGTGCTGAAACTGCTTTAGAGCCAAAGAGCCTGCAGGGAGCAGACCACCGAGCGGCTGTCTCAGCATGGAACACGCAGCTACATTTATTTTTCTTTACACTGGCATGCACGACGTGTATTCTAGCTATTCACTAACCAAAAGCAAAGCAACGGCGTGCAAAGGAGTCGTGAAAATGAATCACGGAGGCAGAAAGCTGAAACTGGAGCAGCCGACCCACAAACGCATCACCTCACAAAGACAACAAAGAACGCACGCAGTGATATTCAGAAAAGAAAATCACGTGACCGTTACTTTTCAGAGTGTGGCAGTTGTTATTTCCATTATTGGCCTCTAATGCTGCTTAAAGGATTGACGTAATGAGATTAGAAACCCAGTTTGTGTGAGTTGAGGCGGGTTCATACGCCCTCCTGTGGTATAGAGTTTTCAGCAGCCGTTTTCTTTCAAGGTATGCGTACCCAAGTGAGGCACATTTTTGCATGTGTGCAATAGGAGGAAACATATTATTCATGCTCCTAGGGTATGTTCCTCTGTAGGTAGTGGCGCATCTGACCTCAATGTGTAGAGCGAACCTTTTTGAGAACATCCTCCATGGCTCTCCTTTGGGTATTTGTGCCCCCTGATAGGCACATTTCCATCCAAATGTATGTGGAAGAAAGTCAAAAGAGACAATCATCTTGACACCTCAGCTTGCCTCACATATATATAGGGGTGTGAGGAAACAAGCTCCGCCTATATAGGTGTAAAACAGGTGTGGCTGTTTCCCAAGAAACGTCAAGGAGCAAAACTACACATAATATTCCTACAGTCACTCTAACATACAACATGACAGTGATTTAGAGTGTAAATACACCAATGCATAATTAGAAATACATTTTTAAATGCAAATTAATGTCTCAACATGATCAGTAAACAACGTAATACCTGGCTTTAGAATGTTGATGAATTCTAAAGCCACGTATTATGTTGTTTAATGATCATGTTGTGGCAATAATTTGCATTTAAAATATATTTCTAATCATGTGATTTTGTATTTATACTCTAAATCACTGTCATGTATGTTAGAGTGACTGTATGAACATTGTGTGCAATTTTGTTATTTGATGTTACACTATTACTTTTTTCTACTTGTGTATCAGCATGTTTTTTATATATTAAGTTAATGAATGTATATTAAAAGATACAAAATGAATGCTATGTATTGCATCTGTTAACCCGTTGATGTAAGTTGTTAATAATCATAGTCGCTCAGAGAGTTTTTCCATACATTATTGTGTTTTCCTGCCCTGGGAACTGTATGTGTTATCAGGAGGACCCTGTTTGTTACATTGGTTGTGTTTCCCACGAAACAGCTTACAAGAGCAATACTTTGTGGCCACAGAACTGGGATCAGCACGTATTTATTCAAACATAAGTCAAATGGGACTCATTCAAAGTGAGGAACCTCGTATGTACATTAGAGGAATCCTCAACCTAGTCAACAAAATCATTTTAGTTACAAAATAAATTTAAAACAGTTTTTTGAAAAAAACACAGAACAAACTTAGTTTCTGTCAAAAGTGCACTGAATAAATTCATATGCAGTACAGTACGATATCAGTGATTTAGTGAAGACAATGCAGTGCTCAAGTAGTGAATAGATTTACACCATATGCAACATAAGACACTCTAGAATTCACAATGGTTATATAGATAATTAAAAACAAATGAAGTCAGGGTCATTGTAGCAAACTCACAGTCCCTTCAAGTTAATTATGGATGCCATCCAAATGGGAGGTTTTGTTGACTTTTCGATCCCAAATTAGTTAAGGGGTCTCTTCAGGATATAGTCATCCGACTACCACACGTGCACATATAGGACACAAAAAAACTAAAAAATCCTAGATCTCTTATTGCAACTCTACAATTTTCCACTAGCACATTTTGCCAGCAAAAACCTGTTGAAATTTACCGGCAGAAAACTGACAGATAATCCTAAACCTTGCTGAATTTGTTGTGTTAAATATGGATTCTGCTTGTAATGCCTCTTTCCTGCCTAGAAATCTCAGACTATGATGTGTTATCAGCTTCCAGCAACTAACCCACCTCGAGGTAATGTGTTTCTTCCAGCTGCTTTAATACCATCTCTTTCCTTCACTGCTCAGGAGTGTGTCCTGAAGGCTTTGCACCTATGCAATGATAACATTTAACACTCACGGCAGCACCATGCAATCAATAATAAAAAGCAATAAAATCATACTTTTAAGATTGCATATCCACAAAAGATTGCCCAAATTATGAGTACTGGGAAATAATAAGCACCTGAATACATTCAGCATGATTTTATTCTAACAGGTCCGGTAAAAAAGATGTCAACAGAAGAAACCTTGAAAGTGAGGGTGCTAATTGCCAGAGAAAAAGAGATGTAGGGGTGTTGTTTGGTTCCCCTTTCTGTTTTCATCCGATGATTTCTTTGATGGGATGTACTTTGGTTTATTTTCCGATCTTCCATATATAGAGTGGTGTGTTTTGCAAACAGACATGCACAGTAGCTAGAGCTACCTAATGGATCCCCAAACTCATCAAAATTAGATTTAATAAATAACAATAGTGTTTGAAAACTCATATATTAACGAATTAATAACCTTGGGTCTAGTCCCTGCGGATCTCTAAGGCATTTGATCAATCTTGACAGGTCATGCACAAGAGCTTTCCATGCGGTCATACCTCTAGTGGAGATTCTACCAATAATTCATCATTGTGGTACTCTTTCCATCTCAGATTTTCTTTCACATGCAGGTGTCAAATCTTCTAATAAACAAACAATTCCATGTTGGGCAGTCAGTTATTATATGAGATGCTCATACATTTCTTCCTACGAATCTAGTCCTGTTGGATGATTTGTCTCGAGGGAGATTAGGCATTCTGATTTAATTTTCACTAATGAAGAGACTCCGTAAATAGCATCAGACAAGGGTCCTGAGGTCCAAACATCAAGAGCCCCTAGTCACTCCCCGCTTTGCAAAATCCAGGTTGAGTGGCTGGTCATTTACCGTGAGAACTACTTCTCTTTGGAACATCATGCCCGAACATATTAGGAAGGCCAACTCAGAACCTGTATTCTGGAAATTCCTAAAGAATTGGCTCTTTAGCGTTCCTTAGCACCGGTAGCACGTGGCAATCTGCCCATACCTCTTTGTATCCATTGCTAGCACCTGGACACCTCCGTTGGAGGTAGCCGTGCATTCTACAAACGTCAAATGAATAAATAATTGCAGCTGATATTGTTCTTATCTACATCTATTCCCGAATTGTTTCAAATTGTTCAAAGTGATGTACCACTGGATACACTTAATCTTTGTTGATTATGCCATGCGTATGCTCCAGGATACTTTTCTTTTCCAGGTGTATAATACTATAAAAATATCTAAGGCTACATGTGCTTTGTAGGACATGTGTACCAATTTCCATTTTGCATGCGATGTACCAATTTATGTCCACTGTCTTCTGATAGGGAACACTGTATGCCTTTACATGGCAGCTGTTCTTGCATGCTTTACATTTCTTGCATGAAAAGAAGCCTTTGGGTTATTTCTTTTATAATCTTTTGCTGGGTTGGTAGCATTTGACTAATACATCCTTGAAAGATCTAATTTCTAGGTCCCGGCTAGGCAGCGCTTGCGCTGTCTCTTTGAGGCATGCTGTATTCTCTCTGTGGACTTTCTATTTGCTGGCTCCATTGTCACTCTCATTTTCTTTCTCCCCATTTGTCCATGGCATGCATTTGTCATGCCTTTTCCTGGGTTTAGTCCTCCCAGAGAGCAGGGACAAAGTACTAGTATCCATCCACACCTCCCATCGAATGACCATTTTAGGAACTTTTTTTTTCTTTCTGTAAGAGCTATCCTCAGAAGTGCCTGTGTTTTCACTGGCTCCTATGCTTGGAGCGTGTTTCAGTGAACAGGTTTGTAAAATCATGTTATCTCGTCACATTGCTAAGCATTGAAAAACTGAGATCAAATGTCAGACGCTGGGAACCTGTTTACTTTTGTTTGTTTAACTTCAAAGTGAGCTACGGAGAAGGGAATCTCGAGTCAGGCTCACCAGCCACAAGAGCGGTCTCTTCTTCTCCCCCGACCTACCCTGCTGTTTGAATACATTTTAACTGCAAGCATCCTTGCTGGCTCGCCGTGTTCAAGAAAAGTGAAGCCCTGCCCTGCAACTTTAGTGCATCAATTGTTTTTTTTTTTTTACTCCATCATCTGCTTTTGCCAAAGACTAGAGAACTGTGTCATAACAATGCAGATTTCACAGCAGAATAATGGATGGGGCTTTCACAGCAGTTACCTAGTTATGATGGAGGCTCATTTTCTTTAGACTTAGCACTCTGTGCTAACAGGTTGAGGTTTTCAAGTTTGATTGATGAGGGCATGGCATACTCTGTGCAGTCTGCTCTTGCATCTCGAAAACCTATTTCCACTTTCATAGCGTGAAATAAACCCACATACAATCATCAAAACATGTATGCATTACAAAAAGTTGCACTTTAAGTTAAATGCAGTTCTTATGACAAAATATGCTGTGACAAATACTAACACCTTAAATGCCCCTTACTGCACAGTGTTGGTATGTAATATTCAAATACAACCTTAATAGAATGTGAAGCTCTTTAATAGGCATTTGTTACTTTTCCGCGCTAAAGGTGCTGCACCCATGCCCCAGCCCATGCCTCCCCATTCCAGAAATGTTAACTGGATTTTTGGTTTTAAAAAGTCCCCAAACAAAATCTCTCTCTCTCACTCTTTCTGTTTCTCTCTGCCTTGCCAATCTGGTCGTCGTGACCAGAGACCTTTTGAGGCATCTGCAAAGTGGGCTCTGGCCCGAGACTCCAGCCTTTAAGGGGGCCCCTTGATAGAGCAAGCTCCTTTCTGCAGAGTCTTGCCCTGATTACCTTGAATAATTCTTAAACAAATTATTTGACCACTTTCCTTTAAAAAAATGTGTAATGCGCGTGATTTTGTAAAGAAATGTTGTGTTTAAGTTTCATGCAACATTCATGCATTTTTTTTAGAGCAAAACAGGACCTCTCATATGAGAAAAGAGAGGGTGTCATAGAGATTATTTTCAGTAATATTAGTGAGCTGCTTCTGTGTTACAATATTGAAAACACACCTCAATATCCCTGAATATTAGATGTAAAAAACATTTAGAACTTGCCTATGCACTGTCAACAACTTGGCCAAAAATGGCATGAAAGAGTTAAAAATGGATCAGAAATTCAAAGCTGATCCAAACAGGGGCCCCACAAATACTCTTGGCCCAGGGGATACAAAATCCTTAAATGATCCTGCTCGTGACATGGCTGTGCAATGGTGAAGATTGTGTTCAAACGCTCCAAGAGTGAGTTGTGACCCATTTCTTCCAACTTTAAGACCCCACATGATTACAAAGTGTGCATTTATTTGTTCAGAGCAGCTTTATTTTATGCCTGAACAGGTAGTCTCTTGTGTTTTCTTAATGTGTTCTTCCCAAAGCAGACTGAGAGCTCAGTGTTAACAAGCATTGACAAAACAAATATGTTTCGCCTTTGGGACCTACTGCCTTTTTACAGTGATTTTTAGCCATGCTGTACAGCACCTCTGATGCTGGGCATCATGGCTAAAGAAACAATGTTAAAGATGCTATTATCGGGCGGTCGCATCATGTTGTAGGCGCATGCACCATGAATGCGTATATGTACAAAAAGATGCAAGATTGTAAGAAATGTAATAACAATCTTCCAAAATACAGATCAACATTGATGACACCTTTGCGATGTCAGAAATGGATCTTCCAAAATACAGATCAATTTTGATGACACCTTTGTGAAGTTAGAAATGGGTGCATACCCTGGGGACTAGATATAACACAGTTCAAGAAACGGAAATGGAAAAAAACAAAAACACTTCTGTTACATGTAAAGTGAGCTGTGACATCACCCAGTAAATAGGGCTGTTTATGGAAATGGCATATTTTCAAAAGACTAACAGATAGACAAACATACACAGCTTAATAATTTGGGCGTATAAATGATGGTGTCAATCCGGCACATGGAGCTCATTGCAGTTTTCTTTTCTGAAGCTGTGCTCCATAGGGGTCTTTTTCGATTATTTGGGTCAGAGTGGCTTAAGACTAAATTTTGAAAGCTGCTTGTGTAACACAGCAATGCCCATCAGGTGTGAGCTGAGATCTTATTTCCGGGTGGTTTGTAAGTCTTTAGAGCCATTGCCAAAAGTAAGTTCAGGAGGAGGCACTCACTTATGACAAGTTATGAATGGAGAATGCTCCTAAGCAGATTATTGTGGTATTGAGTATAGTATAGTGCCAACTTGCATGATTTCTTTAGTGGCTTTGTATACCTTTGTCCAAACGGTTGAAGCATTTTGTACATGAATATCAGATCCAGAAAATCCTTGTCAATGCAAGCCTGTATTAAATGGGAAACAGTTTTAACTTGTATAGCCTCCTGGGTGTTCCAGAAGTCCTATAAATAGCTAGGAATCTATTTTGTGCTAGAGCAGGAGAGTTTTTTGTGGCAAATGCTCCATATTGTGACCATTGATCGTAGGATGAGGTTAGAACCTCTTCTGAATTTTGATCTTCATTGCATTTTTGTTTTGTGATTTAATTAAGACTGTGCATTAAATTAGACTTCCGTAAACCTCAGAGGCAATATGGCCCTGAAAAGTGACTTTCTGTAGAATTCTAGCTATGTTAGGTTGGGAGATACACCCGAAACAAGTTATTGAGGCTTTCATTTTTAAGTGTTTGTGGAAGTCCACATTTTCTAGATCACTTTTAGGAATCCTGTAGAGGTGGAAGGGAGTTGCAAGTCCCCACTAGATTACAGAATTTAGTAATTTGTCCCAAAATATATTATTCCCCTCTATTGTAATTTTTTTATTATTCCATGAGGACATTATGGCAGAGTTGGCAGTTAGTTAATTTGTTTGTTAACCTTTCGTCTAGTTGCAGTAATGCACTTAGAATATCAAGAAAGTTACCTTTGGGGTCCACAATCTTAGCTTTGGTATTAGTTATGATGGATTCTATATAAAGGCAAAGAAGGAATTTTTAAACGTCTAACCACAATGGGCGGGTTCAGTTTTCTTGCAGAAAGAGAAATGCACATTATCTAGGGGGTCATTACGATCGCGGACGGACTTGAGTCCGTCCGCGACCCCAGAGCATGAGGGAACGTCCGCATGGGCTGCGGCGTTCCCTCTGTGCAGATTAGGATGTGACCGCCAGGGTGGCGGTCACATCCTCTATTTTAACATTGCGGCAAGTGGAGCTTCAAGCTGCACCCGCAGCAATGTTAAAAATGCATGCACAGCATTTGCGTGCACAAAGCGGCAGGCACCGCGCGGTGCCTGCCGCTTTGTGCATGCAAATGCAGGGGGTACCTATGGTACCCCCCATGTGCACCCCCCACCCCCCACTACACCTAGGGGGCCCGCAACGGGCCCCCGCAGTGCAGTTACACATGCTTTTCCACGGCGGAAAAGCCGCCGCGGAAAAGCATGTTCCCAAGCACATCCTAATCTGGCTGATGGTGTCTGAGAGACACCTTCACCATTTTAGTGCTTTTCCGCCGCGGTTGTAAGCCAGCCGCGGCGGAAAAGCTGCGGACCTAAATCATGACCCACCAGCCATCCTAATGTGGCGGTGGGTCCTGGTGGGTCCGCAGAGGATTTTCTGCATCCTCCGGGCCGGCGGTAGCTTCCGCCGGCCCGGGGGATGCGGAAAATCCTCCATCGTAATGACCCCCCTAATTAGGAAAACTTGGAGTAAGAACACTTCTTACTAGGTCTGCCTCATCCAGTCTGTTCATAAACCTCAGTTGTGGAGTGAGAAATTCGTTTTTTTTGCTTTTACAAAGGAATCTGGAGATGTATCAGTGGTTTTAAAGAACCAGTTAGGGAAAGTGTATTGAGAATGCACTGAAGAGGCAATTGATGATTAATGTTACAATTATCTTTATCGTTTTCATTCTTTGCCGCCAAGATAGATATTTAGGAGTTCAAGAGTACATTGATTTTGGATTTTTTTTTTATTATTAGAGGCAGATTTTTCCACATTATCATTAAACCAGAACCCAGTGTATTTCAAGAAGGGAGTACAGATGAGTGTGGTACCTAGCATGTTTTGGATGCCTTCAGTTTAGTCCAGGAACCACAGATTTGTCTCTATTTAGAGTATGTCTGGAGACAGTCGCATACAGTTTGATGTATAGTAGCATCGAGTTGGTAGTATTCACATTTAACTTTATATTCCAAAGTGTCATCAACAATGGCCATTCTTTTGTACGCCTGTACTACAAATTCGATGCCTTTGAGAGGTTCAGCTTTCCTAATCGAGGCTGAGTCTATTACATGGCAGCAGACACAACATCCAGTGACTACTACATGGATTTTTTTTTTCCTTTTACAATATTCTGGGTGTTAGAACTGGGGGTTTCTAGTTGGCAGAGGTAGGTACCACTGTCCAAATAGGGACCCTTGCTTCTAGTCAGGGCAAGGAGATAACCCTCTTAGATAACCCCTGCTCGCCCTCTAGGTAGCTTGGCCTGAGCAGTCTAGGCTAACCAGAGGCAATGCGTTAAGTATTTGTACCAACACTCACAGTAACACCGTGAAAACACCACAAACTGATTCCACAACAGTTTAGGAAAATAAAGATATTTATTCTAAAATACACAAGACCAAAACGTCAAAAATCCAACATACACAGTTCAAGAATATGGTTTCAAAAGAGTTCTTCAGGTTGTAATCAAAGTTCTTTACGTTGCGTTAAAATAATCCACAGATGCGTGAAAAGTTCACAGTTGCGTCACGTTTACTCACAGTACCTTTTAGATGCAACAAAGTTCCACAAGCAGGAAGCTGGTGCGGTGGAAACAAGTGATGCGTTACTCCTGAGACCCTGGGGAGGCGATGCGACAGCCCCGCTGCAGCAGCGGGCGTGTTGCGACGAATCCGGTCTGTATGGGGAGGAAGGCCGCTTGCGTGGGTTCCGGTGCGTAGGTTCCGTAGGAAGTCTGTTCTCGCAAAGGCACGATGCGATGATCTCGCAGGGGCTGCGACGATCTCCGGGGCGACGATGCGCGGTCCAGCGGTGATCCTCTCTCTCACAGCTCCTCGTTGAGATGGTTCTGCGACGATGTTCGCAGCGACGTGATGCGGTCCGCAAGCAAGCGGTGCGGTGATCTCACCCAGCGACGACAGGCTCTGCGACGACACTCGCAGCGATGTTCGATTCTCCCGCACCGGTCTGGTGCATCCGGCAAACGAAGGATGCGACGGCTCCGGCAGCGGCGTCAGGTGCTGCGCCGATCTCGACCTTCGTAGCGGCGGGAAACTTCTCGCACTGTCGGGGATGCGCTCCGCAAGCGAGCGATGCGACACTTTTCAGTTTCAAAAGTCTCTCAAGCTTAGTTTCAAGCTTCCCAGCTCAGGTTCAACTTCCAGAGGCCCCACAACTGGATCAAGCACTCTAGGAAGGACAGAACTCTCTCAGCAGAGTTCAGGGAAACTGGGGGTGAAGTCCTTTTGTTCCTGGGACTTCAGAAACAGGGAGCCAGCTCTTCTCAGGCCCTTGGAGATTCCTTCAAGACAGGGGACACAGCTCACAGCAAAGTCCTTCCCCTCTCCTTGGCAGCAAAGCAACAGCAGGTCAGTCCAGCAGGGCAACAGCAGGACAGTCTTCCTTCTTCAGAGTCAGCTTTCTCCTTGGCAGAGGTTCTTTCTTGATTCCAGGATGATCTAATTTTCTGTTGTCAGGGGTCCTGTACTTATACCCCTAAAGTCTTTGTTCTCTCTGTGCATGTGGGCCCTGAGCCCGGTCTGAACCAGTTCTGGGTGGATCCTGAGCACTTTGTTTTGCTGGCTGCATCTTTCCTTTCAGAGTGAGGGGCAGGGTCCTCAGCCGCCCAGCAGGAGGTGGAGCCAGCAGTGTGGCAGGCAGGCACAGCCCTATTCAGCCCAGGTGCTAACTCCTCCCACCACTCAGGTTGCAATTGCATCCATTCAGCCTAGTGCTGACTCATCCAGCCTCTGGGGGAATTCCCCAGCCCCTGTCACTCACAAACCAGACAGTCAATACACAAACAGGCTCAGGCACACAGAAGGGTCAGACAAGAGAACAGCAACTTTCTAAAAGTGCTGTTCTCAAACACAGGATTTAAAAAACACCTTTCCTAAAAGATGTATTATTAAATTCTGAGTCCAGGGATACTAGATACTTATGTTCTATCTTGTTCCTATGGGAAGAAATGCTGTTAACCACTGTAGCCAGCATCCCACATGTTAACCTATGGAGCAAGATAGCCTTACAATAGTGAAAAACGAAAATGGCTGTAGTTCACTACCAGAGCATGTCACCTGCACTAGTACATGCTCTACCTTTCACATACACTGCACCCTGCCCAGGGGGGTACCTTGGGCCTTCCATAGGGGTGACTGATGTGCACGAAAATTGAAGGGTTAGGCCTGGTCAGCGGGGACGCGGACCAGGAGGACATGGCAGTTCTAAACTGCCCATAGGCGCTGCAGTGGCAGGCCTGAGACACCATTTTTAGAGCTACTCCTGTGGGTGGCACAATCAGTGCTGCAGGCCCACTAGTAGCATTTGTCATCACCAGCCCTGGCACACCCAGTGCACTTTACTAGGGACTTCATGGCGATACAAATATGCCAAACATGTATATCCAATCAGAATAACAATTTACATAGGGAGCACTTACACTCTGGCACTGATCAGCAGTGGCAGAGTGTCCAAAGCATCTAAACCAGCAAAAACGAATCCAGCGCAGCATCAAAAAATACAGGAGGCAGAGGCAGAAAGATAGGGGTAATCACGCCAAAGATGCCAGGTCTATTTTATTTATTTATTTATTTAAATTCTTGTATCGCGCCTGAATCAGCCCCGAAGGGGTATCTCTGCGCTTAGCTTGCAAGAATTGGGCGGACTGGAGTGAAAGGGAAAACAGAGAGAGTGGCCTAGTTATTACTGTGAGAACAGATGAGTTTTTAATTTTTTTCTAAAAGAAAAAAGATTGGGAATCAGCCTCAACTGTGGTGGAAGAGAATTCCACAGCAAGGGGCCTTTGTAGGAGGGTGCACGCCCACCCTGTCTAACTCTGGAGACTTTAGGAACATGCAGCAGCATGGTGTTGCTGGAGCGTAGAGCCCGTCCAGGAGAATACGGGAAAAAGATTCCTCTAAGATATTTGGGGCCAGATCCATATATGCACTTGTGTATAATGCAGCAGATTTTGAAGTTTATACGCTGTTGCACTGGAAGCCAATGGAGATGGAAAAGAAGAGGGCGGGAAGGAGTGCGGGGAGGGGCATTCAGGATGAGTCTTGCCGCAGTATTCTGCACCACCTGCAGTCTGCGTAGTTGTTCCTGGTTGGCGGAGATGAGAAGACTATTGCAATAGTCCACTCGTCCAAGGATAAGTGCCTGTACCAGCGTTTTCCTATAGATGTTGGGTAGGTAGGGGAAGATACGCCGTAGAAGACCAATTGTGCGGAAACATGTTCCCGTAACCTGACTAACGTGATCTTTCATAATCAGGGCTTGGTCTAGGCGTACTCCCAAATTTTTGATGGTGGTTTTAGGCGCTGGGACAGGTCCTAGCTCAAGTGGCCACCAATCTGGTGACCAGAGCAGAGTGGCCCCTCCAAACAACATGACCTCTGTTTTGGACACGTTGCACTGGAGGAAATTCTGGGCCATCCAACCCGCCACTGCTCTCATGCCATCTTGAAAGGATTTCATGACAGCAGGAGTGATGGTCTGAAAGGGAAACAGCAGCTGAGTGTCGTCAGCGTAGGAGATTGGAGAGAACCCGTAAGATCTTATAATCTCTGCCAAAGGGGCCACATATACGTTAAATAACGTGGGGCTCAGGCATGAGCCCTGTGGCACACCCTTGGTAAGCTTCCTGCAGACAGATTTGTGGGAGCCTAGTTTGACCCCTTGTTGTCTGTCCTCAAGAAAGCTTTTAAGCCATGCAAGAGCGGTCCCTTTTACTCCCACTGCCTTTAGACGGTCGAGGAGAATTTCATGCGACACCGTGTCGAAGGCAGCGGACAAATCCAATAGCACCAGAATCACTGAGCTCCCCCTATCAAGTGACGTTCTGATGTTATCTGTCACTGAGAGGAGAGCAGATTCGGTGCTATGGTTAGGCCTGAAACCGGATTGCGAGTGGTCTAGGCCGTCCGCTGCCTCGATGTAGCTAGACAGGTGTGCATTGACATGTTTCTCGGCCATCTTGCTGTAGTAGGGCAGGAGGGAGATGGGACGGAGGTTGGAAAGCTCTGTCCACGGGAGTGCCGCATTCTTGCGGATGGGGTTCACCACTGCATTTTTCCACTCAGCTGGTACTTTTCCCTCTTTCAAAGACTGATTTATTACATCCTGAATGTAGGGGGCTAGCAAGGTGCGGAGAGAGGCCAGGGTTTTAGCAGGAATGAGATCATTCGGTGAGCCAGATTTTACTTGGGACATAATTGTGTGGAGCTCTTCGTTGTTGACAGGAGGGAATGTGGTTAGTGTGAGGTTGGTATTGTTGTTAGGGGAGGAGATGTTCATGGTATCACTATTAGGTTGGGATGCCAGAATTTTTTCATAGATTGCCTCTATTTTGTTTTCGAAGTATAGTGAGACCTCTTCACATAGGTTTTGTGAGAAGTCATCTGGACTTATGCAGGCCATGGGTTTGGTGAAAGTTTCCAAAATCCTATACAATTCTTTAGGAGAATTGCCTGCTTCTAATAGTTGTAGAGCGATAGTGTTTTTACGGGCAGCTTTAATATGTTTGTAATAGTTATTTTGTGCTGCACGGTGTGCCTTTTCATTCTCCTCGGAGTGTAATTTCCTCCACCTTTTTTCTATCCTCCTGCACTCTTGTTTCTCTTTCCTGAGGGCCTCAGTGTACCATTTCTCCTGCTTAGCTACAGGAAGTTGTTTAAATGTTTTCATGGGAGCAATTTTATCAATGGCAGTTGTAAGAGATTGTTGAAACATAGTTAGCTTGTATACTACGTCTTCATTGTCTCTAATCTCGGGTTTTTCCCAAGCCTTTTGTAGCGTCTCCAGTGTGAGTTTATGCCACTGTCTGCGCATAGCGGGGGGTAGGGATTTCTTGTGGGGACCTACATTGGCTTTAAAAATTGTAAATTGTAGTAAGAAATGGTCTGACCAATTGAGTTGGATAGGTTTATGACACAGTATGTTGTCAAAGTTGGTGTATATCAGGTCAATACAGTGTCCACCTTCATGGGTGGGATCCTGATTTTTTTGTGTCAGACCGATGATGTTCATATCGGTAGTCAGACTTTTAGCGCCTATGGAGTCAGGTTGGTCCGTATGAATGTTAAAATCTCCAAGAAGGAGAAAGTCCTCATTGGCCCGTATATGGGGCCCAAGCATCTCTAAAAGAGATGTAGAAAAATTGGGACAAGGAGGAGGAGGTCTATAGATAAGTACGCCTTTACTAGTTTTTCTGTTTGGGAAAATGATTCTGAAAACCATGGTTTCCATATCTTTGCAACAATGTGTGTCTAGAATATCTAGCTTGAGGAACTCTTTATAGATTATGGCGATGCCGCCACCTGTTTTGTCAGGACGGTCAGAGTGATGTAGTTTGTATCCTAGAGGTACTCCCAATGCAATGGCAGATACCGTGTGGGGTTTTAGCCAAGTTTCAGTAATGAAACAGAGATCAGGAGTCAAAGAATGTATCAGATCCCAGATCTCAATTTGATGTTTGGGCATTGATCGAGCATTGAATAACACTGGGGTACTGGGCTAACGTGCAATGTGGCTTTACTATCTTTTTTTGAAGGGTGCAGCCTTTTCCTGCTGGCTGGAGAGGAGTATGCAACCTCAGTGCTGGAGTGCACTTGAACCTCTCACTAAGGTAGGCAGCAGCACAAATCCATAGTGTTGTATCGTACAATGGGAATCCCTTGGGCTGGTATGTGCAGCGCCTCCTCTCAGCGCTATAGAGGAAGAGCTTTAACACCTTTCAGCGCTGGGGAAACTGTGGGGATTCTGTCGGTTCATGAAGAGGCAGTGTGCTGTCTCGCAGTGCAGTGCTTAATTTGTAAAAGAATAAGTGCTAGGACCCAACGTTTTCCTCAGAGACCCGTGAATGGCGATATCGAACCTCAGTGTTGCTGAATACCACAGCTGCTTAGTCTTGATCTCACCTCATACCTCTTTCATTCTTTCATAACAAACTGCCTAGCTCTTTATCTCATGCTTGCAGGTTCTGTTTAGGACTTGCCTTGTACACTGCATGTACTGTCAGTTGTTAAGGGTCGCATGAGACAACACATGCGCTGGAGCTTGTGAGACATTTTGTTGACTGAAAGGGAGTCCAGAGCCAGCCCATTGCTTACCATTTGTTGGCTTCATTGTCACGCTGTCTCACGATTGGTCAGTGCATGCCGGGTTCACTTTCAGTTCGTTTCACCCTTTCATGGAGCATAGACCAAGTATTGATTGCTTTTGTTTGATTCATGACCTTCGGTTACTCATGCTGAGATTAAGGTACATTTCATTACATTCTTCCCACATCTTCAATGTTGTTGCTTGTTCCCCATTCCCCATCATTGTCTGCCATTGTTGCTGCCACTCACGCACCCTAGCTTGCCCATTAAAGGCTCGTCCGTTGTGGGCTGAACAGTTTTTGTTACTTCCCACCGTATCACTCACTTCCCATTGTTGCATACCCCATGTCATCCACCTCCAACACTGCCACTACCTTCTCATCGGTTGTTGCTTGGCTTGATCCAGACACTCCAACCCACCAACTGTTGCTTGCCCCATCCCATAAGCACCACTTTTGCCACACAAAAAAGAAATTAACAAAGACAAATAGCTCTCGTGTGGCTTAATTGATGTGTTTTTATCCATGTTGTACAGCAGCATCAGTGCTGTGTAGCATGGATGAAAGTAAAAAACAAAAAGCGCAATGATGACATCACACTACCTTGTTCCTCAACTTTAAGCCGTGCTGCGCAGCACTCATTCTGTGATTCACCTTCTCCCCTTCCTGGTAAGTTTTTTATTTTATGGGGGCGAGTGCGCATTCAACTTTAGATTTCTACAATGTATTTAATTCTTCCTTTTTCCTAACTAGTATTTTCAGTTTCTCGGTCTGTGGTAAATTATTTCAAGTCTGTGTAAACGGCTCTCCTTCTCATTCCAGTCAGGTCTGTACTTCTGTGGCTTTGCACTTAATGAGGATTGAGACTCTCATCACAATGCACTTGACATATGTTTTTCCTGCTGCTCATGGAATTTCTGCTATGGAGACTAATCCCTTGTAATTTTGTAGATAAGCCGCTAGAAAGATGCTTTGTTGTTTTTTGTCTTTGGGTAAATCATGGGTGCCCTAGTCAGTTCTACATCTAGTTATAATCTTGTTAAGTTACGGTCCGATACTCTGTGCTCCTGCCACAATATAAAGCGATGAGATGTATACACAGCACACACAGTCCTTTCTCTTGCATGTAAGCTGACAACTTAGCTATCTGTAATCGATCCTCTGAGCTAGCTGTGTCTTCTTTCCAAACGAAGGAGTGCCGAATACACATCAGCCCATCGGTGTGCTGGCGGATGTCCAATTCCTCACTCCATGTATGTTGATGCATTGCCAATTGTCTAACAACTGTCTGGGATACTATTAGTACTGCGGATCTTTAATTGGCAATGGCTTGCACCTTTGTCCAAATAGGGACCCTTGCTTCTAGTAAGGGGACTACACTCCTAACATAACCCCTGCTCAACCCCGTGGTCGCTTGGCACAAGCAGGAAGGCTTATCTCAGAGGCAGTGTGTAAAACATTTGTGAACACATACAGTAATACAGTGAAAACACTACAGATAGACACAATACAGGTTTTATAAAAAATAAGTATGCTTTACACAAGACCTAAAGGACAAAAATCCATAAAACAGTATTGAGAAAATGACTTTAAGATGGTAGAAATAACTCAGTTCACTTTAGATGGTAAATGCAACAAGTTTCTCACAAAGTACCTTTGGATGCGTCATGCAAGATAAACAAAAGGATCGCACGGAGAGCGATGCATCGGTTCCTTGCTTCGTGGGAGGCGATGGGTCTGTTCTTCAGTGCTTGCGCAAAGTAGGCGATGTGCTGGTTCCTTATCGCGGAGAAGATGATGCGGCGATCTTGTGGTGCGTCCCGGTTGCGATGCGACAAGATGGCACCTCGATGCGATGCGACGATCGAGAGTGATGCGAGAAGATGGCTCCCTTGATGCGATGCAACAATGTGAAGATGATGCGTGCACACCCGGCAGCCGCACGGCGACTCTGTAACTTTAGAGCCGCAACATGCCCTGCGGCATGTTGCACGCTTCTCCGATGATACGACGACAATAGCTGCAGATGCAACTCGCTTCTTCTCATTGAGTCGCGCTTCCAGCTCCCAACAACATGCAGGCGTCTGCAGACAGAATTCCCAGCAAGGAAATTCAGGCAGGAGCTGGTGGTGAAGTCTTGTATTTCTGAGACTTCAGCAGGAGACAATCACAGTTCAAGCCATTGGAGATTCTTCTTCAAGACGATGAATGTTGCAAATAAAAAGTCTTTCTCCTTTCTTTGGCAATAAAGAAACTACTACTGGCCAACCCCAGAAAGCAACACAGTGACACAGGGGAAGTGAAAATCTCCTGCAGATTCTCTGGTTCTTCTACTTGGCAAACGGTGTGTCTTGATGTCCAGAAGAGATCTAAAGTTCTGGGGTCTGGGTCCCCCTTTTTATACATACAAATCCTTTGCCTCTGAAGGCAGAGAGTGTCTGTACCTAGTCCAAACCAGTTCTGGGTGCATTCTGCCAGTGCACAACTTCTACCTTTGTCAGTGAGGGCCAGGGTGATCAGACGCACCACAGGAGGTTGAGCCAGAATTGTGGAAGGCAGGCACAGCCCTATTAAGACCCAGGTGCTACTCCTCCCGCCACTCCCAATGCAGATAGGTCTCTTCAACCTAGTGATGACTCACCCTGCCTCCTGGAGCCCGCTCCGCCACTATCACTCACACACCAGACATGCAATACATAACCTAGTAGCGGCAGGCTAGATGGTTAGGCAAGAAAATACGTACTTTCTAAAAGTGGTATTCTCAAACACAGAAGGTTAAAACCAACTTCACTCAAAGATGTAGTTTATCATTCTTAGTTCAGGCATACTAAGTTCGTTTTTCTACCACGTCCCCAGGGTCAGTTAGGATTATAAGATGTTATAATCAAACTTCCCATTGTGGCCTTAGGCGGACAGGTAGCCTTGCAATAGTGAAAAGCGGAATTGGCTGCATTTCACTATTAAGACATGCCACACACATCAGGGCATGTCCTACCTTTCACATACAAAGCACCCTGCCCTATGGCCTACCTTAGGGGTGGCTAATATGTAGGAAAAGGGAAGGTTTAGGGACTTACCAAGTTGACATGGCAGAACTAGCCTGCACACAGGCTCTGCAATGGCAGGCCCGAGACACAGTTTACAAGCTGCTTGTGTGGGTGGCACAATCAGTGCTGCAAGCCCACTCGCAACATTTGACTTACAGGCCCTGGGCACACATGGTGCACAGTACTAGGGTCTGACAAGTAATTCAAAATAAGCCAATCATGGAGTCACTTATCCATTACATAAATTTAACTTAGGGAGTACAGTGCCCAAACATCTAAAACCAGCAAAACATATTAAAAACAGAGGAGACAACAGCAAAAAATAGAAGGGAGACTCACACCAATGATACCAGGTTTAACAGATACCGTGCTCGATAACACCCGCATGCTCCCAGGACCTCGTGAGAAAGTACACTTCCTGGTGTTTGGATCCTTATGACTAGCTGGAGCAGGATTGAACCCACATCTTGGCCACGGTAGATGCTATTATGATGCATCCACTTCCATGATTAGATCATGTGCTTTGTTCTTGATTCCCTTTACCTGTCTTTATGTTGCCATTCTAGACACCACAAAGGCAGTTTTCCATTCATTGTTAACACACATGGACATTTAAAGCCTTGGGGCTTTTAGATATTACATCTAACTTTCTGTTTAAGTTACATCACTTTAATCATTTGTATGTACAAGATCAGCCAAAACCCATGTCGCTTGTCGGACATTGAACTGTGTGTTATATGCATATTGTATTAATCAGTCATGATTTCCAGTAGGACTTCTAGACTGATGATGATTCCTCTTCATAGAATTCTGTTTGTAAATCCAAAGGGCAAAAACTGTAGAGCACTGGCAGTCCACTTCATAGGAGGTCCATCACTGAGTCCTATTGCAAGTTAGGAAAACATTCATAAGAAGCACATTACTCAGACCAAGAAATGCATTCGGGTTGCAGACCAGCAGACTCGGCCATAGCAAAGATAATTTGCAGGTCACGAGTTAATACTGTGTACAGAATCATGTTAATGTGTGTAATCGAATATGTTAACTCCCTAACCTGATAAGTGGTACAGGATAGGCAGCGTTCCCAAGGAAGAATGCAGAGGTAACCAAGTGCCTGCATGCGTTCCGGAGGTGCAGCGTCCCTGTGGCAGGTAGTGTTACATTTAAAGCCCATGTTTGCCCAGCAATACCTGGGGCTCACAGAGACGCGACGAGACATTGGACTGCTTTTGTCCTCAAGCAACGGTTTCACTGGTGACTTATTCCTGGTGCAGTAGAGCATGAGCTTTGGGAAGTGCTTCCGGTAATCTACCCAGTATAGGTTTTTAAAACTGCTTACAGCAAAACGAAAGTTCTTAATTCTCACTGAGATTGATGTACTGCACATTCTGCCAGCACATCATGTTTCAATCTTAATTGGATAGGAGGAAAGAGACCTGTCGAGCATCAGCACAGCAGCACGCCCTCATCAGTGCAGCACCACCTCAGCACCATTGCAGCACTAAGTCAGCACCAGCACAGCACAATATCAATATCAACACTAGCACAGTACGACCTCAGCACCAGCGCAGCACCACCTCAGCATCAGCACAGCACCACCTACGCATCAGTGCACCACCACCAGCGCAGCCCCACCTCAGCACCTGCACAGCCGCAACTTAGGACCACTTCAGCATTAGCTCGGCACCTCAGCACAGCACCAACTCATCACTCACCGCCATCACCTGAGCACTGGTGAGGCACCCCACCTCAGCAGGACTCAGCACCATCAATAGTATGACTCTGCACCAGCTCAGTATCACTCAACGTCACCTGAGCCTCAGCATAGCATCATCTCAGCCTCCACACAGCACCACCTTCTCATCAGTGCACGACCAACAGTGCAGCATCAACTCAGCATGAGCGTTGCACCACCTCCACATCAGTGCACCACTGCCAGACCAACCCCACCCCAGCACAGGCCCACTTCAGCGCAGTTCAGCATCAATGCAGCACCACTTCAGCATTAGCGCAGCACTACACAGCATCACCTCAGAACCAACTCAGCATCATTCAGCACCACTTGAGCACCAGCTCAGCACGACCACCTTAACATGACACAGCATCACCACAGAATCACTCAGCACCCCAACAGCATCACTCAGCACCACCTCAGTATCAGTACAGAACCATATCAGTATCAGCAGAACACCACCTCATCAGGGCACCATCACCAGTGCAGCAGCAACGCAGCATCAGCGAGGCACCACCTCAGCACCAATGCTGCACCACCTATTACACTGCAAATGCATGTTTTATATGAGGTTAGCAGATAGTGGACAATGTGTTCCTGCAATATTGGATCTGATCTGATTATATTCTAATTCGTTTCAAAATATTTGATTGCATTTCTTCCAATTAATCTGATTCATTCTTGATCCTTATGAGGTTTATAATGGTTATCCCTTACAGGACTATTTTGATCGGGTTTGTTTGTTTCTTAGCATTTATAAATATATTGGCAGGATATTCTTTTTCTTTGCCTAGTCACAATATTTTTGTTTGTTCCTCTTGGAACTTCTCTGGTATTCTTCAAATTAATTTTGCTCTGACTAGTTCCCCATAAGGGATACTCCACTTTAAACTTTTTGTTTGGAAGCTATTCACTTGTAGACCATATTCCCTGCAACTTCTTTTCTGTAGATGAACATCATTAGGACTCCCTCTTGTACTTCTAATCTAAGATATAGGTATGTAGCAAGTTCTACGTCCATGTTGTGAGTACAATTTGGCTGTTTGAAGAGGTGGTTGGCAGCAGCAACCACCTCAGTGCAAGCTACCAACCTCTGCTGCAGATCGCCTTTGACTACAGTGCCTGGGGTTTGGCGAGGCTCAGAACCCAACCCACTGTGAGCAGCAAACCCTGGCTGCACATGACCTTTGGTTGTGCATAGCAGATGTTGACCACAGATGACAAATCATGTTTGTAGCAACCAGGGTTCTCCTCACGCCTAGGCAGTAGTAGTCTCGCAGAGGATGAACGTCTCAACCAAAAGAAACTAATGCGGAGTAGACAAGGCATGTTTGCAATAGATGGAGAGAAGGCTTTGGACCCTTGTGGATCTCTTATCTGGGAATGATTTCCCCTTTTGATATTGCGATGAACTGAAGGTCTAATTTGTATCAAAACTGCAAGTATTGGAGAAAAGAGCCCCATAGTTTTCTGAGTCCCGAGGAGCACCCTAAAAGACATACTGAAGGGTTTGAAACGTGTCAACTGTTTTCTATCCACCACACAATTGTACTAGATATGTGGCACCTCTGAAGCTCATTAGCAACTGAATTTACAAGGATTTGTGATTTTGTTTCTTTGAGCTCAATAGGGACACTGTTTGTTTGTAGCCCTAGAGAGTAATGCATTGAATTGTTGTGCCACAATGCAAGTTCAAAGGGCATTTTTGTTTCTAAATAAGATTTAATTTAAACAGAACCTGAGCTTTAAAGTGGTTTTGTAATATCTGTATGCAATATGATATTTGTTTTATGTAAGTCTATGTGATTTGTTTTTTGTTGTAAATATTGTATCAGTAATATCCCTGTGTATTGAAAAGTTCTACAAATTGTGTTTCCAAATTTATGAATAATATATCCAAAAAAAAGTCTCTTCTTTGTCAAAACACAAAAAGGTAAAATACAAATAAATTTATTTATGGTCATGACAATTGAGGTGTGTGATCATAGTATGTGAATGAAATGAAGAATTGATATCAGTATTGGCATTCATGTTGTGCTTTGATGTTATAGAGGGCCTAGCCTTACTGTTTATGGGCCTAACCCTACATAGTTTTGTAGTTTAGCTATTAACATCAGGAGTTTGTCAAAGGCCTTGGTCTAAGGCCGTGCCCTTCAACCAAGCCACCACAGGGTGCAAACCTGCTGTTGGGTGATAATGCGGGAAGCCAACCCTTGCTATGCATATCCTTGGGCTTTGTGTGACAGATTTTTCCACCTCATTTTTTAAATGGAAACATTTAATTAATCCAACCCATTTTGCTGCCCCATGCTGCACTTGGTCTTTCCTGCTGGGTTTAGCTTACAGCCAGGCCCAGTGACCATCTTGCTGCAGGCTGCTAACCGCTGCTATATATGGCCTTTGACCGTGCGCCTCAGTTTTTTTTAACCAAATTCTTTTCATGGAAAACAAATCTAATATTTTCTCTTTTTTGTTTTAATGACAATTTGCAGTTTTATTGAAAATCATGATTTACTTCACACATTATTTTCTTTTGTTGCTCACCAAATTGCAGTCACAATATTATGATTGTAATTAAAATCATAATTTTATTGCACTGAACCTGCTTTTTTAAAAATGTGTCCTCAATTTGTCTCAATCTGTAGGTATCCCTTAGCACTCTCCTGGGATCAGGCACAACTCATGGTTTCCCCCATGTCTGTGGAAATGTATGTCCACTGCGCGAAAATCACATTAAAAAAAAAACCATTCATGATCTTGGATAAAAATCCCCTTAACAGCTTATCATATTTGATAAAAATTCAAATGTGATTGAAAAGATACGTGATTTTATGAATTGCAATTGTGAAAGGCAAATATTATATATACTTTTTAACCCTTTCAAGCCCACCTAGCAACACTTTTGATTTAGTTTACATTTTTGAAAAAGTTTGCTACTTTTCGGTATTAAAACAAAGAAGGCCTGTCCCACCAAACACTTCTATTATTTAGTTAGGCTGCAGGTACTCAAAGGGTGTGTTTATAACCTTATCACTACCCCTACCCTTCTAAATCAAGGCTCTTTAGTTCCTGCGCAAGTGTCACTTTTTGTCACAGTACAAACAAGGTAAGGTAAAAAATACCACAATACCATCACCAAAACACAAAAAATTGTGAGGAAAGAGAGTGAGCATCTCACGGTAGAACCACCAACGGGGTTATCTGGCTAGCAGATGCCAGTCTACCCACTTATCATCATCGGTTGCTCACTCTCATAGAAGTGGAAAGGAAAAGACAAAAACGGACACGTGGAGGGAAAGGACACACAACATGTACTAATCCTTTTCCTCCTGAACAGATAAATCAAGCTCGATTCCGTGCCCCAGCGAATAATAGATTGCAATCGCTGTTTCAAGTGTACCTCATCACCATTACCCCTGTGAGACAAAGAAAAAGTGCATCTCACACATTAAAATTGCAGAACGCACTGACCACTCCTGTTTTTATTCTGGGTTGTGAGCGCTCCAAATTAAAACGCCCCACATTGAACCAACTTTCATGTGAGACTATATCGCCAACATGTTTTGTTGCTATACTCTAAGAAACTTCATCAGGGCAAAGAGGGGTCCAGCGCTTTTAAAATTCCACTTATATTTAGTTAGACCACTCCTGTTTTTATTCTGGGTTGTGAGCGCTCCAGATTAAAACGCCCCATATTGAACCAACTTTCATGTGAGACTATATCGCCAACATGTTTCGTTGCTATACTCTAAGCAACTTCATCAGGGCAAAGAGGGGTCCAGCGCTTTTAAAATTCCACTTATATTTAGTTAGACCCGAGGGTTGCATATCAACTGCATACCTGCTACCTTACTCAGATGGATAACCGTGTCACCAAGATCACGTATCTTAACCGAAACCCGACACTGGTCAATGTTTCCCAGCCGGCAACACACACTCCGTCACTCAGCCACAGCTCACCTCTTGCGGGGACATGCCGTTGAACATTGAACGGCATGTCCCCGCAAGGGGAGCTGTGGCTGAGTGACGGATTGTGTGTTGCCGGCTGGGAAACCTTGACCAGTGGCGGGTTTCGGTTAAGATACGTGATCTTGGTGACACGGTTATCCATCTGAGTAAGGTAGCAGGTATGCAGTTGATATGCAACCCTCAGGTCTAACTAAATATAAGTGGAATTTTAAAAGAGCTGGACCCCTCTTTGCCCTGATGAAGTTGCTTAGAGTATAGCAACTAAACATGTTGGCGATATAGTCTCACATGAAAGTTGGTTCAATGTGGGGCGTTTTAATTTGGAGCGCTCACAACCCAGAATAAAAACAGGAGTGGTCTAACTAAATATAAGTGGAATTTTAAAAGCGCTGGACCCCTTTGCCCTGATGAAGTTGCTTAGAGTATAGCAACGAAACATGTTGGTGATATAGTCTCACATGAAAGTTGGTTCAATGTGGGGCGTTTTAATTTGGAGCGCTCACAACCCAGAATAAAAACAGGAGTGGTCTAACTAAAAATAAGTGGAATTTTAAAAGCGAGGGACCCCTTTGACCTGATGAAGTTGCTTAGAGTATAGCAACGAAACATGTTGGCGATATAGTCTCACATGAAAGTTGGTTCAATGTGGGGCGTTTTAATTTGGAGCGCTCACAACCCAGAATAAAAACAGGAGTGGTCAGTGAGTTCTGCAATTTTAATGTGTGAGATGCACTTTTTCTTTGTCTCACAGGGGTTATGGTGATGAGGTACACTTAAAACAGCGATTGCAATCTATTATTCGCTGGGGCACGGAATCGAGCTTGATTTATCTGTTCAGGAGGAAAAGGATTAGTACATGTTGTGTGTCCTTTCCCTCCACGTGTCCGTTTTTGTCTTTTCCTTTCCACTTCTATGAGAGTGAGCAACCGATGATGATAAGTGGGTACACTGGCATCTGCTAGCCAGATAACCCCATTGGTGGTTCTACCGTGAGGTGCTCACTCTCTTTCCTCACAATTTTTTGTGTTTGGTGTTTGGTGTTTGGTGAATCAGAGCATCAGCTTGCTCTGATTCTCTATAAGCGCTGGGATGCCTCTGGGTAACCGTGCGCGGTACAAAATTCGTTAATAATAATAATAATAATAATGGTATTGTGGTATTTTTTACCTTACCTTGTTTGTACTGCGACAAAAAGTGACACTTGCGCAGGAACTAAAAAGCCTTGATTTAGAAGGGTAGGGGTAGTGATAAGGTTATAAACACACCCTTTGAGTACCTGCAGCCTAACTAAATAATAGAAGTGTTTGGTGGGACAGGCCTTCTTTGTTTTGATACATTTTGAGTGGGGAGGTGGCCTGTACCTCTATTCCCCTGATACTTTTCGGTATTGACAAGCTGCACTTTTGTGGAAGCTTACAATTTTGTGCTGAGTCCAGTACCACACATAACCAAACACTGGCCAAGGCAAAATATATAAAAATAATACATATTTGTTAATAATTGATGCAATATTTTTGCAAAATTAAATAATGAATATGTACTATGTATATACATATATACATATATGTATATATATATACATATATATATATATATATATATATATATATATATATATATATATATATATATATATATATATATATATACATACATATATATATATATATATATATATATATACATATACATATATATATATGTATATATACATATACATATACATATATATATATATGTATATATACATATACATATACATATATTTATATTTTAAATATAATATACATTTAATATATTTTAAATATTTAAACTATTAAACTAACTCAAATTAACATTTTTCTATATATACTTCCATTATTTTCTTTGGGATGGTGTTGCAGTACAGTGGTTGAACATTTGTTTGTTGGACTTACTGCAAAATCATGTTACTACAAAAATGCAGTTTGTGAATACCGAAATGTAGTAGACTTATTTAAGAGTGCAGTTTGTGAATCAGGTCCTTATATCTCCACAACTACTGAATGGGTTCACACTAAACCAAAGAAAGCACACTTTCTGAGTAAAGTTTCTGCGTTGATGGCAGGTTTGGGATACATTTATTCAGTAGTGTGTGCTGTAAGCAGGAACAACATTTCCAATGGAAGCTAAAATGGGAAAATGCAATTTTGACCCCTTAAACTTTCCTTCAGCCTATAGGGATGTTAATGGACGAAAATTGGCATGCTAAACCGTAGCTGACTACCCCCAAGCAAATGTCAACTTCAGTCTAAATCCACCCATGGGGGTCAAAAGTTATCAGCAAACCAAAACATCTTTTCAATGGAAAGTGAGTCTAAACTCTATCTATCTATCTATCTATCTATCTATCTATCTATCTATCTATCTATCTATCTATCTATCTATCTATCTATCTATCTATCTATCTATCTATCTATCTATCTATCTATCTATCTATCTATCTGTCTGTCTGTCTGTCTGTCTGTCTGTCTGTCTCTCAGTTTGTCTGTCTACATACAGTATGCAACAGTCAAGCTCCAGTTTAGCACTCTAGTCCTAACTCTCATGAGAAAAAACACTATTTACTGCATGTTACAATTACAATAGCCATCTTACTCTTCAGTGGGATTTTATTTATTGAACGAACTAAACCACCCATTTCATGATGTTGGTTAAATGCCTTTTGTCAGAAGAAATTCTCAAGAAAAACATGCCATGTCATAAAGCATAATGCCAAGCTAGACAATCATATTTGTTACATTCTCCGAAGTATCTGGAAAGGGCAGCGGTAGTTATTGAAATCTAAAACAAAAATTATATAAGATAAAATAAACTTCGATATAAAATAGGGTGGCTATATTTATATATGTTTGTCAATCCAAGGTTTTAGGCTTAAAATAAAAATATGATTTCCATAGGTGCCACTCTCTATGCAACTCCACTCTATATCCCTCCACTCGCAAACACTCTACGATATGTTACTCTCTGGCATTCCACTCCACTTCACGCCACTCTACTCTACAACATGTGACTCCACTCTATGGCACGAGACATTACTCCACTCTGTGACACCCCACTCCACGCCACTCCACTCTGCGCCCCTCCACTGTTAAGACACTGTACGACACACCACTCTATGAGATGTCACTCTATTCCACTCTATTGGTGCTACTGGAGGGACAGATGCAGCAGGTGGTGGTAGAGATACTGATGATGTGGAGGAAGTTAAAGATATTGCAGTAGCTGAAGAAGTAGCCACTGCCAATGTTCCTTCTTTGGCCTCTTCCAACTCCTTCTGATGCCTTCTTTCGGCCTGTGCCAACCTGGTTGATTGGATTGCCTGCAGGCGTTTCCTCATTCACGCCCTACTAAATGATTACTATTTGATGCTCTCAAAGAAAATGAACTTATTGCAGAGGTTGCAGATTACCAGTTTGGAATTCAGCTTTTTCCTCAAGGTGGCAATGAGAAAAACTACCACACAATCTTATCCTTCCTTTTCTTTCTCCACTCCACCTCCCACTCCTTATCTTGCATTCTCTGCTCCACCTCTCCTTTCTCTTCTTCCAGCAGGACAGGATTTTCCTTTTGACCCATTGCAGTTCTGCAAACCTCAAAGGTGGCTTCTGAAGTCAAGATTTTATCTATTGGAAAGACAACAACCTTCACCTTTGAAGATCTCAATAAAAATGGGGAAAAGGGATGTACATTTCCTATTACCTTCAATAGACAGAGTTCGAATCCAATGAAATACTGCTCAACAAAAGCAACATACCGCTGTAGTATCTCGACACTGTCACCATACCTGATAAGTTCACAATCACAACCTATAGGTTGACTATTAACACATATATGATTAAAAAAACATACCTAGCCATCAAACCCCAAATCTATAATTTAAATATAATATAATAATTTGGTGTAACTTGCTTTTCAAACATTTACAAAGGTACCTCAAAAGAACTGTGGTACCAAAAAAATAAAACAAACATATTTAATACCATAATTGAAAACTTTATATGGTTAAAAACAAAAATACGAATTCTATGAAAAAAACAAAGGATTCTGAATAGTTATTGGTAGGAAACCTTCATTTATTATTTCTATAGAAAAACAACTGAAAATGCACAAATCTTAAAAATAACTATGTTATAGTTATAACAGTCTAGTTATAACCTAATGTTAGAATTTACTTCCCAACCTAAAATTACTATAAATCATGCACCTCTGTACAGAGTGTTACGACTCGCTATCCAGACTAAATTACCTATAACTCGTGCCTTACACCTGCACCTCTTATATCCAACTGCATCACTTTTAGCATGTTTCGTCATAGCATTGATAGGAACACCCATGACATTTGAAATAACATAATTGATGTGAGGACTGCGCATGGGAGAGGGCTGTGGTATAGTTCATTTATGATGTTGCTTTTAGATAACTGATTGTGGAAAGACTGTCATGACAGGTACATTCATATGAAGTTTTCATACACAGAACATGTGAGAATATATATTCACTGAAAAAACCATAGGTTTCAGACATGTCATAGTTAGGAATTAGCATTTAAAAAACCTTAGAAATTCACTAAAAAAACATAGGTTTTAGGGATGTTATAGCTAGCTGGACATTTCACTCGTACAAAACCATTGAAATTCCTCTGTTATAGTTAGTTGTACTAACTATAACTCGCGCGCCCGCAATCCACTGCGGATGATATCACATATCACATCGTTCATGACATGGTCAGTGACATCACTGAGGACATCAGTGATGACATCTCAAATGACATCACTGATGACATCATCGAGTGAATGTGGTTTGGTTCAATATTTAAATATGTATTATATATATGGCAATCTGCATTGAAGAATGAGTGGAAATATAAGTGTCTGGATGGAGGATTTACTAGCAGTGTGATTGACTGTTTAAATACCTAATTTAAAGTATCTCACTAAATATATGGGATAATGATTAAACTGTGTCAATATCTGTATCACTCTGTCTCTTGTTGTGTAAACTACTGCATAAGTTGGTTACTAGCTATGTAAAAATCTATATTAGTTAATGATTAGTTAAGTGAGTATTTGTAAGGGAGAGTGAATGTGTGTGTAGTTGGGTGGGAGGTGTATGACTGTCCAAAGATGTGTAAATAGTTGATTTAATAGGCATATGAGGTTAAGAGTGTATGTCTTTATGGGTGTAGTGATGAGTAAATATATTTCTCAATGATACATGTCCAACAAAGTAGAAATATAAAAGGCAGTGCATGTGACAGTTGTTGTATATACATAAGTATACATAAGACTCTGTGATTGTATGAGTGACTATATTTATTTTATTTATTTAGTGTGTTTTCTATAGCGCGCAGCTACCCCAACGGGGTGTCCCGGCGCTTCAGCAGCTGTGCAGGATCTTACTCGATTGAGGGGAACATTAACAGAAGAGAAGAGTTTTTAGTGCTCTACGGAAGGGTAGTTCATCTTTTATTATACGAACAGAGATAGGCAGTTTGTTGCATAGGGCAGAGGCGTTGACCTGAAAAGTTTTGCCCCCTGAACGAGCTCTTTTGTATCTAGGAGTAGACAGCAAGTGTTGAGAGCTAGAACGGAGACTCCTAGCATTGCTATAGGGCTGGAGACAGGAGGACAAGTAGACGCATCCTTTACCCCTGAGTGACCGATGGGCTAGGATAAGGGCCTTAAATTCAGCTCTTCTTTGAATCGGTCGCCAATGCAGTGCCCGTCGGTGGGGAGAAATGTGCTCTCGCAGGGAGATACCAGAAACTAACTGAACTGCTGCGTTTTGGACCATCTGAAGCCTATCTAAGAGGCCAGAGGCCAGCCCCAAGTAAAGACCATTCTCATAGTTCAAATGCGAGGTGATAAGGGCCTGAACAATCGTTTTCCTGGTGTTGGAGGGGAGAAAATTAATAAATCTCTTAATGTATATATGCATAAGTGTATACTTGTAATAGTGATTTTATAACACACTAAGTATGAGTTACTATCTATAGGAATAGATGAAGTGTAGTTTGTATAAGTGTGTAACTGACTAAATGTAAGTATGATCGATTGTTTGCATAAGTGAGTAGGATGACTGCACAAGTGAATATGGATGTGTGCTTGTGTGTAATGTAGATATAGGTCTATAAGTATATTTGATAGTGTTCTATTGATCATTGACAACATGTATGAGTGAATCTATAGGTAAGTGATTAGATGTATGTGTGTAGATATAAGAATCACTGAATGGGTTTTTAGAAACTTGTATTGGTGTGTCAATGGATTCAAATATGGTACTCTGTATTTTACAGTGAGACATGAAAGGTTATACTAGTGTAGGATGAGGTGTATCTGATTGTCACATGGATGATGGCATCAGTGATGTCATTTGAGATGTGAGCAGGTGACCTCTGACCCTGCTCCAGGGACCGTGTCGCTCCCCTCACGCCCACAGCACCCCGTGAGCGCTCTCCCGCCCGCTGCTGCCGCTCCTAGGGTTCAAGACCCCTGTGCCTCGCTCCATGCCTCTGGGGTCTTTTTTCTACTGTTGGTTATTGTTATTGGTTATTGTGCTGTTCCATTTTTACCGCTGACTTTCCCGTTGTTGTTTCTCTCCGGCCCCCCTTCCCTCCCCCTTTTGCCTTCTGTGTCCTCCGTTCCCGCCGCTTCACCCGCGGCCACGCCCGTCGCCGCCCCGCTCCCAGCTGCTCCTCCCTCCCTCCTCTAAGGAGATCACTGCCGGACGCCAGGGGTGACATCCCACCTTGCTCCAGGGACCGGATCGCTCCCCTGATGCCCACAGCACCCTGTGAGCTCTCTCCCGCCCGCTGCTGCCGCTCCTAGGGTTCAAGACCCTTGTGCCTCGCTCCACGCCTCTGTGGTCTGTTTTCCACTGTTGGTTATTGTTATTAGTTATGGTGCTGTTCCATTTTTACCGCTGGCTTTCCTGTTGTTGTTTCTCTCTGGCCCCCCCTCCCTCCTCCTTTTGCCTTCTGTGTCCTCCGTTCCCGGCGCTTCGCCCGCGGCCACGCCTCCTCGCCACCCCGCTCCCAGCTGCTGCTCCCTCCATCCTCTCCTGTATGTCGCCCGTCGTCCGGACGTGCGCAGCGGCTGCGCCGAAGGCAAGCCGGTCTGCGCCCAGCGCCAAAACCCCTGGACAGTGAGACTGCCGCGACACCACACTGCCCCAAAACTCCAGCACCCTCCACGCACTCAACGTCGGACCAGATCACTCCTGCCTCCGGGCCACTCCGAAGAACACCCAAGGGTCCTTCTCCTGCCGGAACTGCAGCTTCAAAAAACGTGTTCCTAATGGTACATTAGTTGCATTCCTTTTGGGCACACTATTTTAAATTAGGACTCGACAATTTCCATTGCGTTTTATGTTTCTTATTTTATTAGTATTGTTCGCAATTGTTCATGGTTATTCATAAATTAAATTAGTAAATCATTCCATTTCTTATTTCATTATTCATTCTTTCGTGATGTCATAAGTTTATGTTTGGCTCCAACGCATTTCGGGCATTCATAAGCCCTTCCTCAGGGAGCATCACTGTAAATATGAATTATAAACGCAGTCAGAGACTATAATATGAAAATGAAATTAAACATAAACATAGGCATAAGCAATAAACATAAATATTATCATATCATGCAGTTCATACTATCCACATGTGCTCTCGGAAAACTAACAGACACATGCATCAATATTCCTTAATTGCGAAAAATAAGGAATCGCAATTAAGCAATTGCAAACTGCAATGCATCAAGAAATCACTATAAAAATAGCGATTTCTTAAAATTCCTAAATTGCGATTCTCTAATTGAGAATCGCAATTAAGGAATACTTCCCCATCCATTCCTATGGGCCTAGAGGCCCATAGGAATGAATGGAAAGACATTCTTAATTTGCAATTCACCCTTCAAAATTCGCAAATTAAGAATGCAATTTCAAGGGTGCAGGGGTGTCCAAAGGACACCCTGTTGCACCCCTGAAATCTGCTTTGGAGTACATTTTGCACACTCACATGCCCAAAGGGCATGTGTGTGTGTAAAATGGAACTTTGAAAAATGCACTTTAGTGCATTTTTCAAAGTTTTCGCAAATTACCATGAAAGTCAACTTCATGGTAATTTGCTCCCCTTATTTGCGAATTCGCAAATTTTTAAAGTTTGATGCATTGCATTTAAGGAATCTCAATTTGAGATTCCTTAAATGCAATCGCAATTTTGCGATTTCTTAAATTGCGAAAATAACAAAAATGTTAATGCATCCCAAAAATGGGAATTGCATTCGCAAACGGCCGAATTTTGCGATTCGCACCATTTGCGAATGCAATTGCCTTTGATGCATGTGGCTGTAATTGTATAAGTGTCATCAGGTGAAAACAGTGAGGTGTAAAAACAGTGCCCGTGAAAACGCCGTATGAGTGACAAGGCCATTCAATAAGAAGTGATCTAATGTGCCAATCAAGCGAAAAACGCACATACGATGTCTAAATCAATGCTGCTTCGAATTCCTAAATGCAAGGGAAAATTAGCAACAGTTATAGTCGCATGAAAAGTAAATACAGTCGGAGTCACATGCAAAATGAAAAAGTAACCAAGTTCGTTGCCGAGATTCGTCACTCACCAAGTGAGTATGTAGATTCAGCAAATATAGGCGAACAGTTTCCCCGAGACGTGCGGGCACGTCTTCGTATCGTTCGAAACAAAAGCTGATAGTGGAGAAATAGCTTCAGCGTCATGTGATACGGATGTATTGATGAAGACTGAAAATAGACTACGGGATTGGGCTGCGGTTGCTATAAACGGGCGGTTACTATGAACAGATAAATGAAGGCTCAAAACAGATGAAACTGAGCATTAATAATGGAAAAACCTAATCGCGCGGAATCAGTGCGAGAAATAAAATAAAATGAACAATAAAGTTTGAAAATAAAACAGGAATAAAATATTGCGATAGTGCGTGGAGGATAACGAAAATACTCGTGTAGTGAAACTGACTCATAAAGGGTGGTGTAAATGATGGTTGATGTGCATGATATGGTAAAACTATTGAAAACAATTGTAGTAACAGTGATGTGGTCAACTAAATACCACACAGTAAAACACCTCAATTGACCAAGAACATGGGCACTACTGGCAATCCTTGCAGAATCTTATCATGCATGCTCATAGATAACAAGCAAATTCAATGCGGTCATTAAGACCATGCGGTTTGGTAGAATTTATTCTTTGAATCCAAAAGTTCTCTCTTTGTAGTAAATGTTTGTTATTGTCCCTTCCCTCCTTTTTTCAATATGTTCCAACACGATGAACTTCAATTGTGAGATGTTATGGTGTTCTTCAACGAAATGATGCGCAACGGAAGATTTCATGTTGCGTGTGCGTATGTTTGATTTGTGTTCCATAATGCGTGTCTTCTTTATTTTTCTTTCAGTCTTGCCCACGTACACTTTTCCGCATGGGCATTTCAATAAGTAGATTACGTTGGTTGTGTCGCAAGTAGCTGTGACTTTTAATTTGATGTTGAAACCCTTCACCGGGTGTGATATGACGTTTCCACTCATGATATTATTACAATTGTCGCAATTGAGGCGAGGTTTTGTACCTTAACATGAAAATGTTTCCATTGTTTTTTGTTTGAGTATTTCTCCCAAATTTCTACCCCTTGTGTGGCCAAATAATGGTGGTAGTGAAAAGATTCAGTTGAAATCTGGTTCTAAGTTTAAAATTGACCAATGTTTCCTGATATTTTTTTTGAAACGTGTGCTTGATGTATAAAATTTAGATACTGCTACAACTCTTTGGTTGTCTGCTTTCTGATGTTCTTTTAGTAGGTCAGTTCTATTTTTATTCATGGTGCGTTCTTTTGCTTCCTTAATGGTTTGTTCTGAGTAACCTCTATCCAAGAATCTAGCACCCATTTCATCCAATCTTTGTTCAACTTTAAGGTGATATGATGTTATCCTCTTCACCCTTGTCATTTGTGAAAATGGAAGATGTTTTTTGAGGGACATTTGGTGGAAACTGGAATGATGTAACATGTTGTTGTGATCTGTTGGTTTGTGGTAGACATCCGATTCCAAACTCTGTCAGTGTCACTTCAACATCCAAAAATGTTACTTTTTCTTTAGAAATTTCCCAAGTCAATTGAACCCTTTCATCCACGGAGTTGAGAAAAATTAAGGATGATTCCAATTTCTCAGCTGTGTTCCTCCAAACAATGAAGATATCATCAATGTACCGAACTATTAGTTTGATGTTGTCATGCCATTCCTTTTTTGAAAGAATGTGCCGTTCCTCATACTCCTTCATGAAGATGTTGGCATATGCCGGCGCGGCGCAATTGCCCATGGATGTACCCACAAGCTGTTGGTACCATTCCTCATTGTACTTAAAGGCAAGCCTGTCTGCGCCCATCCGTGCCTGGACCGTGCCCAGCGCCAGAACCCCTGGACCGCGAGGCTGCCGCTACACCACACCGCACTTCGACTCCAGCACCCTCCACGCACTCAACGTCGGACCAAATCACTCCTGCCACCGGGCCACTCCAAAGAACACCCAAGGGCCCTTCTCCTGCTGGAACTCCAGCTTCACCAGCATCTGGCCCACCAAACCATCAACCAGAGAACCCAACCACCGCCGATGTATCCTCCTCAACACCCGCTCCGCTCGCAAGCACGCCATCGAACTCTGGGACCTCTTAGACTCAACCACCCCGGACGTTGCCTTCCTGACGGAGACCTGGCTGAACGCCACCTCGGCACCCGACATCGCCATAGCCATCTCTGAGGGCTTCAAGATCTCCCGTAGAGACCGCACTAACAGAGTGGGAGGGGGAATCTCCATCATCCACAAGGGCACCCTCAGAGTCTCGACCAACACCGACGACACCCTCACCACCGCCAAGCACATGCACTTCCAAATCCACACCGACCCCAAAACCACCCTCAGAGGAACACTCGTCTACAAACCACCCGGACCACGACTACAGTTCAGTGGCACCTACGCCGACCTCGTTAGCACCCACGCCCTCGGCTCCACGGACTACATCCTCCTCGGGGACCTGAACTTCCACCTCGAGAACAACAATGACGGCAACACCACCGCCCTGATCGACAACCTCGCCAACCTCGGACTCACACAGCTCATGACGACACCCACCCACGCTGCCGGACACACACTGGACCCCATCGTCTCCGCAAGTCCCCACTTCCCCTTTAACCACACCACCGAACCCCACTGGAACGACCACAGATGCGTCCACTTCACCTTCAGGAAACCCACCACACACCACCGCACCCAACAGTTGTCACGCCCCCGCTGGGGCAAGGTCAACGAGGACCAACTGACCATCACCCTCGCCCTTAGTCTACCCAACGACCCCACTGACCCCGATGCCGCCGCCATCAACCTCAACCAATGGATCAACGACTGCGCCAACACCCTCGCCCCACTCAAGACCTCAACAACCTATCACACCAACAAGAAAGCCGCATGGTTCACCGAAGACCTCCAGACCTCCAAACACACCTGTCGGAAGCTGGAGAAGAGATGGCTGCGCGACCGAACTCGACAATCACACAGCCCACAAAAACGCCACCCGAAGACACCACCAACTCATCAGGACCGCTAAGAGGACCCCCTTCAAGAACGGCCTTGACAACATCGCAAACTACTCTAAAGAGCTCTTCAGCATCATGAAAGAACTCTCCAAACCCAGTTCCAACACCAACGACATCCCACCTTCACAAGACCTGTGCGATTCACTGGCCACCTTCTTTCACCGCAAGATCACTGACATCCATGACATCTTCAACTCCGACACCCCCACATCCACCGCCGACACCACCCCGCGACGTCCACCCGCACCAGTCGCCTGACCGCCTAGTCCAACATCAGCGATGAAGACACCATCAAGACCATGAACTCCATCCACTCCGGATCCCCATTGGACCCATGCCCCCACCACGTCTTCAACAAAGCCGGCACAGTCATCGCACCCCATCTCCGAAAAACCATCAACACCTCCTTCGAGACAGCTACCTTCCTGGAGAGCTGGAAACACGCCGAGATCAACGCCCTATTGAAGAAACCCAAGGCAGATCCATAGGACCTCAAGAACTTCCAGCCCATCTCCCTGCTCCCATTCCCGGCGAAAGTCACAGAGAAGATTGTCAACAGACAGCTGACCCGATACCTCGAAGACAACAGCATCCCGGACCCATCCCAGTCCGGCTTCCGCAGCAACCACAGCACCAAGACAGCCCTCATCGCCGCCACCGACGACATCAGGATCCTGATGGACAAAGGAGAAAAAGCCACCCTCATCCTTCTGGACGTATCCGCAGCCTTCGACACGGTCTGACACCGCATCCTAACAGCACGCCTCCATGACGCAGGTATCCAAGAGAAGGCCCTGGCACGGACCACATCCTTCCTCTCCGGCAGAACCCAAAGCGTCCGCCTCCCACCCTTCCGCTCCAAGACCACCGAGATCATCTGTGGCGTCCCACAGGGATCCTCTCTCAGCCCGACGCTGTTCAATATCTACATGGCATTGCTCGCCCACTTCGCACGACGACATAACCTCAACATCATCTCTTATGCTGACGACACCCAGCTGATCATATCCCTCACTGAAGACCCCACACCGCCAAAGACAATCTCCACAGAGGAATGAAGGCTGTCGCCGAATAGATGAAGAAGAGCAAACTGAAACTGAACTCAGACAAGATGGAGGTCCTCATCCTCGGCTCCACCCCCTCAGCCTGGGACGACTCCGACACACCGAACACGCACGCAACCTGGGGATCATCCTCTACTCCGCCCTCTCCATGACCAAGCAAGTCAACGCCGTCTCTGCGTCCTGTTTCAACACCCTCCGAATGCTCCAGCAGAATCTTCAAATGGATCCCCCACGACACGAGAAAGACCGTCCCCCACGCCCTCGTTAACAGCAGACTGATCTACGGGAACGCCCTATACGCAGGAACAACAACAAAGCTCCTGAGACGGCTCCAATGCATCCAGAACGCCGCGGCCCGACTGATCCTCGATGTCGCACGACGCAGCCACATCACCCCCCACCTGAGAGACCTGCACTGGCTCCCCGTCGACAAGAGGATCACCTTCAAGCTCCTCATCCACGCACACAAGGCCCTCCACAACACCGGACCAGCATACCTCAACGACCGACTCAGCTTCTACACCCCCACCCGCAGCCTCCGCTCTGCCAGCCATGCCCTCGCCACAGTTCCCTGCATCCGGAAAACCACCGCCGGCGGCAGATCCTTCTCTTACCTCACCGCCAAGACCTCACCGCCAAGACCTGGAACACTCTCCCTACCGACCTAAGACAGACCCAGTGAAGTAGTGTGGCTCACTGGTTAGAGGCGGCAGACCCGAGAGCAGAGGACGGCCCGGGACCAGGGTTCGATTCCCGGCGCGGCAGGTTTCTGGACCAGGGTCAGCGGACTCGATAATTCTCTCGCCCCGGTGCCCACTCTGATCAGCGATCACACTCGGCAACTCTGGGCATTAGCTTGCCTCATCTTCACTAACGGCCCCACCAGACCGCCGGGGATGCCTGGTCTCACCCTGGAGATACCCATTAAGGGACCATCTCTCAGGGAAGCCAGGAAGGGTTTCGCAGCGGTCAAAGCGCCTTGGGACCCTACGGGTAAGTAGTGCGCTATATAAATGCCTATACATTTACATTTACATTTACATTTACCCAGGACATGCCGACCTTTAGAAGACTTCTCAAGACCTGTCTCTTCGATCAGTAGCAGCCCCCCCAGGTGCCTTGAGACCCTCACAGGTATGTAGCGCGCTTTACAAATGTTTGTTTATGTTTATCAGTGATGTCACTGACCATGTCATGAATGATGTAATGTGTGACATCATCAGCAGTGGATTGCGGGTTCCCGAGTTATAGTTAGTACAACTAACTATAACGGAGGAATTTCAATGGTTTTGTACTAGTGAAATGTCCAGTTAACTATAACATTCCTAAAACCTATGGTTTTTTCAGTGAATTTCTAAGGTTTTTTAAATGCTAATTCTTAACTATAACATGTCTGAAACCTATGGTTTTTTCAGTGAATTTCAAAGGTTTTTAAAAGGATAATTTTTAAATATATTTCTTGTTCTATTTTTTTTATTTTCTTTAACTACATTTTTTATATTTTCTTGTTAAATAAAAAGAATGTTTATTTTATTTTATATTTTGTTACATATACTTATATTAATTTTTTTTCATTTTTTTTTTTTGGAGTCACGCACCCAAGCGCACCCTTCTCGTTCACTGGGCGGAACGTGTCCGCCATTTTTGGATTGATGTGTAGGATCCGCGTACGGTATGCGACGAGTACGACTTTCCCAATGCGGACTCTATGCGACTGGTACGCGACTTGTAGCGCATACACGACATGTACGTATTACGCTACGCGATGTTCGGACGGGGTGGGTGCACGAATCCCGCGAAATTTTTTAATGCCCAAAAACGTATATAAGTATATTTAATATCAATATTAAGACAAGACATTATCTGAGCTAATCATAAAAATATTAATCTTAAACTTTCAATGAAGTTACATTACTTTAAAATGCAATTTCCCGAAGTCTCGCTGGGTGAGAGCTGCGTGTGCGCATCCTACGTGGACCCCAAGTGACCAGAAAAAAAGAGATTTGATTAGTTCATAACACTACCTATTCTAAGTATTGAAGGACCCCACCCATTTCATCACTCTTCTTAGACCTTCCTAGGGAGAAGACCTCTTTTAACCCCTTAAGCGCTGCCGTCGGCCAACGGTCGTCGCGTGCACTACCTTGGTAGTGCTGCGCACGTCCGTTGGCCGACACGGCCCCACCCGTTATTTGAGCGTTCAGCACTGGGCGCTGAACGTTCGACGCTCTAAACGGGTTAAGAAGACTATTTTTTGGAGATTGCAGACCTGGTTGTGCTCTTACTATCAAGAATGGGTTCATAACAACAATCTTCAGATTCTGAAAACTCTCATCAAGAAGAATTTGTTTCAGAACCACCACACCCCAAAAAGTATGAGTCTATTGTCTGGAAATATTTTACTTATCCAGAGGGACTTAAAAAAGTCAATGCCACAAAGGTAACGTGCAAAATTTGCAAGTCAGTTCTATCTCGTGGAGACCCCAACAAGAAATATTCTTGTGGAACTGCAAGCATGCTTAAACATCTGCAATGCATGCATCCAGTAAATCTTGCAAGAGAGGAATGCAGAAGACTGCAGCAGGGTGTACCACCAGCACCGCAAGGTCCAAGCACTTGGGGCATCCAGTTCAACATCCAATTTGATCATACGGCCTCACCTGACTAACGCAAAAATTCATTGCGTGAAATGCAATAGATTGCTGTGCTACGGGGAGCAATCTGTTGATTTAGTTTGCAGGGCACTGGATAACTATCACTGTTAGTTTGTTTTTTTTGCCCTAAAGTTCATTGTTTTGTTCATCCCGTTGAGTTTTTTTTCATTTTACAAAAAAAACAAAAACATTTTTTTTTAAATTTAAAAACCCCCCAAAAATATAAAGCAACAAAAAAAAAGTTATTTTGAGAACTCACTACTCTGGTTAAAAAAAGACCTAAATGTGTATGCTAGTGTGTGAAAGTTTACATGAATATATGTGTAGTGCATAATTGACTGAAAGAAAGCATTTGTGGTGAATGGTGATTGGATAAGTGCAGAACTATAAGGAAGTGCTGCAGCATTATACTGTAAAGTGTTTAGCTACAGAGTGCTGTGGTTCTTCTGAAGAATAGGGATGTAACATATGTACATAAATATGTTGCAAGTCTGTGCTTCCCTCTGCACAGCTGCTTAAATTGCAGTCATGTGGTGACACAGGCACCTTTGCACCATGGTGCAAGGATGTCTGTGTCGTGCGGAGATTGTTTTGTGCAGGAAGGGGCACCTTCCTGCACAAAAGCAATCAGTAAAGGCATTTTTCTTCTTCATTATATGCTGTGCATTGTAGCATATATTGAAAGAGAAAAAAGAAGAGAAGTGGAAACAATTCTCCTTGTTGTGCCTTGCTACACCAATTGGAGGATGGTACAGCATTCACACACATGTCCAGATTTATGATTTTTGATAAAACTGGAGATGTGTCTTGTTCTATGAGTGTTCTGTGCAAACACCCACAATAAACACACGGGCTCTTTTTAAAGCCACCTAAGAAGTAAACACAAAAGCTTGATGTATAGCTAAAAAATGTTTTGTGATTTTTTGCTTGGAGTCCGGCACCCAACGCGTCAGAGTCGTGCACCGAACGCTTAGAAGTCGTGCACCAAACGCGTTGGAGTCATGCACCCTAAAGATTATGAGTCATGCATGCAATGCATGCACACCAGGGGGCCCCACTGATCGCCGCGCTGGGTGCCCGACTTCTAATTTTACCATAAAAAAAATAGCCTCTAACACTGATTTGAAATCAGTGTTAGGGGCTATTTTTTTATGCAGCTCCCCATGTGGAAAAGCAATATGGTTTGGATTTGCTCTCTCTTTCAAAATCCAAACCAAGTTTGCTATGGGAGGGCGGGAGCCGCGAGACTCCCGCCATCTCATAGCAAACAGCAGTGTCTCCGGGTGGGCACCCCGGGACACTGCAGGAGCCGGCCCTGAGGGGTGGCGGTACCCAGGGCCCTTGAGGGCTCCAGGAGATGGCCAGGCAGCCCTCCTTCCACAATACAGAAAGCCCCGGGGGGTCGTGGTCCCCGGGGCTTGGGGGGGGGTGATTGAGGCCCCCCACCACTAATTTTGCAGGGGGGGCCTAGGAGCCCCCAACCATTTATGTTATATCCCCTGGGGTGGCGGTCCCCGGGGATACATTTTGAAATTTTGAAATTTTGCCCCTGGGATTTGGCCCCTCGGGGGCTAATTATAATAGAAGCCCTGTTATATATATATATTTTTTACGGCAGGATCCGCGCACCTACAGTTTAAAAAAATAAATAAATATTTGTGCCCTGGGGTCCCCTAAACAGGTCTAGAGGATCAGGATATTTCTACCCTGCCACTTTATACGTTTTGCACACTTGTTCCACTGACTTCTTCAAAATTGCTTCTAACGAGGCACAAAATGGCTGCCTATAGTTCCTGGTTTCGAATGTTGAAAATCACTTAACAGCCAATTAGCATTAAGCGCGTGATCGAAAGGGTGCGCTTATGATACGCTCATGGGGCGCTCAGGGTGCGCGGATCCACGGCGGCCATAGATATGTAAATGATTTTAACTGTCATTTTCTCAGGAACTACTGAACAGATTGACACCATTTAAGCAAAAGGCACGAGTCTGAACTGAGAACTACCTCTATGCCAAATTTGGTGTGTAATTCTGTTCCCCCATTCGGGCTATAGCTACGTCAAAAGGTCCTATGGAAAATTGCATGGGGAAAACATGTTTTGGGACCCCCCTTTTTTCTCGGCCCCCGCTACACAAATTTTACCGGAACTTTCAGGATAGGAGCGGAACAGGACCTAATAATTAGTTTGGAAAATTTCGCGAAGATTTATCAACCGGCGCTAAAGTTATTCCAAATAGAATGTTGCAGATTTCCTATGGTCGATTGGTAAAATGAGTTCTAATATGTCTGATAATATTAAAATCTGTTATGACCGTGTTTATTTATTAGAGGGGTTAAGCATTATATGCAGCACTGGAAATGAGGAGGATCCATACGGATCAGCAGCTATTATTGAGGCTGATCCAGGATCCAGCCTGACCTCTGTGAAATGTACTGACTTCGTCCCAGTGCAATTTGCTGACACCCAGACAGATTTGGCAGGCTGTTTTTTGCGACCAGAGCTGCAACCTGTAGGGGAGAGGGAGGGTTCTTGTTTCGTATTAAAGCTGGGACCAGCAGTGACCTCCAGTTAGTGCTTACTTTGTAAAAAATGTTTTTTAAAAAATGCCAGGGCTTGGCTTTTGTCAGGAGCCCTCTGCATCTTGTACTACCCATTGCCCCTGCCATCTCTGCCAGTGACAGACTAACACAACTACTAAGCATTACACTCCTACAAGTGTGACAATTCAGACTTTTCCAGGACCCCCAAAACTATAAGAATGGCTTTGGCAGCAGGTATTAGCCATTTTTAATGTATATTGAATTGATAAACATCTGCTGTAATGCTCATCTGCGAATTAGACCGATAGTGCCACCATGTGGCAGACTGTCATAAGCACCAGTGTTGCAATTAAGTGTTGATGCTGAGCATTGGAAACAACCGGCTCAAATTGTTTAATAGGAATTTATAAAGCGCTCGTACACCCGAGGGTTTCATGGCGCTGATAGCTGAAATTAAGCACGGCCGTCAGGCCTTTTGTTCGAGTTTCATCCTGGCGGGGCTAGCCGGAGCTTAACACATTGACTCCAGAAAATAAAGATATTTATCTTGTCAATTCCGAAGTGCTTTAGCTAAGCTATGATTTGGAAAGCAGGTGTTTGAGTTCCTAAAGTTCTAATGTAAGATATAAGCAGTTGATGTAAGAAGGTCATATGTCTGGCTTCATTAGTAATTGCACTAATAACCATGTAATATAGCTTTTACTAATACATCATTATTACTACCCAAATGAACATTTTTAGCAACATTAGAATCACGAAATATAGAGGGAAAAATATGATTCTATACTTCTGCCTTGCAATTTTCAGTCAGCTCCTTGATGCCAGTTCATAGTTTACTGAATTGAATTTAAAGGGATATAATTTTACAAGCACAGCAAACACAAGTATCTCTGCAGCAAAAGCAGTCACCCACTGAGTTGTCCACATAAAATACAAATGTGTTATATTGTGCTTTGCAGAAGGCGCATTAACCCTCTATACTATTTTAAATTAGTGAAACCTGTCATTCGGCTGCACAGATTTTTCTCTAGCAAGAGCATTAACCGCGAGAGTTATATTACTATGTTATACCCTGGAAATCGCTGGGCACTGATTGGTCTCAGACAGTGCCTTCGCCCTGAAGGCATTTTAAATTGCACTCTATTTGTGAACAAATACATAATCCATGACAGATTTACTATTACAAGTGACTTTGTTGCCAATATGTTTGAAGCAGCGCTTGAAAAGAAAGTGTAAATTGACCGTCAGACTCCTAACGACTGTACTCCTATGGCTCCGCCCCTTTTCTCATGACACCCCTTGACCACCTATTCATGGACTCGCAGGGTACATTTTTTGTCCATTTCCAGCTCTTGATGACTGGTTTGAAAGCCGGCGGTGTTTCGAAATGGACATTTGCAAATAAACGTCATGGATAAAGGGGTGCCGTGGGCCAGGGACTCCGCGAGGAGCAACAGTCGGGAGGAGGGACCTGCTGAAAACCAATAAACCTCTTATACGACGCGTCTGATCTTCCTCCGCCGGGATTACTTTGGAGACTTCGGGAGCTGAGACTGTGCTGTCATTGGTCCAACCCGCCGAGTAGACAGAATCCAGTTATGAGAATTTAGCTCTTGCGGGAGGCGGCAGCTTCAAGCCGCTGACGTCACAAGTTCTACACGTTCCCCCAGTGCACGTCGACTCGCTCCATCTGGGCGGTGAATTAGTTGCTTAGTTATTCAGCAGGCATCAGGCAGGCAGCTTTTCTATTGAGAACAAGTCCTAACAATAGTGACCCTATGGCCGCGAATCCTTCGTGGATGCAAACTCCTGTTTGTGACCTAAACGGGAATATAATTTGCGTGCAAATCGCGGGAGCAAATGGTACATTCGCTATTGACGCATTTTTCTCTATTCGATTGTGTCACTGCGCTATTGCAAACTACCAATTTCCTCCCCAAATAATGAAGCATAATCAGGATTAGGCCCGAAGTCGGCCTGAATCTTCACTGTGCAAGCCTCAGAGACATAAGTGTCCATTTCTGTAGTGCACACCACACACCAACTTGTCAGTTGCTGCTTTTTTTTTAGTAAAGAGTGGTACTACCTAAACGAAGGGGGCACAGTCTGTCAGCCTTGGAAGGATGCCTGAGCTCTGATGGCATTGGAACCTGCAGGGTGGATGCAGTTGCCTGCAAGAGCTGCACAGCCCATTGAAGTGACCTCTATTTATTTTTCTCCCAGCAGGTGGCATTTTGTGCTTAGAGCTAAATACAGCAGTCACTGCTCCTCCCCGCCATACAGAGGTGGACGCTACAGAGCATGGTGATTGTGGCCAGTTTCAGAAGGTCTTCCAATGCAGTGACACTCAAAGTACCACCCGGGGGGCACATGTGGCCCTCCTGGTCTTTACATGCGGCTCCTGGTTGAAAAGCAGCACTAGGCTACTTTTGTTTACAAAGCACTAATGGTTATAAACAATACAGAACAGCTCCACGATTGCTATCCCAATACAGCTAATACCAGCACTAAAAACACACCTGCTACACACCCACACAATACTGATCACTCTTCTGAAAAACAAAGTCCCACTATCACCAAAGGCCACTCTCTATAATGTCCACTAATAAATGCTCAATCCCTCTCTAAAAACAAGCATGACATCTGCGACCTTCTCACCGATGCAAAACCAGACATACTTTTCATAACCGAATCATGGTTGGGAGAGGATATGGCTCCAGTCCTGCACAAAGCTATTCCTCTAGGCTATCTAATAATCACCCAAAATTGAATAGCCAAAACAGGAGGTGGTCTAGCTGTTGTATTCAGGCAAACAATACATATCACTAAAGTTTACAACATCTCTGTAAAGAATTGTGAGGCTCTTCTAACAAGATGCAATCCTACACCGTCTTCCACCTGTAACTTCCTGCTCCTTTACAGACCTCCACCTAGCAAGGCAACATTACCAGACGCACTTCAAGACACATTTTCAAACCTGATAACAATACACTCCAACCTATGCGTTCTGGGTGACCTTAACATTTGGTTTGATAAAACCAATATGACCCATCCAAAAACAATAATCACCGGCTTAGACGCATTGAACCTGCATCAGATTGTCCACTATCCGACACACACCGCTGGACATATCCTAGATGTCATTTTTGCTAATACTGAACTAGTTACCTTTCAAACTATAACTCCAGTCACATGGTCAGACCACCACTTGCTTGCCTTCCAACATAAAACAACACTAAGCAACTCACCTAAAACTACCTTACATCCATCCACCTATCGGCCGTGGAACAAACTCAATTTGGAACACTTGGAAATACAACTAACATCCAGTATAAATCTGGAAACCATAAATTCTGTTCAGAATCTATATGGGTGGCTACTGGAAGCTTTTGACATCCTTAAACCACTCAAAACCACACAACAGAACAAAAGAAAAAAAGCGCCTTGGAGAAACATAGAAATAAAAGACATAAAACAACAAATTAGAAAGCTGCAACGTACCTGGCTCAAAACAATCGCCAAACAAGACAAACTTCACCTACACAAAATTAACAGAATATACAAGTCGGCTATCAAAAAAGCTAAGAAAAGGTACTATTCAGACAGAATTCAAAACGCTAAATGTGCAAATAAAGAATTCTATAAAATACTCAATGAATTTCGAAAACCAAATTGCCTAGAAGGAACTCATCCTGTTACTCAGGATTTCACAGACAAACTGGCAAATCATTACACAGACGAAGCAGACACGTTGGACTCGTACTTAAAACAGAAACAAAACACCAGCACTAACCCTTGTACAAAACAACTATCCAAGAATGCTCTAATCAAGCCTCTCCGTTCCTTCCAACACATCTCACATGATGAATTTATGGACCTGGTCAAAGCAAGCAGGCCTGCCGGCAGCCCTTCAGACCCCTGTCCGCCACAAACTTTCAAGACAATTCTTTTAACAACCTCTGCTGCCATTCCAGTAAGAAGAATCATCAACGATTCCTTAACTACTGGAATATTTCCAAAAGAACTCAAAAAGTCATACATACGCCCTTTACTGAAGAAAACAAACTTGGACCCGCTGAACCCTGACAAATACAGACCCATTACAAATGGACCTTTCCTGGGAAAACTGATAGAAAGAGCAGCGTTCGCCAGATGTCACAATTCATTGAAGAGAATGACATACTTTCAGATTTCCAAACAGGATTCCGTCCGGGAAGAGGCACTGAATCTGCCCTCCTTGCCATCTGGGATGACCTAAAGAATACAGTTGACCGCAATGGGGTTGCTGCACTACTCCTCTTGGACCTCTCAGTTGCCTTTGACACGGTTGACCATGACACTCTGAAACAAAGACCTTATGAAGCCGGCACAGAGGGAACTGCTCTAGACTGGATCGCGTCCTACCTTCGAAACAGAACTAATGTCATCCATACCCCACCTTTCTCGTCCAAACCGTACTCCACAAAAGCAGGGGTCCTTCAAGGTTCTATCATCTCGCCCATGCTTTTCAACATCTACATGAAGTCTTTACCAGTACTGATCAATAAATTTCACCTCACGTGCTACAACTATGCAGATGACACGCAAATACTCCTTCAACTGGAATGCCCCAAAGACATTGGAAAATCACCAATTTTCAGCTGTCTCAGAGCCGTGAATCATTGGATGACTTGGAGCCATCACAAATTGAATGCTTCAAAAACTGAAATACTCCGTTGTGGCGATTGGAAAAATTACAACCCGCTTGCCGCATGGCCTGATGAACTGGGATCACTGCCTAAAGTATCAAACGATATAAGAAACCTCAGAATGACCATGGACTCCAAGCTGTCGATGAATGTCCAAGTGGATATACTAGCAAGATCAAGCTTTGCTACTATAAAAACGCTGCGACAAATTTTCCCTCATTTGGGATTTCCACACAAGGTCCAGCTACCATCTCCCTTGTTCTATCCAAACTCGATTACGCCAATAGCCTCTACCACGGATCACCTTTAACGACCATGAAAAGACTACAACGGATTCAGAACTCGGCTGCCAGACCACTCTTGCATATCAAACCGCGAGACCACATCTCCCCTGCCTTGAAAGCCCTGCATTGGTTACCGGTTGCCAGAAGATCCACGTTCAAGCTGCTTTGTATTACCCACCAAGCAATACATGGAATAGGACCAATCTTCATCAGGAATAAAATCCCCAAACACATTCAACAAAGGAACCTTCGCTCTAACGGAGCATCTCGCCTCAAAATCCCACCATACAAGAAAAAAAACATGGGTGGCACATCCTTCTCTATTCAAGCAGCCAAACTATGGAACTCTTTACCCTCCAACATAAGATCCACCAACAACCACCTTATCTTCAAAAAACTACTCAAGATGTGGCTCTTTCCCACATAAGCACCATACGGAAACAGAATTTCCAGCATATCCCTCTGTATATAAGTATTTGTTTTCACTATAGATACCTATCTTTGTGTATTACTTTATAAAACATGTAAAATAATTATATTGTTAAGAGAAAAGAAAAATAAAATAAAATAATAATAATAATATTAATCAATAAATAAAAATCCTCTTTGGTCTACATGTACATACTTCCATTGTGCCTCTATGTACCTTCCATGTACTGGATCTGTGTGTCTGTTACTTTTCTCCTGAAAAAGCATATCCAATGCACAACCCTATTTCTCATCCTGTGCCTCTATCAATATATTTATTCTAAATATACTTACTTCCTTTATGTATCTATATACTTTCAATGCACTTATGGATCTATGCATTTAACACTTTCTTCTAATTTAGCATTTCCAATGCACTAGCCTATTTCTCAGCCTATACTTCACTCAATATATCTTCTAGTCCAACCTTCTGACTCATCTCAAACTTCTTTCTACTACTCCTTCCAATGCACTACCCTAGCTCTCATCCTATACATCTATCAATATATCCTCTACATCGACTCTCTCATTTATCCCAAACCCCATATCACTACTATGATCGCCAAAATAACCCTTTCTAGACTCTCTCCTGCTCTACCCCTCCTTGCATCATCTGACACCTCTTTTTACTACACCGATCCCCGAAAATGAACCTTTCTAAACTCTCCCCTCTGACTCCTCCCTCCAAAACTCCTTTTTACTCATCCAAAAGCCTCTTCCTACTGCTAAGACCTAAAAAAAATCCTTCACTCTTTTATCCCGCCACTATCCTTTTCAATCAAAATTAACAGACTAACATGTTCACTTCTCAAATTCCATATTCAACTATACTAATATACTGCCCAAATAACTGAATAACATATCTACTACTCAAATTACTTCATATTTATACTATACTAATTTTCAACACTAATCCTTTATGGGTTCTGGAGTGGCGTGCTACTCGCCAGAAAAGCGCTTCAACACCCATCAGGAGTAACAAGTGCTATATGAATGCTAATCTTTCTTCCCCTCTTGTCCCTCCGCTATCCTTCTCACTCCAAGTAACAGACTAATATCCACCACTGAAATTACCTCATATTTCACCATATTAATTCACCACTAATCCTTTATAGGCTTCCTGAATAGCGTGCGTTAACAAGCGATAAATAAATGCAAACCTTTGTCCTCCTCTATCCTTCTGCTATCTTTCCATATCCAAATAACTGACTAACCTATCCATCACTTAAAATGTACTTGCATATTTCACTATACTACTTCAACACTAATCCTCTATGGGTCCCGGAATAGCCTGCTACCCGCCGAAAAAGAGCTTCAACGCCTCGTATGGGGTAGTAAGCACTATATAAATGCAATTACAATACAATAAAATGGAACTGAAGTAAAAAACAAAGAAGCACAGAAGCTGTAGTGCATCACTTGTCTTTAAAAATTAAAGTGTTCCTAACATCGGGAGGCCATTGTGACTGCCGCGGCCCGCGTTGAGGAGCTGGAGCAGCGTGGTCGGCTCCGGGGTGATGAGGGCGTCGTGAGACAGCTCCTGCAGGCCCAACAGATGTATGCCTCAGTCCTGTACGAGGAGGCCCGACATTTTTTTTGGGCGTGGCTTGGATGCCGAGGAGGTAGGCAGCGTGAGCTCGGAGCTCCGTGCCCGATCCCGGAAAATATCCTGAAAATTCATTCGAACCCCGAGATAAAGGACATTATCCGGTACTGGACGGTACTGCGGAGGGTCCGGGACCCGCGGAAGACGACACCGAGCCTTCCCGCAGCAGTAACTTAACTTCGAAAGCTGAACTCGGCCGAGAAGTCGCGGACCCCAAAATGGCGGCGATGGCATGAGATCGCTTGTGACGGAGACATCTGCCCGGAGACCCACTGAAGACCGCTCCCGGACACGCTAGGGGTGCTGGCGGCCGTGTCGCGCCTCTCCCCAGGTGTTGGTAGAACTTTGGGCGCGCCCTTGGGCGGTGGTTGAGGACCGTCTTCTGATTGGGGCGACAACGGTGCGACAGTGACTCGAAGACGAGAACCCCGGATCTCAGGCGCAACTGGCGCTGGCCGAGCCACGACCGCTCGGTGCTTCCTGCCTCTTGGTGACATTTCTGGACCTGAGAACCCGGCCGGAGGACGGTGCCCGGCGACGCTCGGAGGGCGACCAAGAACATATTTGAGGACCACCGCCCATCCCGGCCCAGATGGGGAAACCGAAGGGGAAGGGGGATGGCGCGACCGACACTGAGGCGGCGGAAGGAGCAGAGAGAGACCAGGCGGCGCTACAGCGGATGCAGGATCGCATCCTGGAAGCCATCGCCACCACAAAGGATGCCCTACAGCAAGATATAGCTCAGGTGGCAACGGGCCTGGGCCTCCTGAAGGCCGACCACGACAAACTTAAGGACAGGGTGAAATCCGTGGAGACCACGGTTAAGGACTTAGCCCCGGCCCAGGCAACGGTGAAGGCCCAGATGGCCGACGTGATGGACCGTCTGAAGGTACTGGAAAGGAGGGCCGAGGATGCAGAAAACAGGAACAGGCGTAACAACGTACGCCTAGTGGGCCTGCCGGAGAAAATTGAAGGCGACGACATGGTGGGCTACTTGGATAACTGGCTGCGGACGGAGGTGGCACCTGAAGGCCTGTCCCCCTTCTTCTCCCTGGAGCGGGCACATAGAGTTCCGGCGCGTCCGCCAGCCTTGGGCCTTCCTCCTCGCCCGGTGGTGTTCAAGTTGCTCCATTACCGGGACAGAGACTGGCTTTTACAGAGGGCGAGAGAGGCAGGGCCCTTTCAAGTGGAAAACAACAGAGTCACCATGTTCCCGGACTACACGTTTGAGACTCAGCGACTTCGGGCAAACTTCTTGTCCCTCAAGCGCGAGCTCCGCCAGGAAGGCATCAAGTACTCCCTGTTGTTTCCAGCCAAGCTAAGAGTGGTGGTGGACGAAAAGTCTTTGTTCTTTACGACTTCTGCGGATGCATGGGACTGGTGGGATACTTATAAGGCAGGAACGGACGGTGCGAAGGCCAGGGAGGAAGAGGCCAAGATGGAAAAGCCGATCAGACAATCCCAACGGATCAGAAAGAATCGCAGGAGGACCGGGAAACCCTCGATGTCGCAGACGGAGGCGGAGAGGCAGGCGGCCCTACAGGCGGTGGTGGACTTATCTAGAGCCGCCAGGACTCAGTCTGGGAAGGGCACGGATTCGGAGGCCCCGGGAACGGGCTCAGAGACAGGACAATCGGAATTTGGTGGAGCCCGGGGCCCTATTGTGACGCCGCAGACCTCGGGAGAGATACTGGAGGCGTGTTGAACTGGTTTGGCGGAATGGACTCGTTAGTTGGACACCGGGGCGATGGACCCGCAGCAGTGGAAAGACATTGATTGAGGTTTTGGGGATCTGTAATGTGGGGATTGTGGGGTGGAGCGCGCGGGGCTGATTTGTTGGAGGTTCTATAGCATTGAGCCGCGCCTTACTGGCCCCTAAGGTCATCGCAGTGGGGACTGCGAACATTACCACCTTTCCTTGAGGGGTGATCGGGAGTGTTGGTTTGGATGGGGGTACTTCCAGTTGCGGGGGGGCCTGTCCTGGGGGGGTGGGAGTTGCGAGCAGTTGGGGTTGCTCAAGGGGTTGTAGTTGTTGGAGGGGTTTGGCTTCCTGTTTGGAGAGGGTGGGGGGGAGGGCCCGTGGTCGCGGGAATTAGGCGAACACTGTTCTTTGCTGTATGGTCCGGTTGTGTAGGGGGGAATGGCTAGTACTGGAGCGTTGAAATGTGTGACCTGGAATGTGCGGGGCATGCAGTCCATGACGCGCAGACATAAGGTTCAGGCGTACCTCAAGCGTAGGGGGGTTCACATAGCGTTCCTGCAGGAGACGCACCTAAATAAGCAGGAAGGGGCGGCTCTACAAAGGCGCTGGAGGGGGCAGTTATTCTACACGTCATTTTCAGCATTTGCGAGGGGGACATTGATTTGGATACGGGCGGGGGTCCCCTTCCAAGTCTCGAAGTCATCGATAGACCCAGAGGGCAGATATGTGGCGGTGGAAGGAAGGCTGAGAGGCAGGATGATATCGCTCTGCAATGTGTATGCTCCTAATGTAGACCTGCCCGCTTTCTTGTCTAACGTCTCGGGCAAATTGGCGGGTTACTTGGCGGGGCCGGTCCTCCTGGGGGGGGACTTCAACTCGGTTGAGGATGTGCTACTAGATAGGTCCCATCCCCCGCTACGCGCGTCCCCAGCACATAGGATCGCCAAGCGTAGATTAGAATGGCAGGAGAGCTGGGCCCTCACGGATGCATGGAGGGCGTTGCACCCCACCACTAGGGATTACTCCTTTCACTCGCACCTGCATGATTTACATGTGAGGCTGGATGCATTTCTTTGTTCGGAATGTGTGCTCCCTGCGGTGGGAGGGGCGGAATACTTGGCAAGGACGATATCGGACCACAACCCCTTGTTGATGTCTCTGGAATGGATGGTGACTGTTAACTGCGTGCCAACATGGCGCCTGCAACCTGACACCCTGGACGACTTGTTGTTCAGGGCGGCCCTGAGTGACCGTATCGAGAGGTATTTTGAGGAGAACAGTGGTTCGGCTTCCACGAGGGCGGTTGAATGGGATGCTTTCAAGGTGGTGGTGCGGGGACACTGTATTGGGCACACGGCAGGGGCACGGAAGACTTTGTTGGACGACTTAGACAAGGCTGAGACACGGCTGAGGGATCTTGAGAAGAGGCGCCCGAATCACCCAGAACTGCAGGAGGGGCTTAGCGGGGCGCGGGAGGGGCTGGCGGTAGAGCTAGAGCGGCTGCGTAGCTTTGACCACAAGGCATACGTGACGAGGGCGCATGCGGAAGGTGATAAGGCGGGGGCGATGTTGGCTTGGCTTGCTAACCCTATCCGGGGGGGAGGGCCGATCATGAGGATACAGGAGCCAGGGGAGGAGCCTTGCCACACCCAACCCGGGATCCTGAACAAGTTCCGAGCTTATTATGAGGGGCTCTATCTGAGTGGTGATACGGGAGGGACGGAGGAGCTTGAGGAGTTCTTGGACGGGCTAGAGTTGCCGCGAGTGGAGGACTCGGAGGCAGAAGAGTTAGGGCGGCCAATCTCCCTCGGAGAAATAGGTTGCGCTGTAAAACAGATGGCTAGAAACAAGACCCCGGGCCTTGACGGTCTACCGATCGAATTTTATGGCAAATACCTAGAGCATCTTGCTCCACGGCTGCGCGAGGTATACAATGAGGCGCAGGAGAAGGGCCGACTCCCGGGCTCTATGTGCGAGGCCCTTATGATCCCACTCTTGAAGCCGGGCAGAGAGGGTGCGGCGCTGTCCTCGTACCGTCCGTTATCTATGTTGACGACGGATTACAAAATCCTCAGTAAAATTCTGGCCAACAGATTGCTGGTGCACATGACGAGCCTGGTTCATGGTGACCAGTGCGGTTTCATACCGACACGCAACACCACTCATAACATCCGCAGACTCACGAGACTGATGGGTGTGGACTGGCCAGACACCGTCTCCCCATTTGTCCTGTCCATCGACATTGAGAAGGCATTTGACAGCCTCGAATGGGGATACCTGTATGAGGTGATGCGCCGCTTCGGGTTGGGAGACGGATATATACAGTGGACCAAGGTCCTCTATACTGAGGCGGTGGCGAGGGTCCGGGTGGGTGCGCTGATCTCGAGACAATACCCGATCAGGCGTGGCACTAGACAGGGTTGTTCCCTGTCCCCGCTGCTGTTTGCGTTAGCAATGGAACCCTTCGCTGCGGTAGCCAGACTGGGCCGCCACTACGCAGGTCTGCCTTTTAGGGGGAGGCCGCACCTCATCTCCCTTTACGCGGATGACTTGTTGATGTTTTTGGCCAATGCCGGCGCCGAACTTCAGGGGGCGCGGAGGCTACTGGAGCAGTTCGGTAGGTTATCGGGCCTGAGGGTCAACTGGCCTAAATCCTGTCTGTTTCCCCTGAGGCCGGGAGAGCCGTGCCCACTCACTGCTCAGGAACTCCGGTGGGAGCCGCGCTGCCTACATTATCTAGGGGTTTATGTTTACCACACCCCATCCGACCTGCTGGATGGCAACGTAACTCGCTGTATTAACGCCCTGCGTGGATCTATGGATTTCTGGGCGACTCTACCGCTCTCGCTGGCTGGTAGAATTTCCCTGCTTAAAATGATAGCCCTGCCCAGGCTTTTGTACTATTTTAGGACACTGCCGGTATGGATCCCGAGTTCGGTTTTCAAACGCCTGAGGTCACTGATTATAGCGTTCCTGTGGGGCACGGGTAGGAGACGCATAGCGCTCGACACGCTGCTACGCCCCAAAGATGAGGGAGGTATGGCAGTGCCGGACTTCGAAGGATATTACCTCGCTGCCCAGCTGCAGACTTTTACTCAGGAGGTGGCAAGAGTTTATAGAGGTCCCGAGGACGCGAGAGTCGAAGGCACCCCGCGACACGTTCTGGCTTATATCACGCTGCACCAGAAACTCCGAGTGGGAGACCTGACGGTCGAGGAGCAGACTTTCCGTCTTTGTTGGGACCGGGCCCGTAAGCGGGCGGGTGTCCGCCTTATGTACGCCCCCGAAATACCGTTGGGAATGGTCACTGCCCTCCCACATGGAGGTGACTGGTCACGCTTGCTCGGGTGGGAGGAGGCGGGAGTACACGTGCTGGGTGACCTCTACGAAGATGGGGTGTTGCTGCCGTTTCGGGACCTGCAAGAGAGATTTGACCTACCGAGGGGAGACTATCTGCTGCACGCGGCAGTCACAGGCGCCATGCGAGCCCACTGGGGAGAAGGGCTGCAGGAACCAGGTACCTCAATGGCCTGCCAGTACGCCATGATGGCGGCGGGAACCTTTAAGGCCGTCACATGCCTGTACTCGCGGATACAGCGGGAGGCCTTGCAACCTCTGGCAGCCCTGAAGGCCAAGTGGGAGCTGGACCTCCAGGTGGAGATACCAGACACGACCTGGGGCCAACTGCTGAGGAGGGCGCGGAAGAGCTCGAGGAATGCCAGGTTCCAATTAATCCACTTCTATGTTATACACAGGGCATACCTTACGCCCGGGAAAATCCAACAGTACTTTGGGGCGACCGACGCTGCTTGCCCCAGATGTAATACAGCGGGGGCGGATTTCTGTCATATGCTGTGGGATTGCCCCTCTTTAGGCGACTACTGGCAGGAAGTTGGACGGGCCCTTAACGGGGCGACGGACAGGGATATCCAATACACTAAGGCAGTTGGCATCCTTCACTGGTTCCCACACACACCTAGAAATACGATGTCAAGTAAATTTATAGATTTAGGGCTTATCCTGGCCAAGCGGGAGATCACACGAAATTGGAAGTCCAGAGTGGGGCCCACGTATAAAAGATGGTATGGGGAGTGTCTGAGATGGGCCGCGTGTGATAGTACTCTACGATACCAGATGGCCTGGAGGTCGAATGATGAGAAAGCACTGGAAAGGGCGACTGCATGGGAGGTGATGGTGCAGGCGCTCAGGGATGTGGACGATGAGGGGCAGGAAGGCGAGAGCGAACTAGCCGGAGCAGACCCTAACACTATACAGGAGAACACACCTTAGCGATTGTTTGCTTCCTCCTGCAACACACCAGGCACTGATACATGGTTACTCAAGCGCAGCGCGACCACGGGGGAGGGCGGGTAGGAAGCTGGTTTGGAGGGATGTTGGGGTACCGAAATTTGGGGAGGGGGAGGGGCGTAAATCACAAAAGCATTCCAGGGTTATGTGCACAATGAAGCGGTCAGACAATGTAAGATGTATGAGACCAAGACGGAGATGAAGCTGCCCACATCGCAAGCGGGGAGAGCGCCCCGGACGAAAAACGAATGTATTCAACTGAACTGGTCCATGTCAAAATCATTTTGCTGAATATCTTGTCTGTACTTTTATATTGGTGATGCAATAAAAATGATGTTAAAAAAAAAAAAGAGGAGGCCCGACAGGCGTGGCTCGCCACGCGCAGCAGGGTATACCAGTGGGGCGACAAGTCCTGCACCATGTTGCATAGGCTGTGCCAGGCGACTTTCCAGCCCCTAGTGCTGCCTGGTCTCACGGCGGACGACGGCTCGGTCATGACCGACCCAGATTTGCTGGCGGCTAGCTTTGCCCGTTATTACGAGGCGCAATACGCTCCTCGTGATCCTTTGATGGTGGACGAGATTGCCTCATACCTGGATGACCTGCTCCCGCAGGCAGTCCCCGACGAGACCAGAACCGCCTTGGAGGCCCCGCTTACATCTGAGGAGCTCGGGGAGGCCCTTGGTCAATTAAACACTGGCAAGGCGCCCGGCCCGAGCGGTTATCCTAGTGAATTTTACAAAAAGTTCCACGTCCAGCTGGGACCCCACTTTCGCAGCGCCCTGGAGGCGGCACGGGCTCGGGGCGAGTTGCCACCGGACTGGCGTCATGCCGAGATAGTGGTATTCTTGAAGCCGGGCAGGGCGCCGGACCGACACGACTCTTACAGGCCGATCTCCCTTCTCAACATCGAGGCCAAGATCTTGGCGAAGGCCCTAGCGAACCGCCTTTTGCCTCACATTGCTGACCTGGTCCATTTGACCAGGCCGGATTCATGCCGCACAGGGCCACCCGGCATAATATCCGACGGGCGCAGGCGGCGGTTGACGCCATGGGTGCTAGGGATGAACAGGCAGCACTCCTTCTTGCGGACATGGACCGAGCCTTCGATTCGGTGAGTTGGGCGTATCTGTTCACCTTGTTAGCCCGCCTTAATCTAGGGCCTGTCTTCCAGTCATATATTCGTCTCCTCTACACTAATGTTACGGCTTCGGTGCGCGTGGCCGGCGCTGTCTCTGGGCGCTTCCGCATCGGTCGTGGTACTCGACAGGGTTGCCTGCTATCCCCCTACCTATTTGCCCTCGCCATGGAGCCCCTGGCGTCGCGGATACGAACGAATGCCCAACTAAGTGGCTTTGTCTGGAACGACGACCTGGCGGATAGGATTGCACTGTATGCAGATGACGTCCTGCTATTCCTTACTGATCTGCGGCGCTCGGGTCCCCGGGTTTTGGAGATCATGCGGGGGTTTGGCGAGGTCTTGGGGCTCCACCTTAATCTGAACAAATCGACCCTGTGGATTTTGGGTGGCGGAGTGGTTGCTGACCCATGGGCCGCCGAACTGCGTGTGGCGACAGATGGCCTAAAATATCTGGGCGTCTTTCTCTCGGACTCGCGGGCCATGGCCTGGGCACGTGGTGTCTTGCCGGTGTGGGAACGGGTCCAGACTGATGTTAAAACTTGGTCCAGAATGCCACTCACAATCTTTGGGAGGTCGGCCATCTTTAAGATGGTGGCACTGCCGAGGCTTCTATACCAACTCCAAAACTTCCCACACCCCATTGGCATGGAGTGGTTCCGCCAGGTTAACTCGGTGCTGGGCCGCTTCCTGTGGGATGGTGGTGCAGCCAGGGTGGCCTTGAAGACGTGCTTTCTGTTCACATACTGTGGTGGCTTGGCCACCTCGGACCTCCTCTCCTATTACCAAGCGTCTCACCTACTTGTCCTCAATGAATGGTGGTATGGAGACAGGGGTGATCCGGCTTATGCCCTGGAACGACTGCTCATGGGTGATCGCACGCTTCACACTATTCTTTATTCGGCTCGCATACGCCGTGGATTGCCGTCGGTCACTAAAGTGGTATTTGCGGTGTGGCGGCAATCCCTGCGCCGCATGGGTTGGTGGGGCAAATTAACAGCTGAAACGCCGCTGTGGCACAATGGCCTGCTTCCGGAACTGGCGGCCCTGGCTGGGTTTGAGGGCTGGGAGGCTATTGGAGTTGCACAACTGGGCCAGGTCATGTCCGGCACCACCCTCAAGTCCTTCGAGGAACTCCGCGCGGAGTTCCAGATGCCTCAGTCCCAGTTCTTCCGCTACCTCCAGCTGCGGCATGCCCTCGCCCCGAGCATTGCCGGCCTCGACTCCCTGCCGGAGTTCAGCCCGATTGAGGCAAAAGTGTTTATGGGAGACTTGGGAGACAAGAAAGTCTCTAGGATTTATCAGACACTTGTTATCCACTGCTCCTCCACTCTCCGCTCCCTTCGGGAGGCGTGGGAGGTGGACGTGGGCGCCCTTGATGAGGACGATTGGAGGGAGGCGCTGGAATCCCCGCGCGGCACCGCCGTTGCGGTTCGGCTCCGCCTGATCCAATTCAAATACTTGCACCGTGCTTATTATACGCGTGAGCGTCTGTGGAAGGCTGGCTTGATTGCGTCACTGGAATGCCTGCGCTGTGGGGAAGTGCCTGGCTCCCTGATGCATACGGTGTGGTCGTGTGGTCGCCTGACTGGATTCTGGAGGGGCGTGTGGAGTTGCCTGGCTGAGGTCCTGGGTTGGGATCTTCCTCGTACCCACCGGCTGGGCCTGCTGCATATTATGGAGGGGGTTGGGGGCAACATATATAAGCGTCACCTGTTGCTCCTGGGGCTGGTTGTGGCCAAACGAGACCTGGCTCGGGCATGGAAATCTGTGAGGGCCCCCCCCCTGTCTGCATGGAAGGCTGGGCTAGATTATTTCATGGGCCTGGAAAGGCCGGTCTTTGAGGCGCGGGGCTGCCCGCGCAAACATTTCAAGATCTGGAAGCGGTGGGCCGACTACCGTGGCCTGTCCTTGGACCCCCCGGCGGAGCAGGAGGAGGACATTTGATCACAGTGACACTTCTGGCCTGAAGCGGCAAAGCCCTGGTTGCGTTATACCTGCTTATTCTTTGTGCATTTCCTTTTTTTGCTGCTCTTTTGTACACGTGTGGTGGGGGGGAGTGTTGGGTACGGGGGTGGTGTAGTTGGGGGTTAGAGTAGGCTGCTGGGGCATTCCTAAAACTGAGCTTATTTGGCATTTGCTTCATCCTTTACTGTCTATGTCATCGTTACATTGATACTGTTGTGGTGATCTTGGTGTGTGGAGATACCACATTCTTGATACTCCTATGCTCAATAAACTTGGTTTTGAAAAAAATTAAAGTGTTCCTAAATTTATTTAGGAACAAACGTGTAAAAATATAATAAAGTCCCTTCAAAATTAAACAGCAAATTATAAGAGTGCATAGAGATTTGTTTTTTTATGTGACAGTTTTTAAACAATAATTTAGAAACATAAACATTAGGCTGCACGCCGAAAGTCTGGGGAAGTCCGCCTGGGTGCCAGTGGCAGCAGTCCCAAACCAAGGTAGGCAGAAACACAGTCCAGGAGGGTGCGCTCCCAAGGCTCAGATAGCAAAGAAAAGCCCTGGGCGTCACGCCGTAGTGCCGAGGTATAGATCTGCAAGGAACAGACTGTTTAAATCTCCTTTGAAGATAGAGAGGGCCGGAAAAGTGCATGGCCCTTTAAGTGATAGTCAGGACATTGAACATTATCCTCTGTTTAACGGGGAGCCGTTGAAGAGTCTCAACATTTTACATAGAGGATTGTCTATTGGGATATTTCAAACTAAGACAGGCAGCGTCATTTTCAACAAGTTGTAGTTTATTAAGTATTCCACCTGGTATTCCCAAATACAGTGAATTTGCATAGTCCAACTTCGCTGTGATCATACCATGAATTATGATCTTGCGAGAGTGGTGAGATAGAAACACCAGAGTTGTCTGTAAGGATTTTAAGAGGAAAAAGCATGCAGGTGTGATCTTTCTTCAGGAGCAGCTGGTGCAGTTAAGCCGGTGCTGCGGGGGAGTCGATTCGGCGATGCGGTGAGCGCAAGGTAAGTAGTTTTCTTTTATAACATTTTTATTTTCCTCATCGTCGTTTGTTGACTTCTCCCCACACTGCCCAGCCCTAACACGCTTACCTGCACCTGCCGCTCCTGTCTTACTCACCGAAGGCTTAAAAGATAATTGGGTGTCAAATATAACACCTATGTTCCTAAACTCTTCTAGCGGAACTGAAGGAGGACGCAAGTCTTCTGGCCACAGAGATATGTCTGCAGGTGGACCCAAGGCTCCACAGAACAAAGTTCAGCCTTAGATAGCTTTCATTAATCCACTTCACTATGGTTCTGAGCATTTTCCACCACATAGCTTTCCATTTGTTGAAAGGAAAGCATCAGATGTGTGTTGTCAGCATAGGATACAAGAAAACCCCCCAGCTCTCCCCCAACTTGCCCAGGGGAGCTACATAGATATGGAAAAGAATGGGGCATAGAGCAGAACCTTGTGGTCTTCTACAGCACATCTTCTAAAAATACAACGAAAACTGTGAAAGATGTAAAGATGGCTCCCTGTCTGATAGAAACGATTGGAGCAGCTTTGAATCTGTATTGGTAATGCTGGCAGCTCCCAGCCAGTCCAGCAGAGTCTCATGTGAGACAGTATCGAATGAGGCCAAGAGGACCTAGAAAACAACAACTGCTTGTTTACCTAAATCTTGACTAGATTTAACAAATTCTGCCATTCCGAGAAGTGCTACCTCAGTGCTAAAACCCTTTTGAAAAAATGGGCTGTGCATTTCCATGAGTGTGGCACTTTGACACAGTTTACATATATATATATTCACTGGAAAAAAAGGTTACATGAACTTTATAGTTAGCTCCTATTTCACTCACACAAAACCAGTGAAATTCCATTATAGTTACCTGACCTAACTATAACTTATGCCCGTGCAATGCACTGATTACGACCTCACATATTACATCACACATGACATGATCAGTGACATCACTGATGACATCTCAAATGACATCACAGATGACACCATCCAGTGGAGTCAGTATTTTGTAAGCGTTTATTATTGTTAAACATATATACTAAAGTCCTACAAAAGTTAAAGTAGTGTACTATGTATACTACTAATGAGTAATACTACTTTTAATACATATCATGTGAGTGGCTTTGTGACTGTATGTATCCTTCTGCATATGGGTGTGTGAGAGCCTGTACGGGTGTATTAGTGGGTGTGTGAGTAGCAGTAGTGAGTGAGTGAGATGCTGTGTGAGTGGCTGTATAGGTGAGTGAGTGGGTGTGTCAGTGACTGTATTGGTGGGTAAATGGTGGTGTAAGGGACTCTATCGATGGGTGAGTAGGTGTGTAGTGACTGGGTGAGTGAGTGGGTGTCTGACTGGCTGTTTGAGTGAGTGACTGGGTGTGTAAGGGACTGTATGAGTGATTGGCTGTTTGAGTAGGTGTTTTGTTAAGTGAGTTCATGTGTGGCTTTATTGGAGAATGAGTGTCTGTGTGAATGGCTGTATTGGTGAGTGTGGGGATGTGTGAGTGTTTGTATGGATTTGTGACTGGGTTTGTAAGTGGTTGTGTGAGTGAGTGTATGAGGGCTTGTATTGGTGAGTGAGTGGCGGTGTTGAGAGGCTGATTGGGTGAGTGAGTGGGTGACTTTGTAGGTAAATAATTGGGTGTGTGAGTAGCTGTATGGGTGAGTGTGTGGTTATGTGACTCGCTGTATGGGTGAGTAACTGTTTGTATGAGTGTCTGTATGGGTTGAGTGAATGGTTGTGTGAGTGAGTGGCTGTACAAGTGAGTGGGTGTGTGAGTGGTTCTATGGAGGAGTGAGTGGGAGTGTGACTACTGGTGTAGGTCTGTGAATGTGCATGTCAGTGGTTGTGAGGGTGTGTGAGTGGGTGTAAAGAGGTTGTATGGGTTGTAAGTAGGTGTGTGAATGGTTCTGTGGATGATGTCATTTGAGATGTCATCAGTGATGTCACTGATCATGTCAAGAGTGAAGTAATATGTGAGGTCATATGCAGTAAGTTATAGTTAGCTCAGGTAACTATAACTGCCGAATTTCACTGGCTTTGTATGAGCGAAATCTGAGCCCAACTATAATGTCAGTGAATTTCAAAGGATTTTTAAATTATATTTGCTGACTATAACGGCCCTGTATCATTTTGTTTTTTAAGTGAATTTCTAAGGTTTAACAAAATCTATTTCCGAACTATAACGTCCCTGTAACCTTTTGTTTTTAAGTGGAATTCTATGTTTTTAATTAGTAGTCATGTTTGTAAAGTGGTGAATAAAAGCGGTGGGGCCTCCGACCAGCTCTCAGAAATCCTGCTGGTTCGAACCTACTGGAGGTTACAGGAGGACGTATGGGCACCCAAAAATCCTCAAAACCCAAGAGGACCTCATCCCCCAACCAGTAGTGCAGCAGGAGGCACATTTACAGAGTGGTGGAGAAAGGGGGTGTGGCCTCCAAAGTCCTCTCAGCAATCCTGCTTTGTGGGACTTACTTGAGGTAACAGGTGGGGTTGTTGGCCCCATGGACCCTCAGTATCCGAGGGGCCTCAACCCTCAACCAGGAGGTGCTATTGCAGAGTGGTGGAGAAAGGGGGCGCGGCCTCCATACACCTCTCAGCAATCCCACTGTGAGGGAGTTACTGGACATAACAAGAGGTCTTGTTGGCCCCCAAGGACCTTCAGCAGCTAAGGGTACTTCAACCCCCAACCAGGAACGCACCAGGAGGCGCGATTGCATAGTGTTGCAGAAAGCGGACAGGCAGTGTCTCCGGTATCATGGCAGTAGTTTTTTCTTTTTTTTTTAACTATAAGAGAAGGGGGACTGTGTGTCCCACTTCCCTGGGCAGATTTTGGCCCTGGGGTCTCCTCCAGGGCCAGGTATTTTTAGAATGGGGAGGGGGTCGCACAGCCCCGCTTCGCTGTCCGATTATGGCCAGAGAAACCCATCCCCTGGGGTCCGGATTGTAACTTTTTTTTTTACATAAAGGAAGATGGGGAGCCATGTGGCTCCCCTTCCCTGGTCAGTTTTGGCCCCGGGGACCCCATGCCATGGGACCAAGTCTTTTTAATATATTTATTTTAAATAATGGGAAGAGGGTTGCATGGCCACTCTCCTGGACCGATTTTGGCTCCGGGGACCCCATACCCCGGGGTCCAGCTTCTAGTGTGCGTACCCTGGCCCCACCCGGAGCACCCACTTGTCTCTGTTGGGGAGCGTGGGGGGAGCTTGAAAGGCCCGCATAGTCACTGCCGGCTTTCCGCTTCATGCGGGATACAACATTGCTTTTGGACAGAGGGAGCTGCTGAACATGCAGCTGCCTTTGTCCAAAAGCAATTCTGCTCTGCTTCGAGTGAGTGAGAGCATATTACATGCTCTCGCCTACTCGAGCAGCGCAGAGTTTGCTATGGCTTGGCGGGAAAGGTTTTGCTCCCACCAAGCCATAGCAAACCGCAATGGACCCGGGGTGGGCATCCCAAGACATTTCTGGATCCAGTCCTAGAGGGAGACTGTCCCAAGTGCCATCTATCAGTCCTGGAGGAGGACTGCGCAGCCCTCCTCTCATCTTCATATTAATGCTGGAGAGGTGTTGGTCCCCAGGGCTTCGGCGGCTTTGCGGCCCCCATATTTAATTTTAAAGAGTTGCCCCAGGGAGGTGGCAGTTCCCGGGGTTGCTGGGGTGTCCTATTGGTCCAGTGCACTAATATAATTTTAGCCCTGGGGATGTGGTGGTCCCTGGGGCTACGGGGAAGGGCCTAACCATAACCACCTACTGGCAACTGCCAGTAGGTAATATAGATATACATAAATATGGTATGTGAAAATAAATATGGTGTTGGAGTCTTTTCAGAGGGCCACAGAGTAAGGAGGGGCTCAGCTATGGTGGCTGGGGTTGTTTGCCAGTGATGTCCCAGGTCAATTATGCTATGTATGGATCTGCAAACACATCCACATACAACCTTCAGCACCCAACTCTCCATGGTAATGAGAGTGCATAACCACAGGCTTCTCAGCGAGGTAGTGAGGGGGTGCAGAAGCTCACAAACCAACTACCACCAAGCAGTGCAATAACTGATTGTCCAACCCAGTGCTTACCTTGGAAAAAAACAATACTTTAATACAGACACTTAAAGTGGAATACAAAACAGGTAATATTAGTAGGTACAATAAAAAGTACAGGTGATTGGACTACTGCTGATTGAACTACTGTGACTTGGATATCGTCCACCCCTTCCCTTTCCCCAGATCTCCTTCTTCTTGTAATTCTAGGCAAGTTTCTCTACTGATAGTGTCTGTTAGGTAGGAGTCATGGCTCAGTGCAGATTTCCCAGGTTAAGTAATGATAGCGCTCAGTTTAGTACAGTGCCCTCAAGCCTCACCACTTGGAGTCAAGCTAGCCGGGCTGATGAGAGGTGTTACCTCGGAACCGGTCTGGTCCTCGGATGCTTGATTCCGTTCTGGGAAGGACAAGGCTTTTGTAGTTCGGGCTGGACTGTTCCCATGGGGCAACAGGGTCAGAGCTGATTTGCATATTGCCATTGTCTAACCCAGGGTGGTGTGGAGTGCAAAAAAACGATGGATTTGGGCCCAGATCTTTTGACTGGGGGAATGTGTGACATTGATCCACATTCGGTCCATCACTTGTTGTTTTTGCTCAAGTCTCACTACAGCACAGGTCTTTGTGTTGTATCTGCAGCATGAGGGGGTCGTGCAAACTGTGTTTCCACTAACTCCTGCTTCTGGGATGAGAAGTGCCGTTAGTAGGTGCAGCCTTCAGGCGGGGAAGAACACAACAGGATTTGGCAGCCCAAGCAGTTGCTTGATTGTGCTCTAGTGAACACTGGGAGAGGGCAATGGAGGGGTCCACGGTAGGCATTGGGTCTTACAGCAATGAGTAGCAGGAGGGCTAGCACGTGGATAGGGTCACAGTGGCACTATGGCAGCCATGGGGCACACTTCTAGAATGCGGTGGTGTCGACTGAAACAGCACAATTCGTTTACAGCAGGAAAGTCAGCCACAGGCACAGGTCTTGGTCACGGAGGCAAAGTCTGTCTGGGGCACAGTTCTTGGTCACGGTGGTAAAATCCACTTTAGGGGCAGTTTTTGGTTATGGTGGCAAGGATGGCCCTAGTTGATCTTCTTACAATGACAATCCACGATTCCCACTTGAAACCCCAATTCTTGAGAGATGACGTCTACCACTTCTGGGGGTTCAAAGGTAGCTCACCAGTCTTCCTTCTCCTGACAAACCAGCTAAGCACCGGAGTTTTGCTTCTCATACCACTCCATGGAATGTCATGCTTTCTGCAGGGTTCACACACTCCTTCCCTCCCTCATCAGGCCGACTGACTTCTAGGTGCTTCAGGTCAGAGGAGCAGATTCTTCCATCAATCCAAGACATCAAGTGATATCCACTCACATCTGAGAAGCTGGCTGCACAGCAATTCTCTGAATATTGTTTGGAGCATTCCTTCTGTCATCAAAAAGAACTTGGAATTCTAACATGCGGATCATAGGCTCTCACTTTTATAAAAAGCAGACCGGGATGTGGATCCACTGTCTGCATATTTAGAACCAGTGTGGGGAGATTTTCTTTTCATATATAAATTCCGGTCTTTGTGTAGAGCACAAGCAGGGTAGTCTCCAGCTTGGCACACACGCAACAGAGGCCCAAAGAGGTGTGAATCTTCTGGATCTGTGTATAAACAGCTTTCCACACAGTGATTTGTTGAAATATAGAAGGCTGGCCTCTCTCAGAGGCTCCCTTTCACCTTGAAGAACAGAGAGGCTGTAGCTCCACCCTACATTCCCACAACCTATCAAATGACAGTGCTATAGGAAGACTAATAAGCAACCACCATCAGCAAAAGGCCTAATCACATTTTTAAAGGATTCTTGTCTCCTTTGCTCCAACGTCAGAGTCTAGGCCTCCTCCATACAGCTTTAGGCATCTCAGTGATACACTTCTACTGCTTGGGAAAGCAACCTCACCCCCATCTTGTGCAGAAGAGAAGGCTAGGGGCTTCCAAAATGGAACCCACAGGCCTCCTTTACTCTACTCACAGGAAACATCCACAAACATGCACAAACTGCACTCTGGATTTTAGTGCTAGAATCTGAGTTAGCACATAGAAGCTGAAATTTACACAAATGGGCAATCAGACCACTATTACAAGGACACATATAACAATGGACTGGTTATAACTATGAATTCCTAATGCAAATACCATACCACCTGTTAGAAATGGGGGTCTCTAGTTGGCAATGGTTTGCACCTTTGTCCAAATGGGGACCCTTGCTTCTAGTCAGGGAAAGGGTGATACACTCCTAAAATAACCCCTGCTCACTCCCTTGGTAGCTTGGCACAAGCAGACAGGCTTATCTCAGAGGCAGTGTGAAAAGTAAGTAAATACATTTTATTGTATATAGTTAATTAAAAGTGTTAATTTTTTTGTGCTAAAATCTTCCAATTGGCATTTAAAAGGTGAAAAGATACACAGGCAATCTATATTGTCATATTAAAAAAGAAATTGAAGTTATCTTAGGTTCTAACTGTTGTTTTTTAAACATTAGATTTCATACACTGTTTTTCTGTTTTCTGTATTAAGATGATAACTTTCTGCAAAAATCTATTGGCCCTGCATGCTACCTGTAACTGTTGGCTGTTCAATGCTAACATGACTGCTGGGCGACATGCTCTAACTTGAGATATACGAAATGCATGTAATAGATAAAAACGTCTTGGATTGTTCAATGATGGGCAAATACACAGTAAATGCGTCAGAGCCTCTTCTGCTTGGCCGCAAAGTCTGCAGAGTGATGTTGACCATGTTTGTTTACAAGCTGGAACCTGATATTTTGAGATAAAGGCCCCCATCTGGGTTCGGAGTAGCAGTTGTTGGGTCGCGGTAGAGATGTGGTTAACTAGATATGGTTGTGGCGAAAATCTCTCGTATGTAGCTAATACCGTCCAACCGTGTTTTTTCTTTGCTAATGCGGCTTTATCTGTAATCCAGGCTTTTTGTTTTGCCGCATTATTGGCTATTTTTTTAAAGGCAACAAAGGTATAATTATTGTTCCATGCTTCTTGCATTTTGAGGTTTGCCAAAGCTTCTTCTAAAACTGTATTCCAGGCATTTTTTCCTTTTGTTTGATTCTTTATGTCTAACCAGCAAAGCCCCATCAGAGAATCTTCTTGCGCTGCTTTTAGCTTCCAACACATTTTTAGTATTCCTGCTTGTCTTACAGGGTGTTGGTTTAATAACCCAAATTCCAGGCGTACTTGAGCTTGTGATACAAATTTCGGGATCTGAAAGATGTATTTAAATAACTCTGATTGTTGAACATTCAGGAAGTTTGCGTCTTGCCCTCTGAATAGTTCCGAGCCTTACGTGAGGGTTGGAAGAAATTTGACTGCAATTACTTTTAGCAGGTATGAATTGGAGGGGCACTTCAATTTTGTTCTTAATAAATTTAGGGCGAAGCGTAGTTTATTAGCCAGGGATTTTCTATACAGTAAGTGATCTTTTAAGGACATCCTTGAATCTACCACTACACCTAGGTACTTATAGGTTACACTTTGCTCCATGGTTTTTCCTGCTGCGTGCCATTTGAATTTTTGTCGCCCTGAATGTGATGAAAAGCAGATGACTTTTGTGTTTTTTATGGTTAATGAGCAAACCATGGTCCATGGTGTATTCGTGCAACCTTGTAATGGAACGCTGTAGGCCTATTGAAGTATTGCTGCATAGGACAAAGTCATCAGCATACTGCATGCTACTTATTTTGCGGTCGGCTAGCTTCGGGGGATGGCTTTCAATTTAATATATCCTCTTGTCCAGGTCTGCAGTGAAAATATTAAAAAGGGTGGGAGCCAGTACACATCCCTGCATTAGGCCAATGTGGGTTGGAATCTTTGCTATTGTCCTTTCGCCATTCCCTCATTTTATCTTGACCCAGGTGGACGTGTATAGGTTGATGATGGCCTGCAGTAACCTTGATGGAATACCCCAGTGTGCCATCTTTTTTTTTTTTTTTAAATTTTTGAAAACCTTTATTAGTGCATCTAGAAAAGTACAAATAGTGGCCTACAACCTTCAGGCCGGCCACAAATACGGTTGAGCACATGTACATGCAAGACGGTGACGCAACAGTACAGCAGTATAATTAGTAAGCATTCAGCAGTTACACTGTAGAGCCCTTGCTGTCGCGTCTCAGGAGTTCCGAAGGTTAATTTTAAAGTTTTCATTGCAAACAATAATGTCCAACTATTCCGTTTCAATAAAAAATTGAACATAAACAAAAGAAAGAACAGGGTCCATGAAGACGTGAGATGGTGATATCAACACAGGCATACACAGCCCAGCAACTCAGGGGACAAATCCCACCAGGCAGAATGGCGGCCAGGATGTGCGCTACCAGGATATTAGACTCAAGGCCCTATCAGCATTCGCCGCCACCCACCCGGCAATAACGTCGGCACGCACCCAAGACAGAAGGAAGAAGAAATAAATTAGAAGAAAAAACAAGGCACCATAGGAACAAAAAAGAAACAAAATACCCATCCCACAACCCCCACCCTACACGCATGCGAAGGCTACGGCCTACCCCCCCCCCAGCAGCGCGTCTGTCGCCCCATAAACCCGAAATATAGTAGAGGTAGTAAAGAAAGAAAAAGAAAAGATATAATGTCACCATTGATATAGGGAGCCAGAAAAGACAATTCTAATCTAAACCTCCCAAGAAAACCTAACCCTGGGGGAGGGCCATAATTTCCTTCCAAAAGCAGGTCTCCCGAACTCACACAGCCATGTGCAACTCCCACACCGTGTATCACTAAATTCAAAAGACTTACAGCCAAGAGAAATTCTAAACAGCCATATCCAGGGTCACAGGTCAGCACAGTAATCAAAACCCCCACAACCAGAATAAAGAGCAGGACATAGAAATTATGAATCGAAGTGGGGAAAAAGGAGAACATTCTATGCAGTCAGCCAATCAAGATATAGGTCAGTCCGGGTCTCCGCCATCCGTCCGAGCAAAACCACGAGAAAAGAACTTCAGCCCTGGCCTGAACGGCGAATTCCGGCCAGGGCTGGCCATCGCTGCGAGCACTCCCCGGGTAGAACAAAGGAGCAAGATGGCCGCTCCAGACAAGGAAGAAACACAGGAGGTGGAGAGGAGCGTCCCCGATCACCACCAGATCCAGCATCAATTCTGTTGAACACCCCCTCCGCCACCGGACAGCACAGTCTCCACCACTGTAGAAAAACGGCTCCAGAGGCAAAGACCTTAGGGGGGGTCAGGCACTGGAAGGTCGATGAACAGAGCCGTTGTGGGGACAGAGTCACAGTTCTCAGAGTGGGGGGTAACATTGTATCAAGAGCCTCACCGAGGAGAAGACCATCAACATTGTTGCCAGGGACACTGCACACCTCCGCCCTCTCATATTGCAACTTTGTATCCGTTCCAGACAATGTTAAAGGTGGCAGAGGGTCAGCCAGCCCCGGTCGCGTTATACAAGATGAAGCTCCCTCGATCTTCTCCGTCAGTTCCTGGACGTTTCGCCGCCACGTTGTCCCCAAGTCCGCAAGGGCGAACAGAATATCCCCATAAGTCAGGGTGCCCTGAGATAGCAACCAATCCGCAGCGAGCGGCGATGCCCCGGGGTCCGCCTCTAGTCCGGGAACAGGCAGGGCAGCGCACAACAGGGATGGTGGAGCAGTCTTCTCTTCGTCATGAAAGGCAAGCGCCATTGCTGCCACTCAGGTAATCCGCAATGATGAGAGGGGGGGCGATCTCACTATCCGGGGAAGCAGGCGTTGAAATCGCCGGTGGAAATGCAGCCCACAGCAAGGGGGTCGCACAGTACGAGAGTCTCCTTGCCTTTCCCGCCAATGCGAGTGTTCTACAGCCGAGATGCGCCTCAAAATGGGGAATGTCCAGGCGATAAGTAGCAGAGTGGGGGGAAGCGCCGCGTGGGGGGCTCCAGTCGCATAAAGACACACCTCAGCCAAGGTGAGTCACTCTGCATCGGGAGGGAGCTAACAAGTCCATTGCCGAGATCACCATACTCCCGTAGGCAGCGGCACCTCCCCCGCTCGTCCCACCGGCTTGGTCTCGTGATGTCCAGCGGTAGCGATCAGCACAGCTACCCGGGCAGCTCCGGAGGTCGACGAACTCAGCGAGTCCTGCACCAATTCAGACGGCGGAGGTCTCAACGGAAAGCAATCGGCTTCTGCGCGTTCGTCCCGGCATTTTAACACGGTGTGAGCCAGGATTAAAGACAGGATATTGTGGCAAGGGCAGATGGCTTACGGAGCCGGGAGCTCAAACGTCCGTCCCGTCCGCCATCTTGGCTCCTCCCCCCAGTGTGCCATCTTTTGACATAGGATCTCCCCTGGTACTGTGTCGAAGGCTGCTTTTAAATCAACGAAACAGGTGTACAATTTTGTTGCTTTGTCCTTTGTTTTTTTGATTAGGAGATTTAGGGCGAACAAGTTGCACAACGTGTTTAAACCCAGCCTGAACCTGATCTGTGTGATTGGGAGGATCTTGTTCTTGGTGACCCATTCTTCCAGTGCTCTCAGAAGGTTCGGTGCGTAGATGTTGGCCTCTACATCAATGAGAGCGATCAGCTTGTAGTTCGCCAGGTCTGATCTAGCACCTGCTTTAAAAATTGGGTGCAAAATGCTCCCTCTCCATGATGGTGGTATGTTTCCCGTTTGGAAGGCGTGATTGAACACTGGGGTGAGGTATTCTGCCCAGAACGCTTGATCATATTTAAAGAGCCCATTTGGCAAGCCATTTGGGCCAGGTGCGCCGGTGGACCTCAGGTTTTTTATAATCCTTTGTACTTGATGTGAGCTAATCCTATTTCCTACTATTGTTTGATTTACTTGTTTCCAATAGTTTTTGACAAGTTTCTGTTTGTTGATTTTTCTTTGCTATCCAAACCTCGTTTTTATATTTTTGCCTTAATTTGTGGACTTGTCGCTTTGTGTTTTTGCCCATCATCTGATCTTTTCTTTGTAACTTTCTGATTTTGCGGTTTAGGATCCTTTTTTTACCCACCATGGAGCCAAGATGTTCCAAAGATGCTCTCTTTGGTTTTCTTCTGTGGCTATTCTGCTGGGAACCAAATTTGTCTATCAAACTTGTGATCATCTTTTTCCAACTAGCCCGATACTCTACCAATCTTTTTTCTTCACCTTTTTCCTGTACCATTTTTACATGGGTCATAATTTCTTCGACATTCTTACCGTTCCATGCGAGTCGTTTAAGGTTATATGGGCTAGGGGTTTCCGTCAAGACATTGCTTGCTTGTGCCCTTACATATTGAAGGCTAAGATCAATTGTTTGCAGACTGTGGTCGCTCTCAATTTGTGTATTATTTGGTAACTGGCAATCCTTTGAAATACCTCCAGATCCACTATAGTGTAATCTAGGACCGTTTGAGACTGTTTAGCTATTCTGGTCGTGGCAGCAGGCTGGTCTTGTGGGAAGCGACCGTTCAAAGTGATCATGCCAATTTCAGCCGGATTTGAGGCACACAACTGTCCATGTCTATCCTTTTTCCGATGATTTGTTATCAGTTGTGGAATTATTTTGCCTTTCGGTATGTTTTGTTGGGTTTTTTGTAAGTAGTCTGCTTGTAATAAAAACATGTTGAAGTCGCCTGACACTACCAATTCCGCCTGTGGGAAGGTGGATTGCAGAGATTTGACCAGTGCTTTGAGGGTAATGATTTTCTCTTGTTTCTTCTTAGAATCTGGGTGAATGTAGATGTTACAGATTACCAATGACCGAATGTCTGGTGAGGTCTGCGAGCCTAGGCAAGAGTCTCGGGGCAATTCAGTTTTGATGCACTGAATCCATGATTGTCCTGAGGCTGTCCTGAGGCGATTAGATTGTACGTCCATGGTATGCTGGTGTACAGGTAAATTGATAGTCCGCCGGCTGCCCTACCAAGTGAAACTCTTTTGGTGGCGTGTTGTTGGAATTCCTTAAAGCCGTTTATCTGAACCGACGTTGTTGACCAGGTTTCGTGGAGTAATAGGATATCAAATTGTTTTAGGAATGCTAATAGCTCTACATCCTCTGTTTTGTTGGCTAGGCCATTTATGTTCCACTAACCCATTTTCAAGTTGCATTTTCATGCTTCATTTTTCCGGTGGTCCATGAAACTTGGTGTTGGGGGTAGCACTTTCCGAGTCTGGCTGGTAGCTCTTGATGAACCTTGATGGATAATACGGAGGTTGGTCCATCCTTCCTTGGTACTTGTGGTATGACCAACTGCCCCCCCCCGGAGTAGATCGCTGTCAGATTGTAATTTTGGCTCAGCCATCGTGCATAGCATGCCTGGATATCATTCAATTTCTATTAATCTAATTTCAATTCCCCATTTGGCGAACTCTTCTCTGTGCTGCCAAAATTCCTAGGCATTCTTTGAGTTGCTCTAGGTTATCACTGTCTTGTCTCTCCCCTTTGCATTGGAGAGAGGTTTAAATTGAATACTTTCGATATGATTTGTGTTAAGATGTTTTAATGTTTCAATTGCGGTAGCGACTTTTAAGATAGCACTCCGATTAAGGATATCATAGTTCCCTCTGGAGCTATAATGCGGAATAATTTCAATTGTTGTTTGGCATACTGGGTAAATTGGATCTTTGTTTTCTTTTGGTTCCAAAAACATGTTTTGCCCGCTCATTTTTGAGTTATTCGCTGGATTGAACTGGTTGGGGACCTTGTCTTGTACTATTGCCTCAATGCCAAATGCCGGCGGGTTGGCTCTTAAAATCTCTGGCCTTTGTGATTTTGTTTTTGGTTGGAGCGCTTCAGCCGTACAATTTTCTTTTTGGGCCTTTGTAATTATTGAAAAATAATGGGATATGCATTTTTGTGCTACATGGGGCATCTGTTTTAGTGAGCCATCTGCAGGTTGTTTTTTTGTGTTGCCTTGAAAAGACTGAGAGTGTTTTAGACTGCTTGGCTGTACTGTTGTTGGGTCTAGTTGGGGCATTTTAGATCTATGATGATCGCGTACTTTGCTAGCTTCCCCTAGTTCTTCCTGGGTCCTTTTAGTTGGCTCTTTTCCCTTCGTCTCATGTTCTGGAGATGGTCCGGGCGAAGTTATGTGCTGATGGCTTTCCCAGTGGGGTCTCTTGAGCCTGATGCTGGGTAAAAAATGCTGTTGCTTTTTTGTTCTGTTGCTTGTTTTGTCTGGCTTTCCGCAATCTTTTACTTTCACATTTAGTTAAAGGGTTTGCACATTTTTTTCGGACTTTCGATTGGAGCCTAGTTTCTTCAGTTGGTTGGTCGTCGTGATCCGGTGGGATTTTGTGAATGCCTTGCAATGGCATACTTTGGGATATTCCTGTCAAGATGTCTGATGTGAGATTTTTTGATATGCCCTCTGTTGCGTCCACACTTGTTTCCTCGTATGCTGAGGTATCAACGCTGGTAGTGTTTTTCAGATTGTCTAAATCATTTTCTGTGCAGGGGCTGGGAATGCTATAATGGTGGTCAGTTGTTCTGTTTTTTACCTCTACCAAGATGTCTGTTAGAATTGCCGGAAGGGCTTTGAGTTGGTTCATTGTTCCGGAACATTGGTATTCATGATATATTGAGTGGGGGTCTTTCTGTACCCATTCGATAAGTAGATTTAAATCTTGTATTTTTCTTTCTATACCAACCATGTGGGATGCCAAAATTTGCAAGAGATCAATTTGTAGCTCTAGTTTTTCTGAGTGTTGCAATAGTGCTGAGGATATGGTTTCCATAAGGCCAATGAATGGCGTCCACAATGGGGCCTGTGCACAGCTAGTCAAGAGCTGTGTAATAAAATTGGCAAATTCTTATTCGATAAAGTTAATAATATTTTTCTAACATTTTCGGACTCTCCTTCCAAAATAAGCACTGTTATGGCAACAGATCAGAAGAAATCAAATCTCGACTCCCCACGATTAGACAGTTTTGCCATCCTAATAGAATCAGACACCTACAATATATTGGAGAAAGTGAAATCAGGTTCCCCCAATGATCCATGTCCGAGTTCGGTAGTAACACTAGCGGCAGAGCCAGTTTCATGGAAACTGACATCCATTATCAATACAATGTATTTAGAAGGGTGCTGGTAGGAAATGTTCTGTTTGATTGGCACCTGCCTGCTGGCTTGACTGGGTATCCTCCCCTAATTTATTCCAGATGTTATACTGTGGGTCTTTTCCATGACAAATGCCTGGTTCAGGTTCAGGTTTTGATGGTTTGTCCCTTTTTGTTTGGGAGCAAAAACCATTTGCTAGTTGGACCTTGATTGGTGAGAGCATGGTGTGCTAGGTATAAGAAAGCTCTGTTGAGCCATTTGATGGAATTTCATTTGACTCATGGCAGATTATTGGACTGCTTGAGCAATCATGGGCTTCCTGTGTATCTGAAACTGGAGCCGATTTTATTGTTTGTTCTTCCTGTGGTGGCTCCTGAGTGCTTGTTGAAAGCTTCAATGCCTCCTGTATTGCCAAATTTGAATGAACTCTATCTTTTGACTGGCCCCCTGCTTGATATGCGATGGTTTCTATGTCAGTTGTTTTGATGTCCTTTGTGTCCTTGCTTGACGCTGATAGCAGGCTGCCCCCAAAATTAAGCTACTGGGCGCAGAAGAGTGATCCGAGACTTATGGATCGTTGCTTGGTTTTTTCCTTTGGTGTTTTTTCCTTTAATGCCTCTACGGTTGTTTTGCGCAGATTTGTTTGGCTATTATTTAGTGCTTCCTTTGTGTTTATTTGTGCGGTTACTATTATTCTATTGGTGATCATTTTAGGGGTTTTAAGAGATTTGTTGAAGATGGCTTTCTCTATTCTCTATTGAGGTATTGAACTGAGATGATGTGTTGGACTGTGGCGATAGTGGGATGGACATGAAGCCAACATATTGGTACTTTCTTTTTTTGGGGACCTGGGGTCCTGGGTGCTGGTAACAGTTTTTATTTTCAGAGCTCATTCTCTGAGGTCGTGATGGTAGTGATACTGGTGAAATTAAAAAATCTGTGATGTTTGAATTCCTGAGACCTGGTGTTTTTGATTGTGTCTTAACAAAGTGAGAATGGGTCTTGGTGTTAGTCTCCTGCTCTTCCTCTGTGGAAGCGCTTAGTCCTTCTCTCAGCTTTCCACTATTCTGTTGGTTTCTTGTTTTTGATTTGAGTAGGTGTGGGTAGGAGAAGGAGTAAGGGAGGGCACAACCTCCCAGCTAGTCAGCCCCAGCAAGCCCTAAGTGCTGAGTAAGCCTCCCAAAGATCTCCCCGAAAAGAACCCAAGGAGAATGACATCACCAAACTCCATAATGAGATCAGGGAGAGACGGAGACAGAACAGAGATTACACGTGCTTGCTTCAATAATTGCTGGGAATTTCTTTTACATCAATAAATCAACTTTTTAAATGATGTTGTTCATGGATTATACTGAAAATCCCTATATAATTGGAATAGAGTATACTTGCCTTTGGACTTGAGGATTTGAGCATTCGTTGTCATGATATATACACACATCCGATACAATGATTTTGGATATATTTTAATAAATAAGGGTGTCTATAACTGTGCTTTCATAAATGCCTGGCAAGTCTGACAGGTCCTGCAATGAGTATCTGAACTCTTGCGCATTTGGGGCCAGTAAAAGTGGGTGACAAGCCTTCCAAAGTTCTTGTCTTGCCCAAAATGTCCTGCTAAAGGCACATCATGAGTCAGACCCAGTAGGAAGGCTCTTAAGTGCTGGGGTACCTCCAGCACACGGGGTGACTCTGGCTCAGCAATCTTAGGCTCACTATATAGGAGAATCCAATGTGATCCAGACTGATCACCTGCTGGCTGGTTTGCAGCCTGTTGCTGCAAACCCACAAGAAAAGGACACTTCTTCTGCTCCTCGCAGATCTCTTCCCTGGAGGGGCCTCCTTCCTGCTGCCAATGGGTCTGCTCAGGCAGGCCCCCCAGTTCAGCTACTTGTTTCCCTGTATGTTTCAGGGCATCCCTCTCAAGGTTTGCCTCCTCCTGGACCGTGGGAACGTCGGGACGGTTTCCCACGCCCCGTGACTTTTCTCTTTAAAACAGGCACCAAGGCCATTCTTTCAGGCTCCAGGTCCTCTTGAATACCATTACCGGCTGCCATTGATCGAGTGCTCACACACGCCTACTCAGGCAGACCCAATATCTCCAAATGAGACCTTCTCTCCACCTTAACTCAAGGGGAGCTCTCCAAATCATTGCCTAGCCTAGCAGAGTCAACAGGCATGGAAGGCCTCACAGCTACTTGAAAGGTAGCCCACTCAAAGGGAACTTGAGCCACCTTGGAATGGCTCTCTGAATTGTCAGCTGCAATTACAGGGTAGAATGCATTGAGGATCAACTGCTCTTCAGACGCCATCCGACAACTAACAGCTGTAACACTGGCTCCGGTGACTCTCAGAGCCTCCACCCTATGGCCATTGATGGTCACCCACTGCGTGTATTTCTTAGTGTTATCAGGCAGTTGGGTCCTAGGGACCATCTCACTGTCTCCTAAAGAGACTAGTGAAGTCCTCCTGAGGCATGAGACGGGAGAGACCTACACTGTACTCGTTCTTAATTGTTGTCCTCGTTCTTAAATTGCTGTTGTTTGCACATTACCTACGCTGCTGCATTTTAAAACCGTTTTTAAATGTTTTAATATGCACACTTTGCACTTAATCTGTTATCAGCAAGAATTCTACCGAAGGGTGCTCGCGTGACTTCTGACACTGGGGCTGACATTTTGGTGGTAGGAAGGTCAGCGGGCTAGGTCTCTTACTCTGACATTACTTAAACAGACACTGGCGTAAACGTGCCCCCAATGGCAAGCCCGTCTGCGCCTGTCTGCGCTCATTCCGCACTCAGCGCCAGCCCCCCTGCAAAAATTCCCTCAGGTATGGTCAAAATTACACAGTATTCTAGTAATGATTTGATAAAGCTTAATTCTATAAAACGCCTTAGCCATACCAGACAGCAGCCTTCCTCCCCTGGTATTCGAAGGAGATGAGGGACTAAAAGTTGGCCTGCAAACTCCTGGAAAGTAACTAGAGGAAGGGACACAAGGAAAAGGAAAAAAAAGAATATAAAGTTGGCCTGGCACAGTACAAACAGCTGCTTAAAAGCACTGAACAAGTCTATTTTACTGATAGAATCTAATCGGTCAAAAACTCGCCTAAAGAGATTTTTAGGTCTCGCGACCTATCGATGTGCGCAAGCGCATCGAGCGGAGCGAGAATTCATGTGGCGAAAACTTCTTCAAAACAAAGGGCTTTCAGCCCCGCGGTTTTCATGAAGTTCACGTGAACATGCACGCGCATCGCATGCAAGCCCAGCCTCTCCCGCCCCCATCCGGCATCAGGCTTCTCCTCCCCTAGCAGCACTCCTCCCACACCAGCAACTCCCCCCTCCCACACCAGCACCTCCCCTCTCTCTCCACGCAATCACAGCCTCCCCCTCCCACACCAGCACCTCCCCCTCCCACACCAGCACCTCCCCTCTCTCTCCACGGAATCACAGCCTCCCCCTCCCACACCAGCACCTCCCCCCTCCCACACCAGCACCTCCCCTCTCTCTCCACGCAATCACAGCCTCCCCCTCCCACACCAGCACCTCCCACACCAGCACCTTCCCTCTCTCTCCACGCTATGGTCGCCTCCCTTGTCATGACTCAAATCTGTAAATGCGTGTTGGAGGAAATGTTATCTTATTTAGAACACCTAGAACTGATCTCGAGGCAGCAACATTAAATACAGCTGACACACCCGGCACTTGCTAAAGCCATGCCCTTCCTCGTTGACACCATTACTTATGCTGCTTGTCACTGGTTTCGTATGCGGATTGTATCTCCCTGTATTATTTTTTTATCTCAGAAGCGTGTTTTGATTCTGTTGCATGCGTTACAGAATGTCAGCACCGCCTTGAGCCAGTGCAACAAAAGCACTCTTACATTATTCCTCCACAGTGTTGGCCGTTTCCTGTTAAGCTTGATCTGTTTCATATCTGCATCCGTAGTGATTTCTGGTGTGTGTGCTCACTTTACAGTCAGTTCCACCAAGCTCTGACCTTAATGCAAGATCGTACAGTCATGTTCATTAAGCAGCATCCCCTTCTCACCTACCATTTTCAGAGGGGGTGTTAATCCCTTCTGTAATTCTACCCTGGTCTGTTTTTGTTACAACATTCAATTTTGCGATTGAATTATTGACGTCTTCCCCCAGGCATCGCATGCAAGCCCAGCCTCTCGCATTCCCAGGCTCTCCCACCCCCATCCGGCATCAGGCACTCCTCCCACACCTCACGGACATCTGTTCACTTCTCCTCCCCCTCCCCAGCCAGCTTCCCCCAGGCCCCTGCTGCTTCACACTCTCATTGCCGTTGGCCCCCTCCCATGCCCGCCGTGTCGGATTTCTCCTCCCCCCTCCCCTTCTCTGCCTTGTTTTTTAATGTCTTACTCTCCTCTGTCCTGCCAAACCTATTTCCTTTTTTCCCCTCATCCTCTTCAGTCCCCTTCTGCCCTCTATCAAGCCGACTCCCGCATTCACTCCTCTCCTCTCTCGCCCTCAACTTACCCAGTATTCTCACCCCCTCCACTCCATGCTCCCCTCGGCCCACCTCACGCCTCTTCCTGGTGACTGCTCTCTGCTGCTTGCCCTCAGCTTCCAGAATCTCCCTCCTCTCTCGTGGTTCCCGGAAACGCTTCATAGACTGGACTGGCATCCCGGCAAATCCCGACAGCCAGATTCACCACGTGCCGGGGTCGAGCAGATTAAAAAATCACTGCACTGTGCCTGGATATCTTTTAAAGGGTCTTAAAGCGCTGTCGGGCACGCTCAATGCTGCAGACAACCAGTTTGTTCATCTTTACAGATTTCATTCGTGTGGTATTAATATTAACATTTGTGTGGTCTTTCTCTATGCGCCTGAAGACTAATATTTATCAGACACTAAACCTTTCATCTGATTTCAAATGCATACCACGCTTTTTAATGTATATCCTTAATTTCCATTAGCCTTTTTTATTTTTTTCCCTTCATTTCTCCCTCCGTTTTTTTTTATTATATGCCACTCACACATGCAACGCCACTCACACATGCAACGCCACTCACACATCCAACGCCACTCACACATCCAACGCCACTCACACATGGAACGCCACTCACACATGCAACGCCACTCACACATGCAACGCCACTCACACATGCAACACCACTCACACATGCAACGCCACTAACACATGCAACACCACTCAACCATGCAACGCCACTCAACAATGCAACGCCACTCAGCCATGCAACGCCACTCAACCATGCAACGCCACTCAACCATGCAACGCCACTCAACCACACAACGCCACTCAACAACCCAACACCACTCAACCACGCAACGCCACTCAACCACGCAACGCCACTCAACCACGCAACGCCACTCAACAACGCAACGCCACTCAACAACGCAACGCCACACACACATGCAACGCCACTCGCACATGTAACGCCAGTCACACATGCAATGCCACTCACACATGCAACGCCACTCACACATGCAACGCCACTCCACCATGCAACGCCACTCCACCATGCAACGCCACTCAACCATGCAACGCCACTCAACAACCCAACGCAACTCAACAACCCAACGCCACTCAACCACACAACGCCACTCAACCACGCAACACCACTCAACCACACAACGCCACTCTAACACGCAACGCCACTCTAACACGCAACAACACTCTAACACGCAACGCCACTCTAACACGCAACGCCACTCAACCACGCAACGCCACTCTGACACGCAACACCACTCTAACACGCAACAACACTCTAACACGCAACGCCACTCTAACACGCAACGCAACTCTAACACGCAACGCCACTCTAACACGCAACGCCACTCAACCACGCAACGCAAATCACACATGCAACGCCACTCAACCACGCAACGCCACACACCCATGCAACGCCACTCACCCACGCAATGCCACTCACCCACGCAATGCCACTCACACATGCAACGCCACTCACACATGCAACGCCACTCACACATGCAACGCCACTCGCACACGCACGCAACACACACATGCAACGCCAGTCACACATGACACGGAACTCACACATGCAACAACAATAAAAAATGCTACACCACTCACACACGCAACGCCACTCACACACGCAACGCCACTCACACAGGCAACGCCACATACACAGGCAACGCCACTCACACATGCAACGCCAATTACACACGCAACGCCACTCACACACGCTACACCACTCACGTTCCCAATAGGTATCGCAGTAGGAAAGTTGGAGCCATTACTATTGCAAATAACAATGCCTTTTATTTTTTTATTATTTTTAAAACATAAAGGGCTTTGTCATTTACAAAACCAATAGCTCCAACTTTCCTAATGCGAGACCTTTTGGCAACGCCAGTGCTTGTTAAAATAGTAAACTCCTTAGCCTACCCACACGCACTGACTATTCCAGCTAGTCAAGAGCTGTGTAATAAAATTGCCAAATTCTTTTTTGATAAAGTTAATAATATTTTCTAACATTTTCGGACTCTCCATCCAAAATAAGTACCGATATGGCAACAGATCAGAAGAAATCAAATCTCGACTCCCCACGACTAGACAGTTTTGCCATCCTAATAGAATCAGACACCTACAATATATTGGAGAAAGTGAAATCAGGTTCCCCCAATGATCCATGTCCGAGTTTGGTAGTAACACTAGCAGCAGAACCAGTTTCACGGAAACTGGCATCCATTATCACTACAATGTATTTAGAAGGATACTTTCCCAAAGACTGGAAACATGCAGCAGTTTTACCCCTAATGGAGAAACCCAGCCTGGATGCTAATGATCCAAACAATTTTAGACCAATATCCAGATTACCACTCCTGGCAAAACTCATAGAAAAAAATATAAATGCTCAACTTAATAAAGTTCTGCAGGACTTCCAGGCCCTTAACCCAACTCAGTATGGTTTTAGAGGGGGGCCATAGTACGGAAACTGTGCTACTTAAGTCCACAGAAGAGATCAGGACCATTCTGGACCAAGAGGGAAGGTTGTACTGATCATGTTAAACTTATCTGCAGCATTCGATACGGGCCATCATGCTTTGCTGATGGACCGATTGGAGGAGATAGGAGTCAAGGGCATTGCCTGGAAATTTCTTAAATCTTTTCTCTCTGATAGAATGCAAAGGGTGGCCCTGGATGAATTTGAAGCTGAATCTTTCTCTTTACCCTGTGGTGTGCCGCAAGGGTCTTTACTAAGCACAACACTTTTCAATGTGTATATGTCATCGCAGGCACCCCTAATTGAATCCTTTGGGTTCACTTTGACTTTCTACGCTGATGACCCCCAAATTGTGGTGTCTTTATTACCAGAAGAGATTCATGAAACCATGTCAAGGTTGCAGGACTGCATGAAAGCCGCCGGGGGATGGATGGCCCAAAATTGCCTGAAACTCAACTCTGGCAAAACGGAGGTTGTGTTGTTCGGCAACAACCCTATTTTCTGGACTCCTGAATGTTGGCCAGAGGTTTTGGGTCCTCTACCCACTCCTAGCAGGAAGGTGAAGAATCTTGGAGTATGGATAGACAATAAATTAAGTTTAAGGGACCAGGTAATACAGTGGCTTCATCAACATTGTATATCCTTAAATCTTGTAAAAGAATAATGCCACTTCTTCCGAAAGACGCACAACAAACAGTTGTTATGGCACTAATAATGTCCAGATTAGATTATTGCAGCAGCCTTTATTTTACAATCCATAAAGGATCGATGAATAAAGTACAGATTCTGCAGAACGCAGCGGCCAGACTCCTGACTGACACACCAAAGCGAGTCAATCTCAGCCAAAATAAAAAAACTTCATTGGCTGCCAGTCAGGAAACGGACCCAATTTAAGTCTCTTTGTCTGGTTTTTAAAGCCCTCCAGGGAACCGGACCCGAATTCTTAAAACACTGACTCCGCTGGTATATACTAAAAGGAGCACTGCGGTCATCTGATGCAAAACTTGTGAATGTTCTGTGGGTAAAAAAAGCCAATTGGGGGCGGCAGAAGCTTTATAGCTAATACGGCCAAATCATGGAATGCTCTTCCACCATCCTGGAGAAATTTGACCAATATGTTGGCCTTCAGGAAAGCACTGAAAACATGGTAGTTTTCTAACTGATCTGGTTAAAAGTCCCACTCACTTTTACTCCTCAGTAGGCCTTCACACAGAATCATGACACCTTCAGGTAACAGTTAGCGCTCTGCACGTACCCATAACATTAACATTAACAACTCTGCGGGACCCCACCCACCTTGAGCACTCAACTCCTCCCCCCAGGGCTACACTAGCAAAATTCTTGGGGTGCACCAGTGGGTGCAGTGGTAACTGGTTCGGGACACTCTGTATTGACCCGGAAGTGACCCACCTGACCACAGCTAAAACAGGTCTTGGGACCCTTCTGCAGTCTGACATGGCGGGACCCATAGTATTTTCCCAGTGGGAGCTGGGAACTTTTCCCTTAGTTTCCTTGGGGATTACTTTGAGGCCCTTTCTGGAACTCCTTCCGTTTACCCTTGTCCCCCCCACTCTTCTGCTGGGGACCCTGCCCACCTTTGGTGAAGTCTACCACATGACCCTTGTGGACCCTGGTACTGACTCAGCGGTCCACCTCCACAGCAAGTTCTAAGGGCACAGTTAGCTTACTGTCAATCAGGTACTGGCGCAGCTCTGGAAAACAATTACATGACAAGTGCTCCCATGCAACCAAATCATAGAGCGCCTAAAAATCAATTACTTTGCTACCCTTCACCCAACCATCCAATGCTCTGCAAAACAAAGACACATATTCCACCCAGGTACTTGACACCAACTTCTTGCATTTCTGCTTAGAAAGCTCTGGGGTCAATCCATACCTGGCTACTAAGGCTTCCTTCATGGGGGCCTAGGACATCTGATCCTCAGTGGGCATAGCTAGTAAGGTTTCCCTTCCTTCACCCATTACGCGGTTCCACAACCCCGCTCCCCAATCTCTTACGGACCCGGTGGCACTTCATCACTACCTCATAAGTCTTAAATCACTGATTGATGTCCTCATGCTTCATAAAGTCCTTAATAACCTCTTTGGGAATACATACTTTACTTTCTACAGGCACTGACGGTGTGCTGCCACCAGAGGGAGTGATCTCTAAGCTCTTTGCTTTCAGCTCCAGCTCCCTCCCCACTCTCTCTTGCTCTAAAAGCATCTTCATTTCTTCCATGGCTAACCTCTTATTTTCTAAGTCCAATTTCTTATTTTCTATGTCATTCTGACTCCCCATTTTGAGCTTTGCTAGCTCCATCTCATTCACTCTGCTTTTCTCCCTGTCCTCCAGCTCCTCTGGGGACAGGCCCTTTGAAGAAACACTGCTGCCCACCATGGAAGGCACTTTCCCCCCAGCTAGGCCCAATGGCCCCTCCAGTGGCCCATCTAAATCCTCTGCCTCCTCTCTGGGCTCTTCAGCGTGCTCAGCGGCTTTCCTAGATTCCAACCAGGCCATCAGCGCCTTTTGGTACTCATCCTTCCTGGTGAGGCCTCTCACTGAGTTTTTACATTTCTGGCAGATGGTTTTAAGCCGGTGCACAGTGTAGTTCTCAAACCTCTCGTCTTCAAATTCTAAATCCCTAGATGCAATGGATACTGCTTGGCTCATGGTGAAAAAAATAATTGGCAGTTTTCTGCAAAAATAGATGTTCCAAGGGAAAATTCTACCAAAATGTATGGTCACGTAATGATCTGCACTCAATAGCAGTGTACACCAATCACTGCATGTAAATCACAAATGCAAGTCCAAATCCTCACCACTGACCACCAATTTTAGAAATGGGGGTCTCTAGTTGGAAATAGTTTGGTCCTTTGTCCAAATAGGGACCCTTGCTTCTAGTCAGGGAAAGGGGGATACACTCCAAAAATAACCCATGCTCACCCCCTTGGTAGCTTGACACGAGCAGACAGGCTTATCTCAGAGGTAGAGTGTAAAGCATTTGTGAGCACATATAGTAATATAGTGAAGACACTACAAATGGACACCACACCAGTTTAGAAAAATAAGTTTGTTTATCTAAACAAGACCAAACTGCAAAAATCCACAATACAGTATCAAAAATAGACTCTTCAATGGTAGTAATAGTTCAGTTCAATGCAAGTTGTGAATACAATACTTTTCCCACAGAGTACCTTAGATGCATCACGCAAAACAAACTAAAGGGTCGCAGGGAAGGCGATGCGTCAGTTCCTTGCTTCCGGGGAGGCGAGGCACCTATTCCTTATTGCATCACAGGGGAGGCAATGCTTCGGTTCCTTACTAGAGAGGAGGGGATGCGTCTGTTTCTTACTGCGTTCCAGTTACGATGAGACAAGATGGCACCTCGATGCGCTGCGACAATGCGATGCGACAAAATGGCGGCTCGATGCGATGCGCTGATCCGGTCGATTCGTGAATGTTTGCAGCCGCACGGCAAGGTGCTGCAACACCTTTCTCTGCAATGTGTCTGGATCAGGTGTGGACGCGGCACGTCGCTTTTCCGTGACTCTGCAATGCGTTGGAATCAGTGCGGATGCAACACGCTTCTTCCTTGTTGCGTCGATATTCCAGCTCCCAATAACAAACAGTCTCTAGAGGTCCTAAACAGCAGCAGGCACCTCTTTACAGGTTGGAATTCCCAGCAAGGAAATTCAGGGGAGCTGGGGGTGAAGTCTTTGTGTCCCTGAGACTTCAGACAGGAGGCAAGCTCAGTTGGAAGCCCTTGGAGATCTTTTCTTCAAGCAGGTGACAAAGCAAACAACAAAGGGCTAGATGCAGGTAAATTAGATTTACCGATTCTAAAATACAGAATTTTACCGATTCGGTATTTTAGAATCGGTAAATCTGATGTAGGTAATAATTCGGTATTTTTTACCGAATCGTTAAGATTCGGTATTTACCGATTCGGTAAATACCGAATCGGTATTTGCTATTGAATCCTATGGGCCATGAAGCCCATAGGATTCAAAAGCAAATACTGATTCGGTATTTACCGAATCGGTAAAAATACCGAATTGCCAAGGGGGACAGGGTGTTACTTTGACACCCTGTTACACCCCTGTTTCTGGCTTGTGTGCCATGTGGCACACAAACATGCCCTAAGGGCATGTATGTGTGTCACATGGCACAGGTGTACATGCACAGATGTGCATGTACACAAGGATTCGTTATTTATCATGCAATTGTATTACATGGTAGATAACGAATTCTAAAGGCCCTGTAGCACTGTTAGAAGTGCTACCTACATAGGAAAATACAGATTCAGTAATTTTACCGATCGGTAAATTTACAGAATCGGTAAAATTTACCGATTCTGTAATTTTATAGAATCGGTAATTTTACCATTTCGGTAAAATTACCGATTCGGTAAAATTACCGAATCTGTAGGATTTTCAATGACCTACATACCAATGTCAAAATCCCGGTCGGAAACGGCTGAAAATCGGTATTTTCGGCCGTTTTCGACCGGTATTTTGACACCTACATCGGGCCCAAAGCCACTACAAAACCCAAATCTAAGAAGCAGGAGGTCACCCTTTCTCCTACGGTACAAGCACAGGAGACATACTTCCCAATTTTGCAGGTCTGGGTGTTCACTGCAGGCAGATAAGCTGGAGATGATGCTGGTCAAGTATGTGTGTAAGCCGGGGACGGACCAAAGCATGTGCAGTATGTCAGCATCTACATGGGAACAACGTGGGCATGCTGCATCCACCCTGTGTACTATATAAGCTGAATAAGCTTGAAGCGGGTTGCGTGGCGCGTGTCATAGGCCTTTCAATAAGTCAGCCCAAACCTTCTCTGTGCAAGGCGTGCTAAGTCCACTTCCCAGCAGTGATGTAAAGGGAGGAGCTGTGGTGTAGTGTCGGAGCGAAGGGAATCAGAGAACCAGCATATGAGGTGTCTTCCCCCTACCAACATGTGCAGGCATTGGATCTTGAGATGCCTGGGCAGTTCGATGGTCACATCACCCTAGTGGCACCCCAGCGTGGCAAGTAATGAGTTGTAAAGCAAAAATTGACACAGAGGTAGGCGCATCCTTCTCTATTAATATCTCATACATTGCCAATGTACCATCCTTGTACAGGTCCCTCAGTGTGTGTAAGCCTGCTGTGTGCCATGTTTCAGCTCAGTTGTCGATGTGGGCCCCCATAATCCTAGGTGTGCCCAGAAGTGCCAACCCTATTGTATACGAGATCTCATGGTCAGTAATACATAGGCACATATGAAAGAAACAATACGCAACCCCCAGAAATAGTGAGTCAGGTACCTGCACTCGTGTGCAAGGGCGACACAGATGCAAGATGGTGGGCAGGCTCCAGCTAGTGTGGCAGTGTCTGACAGGTGCAAACCCGCCAGCCACTTAGCTATCCTTTGAACTTTGGCAGTGAGGTAGTACTGCTCTAAATGTGTAATTGCTAACCCCCTTCCCCCTTGTCTGTGGGCGAGCAAAGCTTTCCCAATGCCACTGTACACCTCAACTTGTTCCAGATAAAATCTCAAACTTACTGATCAAACGTGTGGAAGAATGTACCCGGGATGGAAATAGGAAGATTAGTAAAAAAATACAAAAGGCGGGCAAGACCACCATTTTTAGCAACATCATCCTCCCCTCTACCGCCAGTGGCAGTGTGCGCCAAAGGCTATCTGGGCACCAGGGATGTTATCGACCGAGTGACGTTACCTTCAAAAAGATCATTCATGGAGTGGTAAACTCAGACCCCAAGCATCTAAATGTGTGTAGTTGCCAGTCCAGTTGTATCCCACCAAGAACAAAGCATGGATTGGGAGCATCAGGAAGAAAGGGGAACAGATAAGATTTCCTCCAATTTACTCGCCGTCCAGACATGCTTGCCAAATGGGTCAGAGCTGAAGCAATTGTGTCATGAATGTTGTGCATGTTCTTTATGTAACACAGCATATCATCATCAGCATATAAGGCTGCCCACGAGTTACTGGGACATTAAATGCTTGAGAAAACTTTACAAGGGCACTATAGTCATGTCTTCTTCCTCTCTGCCTCTGTCTGTCTTCGCTCTGTCTCCATGTTCCCCACTCTACCTTCCTCCTCATGCTCTTACTTCCACTACCTTGTTATCACTCTCTTTCACACAAACACATTCATGTCCACTCACTCTCACTGTAATTCTCTTCTTTGCTCTCCTTCATGCTCACTCTTCTCAAACACCTGGCCTCCTTGTTCCACTCATATTTCTCATACATTTGCTATTTCTTACACACTCCTTATTTTTTCAGTTCTATATTTTACTCTCACTTACTGACTGACACACTGACACTATTGCCGCTTGTGCCTCTGTTTTTCATAGCTGAGAATAAACAATTTAAATCAGAGAGAACAGCATCCTGGACCCATCCCAGTCTGGGTTTCGCAGCAACCACAGCACCAAAACTGCCCACACGTCCCCCACCGATGACATCAGGGCCCTGCTGGACAATGGAGAAACCGCTGCCCTCATCCTCCTGGACCTGTCAGATTTCAGAAGTGGGAAAATCTGTGCTTTATTTTTCCTACCTATGATATTCAGGCAAAAGCACAAGGAAATACATCAAGATATAATCTAATGGGAAGACTGGCCGAGGGCAGGCAGAGCAGTGCCATCCCTGCTCCTATACACACAGCAGCCTTTAGAAAATGAGCAGCTGCTCCATCCTTCATTGTGCTGCAGAATTGCTTACAGATCCCATCTCTCCAGTGCTCACAAGTCACCTTTCTGCTCCGTGAGACAGAGGTGGGGGTGGAGGAGGAGGAGAGACAGACTCATCAAGGAATGCATACCAAACCTGCCCGCCTGACATGAAGTCTTTGGGGCTTCTCGCCCTCCCCTGCTGCTTCAGGTCTGCACTCCACTGCTGGTGTTCCCATTCATTTTGATGGTCTCTCGAAATAAATCCCAAAAGCTGTGTTTATCATTATCTGCGAGGCAGCCTGTCATCGTTGCTATCCCCTTACAAACACAGGCAACTCTCAGACACTTTTTTGACTTGACAGCAGGCACCTCCAGGCCCAATCTCCACAAACACAAATTACCGACTGGCAAGTGTTATAGATAAAGATCAGCTCAGTCCCCCAGCAGGAGAGAAGATGTGGCGTTATGGCCAGAGCTGAAACAGATTCCAGCCTCGGCATCAGCTCTACATCTTGTGATTCTCTGCAAAGCCTTTGTTCTACCTCTACCTAAACATTATTAATGGAGTTTTGTATAATATATCTGGTGATAATGTTAAGTGCTCCAATTCCTTTGGATGATCTTTGCACTATATACAACTGCAAACTGACACGTAGCCTACCAGTAACAAGCATTTGCAATGCAATAGGTCTCGCATTTGTGATAGTTTGAGCTAATGGCAGTGTAAATGACAATGCCTTTTATTTATATGTTTTGTCAAACTGCAAGCGGTGAGTAAACACGCACTTTGTACTTATGGCCCTTGCTTTTACTGCCAGCCCTGCGTCTGGTAAGCAAGGACTATAAGTACAAAGTGCGTGTTTACGCACAGATTGCAGGTTTTCAAAACACATAAAAGGATAAAAGGCATTGTCATTTACAATGCCAACAGCTCAAACTCTCGCGATTTTGAGACTTATTGCATTGCAAATGCTTGTCATGATGTAGCTGTGTCAGTACTGCTGATGTCTTTACATGGCTCTGGCCTAAGACTGTCTCATGGATATCAGGAAGATCTTCATGCTACTTTTAAATGTGCTTTCAGACCACCCTCACATTTACATAGAGAATATAAACTTTTTTTTACACTTGTGTCTCAGCTGTATATTTAAAAAGTGTCAACCGTGTGTTCAAATGGCATTTCGGATCTGAGGTTTTGCGATGGCTGTGTGGCGGTTGTATGACGTTCCAACGCATACTTTTACAACGCCTACCTTTACAACGCATTTTTTACAATGCAACATCCATTACAACACATTCCATTACAATGCATGCATTTACAACGAATTTTTAAAAACTACCTTTACAACGCATTCCATTACATCGCATACTACCTTTACAACGCATACCATTACAACGCATAACTTTACATTGCATGTAAGGTAAGTATTGGATAGTGGGGTAAGTGTTGGATAGTGTAGAGGTAAAATTACTATTCTAACTCCAGGGGGTGCAACAGTAGGGTAAGTGTTGGATAGTGTAGGGGTAAAAATTACTATTCTAACTCCTTGGGGTGCAACAGTAGGGTAAGTGTTGGATAGTGTAAGGGTACTATGTGTTGTAATTCTATGCGTTGTAATGGTATGCGTTGTAATGACTGCGTTTTAATGACATGCGTTGTAGTGGTGTGCGTTGTAGTGTCATGCGTTGTAATGGTTGCGTTGTAAATGCATGTGTTGTAATCAATGTTGCATTGTAAAAGTTTCATTGTAATGGAAGTGCGTTGTAAAAGTTGCGTTGTAAAGGTTGTTTCCCCTGTGGGGCACCACTTTTTCCCTCAAACTCCCCTGCCCTACAAGCACAAACATATGGATGCATGATACTGGTAACATTGAATAGTATAGGTGCCAAAATGCTTGAAACGGTCAATTAAATGGTGGAACACAATGAAACAAATGGCACGAGCCCTTACATCCAAAGATAGCATAAGCATATGCAAACAAATCCAAGATGTACTTATTTGTTTTAAAGAAACTGAAGCAAAATATGCGGTTCAAGTATAGTAGAAGATCCTGATAAGTGGCAAAACAAGAATATAAACAAAACAAGCATTTGATGTTTACATTGGTCTCGCCTTTGTGAGAGTTAGTGTTATTGGTGTTTAAAATAACAATGTCTTTTACCCATATGTTTTGGATTGGAGTGGAGTGGATGTATGTGGTGTGGAGTGGAATCATGTGGGTTGGCTTGGAATTGTTAGTTGTGGAATTGTGTTAGGTGGAATTGAGTGGTGTGGAGAGGATTTGTGTAGTTGAATTTTGAGCATGGTGTGCAGTGGAAATATGTGGATAGTAATTATGTGGTATCGAGTGTACTGGAATTATGTGGAGTGGGATTGTGTGTCATAGAGTGTAATTATACAGAATGGCATTTTGTGTTGTAGATTGGTATGTAGTGAAGCATAGTTGTGTGGTTTGTTGTAGAATTATGTGGTGTGGAATGGAAATGTGTATATTTTAATTGTAGCCCTTTGCATTTGCTTTGAGCAGCGACAAGGGCACTGGTGGCGTCACCCAGGGGCTTGGCTGTTATCTATGCCACAGTCCGATTTCCCTATAGGCCAGCCCGACCCTGCGGTCGGGGGCCCATTTTCCTTGCTTGCATTAGGGCTGAAAATGCTGAGAATGATGTTCTTGGAGTGATCCCATAGTGAATACCAAGGAACCTCTACATGGCACAGAAGAAATACCAAGAACTTTCAAGGTAAACATAGCTAATTGCCTATGAAAAATAGGCGCCTCGAATACAGGCTGGTATTCAAACAGTTGCGTATTAAAAGAAAATAGCGGGCCCAGATCTCCAGGTTTACGCATGGGCATTTCAGCTATCACACGCACAAATGCTATTAAAAACACCAACAGAAACAGGCGTAGGTCACATGTTTTCCACCTTGTTGAACTGTGAGGGAGTTGGACAGGGCAGCTTCTTGTTTAAATTTGGAGACCCCAAATAAAAAAAATAAATAAAGCTGAAGGTACTACAGGGGATGGCCAATACGTGGCATAAAGTGAGGCACACGGTCAAACTAGGGTATTACTCAAGTAGAGCTCCTATATGGGATTTACCCGCGCCCCCAGCCTGGGCGGAAGATGTACTAACACTACCACTTAAAGAGGCTGAAATTGTATCCTGGGGCGACCTGTTTATGGATGGATCTCTACTCCCTTGGGATTATTTGGTCAACAAAGTTGGGCCTAGGCTTTCAAGATTCAAATATATACAAATATCAAGCTGGGCTCAGGCATCCCGCACACAGCCTTCGCGGAACAGCAGCTTACCTACAGGGGGAGGTAGCGAATTAGAGACGTGTCTGCTGGACAATCCCTCTGAAAAGAAGGAGATCTCGCTTTGGTACAATATGATCTTAGAGGAAGCAGACGGTAAATTTTGTCTCCCAACGCTACTGTGGGCTGACTCAATGCCAGGTAAAGACGTGGAAGAACTTTGGTCAACTTCATGCAGGGTGATGTGGGACTTGGTCAAACCAGCCTGGGTCCGAAGGAACCATCTATTCACAATGCATAGGGCCTACTACTCCCCGCAGAGGCTGTCAAAATTTTCCTTGACAGGCCCGGTCTCTTGCCCAAGATGTGGACTAGAGGCAGCGTCTGACATCCACATGTTTTATGAATGTCCGCAAATTACCTCATTCTGGGATTCCATAAGTAGCAAATTGTCCTCGTTATTGGACTCTCACATCTCCATTGATCTCGGCCTTGTCATCTTCGGTCTGAGCGGAAAGTCCCGCAGCGCTGCCTCTAACTTGGTGTTTTATTCCATTCTGGCGGCGCGTAGGGAAATTTGCAGACACTGGAAGGACGTCTTGCCACCCACCTTCTATGAATGGCGTTCCTCAATCCTCCAGATCTCAAAACTCGATCTGGCAAGGGGTGGGAACCAGGGTAGGAGAGCATTTTGGAAACAGCTGGAGCAGTCACGTTGAGCCTGGGTTTTTTTTTTCCCCCAGGTCCTAAGATTAATGCAGACATGGCTCACCCTTGGTTCTACGGCAGGACGCCGTGGCGCCTTTGGGGCCCTGGTACCTCGGGCACTATTGACCAACAAAATTGCCCAAACGCTTGAGTTTTCATGGCTTGCTAGTAGTTACTGTTGGGACTTGGCCGCCACCCTCCCCTATGCTATCCCTGCCGGCTGAAGCTGAGACAGTACAGAGGCACAGCCTGATTTTCTGCTCTGTGGTAGTTCTTGTTTTGATAGATTGGAGCCATGTATGAAAATGAGGATACAAAAAAAAAGACAAAAAAATTTAAAAGAAAATAGCCACACAGTGTCTATATGGGCCGAAATGCGCCTTGAAGCTTCAATGAAAAGTAGTAAAGTGCTATTGAAATAGTGCAATATATCAACACTGCCCCGCAGCCAACCATATAAACACATCTGGAAACCTAATTAAATGCACTCTGCGATGGATATCTCAGAATAGTGTCCTGAATCTCACACAACCAACCGCGCTGGAGGCCCATAGTACTGACATACAGTGCAGAACCTCAATGCCAACTACATATCTCCATACAATTAAAGAGGGATATGGATGTTAAAAAGGTGTCAGAAAGGTTGATTCCCTGTGATAATACACTCCAGGGCACGTGGGGCGAGCCTGTATGCACCATAGGTAGTGAGAAGGGAAGGCACCAGCAGAGAGGGCTCAGGCAGGGGCAGCAGCGGAGAAGCAGGCAGATGTATGTGGGAAGAGGCATATCTGGAGTTGAAAAGAAGCAGATATTAGTGCCCCAGAGGGGCACAAATGAAAGAGAGCAGAGATATAAGGCCACAGAGGGAGAGCAGCTAAGGGGCCATGACAGAAGAAAGACATATGAGGGAAACTAAAGCGAGGTATGGGGGCACACCAGAAGAGAAGCAGAAATGGGAGAATGACAGAAGGAAACAGAAGGGGGGAATGTATGTGGACGAAAGAGGACAGGCTGATATGGGGTATCGGAGGAAAGGCTGAATAGGAGGTAAGAACTAGGAGGCATGAGAGAAGTAGGAATGAGAGCAGCAGAGGAAAGGCATATATAGAGTTAAAGGGTGTGCTTGAGGTACCTACTGTAAAGGTGCTATTCTGTGCGTGCGAATCTAGAAGCTGGAATATTTGCCACTGTACACCACAGCCAACAAGAAAGGGAAATGTAGGGTATAGAAGCCTAGGGTGAAGGAAGCGGGCGAGGAGGATGCGTGGAAAGGGTAGTGGGCAGCAGGAATAAACAGGTTCATGTTGCCAGTAGGGAGTTTTCGTGGTAAGAAGTGCTACCACATGTTTAGGCTGTCAGACACTGGAGGAGGCAGATGGACGGGAGGGTGATTCGTGCAGAAAGAATAGCGAGGCTTGCGGCTACTCACAATGAAAGTGCTTCTTGTTTGGGCCCATTACTTCGGGCGTGGTGGATTTGCACACAGCTGTTGAGATGGCAGAGCTGTGCTGGGCAGCTGTGATTCGATCTGTGATGGATTGTCCTGATGCCTGTCTTTGCTTATGGTAACATTTCAATAAAAATATATTTGGAGAAAAAAAAAACAAGTTACCTACATTTTGTTGCCTCTTACGTAGTGTGCACTGCTACAGTAATTGAAGGTAAGTGCGGGGCATGTGCCGTACCCTGTTTCATTCACTAATATTATGTTCAACCTTTGCATATTTATTTTCATCTCTTGGTGACCCGAGGCGCCCAGCAAGAATATGCAGCGCGACCTACTGAGACGAGCAAGCGTTCGTTAAGCTGATATTGGTGGGTCCGTGGTATGTAAAGCTTCCTTGGCCTAGTATTGTAAAGTCTGTGGCCTGCAGTGCCTCATCTCAGTTTGCACTAGGGAGTTTTTCACTCAGCTCGGTTGCTGCTGCAAGAGGTTGTGGTCTGTGTTGCCTTCACTCACTTGGTGCTGGAAAGTTGTGGTCTCGGTGCTTTCTGTAGGGTGATATTGGAAACCATGTGGCCTGCAGTCCGTTGTGTGTTATCTAAACTGGCCTGTGTGCTTTTGCGTTGCCACTCGCAACCAGAGCCATTTTAAACTGCTCAAGGAGCAGATGCTTATTTTGAATTTTGCGATAACAGTTTAATATTAAACTCTGCCCTCTCATGTATGGGTAATATCAAATGTTCCACTAAACACAGTTATTTGGTTGTGAGGAGTTTAGACTCAAGAGAAAACAAGCACTGGCGTTGCCAATAGGTCTCGCAGTAGGTAAGTTGGAGCTATTGGTTTTGTAAATGACAAAGCCCTTTATGTTTGTAAAATGGAAACAAAAATAAAAGGCATTGTTATTTGCAATTGTAATAACTCCAACTTTCCTACTGCGAGACCTGAGGGGCCAATGCGGCACTACGTGCTCACTTGCCACATCTCCCATGTTTAATGAAATCATCGTGCATTTTATATGGAAATTATTCTCTTTCGAATGATGGGCACGGGGGGCGTGCAAGCCAGCAAGCATCAAATGTTGCTTGTGCTAGCTCATGGCCAGCACTCTGCTCTTCATCGTTAGTTCTCATTTAGGTTTTACGTTTATACATCAAGGTAGGGTTGTGTTCAGTTGTACGCGTTTTCCAGCAGACCGGTTAACTAACAGAGTTTTCTTGCTGTGCGTTATTCTCTTCGGCTCAGTAAAGGTGCGCAAGGAGAAACTCACACATTTCATTTACACTACAGTTAATGTAAATTTCAAGTAACATTTTAGGTGGTACGGTTTTGAGCGTGTGGTGGATGGCGAGTCTGTCATTGCATCCGGGCGCAGCCAGGCCTTCCCACAGCAAAACCACTCGCTGGCTCAGTCATGGGGTGGGGCAAATACCATAAAGTGAAAGGCGGGCAGATTAAACTTAGATGTCTGCGTTTCTGTGGGCGATGAGGCATCAGATACATTAACTCAATCACCCCCTTCTGACTGCATGTGCTTAATTTCTTGGCTCTTCTCATTCTGGGAACCCACTTCTTCCAAATTCTCCCCACTCATGGTTCTAAGAATTTGGTAAGAAGTGACAATAGCGAGCAATAGCACAATATACCAGTCTGATTTGTAGAATTGATAGTTTTGTAAAATATTGTATCGACACGCCCTTTTCTTCGTGACCTTCTTTACCCACAATCTTAAAATATCAAGCTATAAAAATCATCCGTCTTTCCGGCGCAACGTTCACCTCGTTCCATTGAATAAATGCAGGCACTGCCTGCGCTTTTTACATTCTGAAATACGTATTGTGGGAGTCCTACTTCTGAACATTTGTTCAAGGCCAATTTTCAATCCGTGTATCACGCATTTTTTAGAACTCAATTTTTTTGGGGTGGGGGAGGCATAGGGTGGCCGGGAGGAAGGATGTCTAGGCCCCTTTGGCAGACCTTACAACTCTGAGCCCCGCCCTGTGCGCATTCCGTGTGGATGTGTGTGCGCGAGTTGACCGGGTGTGTCTTCTGCATTTCATTGTCAGGCTGTACTTTCGATCGAGACATCAATGAGTTCTTCCCGTCTCGTCGCTGTATTTAAATACCTTAAATATTGCACAGATTAGGAGCCTGTGTAATAATCTCCTCTTTTCAGCGCGCCTATTATGATTGATCTCTGTGGACCAACTCTGGGCGCTGCGTTTTGTTTAAGACAGGTCAAAAAGAACATATGGCGCGACATCGGAATGCATAGAAGTGTGAAAGAGACACTGTAGTGGCATAGCTTGAAGGTAGCAACGAAAAGCCCGCACCTCCTATGCAAAAAAAAAAAAGAGGAACACTAAAGTGTTAAAAAAATCCCACACGTATGTTACAAGAAATAGCACACAGGGGTGGCAAAAGAGCGTTATCTTTTCAGGTAGTGAAAGATAATTTATAATTCGAATCAAAATGAATTTTGCAACAATGTAAAACATCGAATTGAAGCCCAGAATGTGTACAGCAAGCTCAAAGTTGGAGGAGATTCTGGAAATCTGAGTCACAGAGGAGACATTTTGTAACTTGCAAGGCTGAAAAAAATATGAACAATGAATGCGGCGCGAGAGTTAACATTAAATGCGGCCGCAATTAAACATCAAACGCCGGCCACAAGACTTAACACTAAACGCGGCCGCAATTAAACATGAAACCCGGCAGTGAGTATACATTAGATGCGGCAGCAAATATGCTTTAAACGCGGCCGCGAGCCAAAAGCAAAAGATGCGGCCGAGCGTCAGCTGAAGGCAAACAACACAAAAATACATTGGGGGAAATAAAAACAAGCTCTTGGCATTGCTGTGGGGGGGGGCGGGTGGGAGCGCATTGAAATAGAAGGATGTTACACAAAAATACATTGGGCGAAATAAAAACAAGCTCTTGGCATTGCTGTGGGGGGGCGGGCGGGAGCGCATTGAAAGAGAAGGATGTTGCAGATTCTGCAACAATGTAAAACATCGAATTGAATGTGTACAGCGAGCTCAAAGTTGGAGGAGATTCTGGACAGCTGAGTCACAGAGGAGGGGGAGGAGAAATGCGACAGCAGGGGCCTTTGAAGTGAAGCTAAGCTTCATTTCAAAGGTGTGGGAGGAGTGCTGATACGGCCTGGGGGAAGCTGGCTGGGGAGGTTCGGCCGGCCATGAATAATTGGAAGCTGGCTGGGGAGGTTTGGCCGGCCTGCGGCCGGCCATGAATAATTAGGGGAGGAGAAGCCCTGGGAGGAGAAGCCTTGGCCGTGAATGCGCGTGCATGTTTGCTCACGTGATTCACGTGAACTGCAAGAAAACCGCGGGGCTGAAAGCCCTTGGTTTGAAGAGGATTTTGCCGACTTGAATTCTCGCTCCCTCAATGCGCTTGCGCGCATTGTAGGTCACGAGACCTAAAAAAGCTTGGGTTTTGTGGCTCTTAAGGACCACTTTTAAATATTCTCTGATTGTAAAACAGCGCACATCTGAAATGAGCACCGCCGAGGGTTGCCTTTTGCACCGCCCTGACATCTGTCTCTCAGCCTTTGCTAGAAATGCCGGTGCTGATCCTTCAGCAGTGCCCTGTGCTTAATTTGAGCAGGAGCTTTCAGGTGCTCAGCACCTGCACTTCTTTCACAGGGCCAGGGCTACAATTTCTGATCCTGTAGGTGGTGGTCTGAATATGAATTGTTCAAACTCAAAATAAAAAGAATAACATACATTGCATGGTTTGGGCTGGTAAATGTTCATATACAGGGCAGCATACGCCTGTCCAGGCAGACATGATTGTGTATCACCAAGTTAGTGATGATGTCATCTCGCCGATCACAAATCATCAACAAACTATGTCTTGCATTCTATTCCCAGAGTCTGCTGCACCATGCCACTGCCTGAGCCTAAGCCTCCCATTGGATAATTGTAGCTGGGGGCGGGCTCAAGACGGAGTTGAGGTAAGGAAGCTGCGAGAGCGCATTTGGAACTAAAGTGTGAGGGCTCTTGAGCAAGAATACACAAAAGTAAGTGTGGACTTTCCACTTGCTGTGTAGCCAGAGTAGCATATCCTGCAGCCCTGCATTGCTGCTATCCTCAATGTGCTCGATGCGGCTGTGGCCCAACACAACTTTTGTGCGCCATGTCATCACCTGTAGAATCTGTGCGCTGCACCCCAGCATGGTAATTGCTGAGCGTTCGTGAGTCCAGTAGTCACCACAGCCATACTTACTGGCATATGCAGCAGTACGGCTGGGGACAGTGCCTGTGCTGTAGCAGGCAGGGTCACAGCAAGCTGAGCAGAGGATGCCAATGCCGTCTCCTTTCCTGGACCTACTAATTACAGGCAGCACTAGCAGTGACATCACCTGCTGTGCTCGAGCAGCTACCTGTTCTGCAAATAACCCAGTTATACTGCACTGATTAATATATGCAAAAAAATAATTTTCATTTTGTGTACATTTTGTTTTTGCACTCGGTGTAGGTAAGAAAGTAAAACACATATCATCTTCATCTTCTTTGGAAAAGACAAAAGGAAATCGCAGAGTTCAAAATAGCAGGACATGTACAGGCTGACGACAGGGGTAAAAGGCAGCAGCAGTGTTATAGATGAGAGAGAGAGCAGGAGTAAAGAGGAGAAAGAAACAACAGGAGAGGAGAGAGTTAAGACGGAGTTAAGTAGAAGAAAAGGAGAGCAAATCAGATACAAAGAGAAAGCCGCCATGATGTGAAGAAGAGAGCATTAAGAAGAGAGAAGATAGAATGAAAGGATGTAGAGGACAGGTCAGAGGGGAAAAAGCTGACAAATGATAAAACGGAGACATAGCTAATCACTGCTAGAAGAGTGATCGTAAAGAGCCAAGATCGAGGGGAAAGAGCAAAGCATGGATAAAAGTGAAGAGGAAAAAGAGCATGGGTAAAATGAATAGAGGGCAAATCAGAAATGCAGGAAATAAGGTAACAAACCGTTGTGACAAAGATTACAGAAAACAATTAAAGAAGTTAGAAGATAGACTCTTAGAGCAAAGACTTAGGGGACAGACAACAGATCAAGGTTAGATGATAGAGACTGAGACAGTGAGAGTGTTGAAAGTGGGGCTCACCGGAGGAAGAAGTGAGCTGTGGCCTCCTTGGCAACATTTTCTGCACCTGCACTTTTTTTCCACAAATTAAGCACTGGCAGTGCCAGTCAGATAGCAGCCAGGAGTGCATGTGGGTGGGAGTCAAAAGGCTCCCGTGAACCTTGTCTGGCTGAGCCATTCATGAAATGCAGCATAAAAGGCCATGTTAAACAAAGACGGATTGACGCTGTTTACATGCTGGCTCTAGATATCTGGAAGGCGAGTTAAGTTGGGCATGCTCCGACACGGAGATGGGGATACCTGTGCCTATGGAGAAGTACCAAAATGTGTTTTTAATATCTGGTTTTTGGAAGGGTGGATGCATGATAGACGTGGAGGTGGGGTGTTTTTTTTTTTTGGAACCATCTGCTTCCGTTCTGTTTTGAGAGCTGGATACCAGCATGGGCCTATTAAGAATGCTCACACGTGCATCTTAATTACTCATGGTGCAAGTGATCTGCCTTGAACCCTGGAGCTGACCTTTCTTGCTTTAAACCATCAATCAATCAATCATACGTGATAAACCACAACTGAGCAGAGCGGCTGGCGATCGCTGCGCCATCTTGACAAGCTCATCACAGCTAAGTAAGGCATGTAGTACTTGATGCTGGCACCTTTCAGGCATGTCCTAATTAAAGACTGCCAAACAAAACAAGTCTTGTTTAATAATTCATTTAAATTAAAAGAAACAGTTGACCTAAACAGTACATGATGCAAAGTAACCAACAGTGCCTTGGGGAAAATGCACATCAACAAACATCATCGCTGATAGGTTTCTCAATGTCATGTGACAGGAAGACACCCAATGGGAGAGCGAGGAGGAGGGGCCATCACAGCTGTACAGTGTGACGGCTCACCAAAATGTTCTCTCAGTGAAATCGCTGGAAAGAGAGCAAAACACACAAAGAAGGGACTTTTACAGATTTGCACTAATAAGAAGCCAACATTTCTGAATGCCACAGATTGTAACCAATGGCAGTCGGTGGGTTTGCCAACCCCCACAGAAGAGATATAACAGGTCGGTCGAAGCTCGACCGAAAAAGGGGATGTAGGAGATAAGACAAATATAGGAAAGAGGTTAACTAAGATTATAAATATAGCAGGCATATAAGTGTGCCTTGGTTATGCGCCCGTATTTGGCAAAGTGAAAGTCACCCTGCGAGCCTCTTGGACGAATGTAAAAGCAGGCGCTGTGCTGAATCCTAAAGCATGGCTCCTGGGAGTGAGAGGGGGCTGCAGGCAGCAGATGCCATTGTTGTGCGCTCTGTGTTAATTTAAATAAAAAACAATGCAGGCAGAGTATACAACAAAGGAAAGGCGCATGTGCACTATATTAAAGCTAAAGCGCATTGCAAAACAAAAAGAAAAAATGTTTTACTTACATTGCATCCACTTTAATGCTACCATATGGTCCCTAAATACAAAAATGCACTTTAATTGAAGCGCAGCGAGTGGGGGCAGTGGGCAGCGGCCGCCATTGTTTATCGGGTGGCGGCCGCCATTGCCTGTATGCCAATGTAATTGCAAAAGTGGGCGCCACGCTGAAATCCAAACCGTGGCTTCCGGGGGCAGGAGGTGTCTGCAGGCGCGAGGGGGCTGAGGGAGGCAGGCGCCATTTTTGAGTGTACACCATGATAAAAAAAAAAAATTAAACAATGATTAGGAGCACAACAAGAGAAAGGCATGAGTGTGCCATATTAAAGTTAAAGCATTGTGAAAGCAAAATACTAAAATGTTTTACTGTACTTATAAAGCGAGCGCCATGCTGAAACCTAAAGCGTCACTCCCGGTGGGCATGAAGGGGCAGCAGGCAGCAGCCGCCATTGTTGAGCATGCGCAGTGTTGTTAATTTAAATAAAAAAACAATGTTTCGGTGCTGAGTGCACAACAGAAAGGCGCAGGTGTGCCATATTAAAGTTAAAGCACGTTGTGAAGGCAAAATAAAAAAAATGTTTTACTTAGACGATGGCCCTTCACATAGCATGCCACTACTGAGCATTTGTAAGCAGTGAAACAAGGCTGGTTTTAAAAATACCAAAAGAAAAACCAGTTTCGGGAGAGCATGTTCTGCCTGCAACAGGTATTAGAAGAAAGTCCCTAAAAACAATTATGCTCACAGTCTGTAATTTAAACATCCAGAGTAACAATACAACTATAAGGGCCAGTCCTCATGGGAGGTTACAAAAGTAGACAAGGAGGGGCTATTAAGCCTATTGACAAATCAAAAGCATCCATTTAGAAAGGACAGTAACAGGAGCCAATTGAAAAGATGGGTAGGAAATGGGCAGAGCTTCTATTCCATACCTCAATAAAGCATGTCTCGATGAGATAGCGCAAGCGCTGCCTAGACGAGATCTAAAAAAATTACATCAAATTAACTCAGCATGCTTTTCACACTTATGTGAGAAAGAAATTGTCACCTCAAAGGCTTCACAAAATATATTATGGCAGCCAGAGAATCTGGGGAAGTGCAAGCTACTTCAGGCCAAGTGCATGAAAGGAAAACACACAGTGTACACCTGCTCATGCGCACAGCTTAGAAGGTACTATGTCCACGGGTCCAAAATCAGCTCGGAAAGAAAAGAGGCCCCACTTAGGCCCCCAACCCAAAAAAAAAAAATTCAGGCCGCCACTTTCTTTTTTGACCTTTCCTGCGATCTGGCAGGATTAAAGCAAAAATACCCCCCAAACACGCGCTAGGGCAAGAGAGGCAGGGTATCCCTATACTGCCCCATTATATATATATATATATATATTTTTTTTTTTAAATTGTAGAACAATGGACTAAGTCCCTAAGTCCTGAAATGGCTGCCAGCAATATTTTTCTTTATGTTGATGGCAGCCAATCAGAGCCTTGCTCCTACGGGAGCAAGATGGCTTAAGGGTGAAAAGACCCCCAGGCCTAAACAGAATACTTGAATTTTTAAACTTGGGTTCGAGGGACTCTTGAGAGAGTCCCTCAAACCCAATCCGTCCAGATATACAAATATTTTTGTATCGTTGGGACCAAGATCTATCTTCCTGCCAAATTTTGTGAGATTCCATTCAGTAGTTTTTGTGGTAGTGCTTCTTAAAAAAAGTATATGAAAAATGCATGGGGATTTTGTGTTTTCGAACACCCTTTTATCTTGGCCCCCACTTGACGGATCACCTCAAAACGCTCCATGCACAAATTAGGCAAAAAAGAGAAACATTTTGGAAAGTTTTGTGGAGATTTGCTAAATGGCACCAAAGTTATTTCCAAAAAAAGGCATTGCCAATGGAAAGGCTGACCTATCTAAAACTACACAACTACACACAGACACACACAAACACACCTACGTATATATATATATGTATATATATTTTTTTTTTTATCCCAATGTGCTCGAAGCTTTCAGGAGTCACTCAACAGCTCACCTCCGCCTCAGCTTCTTGGAGTGTCGTTGGTAAGCCCTACGCGTTTTGAGGCCGTCTGCCTCTCGTCAGGGGCTAGCTTCTCATTCCTGGCCCCTGAACACTCTCCTTTATTTCTGCATATTCAATTAATTGCCCCCAGTGGGCCGCGCTTCATGCGCCGAACTGTATGCAGGGACATGTGGTCCTAGAAGAGAAACAGTTAATTAACCACAGTGGGCTTCAGTTGTCAGGTTTGTGTAAAAGCATTTCAATTAATTTTCCAAGTTCGTTGACGCAATGTCTTTGGTAAGTCGGGCTTGCTGTGCTACACGGATGGACCTAGTTTCCAGCCGGAGCCTCTCACTTCAGATGGTGCTCTCCTGCGCGGCCAAACAACCGCGCCAGTCAATTTTATCCCAATGCGCTCGAAGCTTTCAGGAGTCACTCAACAGCTCACCTCCGCCTTATCTTCTTGGAGTGTCGTTAGTAAGCCCTACGCGGTTCGAGGCCTTCCTGAAAGCTTCGAATGCATTGGGATAAAAAAAAATATATATATATAAAATGTATGTATGTATACAATGTATATTATTAGAAGAGAGAGGAACCCCTTGAAATAATAAAGGGAAATGGGGTATTCAACCCAAAAATAAACTAGTTCCCTTGAGATATGTACAGAGCAAGCTAAAACATAGCCTCAAGTCAAAAAGATAGAATCAAAAACTAATGCAATCTTAAACATGAAATACAGCAACATTTATTAAAGAAGTAAGTAATAAAAATAATTTACATTTTTATATACATCATAGAATTCCTAGACATAATAATAAAAACTAAAATTACAGATAATAGTACAATCTATTGTGACCTGCACAATACAAAAGACAGACAGAAATTTGTAAAACATAAAAATTGTTAAATACAGATGGTACATTCAAAGCTGTAATTTCATCACACCCATGTTTTATAACAACCAAATTCTATATCAACAGGGGAGGAAAGGGCTTGAATTGTACAGTAGATAGGCGTCGACGCGTTTTGATGGTTTTGGGCGAAAATGTGATCCACCGTTATCAAGACTATAGTTCGGTGTCTGTCTTGTTTGGGGGTCTGAACAGATACCCTATACAGATCAGTCATGTGTGATTATCAATGAGTGTAGAAACTGGATCTCAACCGCATCTCTTGAATGGGATGTTGGCCGTTGCCTTTTATTAAAATGGATATTATTCAAAGCATCTGTTCTGTATTAGGTATATTAGATGAATCAATGATTGGTATTGCGTGGAAATACGAAGGCCATTAGTTCCTGGTAAGATTGGGTTGTATTTAGTCTCCAGAACAGAAAAGCTCGATCTCCCCGAATGTAGGAAGAGAAGAGTGCATAGGCGGGTTTTCTTATTTAAAACTTGGAGACGGTATGGGCTTGCAGAGCCTGTTGCTACTGTGGTTACAGGTACCCTCAGGCAGAGCACTGTCGTAATAGAAGATACAGCTGCTCCGAAAGGGAGGGGAACTGGACCTCCTCCTTTGGATAAATCACGCCGCCTCTGGGGTTCTGCAAGCCCATACCGTCTCCAAGTTTTAAATAAGAAAACCCGCGTATGCACTCTTCTCTTCCTACATTCGGGGAGAACGAGCTTTTCTGTTCTGGAGACTAAATACGACCCAATCTTACCAGGAACTAAGGACCTTCGTATTTCCACGCAATACCAATCATTGATTCATCTAATATACCTAATACAGAACAGATGCTTTGAATAATATCCATTTTAATAAAAGGCAACGGCCAACATCTCATTCAAGAGATGCGGTTGAGATCCAGTTTCTACACTCATTGATAATCACACATGACTGATCTGTATAGGGTATCTGTTCAGACCCCCAAACAAGACAGACACCGAACTATAGTCTTGATAAAGGTGGATCACATTTTCGCCCAGAACCACCGAAACGCGTCAACGCCTATCTACTGTACAATTCAAGCCCTTTCCTCCCCTGTTGATATAGAATTTGGTTGTTATAAAACATGGGTGTGATGAAATTACAGCTTTGAATGTACCATCTGTATTTAACAATTTTTATGTTTTACAAATTTCTGTCTGTCTTTTGTATTGTGCAGGTCACAATAGATTGTACTATTATCTGTAATTTTAGTTTTTAGGGCGAGCAGACCTAAAAAGCATGTGAAGCATGCTTTGTCTGCGAAGACATCTTTTGTTGGCGTGTTCCGATGAATGTGAGATGGGGGATGTGCACGCGCTTTCCATCGGCGATTTCACCTCGTGGACGCGCACGCCCAGCCGGCGCCGTGCACATCCCCTGCCTCTGATTCTCACCTAAACACGCAGTCAGGCACACACGCAGGCAGGCACACACACAGACACAGGCACATACAAGCGCACGCACACACAGCCACACACGCACATGCAGTCCCCCACCCCCAAACAGCCACGCACGCACCCCCACCAATCACGCGCGCGCACACACACACAGATACAACCCCCCCTCCCACTCACCGTGCTCTTTCTGCCTCGTCCGTATCCCTCTCTCCCTCGGCAGCCATTGGGTGTGTCTCGGCGTGGGAGCTCCACAGCGCTGGTGGTCACTCGGGACGGGACCCGGGACTTCAGCTGCCTTAGCGCCGGGGCTCCCTCTCCAGGAAAGAGCGCGCATGCGCGGGCAGCCCCCGCCCTCAGTCGCAGCCCAGTCCTGAGAGCTGCTTTCGGTTTCCTCTGTAATGAAAACATGCCAACTTGTGACCAATAAACACAGACCTGCCGACTGGGTCTGTACAGCCATCGTGTGTGTGTGTCATGTATATGGTATGCAATGCTGCTTCGCCAAAATCCTTTTGTGATTTAACCAACTGCTGCCCTGTGGCCAAGAGCCCCCATCCTCTCTTTAGACTGCCGCTTCATACTGCACGGCAGTGACACAGCACTGGGGATACATTGCACGCTGGTGACACATTCCGGGTTGCCAGTGCACCGACTAAGTCGGTGATGACAGACACTGGGTGGCATTACACAGGGGCATACAGCAGGGCTGTTAAACTGCACAGGTGTGACACTGTGCTTCTGCCCCGCCTCACACTCACGGCGGAACGTTTCCTGGCACTGCAGAGTGGTGACACTGCACACCAATTACTCTGTACAATGCTGAGAGCACATTTGACGACATTGCACGGGGTAACTGCACGACGACGACACTGCACTGGGATGACACAGCGTGGATGATAGACTGCACATGTGTGGCAGCCCCTGGTGGTACACTGCACGGCGTTGACAGCACGGGGTGTCTTACTTCACGGCACTGACAGATGACATTGCGCGGGGCTGTCACTGCACAAGTGTGAAACTGTGCACTGTCCTGCCCCCACCCTCCCTCTAATCTGCTGCCTGACACTGCACTGTACTGACACTGCGGGGGTGAGACTGCACACTGGTTTCTCAATATGTCCAACTCAATTTCAGTCACTGATGGTAGACAGGAGGAGGGTGTCAGCTAAACATGTGGGTCAACTATTTGCATCAAAGGTTGTATGTGCTTTTGGGGGTTTAATGCTGGGGCCTCCTTCGCACTCCTCGTGACAGCCTCTTCCTGGTGAGCACTAGGATTGCCTTACACAAAGTAAACTACATACTGGTCACTGTGTATCCCTGTACCCTGTGCTGTACAGAGACCTCTCCCTTTCAAACCCGCCATCTGGTCCAGTAAATTGCTCTATTGGGAAGAGAAATCCAATTATTAGCAGTGTCAATGTTTAAAGCCACATCTGGTGAAATTTTGCGGGTAGAACAGATGCACGTGAAGCTGATTTTGGAGGCTGCAATAACGCAACCTCTCTGAGAAAGAGACAAACTGATGCTAAATTTAAACAAGCATTTGCAATGCAATAGGTCTCGCAGTTCCGAGAGTTTAAGCTATTGGCATTGTAAATGATAATGCCTTTTATTTATATTTTAAAAACCAACACATAAATAAAAGGCATTGTCATTTACAATGCCAAGAGCTCAAACTGTTGCAAATGCGAGACCTATTGCATTGCAAATGCTTGTTATTATTATGTCTAGGAATTCTATGATGTATATATAAATGTAAATTGTTTTTATTACTTACTTCTTTAATAAATTTTGCTGTATTTCATGTTTAAGATTGCATTAGTTTTTGATTCTATCTTTTTGACTTGAGGCTATGTTTTAGCTTGCTCTGTATATATCTCAAGGGAACTAGTTTACTTTTGTATAAAATGTATATAAAATGTATATATATATATATATATACATTTATTACCTCCGAAGGACAGTAGTCGATGGTTGGCAGCCTGAACAAGAAAGGTACAGCCACAGCACAATATTCACCAAACTAACTTATACGGAATCAAGGTGCACTCATCGAACTGGATTGCCAAATGTGGTTTATATTGGGTAAACGCTCACCTATGCCTTCCGCCCATACATTGGTCTTGAAAATTGTATTACGTGCTTGATACGGGCATGCTTGGTAACATCATACATCCATAAAATAGAAGTGTTGCGTGCACTTACAGCAGGTACTAGGACTCCTTGTTTGACTAAAGCTCAAATAATAGTTCTGATTCCTGTTTTTACATTCAACATTGTCAGTGCAATCAGTGTTTTAGTAGGATTTAGGTGTTTATAAAGCACCGGGCACCTCTCTGTCCTGGAAATGTAAGATATTTACTCTGACAGACATGGGTGAACTCAGGTAGTTGGTGGGGCATGTTAGAGGCCATATTGTGACACTCCCTTTTCCAGTAGACTAATTGTTCACAGCTGAAACATGAAGAATCACCAGGTGGGACTGGATCACTCCAGCCCTTTTTTTCTTGGCGTTGTCCTACTTTTCCTCCCCTCGACCTCCACCCCCTATCTGATCTTCCAGTTCCTTCCTGTTTCCTCCCTTTTATGATGTGTTGAAACAATTTCATTTGTAAAGACATCAATCTAAATTTCTTTGATTCTTTCTTCTTCTTGTACTGTCAGACAATGATTAGTATCAGATATCAACTCAGCTAGACCTTTGGTGTTACACCCAATACAAATGGTGTGATAATGTTTCTGTACCTTGGGTAGGAGGCTGTGAGCAAAGGCAGCGCCAACAGCTTTCAGAACACTGCCAGCAAGGGATTTACCTTTATACTATTAATAATCTTAATCCAGTCAGTCTTGATAGGATACACCTCCGTTATAGCATTTACTAACTCCATCTTCGCAGCCTTAAGAGGGGCTGTGTTACAGGGATTTTCTGAGGCCAGTTACTCTTTATAACCAAACAACTCCTAACTTCACTTGGCGTAATAAGATGAAACAGTTGACCCACATATGTCCACTTGGGCTTGTAGGATTCAAAAACAGTGTGAAGCTCTTCTCCAAATTACATGGGATTTTTCAAGATATTAGGAAACTGCTTCTTAATGTTTACCAGGTCTCCAATTATTAGAGATTTAATATGCCCTCGGATTATAGCTTTAAGTACTTCCCAGGTGGTGAACTCCGAGTCGACCGATCCTACATTGTTTTCCAAATAGATTGTTATTTGCTCCCTGAGCTTATGTACGAGTTGTCCATTTTGAAGCCAACATGTGTTAAAATGCCATTCCTCCACCTACTGCACTCTGGCCAGCCTCGTAGATGAGTTCCACTAGTGAGAGGTCCAATATGCCCCAAGGAAGGATACAGATTCCATTCACCCTCCATCATATCTACCATATCAGGTTGGAAATAATAATTAAGTTGGGAGAAGAAGGAATGAGAGTAGGAAAAGAATGTCTATTGTTTGTCAGTGTGATGCCACCGCCGCCATGCATCCCTAAGACCGATAGATTCTGCCCACGTTGCTTGGGGTTTTGTCCCGGATGTCATCCTAACACTGAAGGAGTTTAGAGGGGGGTCCATGATCGAGTGTGAGTCACTATCCATTATTAACTTGTCAGCCAGCACTGACATAAGCCTGTCAGATAACTCGGTCAAGGAGGAGTCCAACCAGTATGGTGGTATATATATGCTGGTGAAGGACCAATGATGGCCTGCCAATTTGCCTGTTAGAGTGATGAATTGTCCCAAGCGATCCATGTGTGAACTGGTAATCATCGGGGAAAAGAGTGTTTGAGAAGGATAGCTACCCCTCTGGCCTCCCTGGGATACCCCTGCAGTAGATCCAGGAGTAACCATATTTATTAAGAAGGGTGTAGTTATTACCTAATAAGTGTGTCTCCTGAAGTAGGAGGATGTCAGAGCCCAATGACTGCATAATTGAGAACAGCTGCTCTTTTGAAATTATCATTTATCCCTTTTACGCTCCAAGAAGGAAATCACAACTGCTTTCATGTATGCTCATGCACCGTCCGATGGTAGACAATTGGATAGTGGGGACCCAAATGTGGATTCATGCAGTACTGTTCAACCTAGAAATATAGAAATAATCAAAAACATAAAGAACAATAACAAACCCCCTCCAGCCACCCTCTCCCTACACATCGGGAACTGAAGTATCTGTCGCCCCCATAAAGGAGACATACTATTGATATAAAGTTAAAAAAAGAAACGTAGAAACCATACAGAAAATGGGGTCAGGTATGACAGGAAATATGGCTGCTTGGGAGCAACCAGCTCGCCAACCTGTCCGATCAGCAAAGATAGCTGTCTTCATCTCCCAATTACCTTCCTCACCCCTCTGTCGGTGCAATGATTATGGCTTTGGAATGATGAATGTTAGGTTGGTTGCACAGTGGTTATAAAGGGCTCTCTGTTTGGGTATGATTCAGTATTAGGCAAGAGAAAGAGAAGGGAGCCACATGGTGATCTAGGCGAAGACACCCCTCTCACTGATCGACTGACTTTGGGGATGAAATAGTGTCCGGCCCCTTCAGGTTGCCCCCTTGAGAGCAGGACGTGTCCCCTTGAGAGCAGGACGTGCCCCTGAGTCCTGGTTCAGATCCTCAGAGGCCAATGATACATCATCGCTATTTGATACACTCTTTCTTCCTGGGGCAGATTTGCCCCCTCTCCTTTGCCCTAACACCTGGTCCCGGGGAGGTGCAGGGGATTTGGGAGCCATGTATCACACTCTGATATCAGCGGTATTCTTTGATTCTGTGGGTAAGAGCCGAGGCAGCCTCTCCTCTATCCACACCCATGCCGCCTCAGTGTCAAATAAAAATGTTTTGCTCAGGTGGCAGTGGTTGCCGACACGGATCGTGGCGGTGGGGCAGGGGGAAGCAGGTGCAAAAAAGAAAAAGAAAGAACGTACCTTCTTGCTTCTTCCTCGCCGCTTCTGTCCTCTGTAGTCCCTCGCTCCAGCCAGTCTCTCCTCCGTGGCCCCTGCTCCAGCCAGTGCATGAAGCACACCCAGGCTTCCCATAGCCAATCAAAATGCTGCAATGCTGTGTTGTGATTGGTTTGAGCGCTGTGGTTTGGCGCTCAGACAGGCACTGGGAGCCTGGGGATGTTCTCCACCCAGGCTGTAAGGCAGCCTGGGTGGAGAACATGCAATGTGCGCATGAATGTTTGGCCAGCGAAATGGCTGGCCAAACATTCATGAGCACTTTACAGAGTGTGCCTACCACTCCTTACCATGCTCTGAGAGCAGAACAGCCCGCCCGAGCTAAAAGCAGTGGGGCAACACTCCTCTGTCTTTGTGGAGGAGCCGCCACTGCCAGGTGGATAGCCTTCAGCTTTGATATGGTAAAGAGCATATAGTTGATTTGCATTGCTTGGAGCTTAGCTTTGACTGCGGTAAAAGGCTTCTGCTTTTGTTCAGCCCTGGTGGTATTGTCCGGGAAATCATGATTCTGGTCACCTGAAGGAGAACGTTTTCCTGAGCACAGGAAGATCCTAGAATAGCATCTGGGGCAGGGAGGAGGCCCGGGTATCGGTTTGGCAGGATTGTCCCTCGGCATCCTCAGCCCATCTCTCCATGCGAAGGGCAACATTCTTCAGCTTGAGGAAGTTTCTTTTAAGGAGGTGCGTCATCCTCCCTCGTCGACAACTTATTTTCCATCATGCATTGTGCAAACTTACAGAGGTTCTGCCACATCACGGAGAGCATGTGGCCTTCTAACACTACCCTGGATTCTCTAATAGCCAGTAATACTTCTGGCATAGGGGCAGATCCTTCAGCCAAAGCGGCATCCTCCACCACCAGGCCGCCATTGTGGGTACTCTACTGAGTGCTCCCGGGCATGATAAAGTTATCATTCTTTTTTTTTTTTTTGTCCTCATAACCACCGTTTAGACCAGTGCCAAAAAGGAATCAACGGAGAATAACTGACTCAGTTAAAACTGGTAGGGACACATATCTTGAAGGCCATCTATCCCACAGTCTTCCACCGTAATCCGAAGAGGCACTAGATCTTAATTTGCCATCCCGCAGCAAATCTTGGAGTAGTTTTGGCAGCCATATAGGAGCCGGGCATGAACTGGGTAGCAGCTGTTCCAATGGTGCTGAACACAAAGAGCACCTTAGGAGATCAATCATTGGACTCGGGGGAAAAAAAAACCCCGAATACATCACTGAGACCACTTTATCAGATGCCAAAATGCCCTTTTTCTGCGATTTCCAGATCTAGCCAAATCCATGACTGATGTCCGCAATACAGAGTCTTGCCAGTCTCTAAAGGTAGGAGGTGAGGAGTCCTTCCATTTCCTGCAGATCTCTCTTCTTGCGAGCAGGATGGAATAAAAAACTAAACATTTAGGTAGATGTTGTACTCCTTCCAACACTCCAAAGATAATCAGGGACAGATCCATTGTGACATGTCTTCCTAAAGACTCAGTGAGGCAGTTGCTGATATCCTGCCAAAAAGCTGTTAGTATCGGGCATTCCAAGAACATATGTGTATCCGAAGCAGCAACTTGACCACATTTTGCGCAGGACACTGTCTGACCTCCTGTAAATTTAGAAAGTCTAGAGGGGGAGTAATACGCCCTATAAAGGGTAAAGATGTGATTTCTGCTAAGCCATGATGGCTTGACGATACTCCACAAGAGCTCGAAAGAAGATTTCCAAAGTGTTTGTAAGTTCACATCCCCCAGAACAGAATCCCATACTGACTCTGGTAAAACGAAGTCTCCATCTACCTCCTCCATTATAGAGTTGTACCATCTAGATATTTCTTTCTTTTCTGGCCCTCTGATTAGTAGATCGGAGATAAAGGGGCTATGCCCACCCTGTTTGAACTTATTTTTATTAGCAGGAGATGTTTTATAGGCTGCTGTCCAACTATAAATCTGGATATATTTGAAGCGTGAAAAGCTAGGACCAATCTTGGCTTGCAAATATTCCCATGAAAATAAATCTCCCTCATAGAAAAGGTCCCCCCAAACCTCCATGCCCGCCTCCCTCAAAGGGACTGCCAGGATGTCATCAAGCCAAACCGGACTTTCGGGTAGGTCCCACAACGTTTTTTTTTCGCAAAAGTAGTTTACTTTTATAGCTTTCATGATTTCTGCCCATGTTCGTGCAAGACCCTGTAGGATCTTCAGTTTAATTTTTTTTTTAAACTTGGGATTTCCAAACTTAAAAAGAAAACTAGAGTGATTGATATTTTCCCCCTCCAACATTGCTGCATACATCATACCCACCCCCAAGGAGTCAGGATTCTTTAACAACATCCTTGAGTGGGATAATTGAAAGGCCCAAGCATAGATTTTTAAATCTGGAGCCGCCAACCCTCCCTTTTCACGTCGCCGTCTTAGTTTTTTCCAGGCAATTCGTGGAAGATGGTTGTGCCAAATAAAAGAAGAGACGTTTGATTGAAATTTAGCTAAGATTTTTTGATCAAAATATAAGGGAATGGTATTAAATAAAAAAGAAATCTTTGGGAGAATAGACATTTTGATAAGATTGACCCTACCTATTAATGAGAGGGGGAGATGTAACCAAGATTGAAGAAGCTTACGACAGTCTTTAAGTACTGTGGATAAATTAACTTGGACTATTTTATTTATGTCGTTTACAATTGTTAAACCTAAGTAACGCATAGAGGTGCTGGGATGAAGTTCTATCGGTGGATTCTCATCATTCCAGATAAGCATTTCGGTTTTGGTTGCGTTTATCTCATACCCGACAGCTGTCCAAAAGCGCTAGCCAGCTTCACTATGGCAGGGAGAGCCGTAACGGCTTCTGATGTTAAAATAAGTACATCGTCGGCATATAATGCCACCTTCCTCGTCCAGGCTTGATAATGAAAAGGTTTAATGGCGGGCTCCTCCCTTAAATATTGCGCAAAAAGGTTCGATGTAAAAATCAAAAAGTAAGGGGGAGAGTGGACAGCCCTGTCGAGTTCCCCTGATGATAGAAAAAGGGCTTGATAATTCTCCATTAACGAGAAGAGATGCCGAGGGATTGCTGTACAAGAGACTGATCACCCTACGAAAACCACCCCCCAACACCAAACTTGGCCAGGGCCTCCGACAGGTAAACCCAATTAACCCTGTCGAAGGCCTTGGTTGCGTCCAGCGTCAGGGCTGCCAATGGGAGCTTATTCGATGTTGCTATATCTATGGCACCAATTAGATCAAAGGTCAGTTCATATAGTTGTCTTCCCTTTAAGAATCCCTTTTGATCCAGATGAAGGACCGATGGTGCGATATTGGCCAATCTTGATGATAAAACCGTGGTAAAGATTTTATAGTCCACATTCAGAATGGATATTGGCCTATCCGACCCACATTCTTCCTTCGGTTTACCTGGTTTTAAGATAAGGGTAATAGAGGCACCATCCCAAGATGTTGGAGGAGACATACCTTCTAAGAGAATTTGGTTAAACAACTTTGTAAGAAAAGGAGCAATCTCTGAGTCTAAGAATTTATATAACTCAGCCGGAAGGCCATCGGGACCCGATGCTTTCCCCTTCTTAGATTTCTTAATAGCTGATATCACCTCACTCTCAGTAATGGGGATGTCCAAATATTGAGATTGTTCTAGAGAGAGGGAAGATAAGGTAATATTATCCAACCAGCTCTTGACAGACTCAGCCGATATCACTTTGTCTTCTTTATAAATAGCCTGAAAGAATTCCCTAAATGCCTCCCTGATGTCATCATCGGAAGAGAGATTAGTGGTACCTATTTTTATGGTTGCAATGTTGTTCCGGACCTGGTCTACTTTGGTCTTCCAGGCCAGAGGTTTGCCTGCACCTTCACTATTTTCGAAGTGGGCCAACTTGCTGGCTTCCCACCTCTGTTGGATTCTCAAACTCAGAGTCGATGCCAGGGTCCCCTTCAGGGTCGCCAGCTTGTTATGTAGGGGGTCTAATATTGACCTTGAAGATCTATTACTTAAATCGATTTCCCGTTCAATAGAAGCCATATCTGATTCTATAGAAGAGATCTTTTCGTTGTAACTCTTTCTCTGGAAGGCTACTTTGGCGACAATCAACCCTCTCAATGTTGCCTTATATGAATCCCAGATAATTTTATCAGATGCAGTTCCTTCATTAGATAGGAAGAAATTACGTGTCTCTGTTTTTAAAAACGAAATGTCCTCCTCATTAGTGAGTAAGGAACGATCAAAGGACCAAACCGTCGAGGTTTTTTTGCTGCGAAGACCCATCGCCAATTTAACAGCAGAATGATCTGAGAGGTGTGACGGGAGATATTCTATTGTTCTAACTGAATCGACCAGTCTTTGGGTCATTAAAATGTAGTCTATCCTAGACTTATGATGATACTTATAATTCCTATAAGAGACCCCCTGTTGGTTTCCTGATCTTTGTCGCCAGACGTCGACGAACCCTTGCTGTCTCATGGCATCTAATAGAAAGGATCTGGTTTTAGACAAAACCCTGGAGCGATTGTTAGGAGACTTATCCAGGATGGGGTCCAAGACAATATTAAAATCACCGGCTAAGATAATGGGTCCTGATATTGATAGTAACTTCAAAAAAATTGTTTCCAGTGTCGTGGGGTCATCCTGATTCGGACCATAATAGCCAACTATTGTAATTGAAACCCAGGCAATAAGAACTGTCGCAATAGCCCACCTGCCTGAAGAATCCACAACCTTTGAGATTAATTTGGCTTTGGCTCCCTTTTTAAAAATGATTGCAACCCCTCTTGTATGGGATGTTTGTGTGGTAGTGACCATAAAATCAATCCATCTATTCTTTTTAATTATTTCCAACATTTCAGTATGCGTAAGATGGGTTTCTTGCAATACCATGACCTGCACTGCCGATTCTTTCAGATATTGTAGAACGGGGCTTTGTGCGCAGGCCATTGATGTTCCAGGAAAGGAGACTTATACTACTCATCTCTTAACTGATAGGACAATTCAATTAATGTTGCATCAAAAAGAGACGTTTGTAAAACTGTTAAATGTTTGTACCCAACAATTATAAGTAAGATATGTGAAATGTTTGAACCAAGAATTGCTATTCCAAAAATTTCCAAACTGGTTATTGAGGACATTTTATGTTTTTGCCACCCGGGTGTAGTCACCCGCTCAAGGTGAGAGCCCCCCCCCCCCCCCCCGTGAAGAACCCTTGCATTATCTAACCGGAACATAGTCCCAGTAGATAGTGCCCCACCGGTTGATCCCCTACAGAAAAGTCCAACCGCTAACTATTCAGGTAAGTAAACCTAAATGAACCTAATTGAATAGGATGATTTTTTGTGTTAATTTTTTCTTTGTGTTTTTTTTTTTAATCATTCCCCTTTTCCCACCTTTTTTTAAATATTTTTTTTTTCTTATCCAATCCCTCTCTGTCTCCTTTTAACCACATGTAGCCACATGTGGAAATATGTACCACTGATCATTATTATCAAAATTAGGACTATGAAAAAACAAACATCAAACGTATTGAGTCCATTTAGTGCTAGGGAGAGGGGGAGCTATCTATATTCAAGATTTATGCCAAGATTCTTTCCATCCAAGCCCATTTATGAGTCATTACTGGGTATTCGGATCATTATTATACTTTTGCCCTAAGAGGCTGTTTTACCCAGATTCATTAACAACTCATCTGCCGCTTGCACTGACCTAATGTTATACATCTTGTTATTATGCATAACTTTAAGAGCAGCCGCGAACATCAGCTGGGCCGTTGCCCCCAATCTTCTGAAAGTATCCAGGCGTTTGCCAAACTCCCACTGTTTTTCCAGCGTTATTCGGGACAGGTCAGATCTTATCAAAAAAGTAAAGCCTTTCCCAGACAAAGACTTTTGCTTCAGGGCCAAATTCAAAATACGTTCCATTAAAACGTAGGTGTGGAAGTTTACCAAAATCTTTCATGGTTTAGAACGCTGAGGATTAAGCCTAAAGGGGTCTCTATGTACCCTCTGGATGTCAACAGACAACTATTCGGTAGTGTGTTCTAATGGCAAAGCTTCTTCAGTAGTGAGACGATGTATTGCTTTATATCTGACCCTTCGCAGCCTTCTGGGACATTTAAAATGCGGATATTTCCTCTTCTCGCATTATTATCGAGGGTCTCCATCCTCTCACTAAGGGCCAGATCTTCCTTTGTGAGTTTGACTATATCCTGCCTTGCCTGCCTTGCCTGATCCAGATAAACTGTATGGACACCTACTGTTTCCTCTAATACTCCCGTTCTTATAGTGAGGTTTTCGATTTTACTGTCGAGGGATTCGCAATAATTTTTGAACCCTTGTTGATTGGCTGCAGACTCAGCAAATCCTTTCCTTATCTCCTCAGTGAGGGCTGAGAACATCTCTAGTACAGAGGCTGCTGTCAACGGAGCTTGAGATATTAGAGGAGGGACCGGTAAGGAATTAATCTCGGGTCGAACTGAATTTGCTGAGGCATCTTCAAGTGGCCCCCCAGATGCACCACCAACAGCACCCAAATCAGTAGAATCTAATTCTTCATCCTCTTGAAAAAAAGCTGTAGTGGGGGATTGAAGTTCACTCAATTGCTGCTCCAAGAACAACTGTGATTGTGACTGATGATGTTCTGGCTCTCTTCCTGGATCTAGTAATCCTCGCGAACTAGCCTCTTCACCAGAGGTTACATCAGTAGCTTTAGGAAAGTCGATTATTTGATCAGGGAATTTCCCGTCTTGAACCGACTCTTTGGATAATACTGTATCCATTGATGTGAATGATTTTACCACTGATGTAGTATTGGAATCCGATGTCGATGTCGATGTCGATGCCATGCCTTGACTGTTTAAGCCTTCAGAAAGGTGTATAATCTGAGGAATGGCTTTAAAATTGGCGCGAAGTGAAGGTGTTAGTTTAGAACCTGCAGGAAGTAACACTTTAGTGTCCTTAGAGTTGAACTTTGCTTTTGCTTTGGATTTAGCCCTCACACTTGAGGCTTTAGACTTGAATTCGGTATTTAGATATGAAGAGGGTTTTGGTTTGGATAGTGTTTTAGTTACTTCTCCTGTTTCTGCCCCCCCTTCTAAGGTTCCGACCTTATTGAGCTCTACCTTCTTTTTCTGTCGGCGACCTCGACCACACTTAGCTCCGCTTTTGGGAGTATTAGGTAAGTCATTAATTGCATTAGATGCACCAGATGTTACTGACGTATTCTTGTCAAGAAGGGACTGTGCTTGCTCCCCTACCCTGACCGCGTTACCACTCAAATCAGACAGAGTGATCTCTAGCAGTTCCTGACTGATAGAGCTGACGTTAACCAGTTCCTGCCCAAGAGACCCCTCCACTGTTGAGACAAGAGCAGGCGCTTGTGAATATTGGGGGGCTTTGTGAGATTCACCCTTAGAAGGAGAAACCCCGCTTATTTCAATATCCGTGGCAGTGCGTCTTACAGGCTCTAAAGCTGTCTTTAAGCCCTTGGGGGGAGAAAAAAAGAGGTTCCTCAATCTTTTCCCTTTTCTAAGCTCCAGGGCAGCTATGCAGATCCTCGGACTAAATAAAGTGCCCAATGTATTTAAACACTTATTAGCAGGATTTGAGGGAGATATTACGTTGTTGCTGAATCCTGATTGATGTGGAGTGTAAATAACTTCAAAATCTTCCCCACTCAGTTCACTACTGCTCTGACTATAGCAGATTCCAAAGTTCTGGGCAAAAATAAGCAACTTACTTTTGGTCGCTGAAGCCTCACCGACTCCCCCGTTACACCCGTTACCTCTGCCGCCGCACCCACAGCCGTCCTCCTCGCTGCATACCCTCCAGCCGAAATCGAGAGTAAGGGAGCATGGAGGTTGAAAGAGGACTCCTGCACTACACAAGCCGCTTCGCCAGGCAACCACCATCGGGACGGAAAAATGAAAAGCGGGATCCGTTAAAAGTAAGCAAAAATATTTTCAATATCTGCAGTTACACAAATCAGGAAAAGTGCCTCATTCAGGGCCTCCACGGTCGCGCACTCATCTGTTCGGCGGGACTGTCCTGCGGGGATCGACCTGAAGCACCGCGGCAAGCTAGTGCGCTGCCGCCATGTTCTTCCCACCAATAAGGCCAAAGTTATCATTCTTGCTCTAGATGCACCACCACCATTTGCCATCCTGTGAGCAACAAATGAACAACTCAAGGATACACCTGATCCTCCCCAACACAATGCAGGGATGGTGACACACCCCGATCAGTCAGGAGAGCCCTGGTCCAAACCAGTCGTCATCAGTTAAGAAGCGCAGGTTGAAAAGGTGGGGTGGAGAGGCCACCCCCACATTATATCTAGTTCAGCAGAACCCCTCTCTCCCGACAGCTGCTATTCGATGTTTACTGCTATAGGGTCACCCTTGGACGGGAATCTTCCGCAGCTCCACACCTTATGCTGGCCCTCCTCATCTCCGCCTGTATTTCTCTCATTTACTTCTGTTGAGGGCAGAATCAGATTTATTGTCATGTTCTCGGACTAAATGAAAATATCGATTTTTTACCTTACTTGTTAGGAGCACAGAGAAAGCACTTTGGCAGGCAGAGACAGCGTGATAATAAATGTTGTGCAGAAGCCTGCAGGAGCAGGTTACTGGCAGTGCATGCTCCGAGTCACACAAGACCAGTCCCTGTCTGCAGAAGCCTGATGAGGAATTGGGGTTTTGCATACAGGAATCGGGAGTGAGAAGACTAGCCTTGAAATCGGTAGTCCTGAAATGGGAGGGTTGACATGTGTGCCCCACCCTGCTGGTCTGCAATCTCCAGCAAGCGGTGTGGCCAGTCAGGAAACCAGACTCACCGCGCCTCACACTGGGCCCATCCAGGGGCGATCCTGGGAAGTCGTAGAAAGAATTGCGTACAAAATAAAGATACGGGGTTCTTAGCTGATAAAATTACTGATAATTACTTGATCCGTGTAGCAAGAAATGGTAGGATAAATTATTACGTCAATCAGAGTTCAAGCGTAGAGAATGCTTCACTTACTGGTAATCTGTGAACAATTTCAGGCCGATATGGGGTCAAAGAAGGACGGATAGGTCCGTAAGGTAATGATCGCGTTACTTAAGAAGTGGTCAGATAGACTTCAAGACACGGGATAAGCATCAAGGTTAGAGAAAAGAGCCAGATCCCATGTCTCAGCGGTTTTCCAATCAACCCGGAAGCTTCCGTCCTTCTTTGACCCTATATCAGCCAGAAATTGTTCACAGATTACCAGTAAGTGAAGCATTCTCTACGCTTGAACTCTGATTGACGTAATAATTTATCCTATTGTTCCTTGCTACACGGATCAAGTAATTATCAGTAATTTTATCAGCTGAGAACCCAGTATCTTTATTTTGTACGCAATTCTTTCTACGCTATCCCAGACCCCGACCGGGTTGGAATTATCACCTGCAAAGGGATTACTCATTCCGTCCATTACGACTTGGCCCTGAAGATTCAGAGTTGACTGTTCTCTGACGAAACACGTGTCGGCTGGCTGGTCTTCATGCAAAAAAGCATTAAAAGAAACAAGAAAATTTGTGGTGACCTTTCTGTCCATTTGTACATAATATGAACATTCTCTGTTTTTCATTTTATGTGTGCAAAGGTCCTTGGCTAATATTGTATGGGTTTGGAGTTCCAAACACTAGATAAGGGGTTAGTAGGATCGCCCCTTTCCTATTAGCACCATATCACCTAGTTCTGTGTCCACTTAACAACCGTTTATCCTGCAAAGTGCAATTGTTCCCTTTATACAAAAACCCTTTCTGCTCATACTGCGATCCTGGTAACTACCAGGACTCTGCAGCTGCACCCAGGGACCGGATCCTCAGGTGCTGCCTTCTCTTGCTCAGTAGGCAGCAGCAGAGAGCATCCACCCTGATCCACTCAAGGTTTTTGGCTCAAGTCGCCTGCAACCCTAAGCCGGGACGAGCCTCAGAACATGTCAGGAAGACTCGATGGCTGTAGGATCCTGAAGAATTTATGGGCTCGACTGGAGCTTCACAAAGTTGCGCCCACCATTTTAGGCAGCCCGGCATCCTGCCATCCATTTAATTTTTGGGTTCTTTTATGTTTTTGGGAGATTTTTCAAGTGCACTAGATCAACGGCACTTCCTCTGGAACTTCTTCCCATCCTCTGCAGTGAATCAAACGCACTGTTTTATGGACCTGCACATGCTTTTTCCACACTGGTTTTACCTCACATGGGTGGGAAACCCCGTTCTTGTTTTGACTACTTTGCCTTCCCACTTTACTAACTAAACCCAAATTCATCACCAGGAAGACATCAAGGTGTCTGCCAGCTGTGTGCTGCAGCGTAACCCATGGGGCACATGGGGTACAAGAATAGTATCATGAGGGAGGGACTAACAGCTCTTTCCCATCTGGTTCCATTGATGAAGCTAGGAAAGTATCTTGCACACATTTGCACTTTTGCAGACTATTGGCTCTCATGCTCTAGAAATTCGCTCATTTGCACATTCATTTATCAGGATCTGTGCTCAGGTTCTAGATACTCCTTTGTCCTTTCCCCCCTTCCTTTGTGCACCTTTTCTAGAGCCTTCTGCTTTATACCATGAATAGCATGGATTTTACTCACACCTCTCACACCCCCATACCGACTCAAAAACTGTTTTTTATTATTCACCTGCACAGACATCACCTTCCAAGGTCCCTTCAAAGTCAATAAGCACGATCACACTTCACAGATCATGAAATTCAAAGCATGCTAGCACCTTCTGAACTGATATGTGAGTAGAACACACAGCCGCTCCCCACCCAATCCCCCCTTTTCAACAAATTATCTGGCTTAACTTGGCACCTGGGATTCTTTGTGGAGCCCAGTCAGGCCTTTCATCCCCAACCTCGATCACGCCCTGGCACTTTCTAGCAACAATGCACCAGGTTATGAAAGAAATCTGTTCTCATGCTGAATTAGAAGGCGGAAAATGTTTATAAACAAAAATTAAAATAATCTTTGAATCATAGAGCTGGGCGACAAGGGATCCCCCAACACTCGATAATCATAAAAGCTAAAGCACACACGTACAGCTTGTGTATTTATATGTTTTTATGCAAAGGGCTCCAATGGAAATCATGTGATGAAACTGAAGGAAACGGCGCAGAAACTGAAATCGTGGGGCAGTGCACAACCAACCTTCAGACTGATGTAAGATGTACACTTTCAGAGCTGAACAAGCTATTTAATCATTTCCTGCCTACCATGCTAGGCATGATTGTGAGTCTGAATACGTCAGAAATGGGCACAATTGGGTAGCATTGCCTAGCACAGAGCAAGAGAATGGCTGTTACTATTACACCAAAGGAATACTTCTGAATTCCACTCTGTTTTCCCCGTTCTACTAGGTGAAAGCATAGTAGACCATTACCGGTTATGAGCCATGTCTTTACAGCCCAGGTTGCCAGGCAGAAAAATTCTGAGGTTACTGACTCTGAGAAAAAGCCTCAGAAACTTCAAAGGCTATGAAGGGGTAGGAGGCATGGAAGCCTTGAGTGAGGAAGCCCCTGCAGCAGAGGCTTCCTGTTTTAAGAGAAGATGACCCTGAGTGAGACAGATGGATTTGTGAAGAGGTTCAACCAGGGCCTCAAAGGTGGCCTTGACTTTTGCCAAAAGCAGGAGTTGGCTTTCTCCCCATTTTTTTGAATTATCTTAGAGGCCCTTTGGGTGTAAGACAACAACTCAAAGCAACTCACTCAGTGTGGTGTGCTGTGTGATTTGTATCAGGTCCACATAAGTTAAGTTAAATCCGCGTAGATGTTGGCATAGCTATCATAGTTGCAGGAGACGCAGTGGAACTGGCGCCAGAAGCATGAGGGGACCTAAGGTACCCAGCCATTGCTGCCTTCTGGGGGAGTGGGGTGCAGGAGTTCAATTGCCATGCTTACATTAGAGACAATGAAACCCTTGCTAGGCACTGCCAACTTAAGAACACATAAGTAAAGTGGACAACTGTAGCTTGGTCAGGTGACTGACTCTGCACTGCTATATTAATAATAGGAATGTTGTAGAGATTGAACTCAATGTTACATAGATCTACCTTGGTTACATTAGAAAACAGAGCACTGCAACTCAATGTTAGTTTTAATGCTAGCTATTGGCAACAGCTCACACAAGTTACACAGTTTGAAGAACCAATGCTTGCGTTGTACTGTTTTGTAATTTCATTTATATAGCGCTTACTACCCCAGAAGGTCTCTGCTACCATTTAAAGTCTTAACCCCAAGCAGCATGTTGCCCCTGAGCCCAAGGTTAATGGCTATTGGCTATTGTTGGTTACTGGTATTAGTCTTGCACTTTCAAGGAAATCATTTCATGCATTTACTCCAGTTTCCTTGAGGTACTTTACATTAATAGGGCTTGGGTGCGATCATTAGTGGGAGGCATGTGCTTTCATGCAGATGGTTAGTGGTAATAATAGATGAGCTAGATTACATTAGGTATTGTTAGATTGCAGGGGTAAGACTTTCATAGGAGGAGAGGTTGTAATCTTTGAAGTAAGGTGTGGGCAATTTTCAGAAATACAATAATAGTTGTAAACCCAAACATGCAGGCGACTTAGAGTAGACTGTCCTAAGAGACAGGAGGCATGCAGAGGATGGAAAGTAAGGCGAGGGGCATTTGAAAGAAAAAAGGAGAGGCAGCTATCTGAATTTTTAAGTCAAGATCAGTTCTTCATGCAGGATATTTGGAATACAGAGAAGGCCTTTCTGAAATAGGACGCACACAAATAATGCAAAGGTGCGGAAAGAAATTACATTAATTGCATGTGAGAGAGCAATCTTTTAGGAAAAATTGATGGGCAGTAGGTTCGGGTGAACAACCTGTCTGCTACTAGGCTACTCCTTGAACCATTTTTTCAGCGCAGGCAGCTGATCAGCTTTGGGGATGGAAGCTCAGAGTAGAAGTTGGAGGCACTTGGGACATATGGAAAGCTTTAGGTTGTGCTTGATGAAACAGTAACCTCATGATAGTAGCATTGTGAGAAAATATATTGGATATATAAGGAGACATCAAAAAAGAGATTTGGCAAATGCTGGGGCTGATGTCCTCTGATGTTAACCCTTAAATGTTTGGCCTGCAGTATTAATTATAAAGCAAAGTGGGATACATTTGGATGCCCCTGCTTTGGCATGGCACACGATAGGGACAAAGACAGTGTCCATACATAGTGGAAATGTATTGCCTACATTCCATGGCTGGAGGGTGAAGAGTAAGACACCAAAGTGAGAAAGATGGAGACACGGCGATCCTTACAAATTTCGATGAGATTGTTAGAATGGGGCTGCTAATTAGTTCCTCCTGAGCATTGCCTTTTAGTAGCTGGTGTAACTGTATCTTCTGTTGTTCAAGGTGAGGAAGTTTCAATTCCCCACCTGTCCTCTTGCCAGCAGCAAATTATTGTTTCAGGAAGGGTGACGACAGCCAGGTGCAGGGCACTCACACCTCATTGTGCCCATATTATAGGTTCTCCTGCTTGGTGTCAGTGCCAGTACACTGTTTGTGGTGCCATAGTACTGTAGTTTAATTAATTACTCATATTACTACAGCACAGAGGTATTTACAGATTCAATTAAGGTGGAAGTAGAGCGAAACAAGTTCATGGAGGTTAACGTGTTTGTGATCTTGTAAAGGGGGCTGTGAAATATGAAGACAAACAGGATCATGTGTACAGCTAATATCATTCTACATGTGCCATGCCATTGTGCATTATTAATTCTTCCCATATGTCACCCAGCTCCCAAACACCCCATTATTACACTCTTTCATTCATCTTACAAAATGTTGATTCTGACATAATTTACTGATTGCCCAAACATTCAACTACGGTCTTTGGAAACCACAAGCAATCCCTAAAAAATGTATCTACATTCACTGTTGCCAGAATTCTTGGGAAAATGTTAACATGGTAGCAATACAGAACAATATTTGTGAGAGTGAAAAACAAAGCAAAATACTGTGCAATGTTGTAGCAAAAAAAATCAACATTCCTCACTATGCCCCACTGACGGCTCTCGTATGGCAACACCTCAGGCACATGCTGCATCTCGTCCAGGTCTGGACTTGAACCCAAAGCAGCCCTGGGAAATGTTGTCAGACCAGCCCTCATAAATTACAAAGCAATTGAGTGCAGTGAGAAAGCTTGACCACTACAAAGTCCCCCAAGAAACGTTGGGAACAAATGGCGAAAATGGGGCATTCTGCAACACATTTTTCATTACATATTCATTTGTTTTAGTGTTTAAAGCATAGTAAATGATAATCTTACAGTGTACCAGGATTTGGCAATCTTTATTAGGGCTCTTCAATGACTACCACACTATCACTCTACAACAGTGCCTCTCTGATCTCCATAGCCCTTCTCTCACATGTAATTTATTTATGTTATAGTGCCTTTCAGACCAGTGTAGGATGTTACATCACAAACACATACAGAGACAAGTAATAATACATGTGTAAATCAGTGTACAGAAAATGGTACATAAAGCAAACAGGACTACAGGGTGTAGGAGTCATATATCATCCATTCTGGTAGGCATTTTTTAAGAGTACTTGATCTGGGGAAGCGCAAACTCAAGATTAACCATGGGCGGAAAATCCGTTACGCTCGCGGATTTTGCGGATTTTCGGTAAATTCGCAATCCGCGAGATCCACGAATTTCCCACAAAATCCGCAAATTCGCACGCAACGGATTTTTTGCTGCGTGCGGTGTAAGTTCGCAATTGCGAACTGGAATAAAACCCTCGCGAACTGGCAGAAATCCTTGCGGACTGGCAGAAATCCTTGCGAACACAAAAAAAGCATTCAGCAGATTCAAAAGTTCAAACTCATCATTAGTAACCATTCCCTGTAGTGCTTCCTGACAAGGGCCCCTCCAGAGTTCAGTTGCTAGTTGCAACAATTATATGACCCTGCTCTGACCCTCACAGCAGGCTCACAGAATAGCTACAAGTAGGCCACAAAGGTCCTGGAAAAAAAATTGCACTGCAACAGAAAGCAAATTACAGATAAGGAAGCAGGTGCCAGACTGGAATTTTAAAACAGTGACACATTAATAAATCAACCCCAAATTAATTCATGTCAGTTGAAGCAGGCAGGTGTGCTTGCTTTTCCCCCCATAATCTACAGTGATGATGAACCAGAGGGTGGCATTGATGCACCAGAGGATGGCATGGGTAAAACAGAGGGTGGCAGGGGTGAAACAGAGGGTTCTGGGAACCAGAGATGATGAACCAGACGTAGAAACAACATAATCATGACCGTTGCGAGCCGACATGTAAGTTCGCAATTGCGAACTGGTACAAAACCCTCGCGAACTGGCAGAAATCCTTGCGAACTGGCAGAAATCCTTGCGAACACAAAAAAAGCATTCAGCAGGTTCAAAAGTTCAAACTCACCATTAGTAACCATTCCCTGTAGTGCATCCTGACAAGGGCCCCTCCAGAGTTCAGTTGCTAGTTGCAACAATTATATGACCCTGCTCTGACCCTCACAGCAGGCTCATAGAATAGCTACAAGTAGGCCACAAAGGTCCTGGAAAAAAAAATTGCACTGCAACAGAAAGCAAATTACAGATAAGGAAGCAGGTGCCAGACTGGAATTTTAAAACAGTGACACATTAATAAATCAACCCCAAATTAATTCATGTCAGTTGAAGCAGGCAGGTGTGCTTTCTTTCCCCTCCCATAATCTACAGTGATGATGAACCAGAGGGTGGCATTGATGCACCAGAGGATGGCATGGGTAAAACAGAGGGTGGCAGGGGTGAAACAGAGGGTTCTGGGAACCTGTGATGATGAACCAGACGTAGAAACAACATAATCGTGACCGTTGCGAGCCGACATGTAAGTTCGCAATTGCGAACTGGTACAAACCCCCCGCGAACTGGCAGAAATCCTTGCGAACTGGCAGAAATCCTTGCGAACACAAAAAAAAAATCCGCAAATTCGCGAGAATTCGCGGATTTTGCGGATTGCGAGTTCGCAAATTCGCAAAATTCGTGAACGCCAGATTCGCAAAATTCGCCCATGCTTACTCAAGATTCAGAATGTAACACAGTGGTTAGGGTTGACTTCACTAATAAGAAGGTATTTCTACCCAAACAAACCCTTTCAGCAAAAGTAGGATAATGAAAGGCTGGGACAAAAACAAATAACTCTCCAACCTAGATTATGACTGTAATTTATGAACTGGACAATAATAGGAAGAACTGTGCCAAAAGCAGTGACCTACTGAGCTATGCACATAATATACTGTTCAATGATCTACATAGTACATACTCTTGTGCCTCAGCTTAGGCCCCTTCCCAATTCCCAGTTCCCAGTCCTTCTACAAGCACATGCACTCCTTTGCAAGCACCCACTCCAACAGCCACAAGCAGCACATCCACACATAAACACAAACATGCCAAAAAACACCAGCACACACTCAAACAACATACAGACATGACCCTACCCCACCACAATCACAACACCCACCAGTAGCACACCCACAAGTACTACGCCCACAACCACCTCCACAAGCACACCTACAACCACCAGCACACCCACATGCACCACATCCACCACCACAACCACCACCACATCCACAAACACCTCACCTACCACCACACTCACAAGAACCACCAAATCCACACGTACCACAACCACACCAACCACTTCAACAGCACACTCATCCAAACACATACCTTCATGCAAAACAACACCCACTAAACACAAATGCACACTCTCACCCCACCAACATACACCTGCCAAAAAACACACCCAAATGCACAAAACACTCTAACTCCAAAACCCTGTTATTTCCCACTCCTCCCACCCTTTATGCAAGTTCTACTTTTATTTCTGCTCTGACTTTCACCTCTTCTAAATACAAATCTACCCTACCAAACCTAGCCCTGAACCCTAAAAATACCCCTGTACCCCAAAGCCCAAACCTACCTCTGAACCATAAAAATAACCCTGTACCCCAAAACCCAAACCTACCCCTGAACCCCAAAACCAAACCTAGCCCTGAACCCTAAAAATACCCCTGTACCCCAAAACCCAAACCTACCCCTGAACCCTAAAAATACCCCTGTACTCCCAAACCTAGCCCTGAACCCTACAAATACCCCTGTACCCCAAAACCCAAACCTACCCCTGAACCCTAAAATATCTCTGTACCCCAAAACCCAAACCTAGCCCTGAACCCTTTAAATACCCCTGTACCCCAAAGCCCAAACCTACATCTGAACCCTAAAAATACCCCTGTACCCCAAAACCCAAACCTAGCCCTGAACCCTTAAATTACCCCTGTACCCCAAAACCCAAACCTACCCCTGAACCCTAAAATACCACTGTACCCCAAAACCCAAACCTAGCACTGAACCCTTAAAATACCCCTGTACCCCAAAACCCAAACCTACATCCGAACCCTAAAAATACCCCTGTACCCCAAAACCCAAACCTATCCCTGAACCCTTAAAATACCCCTGTACCCCAAAACCCAACCATACCTCTGAACCCTAAAAATACCCCTGTACCCCAAAACCCAAACCTAGTCCTGAACCATAAAAATAACCCTGTACCCCAAAACCCAAACCTACACCTGAACCCTAAAATACCCCTGTACCCCAAAACCCAAACCTAGCCCTGAACCCTAATAATACCCCTGTACCCCAAAACCAAACCTAGTCCTGAACCCTTAAAATACCCCTGTACCCCAAAACCAAAACCTACCGCTGAACCCTAAAAATACTCCTATACCCCAAAACCCAAACCTAGCCCTGAACCCTAAAAATACCCCTGTACCCCAAAACTCATACCTACCCCTAAACCCTAAAACTACCCCTGTACCCCATAACCCAAAACTGTATCTGAACCCTTAAAATACCCAAACACCCCAAAACATATACCTCAGTTCCCCAAAACATATACCCCTATACCCATACTTACCTTATCCAAACATTAAAAAAAACATGCTTTTACCATTCATGCATTTACAACGAATTTCGTTGTAAATGTATGCGTGGTAAAAGAATATAAAATGTAATGCCATGCGTTATAATGGCACTGCGGAGTCATGGTACTTTCGTAATGAAGGTATGCAGAGAGATGGTATGCGGAAAGAAAGTTGCGGAATAATGGGTGTTTAACCTCCCCCGGTAAGTACATTGGTGGCACGGCGGCCCACATCTCCAGCAACATACTCGTATTTTTTCACCACCGATTTGAAAAATGCACAGGTCTCTCTCATTGATGGCCAGCACCGACATACACTTTTAGACAAGTTCTAGAATTGCGAACTTTAGAGATGGGGAGCTACGTTCGAATCTCGGCATCAGCTCAACATCCTGTGATTCCAGGCAAATCGCTTTGTCTCCCTGTGCCTACCACAAATTAATGTGTTCTTCTGTAATGTAAATTGTGTTCATGCCATGTTGTCGAGTTCGCGCTATATAATATTGCAAGGAAAAATAAAGTAGGGAAACTCGAGTTCACACACTACTGAACGCGCACTCTTAAGTGCATCAGCAGTGCACTGTGAATCGGAGCGTTTCACAGGCCTGTCACAGATAAGAAATGCTATCTAAACGAAATCCTACAAAACAATATACTACTGGTCGGCAGCAATTCATACCCGGACAACGTCGGGACGGGCTGCTAGTATGGTATACTCTTATGATGGGACCAATAATTATAATTATGGTATGTTTGAACTAATCACAGATTTGATTCAATTTATAACTCAAGAGCAACATTAAAAATACTGGTTGTGAGACACAGCAATACAAAATTATATTACAACATTCCTGTAGTTGTTAAGCTAAAGTATGCTCTAAGCCAGTGTTTCCCAAACTGTGGTCCGCGGACCCCCAGGGGTCCGTGACACATTCCCAGGGGGTCCTCAGGCAGTAATTTTAAAAGGACAACAAAGTTCCTTGTAGAATTAGCAGTTTTCCAGCAACAATAAAAGTGTCAAGATAATGTCAGTGATTAATGTACCTGCTGGAGAGAGACGAGAGTTTTGTCAAGTGGCAGCTTTGACTTATCTAATGTAGCAAAGAGGGTTAATATGCCTACTGCAAAGAACGTGTAGCATGCATTTTAAAAAACAGTTTTTTATGTGCATAGGTCCGTGGTTACTGCTTTTGTCATAGATATTCTTTTGTTACTATGCAGTTCATAAGTGACAATCGTAATCTAGCACAGTAACCTATAAAATGTCATCAAAGAGTTGCTTGCAAACTGTATGGTACAAGTTAGACACATATTTATTTTTCCAAGTCTTTCATTATCCTGATGCTGCTAAAAAGGTTTATTTGGGTGAAAATACATTATTACTATTAAAGTCAAAGTTAACCACTGTGTTATGTTCTTAAACCTGAGTTTGTGCTTCTCCAGACGAAGCACTCTTTGAAAATGCCCACCAGTATGAATGACGTGAATCCTACACCTTGTAGTCGCATTTGCCTTATGTAACATTTTCTATACACTGATTTATACATATGAATCAATGTCTCAATGGGGCAGATTTACAAGGAAAGGGACTGTGTGTGCCCCAAGCCATTTGCCTGCGCCGCACTGAGTCACTTTCAGAGCACAGGGATGCAACATATTTACAACAATATGTTGCATCTCTGTGCTTCCACCTGCGCTGGCGCACAAACTGCTGCCATGCGCCTGCACAGGCACATTTGCACCATGGTGCAAGATGCCTGCATCGTGGGGAGATTGTTTATATGCTGGAAGGGTTCCCTTCCTGCACATAAACAATCAGAAATTGCGTTTTTCAACTTCTAAGTGTGCTGCATTAGCACACATAGAACTTGCATAATGTCATTGTTTTACTGATTGTTTACGAGCAGGAAGGGACACCTTCCTGTACATAAACAATCACTAGAGGTGATATCCTCTTTCTATGCGTGCTGCAGAATGCAACACGCATAGAAAGAGGAAAAAAACGAGCAGAAATGAAAACATTTCTCCTCCTTGCGCCTCCCTATGCCTCCCCTGGGGAGGCATAGCATTCAGACACATTTCCAGATTTACGATTTCTAGTAAATCTGTAAATGTGTCTGGTTTCATGGGTGTTGCGTGGGAATACCCATGGAATACCCCTTTCACGCAAAGTGCTGTGTGCAAATGGGCCATATTTACAAGACCAGGAAAAGTCATGCAGGGTGGCTTTTCCTGCCTTGGAAATATGGGGCACTAAAATGCGCCACTGGTGCGTCACTATTTGTGACGCACCCGTGGCGCAAGGGACTTGTAAATCTGCCCCTATATGTGTGTGATGTAAAGTGCTCTGACATAGAGATGCTATAAAACAAATGAAATACATGTGAAAGAGGGGCTATGGAGAGATGAGAGTCACTGTTGGAGGGTGGTAATAAGGGAATCATTGAAGAACCCCAACAAAGATTGTCGTATCCTGTTGCATAGTAAGGTCATCATTTACTATTCTTTAAAAGCTGATACAATTCAATATATAATGATACATTTGTTGTAGAATGCACCATTGTTTCCTACATTTTCTTGGTAGGAGATCCCCCCAAAGCCCACTTTGTAGTGGTCAGGCTCACTCACTGCACTTGGTGTGCACTGTATGGGGACTGGTCTGAAAACATTTGCCAGGGCTGCTTTGGGTTTCCAGTCTGGCCCTGGCAGGAGCCTCGTACTGCGAAATAAAACCAACCATTTAAAAGTTAGTCATGGAGATGCAGCACTAACCTTCCTGTTTTTTGCAAATTCTTTCAATATAAAATACTAAAATCCTTAGTAAATCGAGTATTTGTTTTTCTTGTTTTTGGATTACTGTTTTAATGTTTGAAATTTGAATCATACAAATTGCTTGGGGGTCCCCGGCTTCCAGTGGTGACTCAATGGGGGTCCTCAGGAGTCAAACGTTTGGGAACCACTGCTCTAACCCATCCCTGTCTGAAAACAGAAGGGTTCAATGAGTGTTCATCTGTGTGAGTCAGCACTACGTCAACCAATAGTGAAATTCTGGGTCCTTATTAAGTCCCTTTTTGACTGTGTTGCATTTTAGAATCATGTTGCTTTCTTGTTGTTGTAACAAGGTTTCCAAATCCCCTCCCCACTGGTTCTGTTGAACTTTTCAATTCCATAGAAGGAAAAGATTCACTGGTGTTGATGAAATTTGACTAAATGATCAACCAATGGTAGTTTCAAGTCTGATTTCTGGATACTACAGAAGTGCTCTTGGATCTGATGCCTGAGTGGTCTTATCGTGCTGACAATATAGTTTGTTCCACATATACAGATTATACTGTTCACCACATAAGTGCTTTCAGAGTTTAACCAATCCCAAATTTGGGATTTGTTATCGCTTATTGATCACGTTTTGATTCTGCAGAGTTCAAGTTTACAGATGGAGCACCTACTGCAGGTATAGAAGCCTGCAGGTTTCTCCACAAAAGTGGTTGTTTTCCTTCTTTTTTCCTGGTAGAAATAATGGCATAGCTTCAGTTTAAGATTAGGTTCTCTTTTCAAACTGGTTAGGGGGAAGTGTTGAATCTCCTTTTCTAGTGGCTGGTGTGTTAGAAGCGACCAACGTTTTTTAAATGTTTTTCTAATATAGTGGTGTCATACCTAATACCCAGGGGACTAAGGATCCTTAGTTTTTCGGCCAATAGATACCACTTTACAGGAGTAAATTATAAAATGGAAAGACAATTTTTGCACAGCTTCAAACATTATGATTAGGCAATTGATAGACACATTTTTCTTCATTAAGAAACTTATGACTTGCCTACACATAGCTGTCTTCATTGGTCTATTATTTAATGACTAATATGTTTTGGTACCCTGTGTATAATAAGTAACTTTTTAGGAAGCAGACTGTAAGTTCTGGCTAACTTATAGCCTTACACCGACTGCATTAACTTCTTTTCTACAGATCTTGCATTAAGGAATAATAGCAGATTGGCTATTAGCATCTCTAGCTTTGAAAAAGGTAATATGGTTGGACAAGCTACGTACAGTACCAGTGATGGTATCACTTGTTTTTTAAATTTAACCTTGAGTTTTCTTCTCTTTCTTTTCCTTTTATTTTTTGGAGTTCACTAATCCACATGTGCTGCAAACATGCTATTTGAATATTCCCGCTATACTTTAAATCTTGGGTCACTAATTATGCTTGTTAAGTATGTTATAGATTGACAAAAAAAAATATTCTTCTACAAGGGCAAATAAGGTTTCCTTTTTCACTGACGGTTATATTTCTTTTTGGGCACTAGCATAAAATTTCAAGGATGAAAGTACAATGCACACAAATTTGTTTTTCCGATGCACTATAATTCAAAAGAGGTGACTTATCTTTTGAAAGTGGCTAAATAACGACATATAACTCTATCCAATATATGTTGTTTTTTTAGCCTTGAAAATGCCCCACCTTGCAGGCACTAAATGGGATGAAATACGTGTTGGCTACAAAATGAGAAAATATAAATAAGGCAATATACATGAAAAGAAGAGAAAATAAGTAGTCTTAAAATATACGACTAAGTTGTTTAGTCCCCTTTTTAGGTCTTACTTAGCAGCACGCATGCGCTGCTCTGTGAGACTTATTGTAAGGGGCTTTCAAAAGCTCACCACACGCGGGTAACCGCAAGCAATAGGCCACACATGCACGAACGTGGCCTATTGCTTGCACCATATGTTTTGAATCATCATGCCCAGACATGAGCGCGATAATTCAAAACATATATCCTGGTGCTCGCTCTCGTGGGCGCTTATAAAGTGCTTGCGAACTCGGTGAGCTGTTGGCGGGGGAACAGCAATTTGTTTTTTAAGCTAACAGTATGTCGGTAAAGGTTTTAATAGTGCTATAAACGCGAGCCTGTGCAGTTGCTCGACTGGCTGTTGGAGTGGCAGTAAGTTCAGCAGATAGTGCTGTCTGTTATCTGATTAATGTTGTTCAACTGATTTCAAATTATAATCGCACCGTTGTAAAGAATTCTAGCATGCAGGCAAAAGCCTTTTCCTTTTAAAGTTTTCGGTTTTGGCAATGGAAAAACACAGAGGTATCACATGGAGATGTGTGTGCCACCCACCGGCAAGTCAGCTCTACCCTCCCCCCCCTTTGGGCAGTACATTAATCCAAGTAATACACTTGGTACTAGACGTGGACTGCTCTGTACATGATTCCTGTACTCTGATCCGTCCATTTCTGCCAAACGTTTGTAACCTTCACTTTTCGTCTGGAAGGCAAAGTGCAGCCCTCCACTGCACTGCGGTTCTTAATCTGTGCAGTGGTACAAAATGAAATGGTTTAGCAAATCTGTAAAGTATCTATACATTACAATGCAAAATATAACAAAAGGAAACTTGAAAGCGATTGGTAAATCTGAAGAAATAAAAAAAAATCGGAAACTAAACATCAAGTTGTTATCCTTACCTTTATTCATGGGAGCAGAGCGAGTACAGCAAACGGGATCTAGTTTTTTATTGTTTCGTGTTCATTTAATTTTATTTTAATTTTTTTTTTTTTTTTAAATTTTGGAAAACCTTTATTAGACATCATAAGCAAACAAATACGGGCCTACAACCCACCGGCCGGCCTCGAAATCGTTAAAAGCACATCAGCAAGCAATTGAGCAACTCAGCAGCATATCGAGCAGAACACGATTAGTCCAAGTTACACTGTAATTAGATGCGCCGCCGAGAGGTAGGAGAAGTGAAGGTTTAATTTAAAATTTTTTAAAAGGTCCAGAGTAATAGGAGTCAAGAAGGATCAGAGTCCAAACAATCCGTACCAGGACTGAAATGGGCATCAATATGCAGGAGCATCATCGAGCAGTATCAATTAAACAAGAGGCTGGTGGCGAATAAAACAGGAGAGAAAGCGATCAAACATTATGTATACCCCAGCCACTACCCACATCGTGCCAATCCACCCCTTGACCCAAGGAAATAAGAAGAAAAAAAGAGGAGAAGAAGAAGAAAAATAAGGCCCATAGTAACTGAACGATCGAAGAAAAAAATACCCCCCACCCTACACGCATGCGAAGGCTACGGCCTACCCCCCCTAAGCAGTGTGTCTGTCGCCCCAAGAGTACCCCGAAATTCAGAAGCAAGAGAAAGAAGGAAAGAAAAGAAATCACATAAGACCGGAGGAGGGCCAAATAGATGTTCAAAACAATCAGCGTTGTTACCCTCGGCCACCCATCCCCGGACCCCGACCCAGTACCTGACCAACATTTAACTCCCAAAATGTCCGTTACAGTCCCAGCAAAGCACACAACCGGATACAGCCAAAAGAGAGAAACATCCTTATCCTTGTCCCCTTCGATCCAGCAAGTCGACGGAGTCCAGATCTAAAACAGCCATCGTTGACGGAGAAAGCGAAGGTGAGGTCCACTGCAGCTCACGATGCCAGCCACCAAAATCACTCCGCCACAGAGCCAAACGGTGAATGCCCATCCAGAAAGGGGCTACGCACAACCGCAATGCTTGAAGGGCAGCCAACAAAAACAGCAGTTGCAACTCCAGGATGGACCGGTGGGACCCACGAGGAAGCCCCGACGCAGTCGTGAGACAAGGCGCCCAGACACAAGTCCCCAGTGTCCGCCAAGGACCGAGATCTCCACACACCCCTGCAACAGTACTGGGTAGCTCGGCAGCAGCAACATCACTCTCATCCAGCACCATCAAGTCCGTCTGGGCAGGTTGGCAGTCACAGACAAGCACCGGGTATGGCGAGGTGCACAGCACAGAGGGTGCGATATGTCCATCCAAGGGTTCTGCATCAACAGAGATATCCGGTTGGCATTGCAGGTCCAGGACCATGGCACGCACAGCTACACGGAGGTCTGTCAGGGCATGCATAACATGCGCAAGGCCGAGGGATACCGCAGGATGAGAGGGAGCTGCCGTCCCGTGCACCCCGGGCGCAGGATCACGTCGCAACCCTCGAGACTGGTCGCCTTCGGCCATCACTTCAGCCGCCCACGAGTAGCCGGTCCCCAAATGTTGCCACTCCGGGAACACAGTAGCGAGACGGTGCCCTTCGCTCGGCCCCCGGCGTCAGTGCAGCACAGTCCACTAGGAGCACGCCAAATGGCCGCCGAGCGCCCGGATCAAAATGGCTCCCGGTGCAGCTCTGGAAAACAAGAAGATGTCCGGAGCCGTCCACTGGCTGAGGAGAGGGTGAAGCCTTTCGTTCACGGTGAGAAACCGAGTCTGGCGCGAAGGCGTGCAGGACAGGGCGGCACGCTGCAGCTGGGAAAACAATGCGGTGAGAGATTTCAGTCAGCCGACCCCGTCCTGCTACAATGTCGGCTGTGGTTACAACGTGGGACGGCAGCCTCCGGAGAACAAAGACCTGGCCTCAGCGCTGCAACACTGTAGCAGAGATCGGGACACCTCGCCGTCTCTGCCACCAGGATCGAGCCGGAAAGAACACCGCTGGACACAGGAGCGCTTCGCGGATCCAGGACGCCGAGAAGTGGGCAGGATGATGAGCAGGATAATCGGCGTTTCGGGAGATGAACGAGAGGGTCGGCGGAGCCGAGGGATCAGGCAGCCATCATGGTCGCGGGCTAGGCTCCTCCCCAATTTTATTTTAATTTTAATGCTATTTCCATGGAGGGATTGCAGCCCCGCCCACTTTGGCGTCCCGATTGCCTGCCCAGTAATCGCTCTTAGCTTTTAGTGAACTTTTTTATCTGTTCTTCTTTCCAGCAATTTAGATTGTTTATGAATGTGCTTGGATGGTGTGTCTCTAGATTGTGATTTTTCAAATTGCCTCAATGCACTAGTGGTTAAAACAACACCTTTGTCACCCCTTCAGGTATTTCTGTCTCTTTATATGTTCTTCTGCTCTCCATGTCTTCTTTTTCCTTTTCCTCTTCTCACTCCTTCGCTCACTTTCCCAACTTCTTTCCTCTGTTCTATTGTCTTCCTTGGCACTAGGCATCTCCGTCTTCTTCACTGCAATTCTCTGTTGCTCTCTTTTTCTCTCGTTGTTTATCCTCCTTTCTCTCTTTCTTCCATACGTTTTTCTTAACTTCCTTCACTATATCCACCTCTCTCTTCTCCATCACCCTGTTGCTAGGCAACACCTGGTCCTTTCTCACTCTCTTTACCTTGTTCTTTCCATCACACTTTCTCAGCTATTTAGGGCCAGATGTAGGTGGCCGTTTCAGGCCATTTACCGACCGGTAACGGCCGATTTTGGCCGCTACCGATCGGTAAATGGGTGACAGGTATGTAGGGGGCATTTTTTTACTGATTCGGTAAAATTACCGATTCGGTAATTTTACCGAATCGGTAAAATAAAAATTTGGTAAATTTACCGAATCTGAGGCACCCAGTTGTAGGTGGGACTCTTCTGAGTCCCAGAGGCCTTACCGAATCGGTATTTTACCATCAAATCCAATTTGATGGTAAAATACCGATTCCGGTGTGCATGCACATGTGTGCATGCACACCTATGCCATGTGACAGGCAGACCTGCCCTTAGGGCATGTATGCCTGCCACATGGCACCCGAGCCTGTTTTGGGGGTGCCAGAGGGTGTCAAAGTGACACCCCCTGCACCCTTGTGAAAATCGGTATTTACCGATTCGGTAAATACCAAATCGGTAATGGCCATTCATTCCTATGGGCTTCAAAGCCCATAGGAATGAATGGGCATTACCGATTCGGTATTTACCGAATCGGTAAATACCGGATTTTTCCGATTCGTTAACATCTGGAATACCTACATATTCACCCCTCAGATTTACCGATTCTCAATTACCGAATCGGTAAAATTCGGTAATTAAGAATCGGTAAATCTATTTTACCTACATCTGGCCCTTTGTCCTTTGCATTTTCCTTCCAGCTTTCCTCCCATTTCCCTTTTACTTATTCCCCTGTCTCTTCCTTATTTTCATACCCACTGTTTCTCCTCCTTTACTACTTCTCCCCCTTTCTCTTTTACTGCATTCTTGTCTGGCCTGAAGCTCCCTTTCCCCACTCCTTTTCACCTCTGTCTTCTTCTCTGTGTATCTCTCGCTCTCTCTCAAGCTTTCTCTTTTGCTAGCTTCCCTGCTTTGGGTCTTACCTGCGACAGTGCATACACTCTTGCTTGTTTAGATCTGCCCTAAAATATTTAGCACTAAGGAAAATGTGATAATAAAGCTTCTCTAGCATAATTATTTGGTCCAAAACAGAATGCGTGTAAAACTAGTTCAAAGGGTTAAGGCAACTACTGCTTATATCTTCGCAAATCCAGAAAGTTAGAGGATAGAAGACTGGTGATAAAATCGGGCTTTTGTACACCCTTGTGTCAGAGTTTAGTGTCATCAGAGGTAACATGGCTGCCACAGATTTATGTGGGGGTCAAGATTTTGCATTTAATGTAAAATAGTTCAGTGTTGCAAAGATCCTTGTGCTACAGGCAGGTTGTATGTTATGAGCCATGTAAGTAGCTGAGTTATTATGGTCTCAATTTAAAAATAAAAAATCTCCATTTAACCTGTGAGACATGAATTTAAGAGCCAGGATTGTTTTTAGCTCCAACTTTCATTACTATGAAGTTGAAAAAGTGGTTTCCAAAGTATACTAATAATCACTTATTATTAAGTGAATACATTAGTGCAGTTTGTTCTATAGTCTGTATAAATCATTATTATTAGTGTACATCGCATAGACAGGTCTACATATCAGCTTTCGACTCAGAGCCTGGGAAACCTCCAGCAAGGTTACACTGCAGTAGTTTTTTTGATTCTCTACATGACCGCACGGTGTGGAGGCCAAGATAGGTGTCTCATTTCCCCTCTAAATGTTCCCTGCTATACCATCACTTCCGTTAAAGGAATTACTTCATCCTTGTTATTATAACTTTTCAACAGGCTGCACAGCAGCCACACTGCTCTTCAACATAGCTTAAAAACATTGGCAAAGCCAATAGCCCCTATATTTTCTTTTCGCCCCAGCTGTCCATCTCCATTTCATTTTTCTCCTTTATCTAGCATCCTTTCTGTTTTCACTTTCTTTCCTCTTTCACTCTTTTGGTAGGTAAACAACATTGTCATTTACAAAGCCAAAACCTCTAACCCTTACAAATTCGAGACCAATTTGCATTGCAAATGCTTGTTTTCTTCAAGAACCTTATTATCTTCTGACAACGACTGTCTGAAAAAGCACATAATTATTTGAAAATTAGACACTCAGCATCACTACGATAAACGGAGACCATAACATGAACTGCTAAAACAAACCAGGCTTTTAAGGTCGGGTAAGAAGTTCGGGCCTCCACCCTACAAACAACTCCATTTCAAGAACTGGTTGTGTCAAATGTAAAACCAAACGTAAACTCTTCTCAGATATTTTGTGAGGGTTCACTATTTCTTTAACCACATTCAATCAAACAAGTTTTGGCAATGAGAATCATTCAGTCTTTTGTGGAGTGGGAAATTCTATGCCAAATTTCAAAACAAAAGGCAAAAGACAGACAGCAGCAGCACAACATTCTCTATCACAAAGAATAAGTAAAGGACAGGTGGCAGTAGCAGGAGGAACATATCATGTTTCTCTCCCACATACAAGTAGCTAACTCACTAAAGGGGGAGTGAGAAGAATTGAAGGCCTGTTTTACGAGCTCTGTAAACACACATAAACATGCAAGCAGCACAAAATTCCTGGAAGTATCAGCCATACCCCTTACGGAAATGCATTTATGCACTTGTATGGGATGAAGAATCCTCACCTAATTAGTGTGATATACTTCACCAGTAGGCCCCACATCTAACACAGTAAGCACCCTATATTATTACTGCACTGTTGTAGAGTCTACTGGTTATAGCTTCCCACTCTGGATATGTCCCTTATGTTGGCATTTATGTTCTCCTTTATTAACCTGGCAGACCTTTATTACAATTGTGTGTGAGTGAGCTCAAAATTATTTCGACTGGTGTCTGCCTACCAGAATATTAAAATACAAGTGCATCGAGCAGTAGACCCGGCATCTCTTTTTTTATTGACATTGTTTGCGTTTGGACACTGTTCTTAAGGAATAAGGTGCCTTCCTCAAGACTAAAGGTCTTTGCCCACATCTTGTCCAATATTCTGATGCCAGCTCCTTAATTGCCAGTATTTAAATTTAGAGATCCTATTGTCCGTAAGAAAAGACAGATCCTCCCATGATAACAAAGACTCTCCTGAAACTAATTGTCCCCAGCATTGAATACCAGCATCTATCAATGGAGTAGTCAAGGAGTCTCTAGTCCATCCAGGTGATCCTGGAGCATTTCAGATGTGGGCAAAAGCACTGAAGTAGCTAATCTTCAAAGTTTTTCTAACCTTTGCCCAAGTGCCAGCAAATTCTCGTAATGTCTTTAGTCGCACTCTTTTAAAAAATCTTGGATCCCCATATTTATATAAAAAAACCTTGATTCCCATTCTCAAGATCTGCAAGCATTGCCTTAAACATTACTCCTACATCCGACTCATCTGGGATACCTAGGAGAAGTTTCCCTCCAGTCAAAGACAGGGCTCTGGGATATAAAACTAGATCTGGGAGGCATAACCCCCCCTTGTTCTTTTTCCTTGCGCAATTTCTTCCACGAAATTCTAATCGCTTTGGAGGCCCAAATAAAGGAGTTAAATGACGACTGGAGAGATCTTAGGCTTTGGGATGTGGGCAAAGTAAATGAATTAGAAAATGTTCTTTGGAAAAAGACCAGGAAGAAATTGAAGTTATCCACTATCTATTAGTTAATGATGGACCTGGAGGAAGGAGAATTCAACCTACTAACAGAGGTGTGGGGAGAGAGCTTGCCTGGCGGCCATCTCAAAGACTTATGGCAAGTATCTCTTGACACTTTGTATGCTACGGTCCAGCCTGCATATTTAAAAAGGAACCATATCTTCTGTGTTCACAGGGTGTACTGGTCTCCACACAAACTTGCAAAGTTTTCGAAAGGTCCACTACCTAAATGCCTGAAGTGCCATTTTCCAGAAGCGGATGACATCCATATGTTCCTGGAGTGTCCTATGCTCCAAATCTTTTGGGCAGAGGTAATAAAGGGTATTGGAGACATGTTGGGTCTCAACATTCAGGTAAGCTGACTATTAGTGTTTTTTGGCCTGTTACCAGAATGTGAGGCGCTCCCCAGTTGGATGAATAAGTTATCTTTATATTTGATCTTGTTGGCAAGAAGAGAAGTATGTAAAAAATGGATACAAGGTATTCCCCCCCCTCTTTTTCAGAGTGGATCATCTCTGTTAATTATACCATGAAATTAGATAGAGTTAAATTCGAGAAAAGGATTCCTAGGAACAACAGGGAGAATAGGCTGCATTTTCAGAACCGATGTGAGGTTTGGCTCTCCTCTCGCTAAATAAACAATCTGGCCCAATGATTAAGCCTTTACACCCGAAATACTTTGTCTCCTTGGTTCTTAAGGGCGCCCAGATATCAGAACATCTACTCAGTGAGGTTTTGTATAAAGCACCTCCAATCAGCTAACAGAGTTCTCCAGCAGGCGCCTACGAGAGGGAGGTTACGGGAGCAATCCAGCAGCTCTGTTTCTACTCATTGGCGAATGAGGACCAATATAAAAATAAAAAATAAAACTAAACTAAAGGTCTTGGCATCCCACGTGGCAGCAGCAGTGCAAGATTTGCTTTCTCACAGGACATCCCTAGTATGACAGTAACATAGCAGGCTGCAGCAAGGACAATTTTCTATTCCCCACAGAACAAATTCAACAGGGCAGACTTGTACACACATTCATAGCTCACAGAACGTGTACAGTTAAGGCATGTGTGACATTTCGTTATAGACAGCTCTTTGGAATAGGTGCTGAAGTCACTGAGAGGAATGTATAGGAGGTGGATGGGTAAGTGAAAATGTGAGATCTGACACCATTCTCACATAGGTGACATTCAATGTCAGAATCCTGAGAATCCTGCTGCTGTCACTTGGAAATCTGCTGCTTGTGTTGATTCTTTCATTTTGTATGTATTGAGAAGTAAGCTCTACCTAGTAGGTGACTATGTTATTTGGAGCAGCCCAGCACACCTAAGTAACTATGCTATAAAAAGGCACACAAGTGCCAACCCTCTTGAAAGGTTTTGAATGCACGCACACCAGCAGGTCGTGGTATGGGGCATGACACCCCTTAAGTCTTCAACTGAAGACATAGGTAGTTTAATAAAGAAATGAAGAAAAGAGCCCAGGACAAAGTGTCATGTCAAATTGTATTCAGCTAAAAAGCGACAAAAGTGTACAATACTAAAAACTATTCATATTGCTAAAAATACATATATGCTTCAAAAAATATATTCAATAAATTATAAGATCATGATTCAAACAATTCTCAAGCACTGTTCATAAGATCAAAGAATACGAAGCACAAAAAACCTTATACAGTACCATATCTTGCCCTAATTGCCTTCGCACAGTGGATAAAGTTAACCGCTGCAGCACTTATATTCAAATTACTCAAATGCTGCCGGAAAACTAAGGCCATTTGTCTTACCCTGTCCAAGGGGATCACTAGAAGCAGGCCCAATAATAATGATTCTGCCCAGGGTTGGTTTAATCATGCATGTACAGCTGCCCATGAGAATCTAAAATTAGTCTTATCAATGCAACCCCGTTCTAAAATTGGCAGAATGTGTGTCAGGCAATCGCACAAGGAAATTCACGTAAATAGTAAATCCCAGCACAGAAGAAAGGCTTGGGAGGAGTTGGTGGGGGCAGCTCACACAGGGGATAGTGCGGCCTTTCGGAGGGTTGTACATCACTCCTTCCTGTCAGGCTAAAGGCTAAATGCCGTGATGAAATCTCTTATACCAGTCCAGGCATGGGTTGACCACTTTTCTAAAAAAAACTTTAACCGAGGCATAAAAGACATTTCATTAGCTAAAAGGGAGCACACACTTTTTTAAATGTGAGGATTTTGCCTAATTTAGTGAAACTATTGAGGTAAAGGATGTAAGCGCTGCAACTAATGTGAGTCTTCCTGGAAAGGCTCCAGGGTTATGCAATATGCCAATAGACTTCTATAAAGATAATATAGTCTTCTGGGCCCCACTCTTGACCAGAGGTATCAGGGCTGCTATAAAGGGGCAACTTTGTACCAACGTGGAAGGAAGCGGTGGTATTCCCCATCGTGAAAAAGGGAACAGGATCTCAGCATGTTGCTATTGTCCAATCTCCCTCCTAGATAGCTCTTTCAAAATACCAAGCAAGATTGTGGCTACCAAATTAGAGGACTATATAGAGGAGAAACAGGCCCTGTCTAGAGTGCAGTATGGCTTTCGTCTAGGGTTTATGCCAGCTCCCCTGCAACAGTTCCCTAGTCAAACTTGCCTGAAGTTCACTTTCCTCTGCTGCCTGTCCACCTGCTGCCCTGTGTGCCTCCTCTGCTCATTTCTTGCTCTATTTTCCCTTTCTGCTCGTTTTTCTGTCCTCTATTTTGCTTTTTTCTGCTGGTTTTTCTGTCCTATCTTTTGCCATTTCTGCAAATTTTTCTGCCATCTTATGTTCTGTTTTGCCTTTTGTGCTCATTTTTCTACCCTCTGTTTAACTTTTTCTGCTTTTTTTTCTGCCCCGTTTTGCCTTTTCTGCTTGTTTCTTCCCTCTTCCCGATGTTTCCCTCCTCCTGCCACCCAGCACCCTGCCCTCCCCCAGAACCAATTTAATGGAGGTCACAGCTCGAGCCCTTTTAGCAGGTCTTCGTTGCAGCTTCCCTAGCGACAGTTGTCCTGTCCATCTTGCTCGCAGTCTGCTACCTTCTGCTGATGTCTACCTGCTGCCCTCTGTTTGTGCCTCCTTTGCTCATTTATTTTTCTGTATTGCCTTTTCAGCTCGTTTTTTCTGCCCTGTTTTGCCTTTTTTCTACCCTCTGTTTTGACTTTTCTGCTTGTTTTTCTGCATTCCGTTTTGCCTTTTCTGCTCGTGTTTCCTGTTGTTTCCCTCCTCCTGCCATTTCCCTCCTCCCGCCACCTGCCAGCGCCCGGCCTCCCCAGGACCTACTTAATGGAGGCTGCAGAGAAACCCCATTGAGCAGGTCCTCTTGCCAGCTCCCTCTGCAGAAGTTCTCCTGTTCAGCTTACCCTCCGCTCCCTGTGTACCTGCTGTCCTCAGTTTGCGCCTCCTCCACTCTTTTTTTCCTTTTCTACTCTTTTTTCTGCCCTCTGTTTTTTTTTCCTTTTTCTGCCCTATGTTTTGCCTTTTCGGCTTGCTTTCTGCTCTTTGTTTTGCCCTCTTCTGCTCTGTTTTGCTTCTCTGCTCATTTTTCTGCACACAGTTTTGCCTTTTTCTGCTCGCTCTTCTGGCCTCTGTTTTACCTTTTCCATTCTTCTGTGTGCTGTTTTGCCTTTTCTGTTTGCTTTTCTGCCACCTGCTTTGCTTTTTCTGCTTGTTTTTGTGTGCTCTGTTTGGCATTTTTTCCTCACTTTTTCTGCCATCTGTTTTGCAATCTTCTGCTCTGTTTTGCTTTGTCTGCTAATTTTTCTGCCCTCTGTTTTGCCTTTTCTGCATAATTTTCTGCCTTCTATTTTACCTTTTCTGCTCACTCATTTGTGTGCTCTCTCTTTTCCCTATTTCTCCTAATTTCTTTCCTCTTCCCACCATTTCCTGCAGACTTGGCTTTTCAACAGATACCTCACACTCCAGCGCCCAGATACCCCCAGAGGTGACAGTGCTGCGTTCTACAAATGCTGATTGATTGAGTGAGGTGTCGGCACTGTGGGACAGTGCTTCAACCTCCAATTAATAACCAGTAAGTATGTCAAGATCAGGAGAGGTTCGATTCATACAGTATTTATGGACCTCTCCTGTGCCTTTAACGAGGTCAACAGAGTGAAGCTTTAGGACATTTTGGAGGGGGTGGGGATTGAGCAGGCCTTGATCGATCTTCTTTGACGGATACATTGGGACACTGCTGATAGGATTAGAAATGGTGTTGAGAGTGCACTTTCACCCATTCTGAAATCCTCATTGGTGGTCCACTATGGTTGTGTAATGGCTCCTTTGCTTTTTCTCTTATGCATAGATAGATTAGAATAATATTTGTGCAATAAAGGAATATCTGCCGCATATGAAATCATACGTAATACCAGTTTTAATTTACACGGAATATGCGGTTTTAATCGCGAGAACAGCAAATTGTCTATAACTCCTCCTTGATGCTTTCTACACCTTCATGGGCGAGTTAGACCTTAAAATCAATCTTAGTAAATCATTCACCTTGAGAATTGGCCCCAAAAAACACGAAAACCAGGACATCTCATTTAGGAGGTGTGGCAATTTCTGATGTGACAACTTTTACATATTTAGATTTTCCCCTTGATTCGAATTTAAATTGGAACAGTAACACCAGGGCAACACAGTGTCAGAGGGCCATAGAGTCGGTCTTTAGCTTTGCAAGAAGATTGTGTGTCAAACCTGTGAAAGTGTTAGTGAATATTTACAAAAGCAAGTGTGTTTTATTAGCAATCTACGGAGCTGGTGTCTGGGGGTATAAGCTGCTAAGCAGTTGCAGCAGGCTGAAAACAAATTTTCGTGTAGACGTCTGGCTCTCCCTCAATCTACACCCTCCTTTATGTGTTATTCTGAGGTGGGATGGATAGGATAAAAATGGGCCCTTTACTTCTTTGGCTAAGAATTTGGAGGAATCCAGCAGCCGGCTTCACAAGGAAAAAGTTGGCAGATTATCTTTCTTTAGACAGTGCTATGGTGATCTCCTGGATAAATTATGCTAAAAGCCTCTTTGCTGATTTGATCTTGTCAGAATGTTTCCTGAATCCAGAGGATATACGGGCATGAACAAAGAAACAGGTGACGGCCCTGTTTATGAAGAGTCAAGCCAGGTTTCATTGGGAGGACTTTGAGAAATTACATTATAGCATCAACTTCTTTCTAATTAAACAGTCCCAGGGATGTGAGTTTTATTTAGCAAGTGTTTTTAATACTGAATATAGGTTTTTATCCCACTAGATTTCGTTTTAATACTGCTCACCTCTTACTGGCATTTCCAAAACAGGTTGTTTGGAAATCCCTGCTTCTAAATTGTCCCTGTGGTAACGCCCCTGCACAAAGCACCATGGTCAGCGACTGGCTGCCGCCCCCCCCATCTGACCACACCGACACCTGACACATGGACATTAGACCTGGTTATCTTTGGAAGGCGGGAGGTCGCAAGACCCCCCGGCCGTATTTATTAAGATATGAAATTAAAAAAGGTTTTTAATTGCATGGTCAACAATTTATACAAAAATCAACAGAACATTAGATACAATATTGTCAACAAGTTTGAGAGGCTAACCTTAACAGAAACTCTAATACAGATTGTTTCCTAACCGAGTCTAACATCCTCATCTTGATTTTTGTATACTACATTTCTGGCCATATGGCAAGGTCGCTAACCGGTGTCAGGTCCTACTAGCTGCACCTCACCTAGAGATGTGCGCATGCGCAGCCGGGCCTGGTAATTACCCGGTCTACGCCGTGAACTCCATTTACCCACTAAAGGAGGGCCCTTACTCTGCGCCATCCAGTGACGTCATAAGTATGCGCGCGGGGTGGCTACCAGCCTAAGAAAAGCGTGACTACTCCAACCCGCGCCCCTTCTAAGCACCAGTTACCTTGCCCCTGAAGTTCTAAGAGTGGCCAGTGGCCCCTCCCCCTGGGCGGGAACCTCGCTAGGATGATGCCCGCCCCCTCAGACCTTAAAATAGCTGCTCACCGGTCATGACCTTACCGCCACAGGCCAGCATTGTTAACCGACGATCTGGCCTCCCCCTACCTAGACCCCAATCAGGAGCAAGCTTGTTTAGCAAATCCCTCTAACCAGGCCCAGAGATTGTTAGACCACAAAACATTCCCCGCCTCAGTCAAGTGTACTCCATCCCGTAGGTAATACTGTTCGCCCCAGATACACCCATGTGGAATCGTCTGCAACCGGGGGGCCCGAAATAGTTTGTCCAACTGTGTGTTGATCCTCTTTACCGAGTGATCCAACGCCCTAACCGAGTCCCCCCCTCGCCACTGCCACCGAGGGATAAGTTGCGACCATACTACCGTGCAACCCGGGCAAGTCCTGGCCACCCACCCCGCAGTGGAGATTATCTCCTCAATAAGGATGCGTCTCCCCAACTTGGCCAAATCATTCTCCCCCAGGTGAAGTATCACCACTGACGGGGGGGCGGGCTGCTGAGCTAAGAGTCCCTGGAAGAAGTTCCTGAACTGGTTGAGACATAGACCCCCTCTCCCGAAGAATGAAATGTCAAACCCCTTTTGCGCGGCCCTTTTTTTATGGTCTCCTGAAAGAAAAACACATTCAGCACGCCTCACATACGAGTGACCCACGATCCAAACCATTTCCTTGTGTTGATCCCGATGCTTGTTCCGTGATGGCGTAGATCGTTGATGCCAGGTGGCGAGTTCCTCCCCTGCGTCACAGGTCTGAGAAACTGCAAAAAACCAAAAACAAACCGAGCGTGAGCACCGTCCTGTCACAGCATGTCAATTCGCACATATCGTTTATAACATTCAGAGGACCATCTCCCAATTTCCTTCACATTTTTAACCGGGAGGCCCCTTGCCACTGCCTCAGTTGCTGCCCCAATCCTAAACGAGTGAGTGCCAAATTCCTTGGGGTCAAGACCTGCCTGTCCCTGTCTGACCGTCAGTTCGAAGACCCTTCTAAACTGGTACCTGGTCAAGGGGGTACCGTCGGCGTGACACAACAGTGCTCCTCCCGCCGTGCCCCCCGCTGTTTATGGAAGATTTCCACATGAGCAACCGGACAGCAAGGATTGGCACGGGCTCGGTGGAGCACTATCGTGTGACCCCGTGATTCCTGGTCGGTTTTGGATTTCTGAATTGTCACCCACATGGTGTCCTCCCTGATCTTCACACAGGCCCCTTGTAGGCCGCCCTGCTGATCATGTTTGGACGCTGCCACCAACTCGCCAATTCTCAGAGCCCCATAGAAAGCCAGGGAAAATGCAGCTTTGAACAGAAGTACCTCCCACTCCGAGCTACAGACACTGTGAAGTGCCACCAATAAAGCTGTCAGCCGTGCTAGCCCGATGGGCCTTCTTTTATCTGCAGGGTGACCCTGTAAACGGCGCCAACCCCTCAAGGCCTTGCGCACCATAAAGGTGTTAGTGGGGTCTCGCATGCCCTTAGCCTGCGCAAAGAAGGAGACCGCCGCCCTATGCCTGCTTGCAGCCGCTACTGAGCGACCCTCCCTGTGCATCCATTCTAAGTAGGCCGCAAAGCTGTCCTCCTGTGCCCACCCAGCCTCGCGTTCCTGCCCCAAGAAAGTACGGTAAGACAAAAACGCCCCTTCGTAAGCTGTCTTGGTCCTGGGGGCTAAGCTAGCAACCACGAGGTCCTGTAATCTGGGGCACCAATCTGCCAAAGTACTGCCGGGAAGTGAGCCGGAGAGGGGTCTGCTGCAGGAAGATGTTCCCTGAAAACCTGCATTTTAAAGCGAGAGAGGGAGTCAGCAGCATTATTGAGAATGCCAGGGACATGCTTGGCTTTGAAGACCACATTCATTTTCAAGCATTGCAACACAATCTCCTTTATCAGGCGCAGTATGAAAGGACAGCGTGCCCCCTGTTGGTTTATGCACTCCACCACAGTCATGTTATCTGACCAGAACACCACTGATTGATTACATAGGTGTTCGGGCCAGACCTTCAGTGCCACCCAAATTGGGAAGAGTTCCAGGAAGCCAATATTGGTGGTCAGACCCCATGCTCTCCATTCTTCCGGCCATCGTTGGGCGACCCACTTGTTCCCCAGGATGGCGCCAAAGCCCACACTACCAGCCGCGTCTGTCCATAGACCCAACTCTGCTGATGTGGTGGGAGGACCGGGCCACACTACCCTGCCATTGAAGTCCTCCAGGAACGCCATCCATATAAGCATATCCTGGCGAACCTCAGATGACAGCCTCGTGCGGTGATGTTTCTCCCGTAGTCCCTTCATTGCTTGGGCAATGGAGCGTGAGAACGGGCGTGCCATAGGGATGACCCGCAGAGCGAAGTTCAGTTGCCCCACCACCTTCTGTAATTGTTGCAAGGAAACCTTGTGTTTGCGTAGGCATTGACTTAGCGCTGCTCTAAACCTAGACACTTTGTCCCTGGGCAACCTGAAGCATCCTTCCACTGAGTTAATTTCAATACCGAGAAATTCCAAGCAGGTGGATGGGCCAAATATCTTCCCCGGCGCTAGCGGGACCCCAAAAGCCCGCATGAGCACGCAAAATTCCTGCAGTGCCCAGGCACACTCCTGAGAGCCCGCCGCACCTAAGAAGAGAAAATAATCCAGGTAATGCATGACCTGCTGGTGGCCCGTCGTCTGTCTCATGACCCATTCTAGGAAGGAGCTAAACGTCTCGAAATATGCACATGATATGGAACAGCCCATGGGCATGCATTTATCCATGTAAAACTTATCCTCAAAAGTGAAACCTAGGAGATGATGATCAGCTGGGTGGACCGGGAGGAGACGGAAAGCAGATTCTATGTCTGACTTTGCCATCAGGGCCCCCGGCCCCAGGGCACGCAACAAGTCCACCGCCTGGTCAAATGAGGCATATTTTACACTACAAATCCCTTCATCAATCGCATCATTCAAGACGCTCCTCTGGGCGCCGACAGGTTGTGGATCAGTCTGAACTGGCCCTTCTCTTTTTTGGGAACTACTCCTAGCGGTGAACACACAAAATTGGGGACAGGCACCCTCACGAAAGGGCCAGATATCCTGCCCAGAGACAGTTCTTTGCTAATTTTTGCGGCCACCACTGTAGGGTTGTGTTTTACTGACAGTTGATTCTTGCAATGGGCGCTACCTGTGTACTCCCCTGCCGGGATCCTAAAGCCTTGGGAGAAACCTTCCTGAAGTAGTGTGGCTGCTGTGTGGTCCGGGTATCTATTTAACCATGGTATCATTGCCAAAACATCTACAGGCGTGGGGGTACCCAACCTGTTTGTACTACACTGGCTTTCCTCTTCCCCTCTGACCGTGGTTGCCCTGCTTGGACCTGCAAGATGATTCTGGGTGTGAGGGGTGCCCACAGTTTCCGCATGCATGTTTAAATCTACAGGTGCCCGGGGCCCTTGTGCAGGTGCGCTTATTAAAATCCCAGCACACCCCTCTCATTCACCTTGAGAATTGGCCCCAAAAAACACGAAAACCAGGACATCTCATTTAGGAGGTGTGGCAATTTCTGATGTGACAACTTTTACATATTTCGATTTTCCTCTTGATTCGAATTTAAATTGGAACAGTAACACCAGTGCAATACAGTGTCAGAGGGCCATAGAGTCGGTCTTTAGCTTTGCAAGAAGATTGTGTGTCAAACCTGTGAAAGTGTTAGTGAATATTTACATAAGCAAGTGTGTTTTATTAGCATTCTACGGAGCTGGTGTCTGGGGGTATAAGCTGCTAAGCAGTTGCAGCAGGCTGAAAACAAATTTTCGTGTAGACGTCTGGCTCTCCCTCAATCTACACCCTCCTTTATGTGTTATTCTGAGGTGGGATGGATAGGATAAAAATGGGCCCTTTACTTCTTTGGCTAAAATCTGGAGGAATCCAGCAGCCGGCTTCACAAGGAAAAAGTTGGCAGATTATCTTTCTTTAGACAGTGCTATGGTGATCTCCTGGATAAATTATGCTAAAAGCGTCTTTGCTGATTTGATCTTGTCAGAATGTTTCCTGAATCCAGAGGATATACGGGCATGAACAAAGAAACAGTTGACGGCCCTGTTTATGAAGAGTCAAGCCAGGTTTCATTGGGAGGACTTTGAGAAATTACATTATAGCATCAACTACTTCCTAATTAAACAGTCCCAGGGATGTGAGTTTTATTTAGGAAGTGTTTTTAATACTGAATATAGGTTTTTATCCCACTAGATTTCGTTTTAATACTGCTCACCTCTTAGTGGCATTTCCAAAACAGGTTGTTTGGAAATCCCTACTTCTAAATTGTCCCTGTGGTAACGCCCCTGCACAAAGCACTATGCACTTTATGCTTCTCTGTCAGCTATATTCTTCTGCAAGGAAATTCTTTTGTATACCAATTTTGCGTGCCACTAGTATTAGACAACACAAAGTGGCCTTAGTTTTCCTGCGGAGCAGTTGAGTAGTCTGAATATATGTGCTGCAGTGGTTAACTTTATCCGCTGTGTGAAGGCGATTAGGGCAAGATATGGTACTCTATATAGATTTTTTTGTGCTTTGTATTCTTTGATCTTATGAACAGTGTTTGAGAATTGTTTGAATCGTGATCTTATTTATTGTTTATATTTTGTTTCAAGCCATATGTGTATTTTTAGCAATATGAATTTTTTAGTATTCTACAGTTTTATCGCTTTTATTTATTTATTTATTTATTTATTTTTGTCCTCATATATGCCACCAGAATTTATTTGCTCTAGATGGGTCTCGCTGTTGCCTCTTATACTGTAGTTTACGAGCCGCCATGGAGACAGTATCATAGCAGACAGGGATGTCCCAGAGGTAGGCTGCTTTCCTTATCCAACCCCCCCAAGCCTATTTTAAGCACCCTATACCTGGGGGAGGACAGGACCGACACAACCTCTGGCATAATCATCGGACCACTTATTATTTAGCCAGACCACCAATTTAGACCAGACGTTCTCAGTGTTCTCATTACCTCCAACCATATCCATTTTACATACTTCCATTATATACTTTAAACATTCTGCAAATCTGGGTGGAGTAGTTGACTTCCACTCCATACAAATTTGTCTCCTCGCAATGACTACTATATAAAAGATGAACTGAGTATCCAAACTATTAATATTATAATCTTGCAATAGACCAAAGAAAACAAGTCTGGATGAACTTATAATGGTTGTTGACAGTACGTCACCCAAGAAATCAGTTATCGCTTTCCAGTAGTCCTGAATAGCTGGACAAGCCAGAAAAATATGAATATCGTCAGCTGCACTATAGTTACAACGAGGACAATAGTAGTTGTTTTGTGTAATCTTGTGCAGTTTGGCCGGAGTCCAATAAACTCTATAAACTGTAAATAAATGATTACGTCTTAAATTGTCTGGTTTAATTAGCCTCTGCGAGAGGAAAAAGGAGTCTAACCAGATTTTGCTGACTTCTTCAGGAGGATCAGCTATACAATTTCCCCATAGATTTATCACTTCCAGGTGCAGTTTATTCTCCTCATCCTTAATTATCAGGTTATACCAGTACGATAGTTCTTTTAACCATTTCCCTCTTCTACAGATTTCCTCAAAAATATCTGCATCTTTCTCCTGTTGCAGATTCTGACTTAACCACCATGCAGATAGTTGATAATATTTAAACTTGGTCAGCTGACCATTTGTAAGTAGTGTTAAGGAATTCCAGTTCATAAGAACTGAATCTGCCCAAAGATCTCCCCACTTTTGTAGTCCAGCTGTTTTCAAAGGTTGTGAAAGTTGGTCCTGAAGACATTGGGGTGTACCGGGAGAGTCCCAGATTGGGGCATGTGTGTGATAGTAGGGAATAACCAATACCTTCCTGATGAACCCCCAATTTTTTAAAGCAGTCTGTAATATCTTAAGACGAATTTTTTAAAAAAAATTCTGGTCTCCGAACTTAAATAGGAAATAGTCGTGGTGATAAGGTAAATTATTTAATAAAGCTTGAAACAGGCGGCCCTGCGATGATGCATCTAACTTATTTGCAAGTAGCCTAAAGTTTTTAAAATGAAACGCATGACAGTATGACAATAGATCAGGGAGGGCTAGACCTCCGATTTTTAAACCCCTTCTCAACTTTTTCCATGAAATTCTAGTTGACTTACAGGCCCATATAAATGAACCAATCTTACCCTGTAAAGTATTGATATCTTTTGGAGAAAAAGATAGAGGGATACAGTTAAATAAAAAAGTCAATTTGGGAAGAATTGTCATTTTAATAAGATTAACACGGCCGTAAATATTTAAAGGCAGGTTCCCCCATCTTATTAAAGTTTTGTTGATATCTTTAACCACCATTTGCCAGCTAAGTGATGTTATATCTTTCACCGCTTGAGTTAAGTAGATTCCCAAGTACCGCATTTTATATTTTACGCCCAGTATATGTGTGTTATTATTCCAGCCCATAATCTCCGTTTTCTCCTTATTAATCTGATAGCCTGACAACTTCCCAAATTCTTCCGATAGAAAAAACAACCTTGGTATTGCCACTGCATGATCAGAGGTATATAAGAGAAGGTCATCTGCGTACAGAGCAACTTTCAGTGACAAATTACCAAGCTGAAATGGTTGAATTATATTGTCATCCCTAATTCTGCAAACAAAAGGCTCCATATAAACATCAAACAAAAGAGGGGATAAGGGGCAGCCCTGTCTAGTACCTCGGGATATATCGAACCAATCGGAAAGTATTCCGTTAACGAAAACTTTTGCCTTTGGGTTATAATATAATGATCTAACCGCCTTTATAAAAGTTAAAGGGAGCCCAAATGCCGACATTGTGGCCCATAAATACTTCCAGTTAACCTGATCAAAGGCCTTAGCCGCATCTATCGCGACCAAGGCCATCGGAAGGTTCTTGACGTTAGCATAATCTATGGCTCCTATTACTTGGAATGTTAATTCATTTAACTGTCTCCCTGGGATAAAGCCTCTTTGATCAGGGTGAATTATAGATTTTATGACCTTTGATAATCTGGTAGCTAGAATTCCAGAATAGATCTTCATGTCCGTATTTAACAGTGAGATTGGTCTGTAAGACTCTATTCTTTTTGGGTCCTTATTGGGTTTTGCTATAAGCGTTATAGTAGCTTCTGCCCACGAGGGGGGAACAGAATGACCATGAATTAATAAGAGATTAAATAGTTCCCTGAGTGTAGGTAGTAGTTGATCTTTGTTGTCCATATAAATCTCCACAGGCAACCCGTCTGAACCTGCAGTTTTATGGCTTTTTAGCGGAATAAAGTTCGAAATGACTCTGACTGAGCCCAGGACAAAAAACAGGACCTCCAGGAGCTGACTAGCACCTTCCTTATGCAGAAGGTTAGGTGTGCTCCAGAACCCCTAGCCGCACTCCATCACAACAATACAATAAGTATTGATTTCTTTCATATAGCATACTATAGACATCTCTCTTTTACTTATAATAAAATAACACTATTTAAATCATTGATAAAGTTAGGTTATGTCAAAGTGAGCATACTTAGTTGGTAACTGAACAAAATGGTGACAACAGCTCATTTTCTCAATTCTGGTGTCCCCACCATCTGCTGAGAGTTTATGGTCTTGTGGCAAGGCAATTTTTTTGAAGATTCACATGATGAACTTGATAAAGAAGGCGAAGAAGGTAACTCATGTGAAGCCTTGGAATTTTGAAAATCATCACTACAGGCATTCTCAGATACATTGCAATATTGAAAATTATCAAAACAGATAGTTTTTCTTGTTCTGATTGTCTCATCCTATTGGATATTATATAGGGTGTCAACATAGATTAATCCTTGCTTGTTCTCATAGTTAAATAAAAACGTTTAATTATTTCTACTTGTTCACTAGAAAAAGGTACTACACTGTTGCACCGCCCCTATTACACCATCCTTTCCTTTGCAAAAGAACAGATGCTTTCGTAACTCGTACTACCTCTGATGGCACTGTGAACTTTGACTCATCTTTAGAATTTCTATAAGGTTTTTTTTAATAAGTTCACGAACTCCATCAGTTCTAGAGTTTTCACTCCTCTTTTGAAATCAACATAGATGTACTCCTTCCAGTGGCGTCTGGCACCGATTGGGGTGGGGAGAAGTGGGGCTGGGGGTGGAGGTTGAGGACGTGTAAACAAAAAAATAGAATAAAATGTACCTGCTTGTCGAGCCTCTCATCCGCATCCTTCGTCATCTCTCCTGGCCAGAACAGGAAGGAGGAACCACTGGGCTCCCCATAGCCAAACACAGTGCTGCAATGCAGCATTATCATTGGCTCCCATAAGTCGGAGTCTGAACTGAGGTGGCAAAATGAGCTAAAGAACGACGATGGATTCAACCCAGATATGTGACTATGGGTGAGTGTCTGAAAAGCTTGGTCACTTTGCCACTGGATTCAAACTAGCATGGCTGATGAGGGGTGCTACCCCGAAACCGGTACCAGGATGCTTGTTTCCGGTTCAGGGAAGACCAGGCTTGGCAGTTTGGCTGGACTGTTCCCATGAGGAACAGGATCAAGTCTACTTTGCATATAGATGGGTCTGAACTGAGGTGGCAAAGTGAGCTAAAGAGCTCAAATGGAATCAACCCAAATTTGTGACCGAGGGTGAGTGTCTAAAAAGTGTCAGCGCTCCGTCCATCATCTCCTTGTGTTTGCTTTGTTCACCCTAAGTTGGCAGGGTTTGCTTTATTTGCCCTAAGTTGGCAGGGTATGCCAGACATGGGTCCCTTGCTCACTTTGCCACGGGATTCAAGCTGGCCTGGCTGATGTGGGGTGTTACCACGAAACCGGTTCCAGGATGTTTGTTTCCGGTTCATGGAACACCTGGCTTGGCAGGTCGGGCTGGACTATTTCCATAAAGCACAGGGTCAAGACTGATTTGCATATAGCTGGGTCTGAACTGAGGTGGCGAAGTGAACTAAATAACGACAATGGAATCAACCCAGATCTGTGACTGAGGGTGAGTGTCTGAAAAGTTTCAGCGCTCCTTCCATCGTCTGCTTGTGTTTGGTTTGTTCACCCTATGTTGGCAGGGTTTGCCCAAAAGTGGGTCCCTTGCTCACTTTGCTACTGGATTAGAGATAGCCTGGCTGATGAGGGGTGTTACGCTGAAACCGGTCCCAGGATGCTTGTTTCCGGTTCCCATGAGGCACAGAGCCAATACTGATTTGTATTTGGCTGGGTCTAAACTGAGGTGGCAAAGTGAGCTAAAGAAGGACAATGGAATCAACCAAGATCTGTGACTGGGAGTGAGTGTGTGAAAAGTTTAAGCGCTCCATCCATCGTCTCCTTGTGTGTGGCCTTTGTTAACCCTAGATATCTAGCCACACAAGACTGGGGCAATGTAAAAAATTATGGCTGACCACGATGGAGCACAGTTCAAATGTATAACGTTGATTGGGCCTGGTCTACGCTTACCTTCAGACTAAGAAGACCAGGACATGTTAAACTTAAAAGTACATGACCAATTTTTCTAGTTACAAAGCACCCCACCCTATGTGCTGTCTAGGGTTACCTTAGAGGTGGCTTATATATAATGTTTAGACCTTGCATTGTTTGAAGTGGTTACCCCTGGCTTTTTGCCTTTTGACGCCAGGATTTTGACTGTGCGCTGAACATCATTTTTGTTGGCTTTAGGAGACTGTGAACTTTTTCACTGCTGACCAGTGCTAAACTGCATGTGCTCGGTGTCTTCAATTTAATGGCATATGATTTCTCCATGATTGCCATGTTTGATTTATTGATAACTTCGTAGAACAGTGCACTACATGTACCCAGGGCCTGTAAATCAAATGCTGCTAGTGGGCCTGTATCATTGATTGTGCCACTCACATGAGTAGCCCTTAAAACATGTCTCAGGATTGCCACTGCTGAGTCTGTGCCATTTTGACCTGGCAACTTCATCTACTTGCCAGGCCCAAACCATCACTTATATTACATCTAAGTCACCACTAAGCTAGGCCCTAGGTGGCCCACTGGGCAGGATGCAGTGTCTTTAAAAGGGAGGACATGCGCTTTTCAGTTTTACATGTCCTGGAAGTGAAAAACTGCTAAATTCGTTTTTCATTGGAGCAAGGCCTATCTCTCCCATAGGTTAGCATTGGAGCTGCCTTGTAACACTTTACAAGTGTAACTTCCAATTGGGAAAAGGTAGGAAGAATAAGTTTGGTGTCTCTGGGCTTACAATTTAAAAACTGATATTTTAGTGAAGCTGTTTTTTAAATTGCAGGCCTGAAAATGCCACTTTTAGAAAATATGTATTTTCTTACTGTAACCATTCGATGCCTCTGCCTGGGTTGACTTACAGTTGGGCTTTGTGCATTCCCTCTAGACACTCACACACAAAGGGAGCTTAGGTGTGCCCTGCATATCCTGATGGCCCATCACCAGACTGATGGGTCTTCCAGAACTAGAGTGAGAGGGAGAAGCTGATACTTGCACCAGAATATGGTTGTGCCTGTCCCCACACAAAGAGTTGCATCACTCTGTAGTGTGTCTCGAGCCAGGGCAGGGTCTTGTGCACTACAAAGACCTTTCTTTCAAGTATCCCTACTTCAAAGGCTGAAATGGGTATAAGTACTGAACCTCTGACACCATATACTCAGAACACTTCTGGGACTGAGGACATTCTACCAGGAATATGAGCTGTTGTGCTGCCAGGAGGGACAGCCACTTTGCTTCTTGCTTTGCTGTGTTAGCCTGCTGCGTCTTGCCTGGGCGTGAGAGGATTGACTCTCTTCATCCTGCATCTCTAAAGGTTCTCCAAGAGCAAGCCTCCTATTTTTAAAGTCTCAGAGATATCAAAGACTTCACCTGCATCTTGCTACGACCACCTGGACTCCTCTGCTGTGAGTCCTGCTCTGTCAAGTGGTCTCAAATCCAGTGCTGTGCCCTTGGAAGTGAGTGTCTGGCACTGCAACCGAAAGAACCCAATGCATCGACAACGAAGCGTTGATCGGAACTGATGCATTTTTCTTCGATATTGCTGCATCGCTGTTGTTTGCACCAAAGCCGTGGACACCGCTCACCGACTGTGTGGTGCAACGACCTTGACTTACATTGTAGCCCTGACTTTGCTGATGCAGCACCTCCAAATAACTGCTGCTGCGTCAGTCTCGGACACCGCATCGCCGACGTCTGCGATGCACTGTCCCCGATGCATTCCTGTCCCTGCTTGGCTTTGTGCCAACACATCGCCTACAGCCCAGTGGTTCAACATTGACGCCTCGGCCAGATGCCCAACGCTCTTGACATTGACACATCAACAACGTTGCCCGACTTCAGAAAAAGCACATCGCCTGCGACAGCAACGCATCCCCTCCTTTGTTCAACACATTGTCCCCAAGCTTTGATGCATTCAACGTACTGTCAATGGGTCTGCATGACTTCTGTATCCAGCGTGTGCTCCATCACGGTCAGACTGAACTTTTGGATTTGCCCTGGTCGAGCGTGACCAGATAGCCCCAGTTAGAGTTATTGTTTTATAAGAAGTGCATTTTGATCTAATTTTGCAAAATTGATATCTTAACTTGTGTATGTTGGATTTTTATCGTTTTGGTCTTGTTTTACTCACATAAATATTGGCTATTTTTCTAAACTGGTGTGGAGTACTTTTGTGGTGTTTTCACTGTGTTATTATGTGTGTGTTCACAAATACTGTACACATTGACTCTTTAGTTTAGCCTGACTGTTCTGTGCCAATCTACCAGAGGATGAGCACAGGTAAACTTTTAGTATATACTACACGTACCCTGACTAGGATTATGGTTCATGCGTGGACAGGGTGCATACCTCTGCCAACCAGAAACCCAATTTCTAACAGTAATAAAAAGGACGTTTACAGCTTGGCAAGGGGGTTATTTTGCCAAGTCGACTCGCCAGTTTAAACCTGCTTCCAGGCTGGAATGGCAGGCCTGAGACATGCCTACAGGGGCTACTTAAGTGGGTGGCACTGCAGGCACACCAGTGGCATTCAGATTACAAGCCCGGGTTATATGGTATACCATTTTACTATGGACTTATAAGCACGCTAAATATACCAAATAGGCATAAACTAATAATACCATGTTTTAGGGAGTGAGCACAAGCACAGAGACCAAAGGACCATCACAATCAAATTCAGCAAAACAATAGGGGAGTAGGCTCAAGTTTTGGGGGAAGAACACTCTAAGGCTGACTGGTCTAACAGTGGAAGTGGGTTGTATGATGATCCGTCGCACACAATGTTATCGCAGCACTTTCAATCGCGGCAATTACATCGCAAAGTCCGTCACACCGGCCATTATCTCATCGCACGTAGTTGCGACGCAAATGCCGCAATGTAATTGGATCGCGTGTCACATCGGCGATATAACATCGTGCGACATGACAATGCGATGTTTGAGGCCACACTGTAAAAATATTTTCAGCCAATGGGTTTGTACTTGTAATAAACATTTTCTTGAAGCTCTTAGTGTCATTTCACCTACAATTGTTTTGGAATGTACCCTATGACAAAGGAAAAGGAGGATGTTAATAGAAACATTAATTAATTTAAGATAGGTCATAGTTAGTTACTTGATTCAGGTTTGAGGTCATGCATTCGTATAATCCCACTGCAGCCAAAAGCAGCTAGCTTAAAGAAACATTTACAAAGGAGGAACAAAAATTTCAAAACATATTCTGTAACACAAAAGACATGATCCACCAGTTAGACAAAAACAAAACATATATTCCAACAAATATCCCCTTTCTAGCCTAGAATAACTGTAAAGTAATTTGACATTTGCAATCCTGTTACGTTCATTCCAAATATAATTGGTACCAAAATCAAAATGAGCACGACACGGATGCATGAACAAGTTTACCCACTGAGAGCATTCCATGCGTTCCTAGATATTTTGATTTCCGAAACTGCATCCTTCTCCTCAATTTTTGTCCTAACGCATTTGAGTACCTCTTTATTGCTTTTATACCTCTCTTCTTCTCCTTCTGACTCTCTCTTGAACCTAACAAAGTCTTCCCGCTTCTGAATTAAATTCTGTCTTTACTAGTCACCGCTTTCTTTCCGCAGCTAACATATCTGCTTAACTCTGTCCTTGATTCCGCTTCTACTCTTTTTACCTTTTGTGTGGCTCTTTTAATTGTACTCCTTTTTCCTTCCAACCTTTTCAATTCACATTACTTTACCTTCCTTGGTCTATTATTCAGTTTGAAACTGACTCTACATCTCTCTCTTGTCATTGTCGTATAGTCAATAATGTATTGTTTCCTTTCCTTTCATTGCTCTTTTTCTTTTTTCATGTTGCCTCTCCCTTGCCCCTTTTTCTTCCCATGAATCCTCCAACCTGTAGATCATCATACTTTCCCCTATCAGTGTTTTTTCGCCTCCTTCCTTTTTTTATTCTCAGTGTTTTTCAATCGTTTTTTGTGTCCTTCTGCCCTTTGTATCCCTCGTTTTTTGTGTCCTTCTGCCCTCTGTTTCAATCTTTTTTGTGTCCTTCTGCCCTTTGCATCCCTCGTTTTTTGTGTCCTTCTGCCCTCTGTATCCCTCGTTTTTTGTGTCCTTCTGCCCTCTGTCTCCCTCGTTTTCCCCTTGTTTTTCGTGCCCTTCTGCCCTTTGTATCCCTCGTTTTTTGTATCCTTCTGCCCTCTGTTTCAATCGTTTTTTTTGTGCTTCTGCCTTTTGTATCCCTCGTTTAAGGAACATCCATGCATCCATCCATCCGCCATGCATTCAAGCACCCATCCATGCATCCATCCATCCATAAAAAGGTAATGTAGCGCTGCACTTTTAAGTTTGGCATCCATCCGTAATACAGTAATAAAAATATAACATATGTTAGCCTGTTTTTAGTAAAAAGACAGGTAACTGTTTCCGTTTAGCTCGTAGCCCGTTTTTTAGGTCTCGCCTCTCAATGCGCATGCGCTTTGAGCGGAGCGAGACTATAGGGGCTTAAACAGACCTTACCTACACTGGCGATTTGATGCTGTGCTCGTGCGCTTTTAGGTCAATGCCTAAAATGCGCGTGCACAACATCAAATCGCCAGCCATCTGTTGCCCAGCTTGGTGCCGCTCCACCCCCTGCAGCATCAAAGGCTTTCACGGCCGGCCGGCCGTGCTTTCAGTTCCACGGCCGCCAGGCCGTGTCTCCTTATTGAACTTGTTTAACTTGTTTTCCCTGTGTCTGTAACCACGTAGTCCTCTCTAACTTTCTACTGCACTGTAGCCACTTAGCCCTCCTTCAGTTTCACACGCGGTAAGCAACTTGCTGCCCTTCCCGGACGGCAGGCTCCCAGTGCGCACCGTTTCATATTTAAAGTTGCTCACAGAATGAAGTAATTTGCCATTCTGGCTGCAGTTAGTAACTCCCCCGTAACTTCAATTTCGCCGGCACTGCTGGGGGAACACTCAGCCAGCAAAATTCAGATCTTCCACCCACTTTTGACCGAACCGCCGCTTCAGTTTCATCGGCACTGTTGGGAGCGCACACAGCCACCAGCTTACATTCCGCCAGCTCTGATGAACAAGCACTCGGCGCACTCGGCGTACTTCAGCGTATTAATCAGACCACTGCACCTTGCTGACCTCTAAACAGGGTCCCTCTCATGTACTGTGTGCCTGCCAGAACAACCATGTGCATGCACATTGACGCCGCAATCTTCGTCAATTTGCTCCGGTATCGTATTCTGCCAACTTGGAAAGCTGATAATTAGACACGTCATGAGATCTCATGAATCGGGCTGGTGAAACGAATTCCTCTTATTCTATCCTCGTCGCCACTAAAATGTCCTTCTTCCACGAAGTAAAGTTACACAGATTGGCAAACGATGAAAGAGCTTTATTAAGATAGATGCAGTAACCAGCCCGGAGCCAGGCAGCCCAAAACTGCATGAACACATTCCAAATCACTCTGTTAGATCACAGCCCCACAACATTCCAGCTCCATGTACCCAGATGCAACAGAAAGTAGTAACTTCAAATTAAAATAATTTATTTAAAAACTAGTATCTATTTTAAGCCCCCCTTTCCTGCACCCTTCCTTTCTTCGCTCGTATTCGGGGGGTTTTCTCTTTGCTTGCATTTTTTTTGCTTTAAGCTTGTTCCTCCTCATTGAGCACAGCTGCTTGGACGTTGTGCTTTATTGGTCGCTTCATATTTACAAAAAGCGCTCACCGCACACGCCCGCTCCCCCTCCTTGGCTACAGCTGCTTTGGACATTGCGCATTATTAAACGCTTTATATTTACAAAAAGGGCATGCTGCAACATCTCACTTTAACTTAAAGTATGGTAGCAGCAACTCCTGTGTGGCTGCTTTATATTGACCAAAAAAGCACTCACCGGGACGTCGCACTTTAACTTTAAATATTGTGTTTTCATTTACAATGTGACACAACGTACTTCAGATTTAACATGCCAGCTGCGCACCTTACTTTTGTGCTGGGCGGCTCAACTGAATCTACTTTTAAAACATTTGTATGTTTTTTTCAACAGCGCACCTTGCTGTGCTACTTTCACTATGGTATCCATGCGTCTATTGTCAGCAGCTCACTGCCCCTTTAAGATGCATGCTGTCCTCAAGGCCTGCTCCTCCAATTGGCCACTGTATTTACGTGACTTTGTAGGGTCGGTCGGGTACAACATGGAAACACATTTTTGAATTAAAACGATCAAAGAGGTACTAACTTAATTTCGACATCATTATTGAAGTGCAGTTTATCTTGTCTTCCTCAGTACTTCGTACATCTCTCTAGAGATGTGGCATAATGACCAGAGCTGCCATCTAAGTCACGTAAATACAAAATATGTTGCATTACAAATGCCATAGGTGTCGCATTCGCCAAAGTTATAACTATTGGCATTGTAAATGACAAAGCTATCAATTTAGCTATTTTAAAAACCAACACTAAAATAAAATATTTGTCATTTACAAGACCAATAGCTCCAACTTTTCTAATGCGAGACCTATTGCATTTCCAATGCTTTTTGTATATAAAATCTATGTTTGCCCATTTTGTAACTGTTTCCGTTTAGCACGCTTGTAATAAAATCCCATTTTTCGTTCCCATTGTGTATATAAAATATATTTTTCTTGCGTAGTAATGGCTTTTTAACATCGCATGCATTGTAATTGCATGTGATGTTAATGCCATTGCGCCGTTGTAGCATGCGCACAAAAAGGGTGCGATGCCAACGGCAATGCGATGTAAATGTCGCGGTGTGATAGCACCGCAATGTATTTGCATCAATGTCATGGGTGTTTCCTGTGGAAGTGCTGCTTCTACTGTCCAAAAAACCACTGGCTTGCTGCTGGATGAGGACCCCCCACTCCTAAGGTCTCGAAATAGCTCAGAGATGCTGTCTTCTCCAAAGAATAGGCTGAGAACTGTGCAGATCTACAACTTACCCCAGCCCGCCTACAAGGGATTTTGGAGCCCTTCAAGTTATACCTCACTTTGAAAAACTGACAATGACAACAGCCCATAATGTCACCAGTAGCACTACTGTAGCTAACATGTGGCTATTGATACTTACACCTATCACAGGACCACTTAGACCGCTGTTTAATGTTCAAATATACTACTGTTCCATACCGACCCCATGCTGGGGATAACCGAATGTTGCTCCCTTAGTAATGTTTTGAACAGATAAGACATGGAGCCTTTGAGGTATGCCTTCATGTGTGTTGGCTGTAATATTTAATAGTGAAACTAATAAATAGTTTAAAAATAAAGCAAACCAAGTTTTGCCAAATATTTCTATCCCAACAAATTACAACTCTTCACACCTGTGTATACATTTGTTTGGATTTCCCTTTCTAAGCATTCTACTGAACTAATGAAAACCCCCAATATTTCTATGTCATGTCCCCAAATGCTTTGGGGTTGATATCCATGCTGTTCAAATTTTCACTTTTTGTCCATTACTTGTAGAAAGAGTGTTATCCGAAACGATAGTGATTGGTACTGTGCAGTCCACCATCACACTTAGATACACGTCACCTATGCTTATTTCACATAGAGGCCCTTTTATTTTACTTCCACTCTGTTAGCACTCTTCTGTATCCATAGTAAGAGCCACATTACGTGTCTTCATACTTGCATACATGTATGTTACTAATTCTCGGCCAGCCTCCCTCTCTTGAACATGCAAACTACGAATTCTCACTCTCCTACTTGCTGCTTTAGACACAGAGTGGAAATGTCCCATTTAGGATTATTACCAGCGTGATTTCTCGGCCCACACCCGGAGCAAATCTATACTGATTTTCTACCACTACTTCGATAGCTCAGTGCATTCACGTTGCACACAGATGTCTCACCTGAAATGTTGTTCTCTGGGAATGGATCATTATGACAAGCTGTAGCTTCTGACAAAATAGTGGACCTTTCAGTACTCTTGGTGATACCAATTATTTCAGATAGAGTCAGATTTCTACATGTCAATAATCTCTCCCGTTGTTCTCTTTGAAAAAACAGTTGAAGATGAACTGGTCTCGAAACTATATAGCAACACAGTTCTCAAAATGTCAGGAAGCTGCTAAAATGTACCATACATTCTTACTCATTTTCTAGACTGTTTTGCTTGTTTTTAAAGAAATTGTGTTACTCAAGCAAAACACTTGGGGCCTGTATTATACTTTGGTGGACGGAGGTATTTTACTCCCACTATACCAATAGTCCTCCTGCTGCCAAATTTATAGATGTCTGCCAGCCAGGTGGACATCTCCAGGAACCCCGGTCAACATGACAATACCATCCATTAAACGTTTAACATGTTTTTGTATTTTCAAAAGCAAAATCCTAAAGTGGGATTTTGTTTTCGAAAATACAAAAACTAATGACTCCAGACTATGGGAGTTGTCTCCCATGGTGTGAGGGTCATTTTGCAGTTTCACCTGCCCCTTCCTGCCAGCCTTTACATGGCTGTGACGGATAGTGAAAACTGGTCACTTGACAGCCCACTCTTAACTGAGCAGGCAGTCGAATAGCCAAAACTCGGATGGCCGTGGATGGAGTATGTCCGTGGAGATGGAATGGCCGCCATCGCTGGTATTCTAAAGGTCTGCACGTCTGTAAATCAGGTGGCCGGTGTTCAAATGGAGGAGAGGGCACTTTGTCGCATCAGAGTGCTCTCTCGGTCAATCTCTAAATCAGCCCTGTGTGTCCTGTGATTACTGCCTCAACATCTTTTCTTTAGCTTCACTCTATTCATCACCAACCCTGAGGTGCCTCTGCCTCGGGTGAATTAGCAAAGATTCTTTGACCAGCGATGCCCAAATGGCTGAAGGGTAAATCTGTTTTCCTTTGTGAGTCAAACGTAATGATATCTATAGCTGCTAAGTAGTTTTCAAAGATTCACAACCGTTGATTCAATTTAATGAGTGGTGTGCCTGGCTGTTCCATTGCCTTCTGTGCACATGACACTTGACTGCGGGTTTGCTCAACTAACAAGCAACTAAAAATATTCTGACAAACTTGACTGAGAAGTGTCAAGATTTTCCCTTCCAAGATCTAAATTCAAATGCTGAAGTCTGCAGGATACTTGTTTTGACAGATGCCCACCTGTATGCTAAAGAGGTGTGTTAAATGCCATGAGTGCATATTGATGTGTTGAAGGTCGTGATTGTTTGCAATGTGCTTCCATTTTTATGTATCCCACAGAGGAAGCTTCTTTGTGTGACAATTCGCTTTAGATGCATTGGCAGACTAACTCTAAAATGGCCCACAACATGTGACATCATACGTTTTTACAGTGTGTTAGCTTTGCATAACACACTGCACGATCCCTTGACATATCTCTCTGCAATACCAGCACTCGCAGAGCTGCATATCCCAACTCCAGTAGCCACAGCAAGACTTAAAATACTTTTTTTCTCACAAAGTGCCCGAGAGACTATTTCTAATAATTACAAATAATGTTTATTCAAGTATATTTAGGTTAGCATAACTAGGCCGCAAATTGGCATGATAGAGCCTCAGCCTGCTTGCACTGACATCAATTTTAAGGCTGCTGAAGAAAAAGTGTTTCTTTTATTTTCCATGTATCAGCTCTTACATAAATATTTTTGGCTAGTGTTTTTCCTTTCCTGAAAATAAATGAAACAGATTTCATTTTCATGGTGTTGTCTAAGTTGTAAATAAAATGGATTAACGTGTGCTGTTAAAGAAGGCAGCCATGTACTAGGAGATGTGCCATGGAATTAACATTTTCAAAACTTTCTCCCCACATCTGTGATTTATCCATTGCCTAAATGGATTATTGTGCTCTGTTTACTTCAGTATTGCAGTTGAATTTCCCTTTTTTGTAGGTCGAAAGGTGCTTAATTTTAATTGTAATTGGAGTTATGTAGCTCTAACTACCCCTGATGAAGTATTGAAGCACTTTACAGCGAGCAGCACACTACTCCGGAACCCAAGGTAAGTGGTTACTGTTGGCTATTAGGATTAGTCATGTGCTCTCTGAAAAATTGCATAATTATTCATAATGTATGTGTCTTTTAATTGCTTATTTCATATAACACAATTTTTTCAATGTTGATTGGTTCATGTTATGTAATTTTATTAGTAAGCTGTATGATCTCACGTCACACCTTGTCGAGTGAATGGATTTTCACTGTCTGAAATCTATAAAATTAGCTCTTACTGTCTGAATCCATAAAATGTGCCCTTTCTGGGATGTGTGCCAGACCTTTTGCTCTAACTAATGAAGGCAGTCTTCATGTTAAGCTGTTTGTTGACTTACACTCAGACCTTTTGGCTCATTTCTCGGAGGCAGACTTCATGTCGGTCCTCTTGCTGATTTATATTTGGACGTTCCTTGACTTATAAACTAAGTAGTATTAAGCTAGCTCTTTGCTGAACTATATTTGGTTCTAGATATTCACTTACTTTTGAGAAAGACCGTATGCATTACCTCTGGCAAAATGTACATTTTTGATGCACTACTGATGCTGAGTAGGAATCTAACTACTTGTTGCCTTCTGTAATGGTTCTTAATTTTTAATAAATCTTTATGGTTCTGACTTTGAATTTTGTCCTTCAAATATTGTCTTTATTTGCACAAGGGCCTCGGTCCTTTGGGATGCACACAGCCCGATCCTGCCCACCAACCCTTTTAATGTATTAGTTAAGAGCTTTGAAATGTCAAATATAAAGTTTAAATGCCACCTTGCTCTCCAGGTGCTCCACCTACTGTCAATTTAATTCTTTAATCGTTTAATAAAACACAATAACCATAAAAGTTCAGATAAAATCACAATTAATAAACATAACAAATTCATCCAATGCACCAAGGTCAGATCATCATAATTCAGGATACAATCGATTTACGTGATTTAAATTTTTTTTTAAGAATGAAGAAATTAATACAATAGTTAAAATGTTATCAGGTTTATGTACAGCTAAAAAGGCAGGGCGACAGCGATTTATTTCCATGATCTTCAATAAAGGAACAACCCACCTTCGTCTGGGCTTTGTGTAAAATTTAGAAAAGAAAAGAATGTAGATATCTGATTGTTCTGACAAATCGTCACAAGGACACTTAATCAAAATTTTCGACCAGTCGTTCATAGCGAGGAAACTAAGTGACCTGAACAACAAATTAAATCTAAAACGAGTTAATATAAACCTCTCGTAGTCACTCATTTGTAGTTTTACTTATGGCTGCATTTTCCTAGAAATCACAATTTGCTCGTGGGCAACCACCGTTATTTTTTTCATTTCTATTAACGTTCTGCGCTCATGCAGGTAGGTCATGCACTTTTCCTTCAAAGCTTTCCTAGAAATATTGCACAGAGAGGATGGTTCATTAAAATAATTTGCCATTCACAAATCTGTGAAGAACTTCTCCACGTAGGACAACCATCCAATGTTACCACTCTTTTCTAGCCCTACCACGTTATTCATATTCAAACGGTTTAACCCACATTCATTAGTCGTCCAAACTCTGTGCCAAAGCAGTACCTGGGTCTTCCAGATATGGTTCCCCAAGTTCTGCATAGCAGACATATGTGGAAACACCTTTGGAAAGGCTAGAAGGTATTTCATGAAAAGGTTTTACACCACCTGTAATGATGTTACAATTGCATGTCCCCACAAGCCTGCGCCATATGTCGCAATAGCTACACAAGTAGCTTTATAAACTGTTAGCATTTCCCCAATAGGTTTCCTGCCTATTTTTTGACTAAATTTTTTAAGGCCATTATAGATTTGCAGTACAACACCTTTCTTGTCTTAATTGTGGTGTTCCATAGACCCGTGTGATCGAACAAAACTCCTAAATAAGAAAAAGTTAAAGTAAAATCAACTGGGGAAGAACCAATAAAAACTGCCTTTCTCTTTTTATGTGCACCCAAACCACAGGTGATGGTGAAAGTCTTTGAACAGTTTATCCTTAGGTCCAAGCCTGTCATAAAGTCTGCAAAGGAGGTGACTATACTTTGCATGGCCAGTGGAGTTCTGTCCATCAAGACTGCGTCGTCAGCATACAACAATGCTGGGACTGGTCTTTCCCCCACCATCGGAATATCCCTGCACTCCTTCAGTAATGTATTCCCCACATCATTGATGTAAAGTGTGAAGAGGAATGGAGCCAAGACGCAGCCTTGTCGTACACCCTTAGCGATGCCAAAGGATTCTGTACATTCACCATTTTTTCCATATCTAACTCTAGCGGATGCACCTAAATAAAGTTCCCGTGGGAAATTGATAATTGATGTGTCTACCCCCAGTTTATCCATAACCAGCCAAAGTTTACTATGTGAAACGCAGTCGAATGCGGAAGTTAAGTCTATAAAAGTTAAAAACATATACAAGTTCAAACACTGGTCAATTGTACTAAGCCCTTTCCTGAAACCATATTGTAAATCGCTGATTATCATATTTACATCAGCCCAAGTTTGAAGCCTATTTAAAATTACCCTCCCAAAAACTTTAATGGTGGAGTCCAAAAGTGATATTGGGCGATAGCATTGACAGCTAGCTCTGTCCCCCTTTTTAAATATAGGAACTATCAACGATTCGCACCAGGAAGACAGAAGGCCATTTCGAAACGTAGCATTGAAAAGTCGGGTGAGGATCGGGGCCCAGAGATCTAGTTTATTTTTATATAGATCTACCGGGACCCCATCAGGGCCAGGTGCCTTGCCCCCAGGCTTGCATTAATACTAGCATTCACTTTTGCTACAGAGATATGAAGTACCAAATTGTTCTTAAAATGGCAGTAATCTCCAGTTATGTTTTCCTGTATAAAGCAATCTCCCTCTTGTCTTTCAGCAGAGTATAGTTCTGAGAAGTGCTTCACCCACTCTTTTTCAGTTATTGCTCCTTCTATTGTGGCTGAAGCGTTATAATTCAAAAAAGGGGCGTTAACAGCTTTCCAAAAAGCTGCTGTATCTTGGGTTAGTGATGCTTCGCACAAAGTATCCCATGCTTCTTTTTTTAAGATATCTTTTCTCTTTTTTAGGGTCTGCTTATAAACGTTTCTGCAGTCCTTAATTAAGATGCTATCTTTGACTGGGGCATTTAAAGCATGTTTAAGGTTTGAATAGGCCTTGGTACAGGCTGTGTCAAACCAATTCTTTTGAGTCTTTTTAGCACCTTTTGTTTCAACCCATAGTAGCTTCTTAATTTGTGAGGTAATTAATAAGAAGTTTTTTATAATGTTGGTGTCATCAGTATTCACATTCGTGCCGGCATGAAACTGAGGCATAGTACTCCTTACTAATTTTTGGAGAAAATCTTCCAGCACAATTTTTGTCCACTTTAAAGAGTAAACATTTTTCCTCGCCATAGAGATGTTATCTACTCGTATTTTAGGCATATCTCTTCCGCGTAGTGCCCTAGGTCTGCCTTGAAAAACTAGACTAAGGGGAAAGTGGTCACTCAATGAGTTTTCAAGGGTGCTAAATGCCTGAATCATACCCCCATGTCTGGCAGTCATGATTATAAAATCAATTGTTGAATTTGCCCCTCTACCGCTAAAGGTGGGAAAAAATGGACATTCAGGACTGCCCAGTCTATTCGCGAAACCCATGTCACTCCCGAAGATGACTTCATTTAGGTAGTCCCCGCACTTAGTGTGCTCAAAATGGCTCAAACTGGTATCTTTATCCAGCATAACACCACATGTTCCTCTCTCTCCTCTTACACATAAGGAACAATTAAAGTCTCCTGCCCATATAACACAGACCTCTCTAGATCTTCCTTCCACCATAGATTTTATATTACCCCCTAAAGACTTAAAAATATTATCCACGTCCTCACACGGGACGTTATTATAAAAATTTACCAAAACCAAGGAAAACACGTTGTCAATAATAATCCTGATATGATGATACATGTTGTTAAAAACAATTTCTACTTTAGTGCATAATAACATCTTGGACACATAAGTACATAAACCCCCTTTAGCCCTGCTGTGGACAGAGGTAATGGCTGGCGAGAAATATGTTTTAAAACCATTGTCATGATCAGGGGCCATAGTCCAGGTTTCTTGGAGACTAACAACATCATAATTGTTCACAAGGTTTACCCAATTTTCATTTCCCAATTTTGACCTTAAACCTGCGATGTTCCAACTCACAAATTACCAAGTTTCCTTATTCGTTTGATTAACCCGCGTATCTGTAATACACTTAAACTCCAAATTAACCCCTAAGGATGGGTTTTAGTCTGGGATACTATCATTCCATAAAACCTGCTCATTTCTCATAGAGTCCACAGAGCCTACCCCATCCTTTACCTTGAGCACATTCACACCCAAGTTATCACAAACAGTCCTTAGGCCACAAGGTATCGTAGGTATTGTGGGGTTAATGAAAAAAGTGTCTGTGGCAAGTCAGTCAATATCCTCCAGTCCCTGCATTATGTCGTAACGATTAAATGTTGGTATATTATAACTTGCCCCATTTCTGTCCCTAGACTCCCCTTGCCGCCATAAGTTTGATGTAATCATGTTAGAATACATCGATGGGTAGAAATTAGTCAAATCCAAACTTTGGATCCCGCCATTCATTCTATAATTATTCCACCCACAGATGTATCTTACAGCGCATCTATCTATAAAATTGACTATTATACAGTCCCCAGGAAGGTCTTTTTGTTTGTATCCAACCCAGCCCACTCTACGGACATGTAAGATTTCTGCTTGTACATGCCCTGGGAGGGTTCTGTTAGTATTCAACCAAAAAACTACCTTATTTTTAGGTTCTGAATAAGATTCCCCTCTGTCATTTTTCAATTCTGGGACCCCCGTCAACACAACGGTATAGGGCATGGACTGTGGTGGCAGGTCAATGCGTGGATATCTGACCTTCACTGCATCACTGCTGTTCTTTCCTTATTCTCTGTCAATGATATCCATAATCCGCTCCCCCCTGATGTATCCTTTATACTCAACCTCTCAGACACCTTTCTTTCAGTATTTTTAGAAGCCTGTGCTCTATTCCCTAAAAGCAGAGAACGCTGACCAGGGCAGTTATCGCCCTCCGTCACTAAAATAGCTGGCTTGTGGGGTGGCTTTGAAGCGCTACCAACTGTAGTTAAGACTACACCAGGGCTAGATGTATCCACAGTTTTGCCATTAATCTGAAGGTGTTTCAATAGATCCAAGTTAGTTAAGGCTGACTTTTCTAGATTCCCTATTTTATCTGTTAGAACTTTTATTCTTTCCAACAGAGGTAGAATTAAAGATTTCATCAGCTGCTCTAGATGTATCATAAAACCCAAGGGATTTGGGGGTAGTATTTCCTGATCAAACTTAGACTTCTCTTTGCTGTGGTATACCTCAGCAATGGTTAGCTGACCCTCGCACTTATCCCCTTTTTGTCCCGATGGAATAGGTGCCATTTTCCGCTGTATACGGTTACCTTTACCTTTCCCCCTATGTTTATTTGTAGGCTGTTCTTTCCTGCTATTGCTTTGTTTTCTTTTAGCTTTTTGCCCTCTTATTTTTTGAGGGGGGGCTCTCATTATTTGGTCTGCCTGTTAAGTCATAGTCAATCGTAGAAGAGGCATCCGACCCCTGCAAGTCAACTAAATCATTAACTAAGAGGGGGGGCTTCTCGCTTATATGTGGGAGCTGCATGGTTGGTGTTAGTGAGAGTCTGCTAGCCGGAGGGGAAGGTTCAAAAGGTGGATTTTGTAGTAGCGGGATAATACAATTGCTCTCTGTCCTTGGAAACTCTGCGTAAGAGTCTATGAGCATAGAATCAGAGGAATTTGCCAATGTTATAGATGTGTTTGCAGGTAGTAAGGGTAAACACATACCTGGGGGAAGCGAAAGACATCTCTCAGTGCTCTCGATTGCTGTTACAAGTACCCCTATAGTTTTCTGTAACATCCTATCTATCGCAGTCAAACTTGGGAGGGGGGTGGTAGTGGTTGTTTTTTGTCTGGTGCTAGAATGGGTGTGCATAGGAGTATTTTTACCCATGTTTCAGATGACAACTACAATCACAAGATCAAGAGTATGAAATACCTTAGGTTCACAGTATATATGATAGCAATAAAGAAATGTGAGGCCAAGGGAGGTGGCCCAGCCCAGCCTCCTCCAGCCCCGGGCGGCCACAGACGGCCCGCCCTTTGCCCGGGCTTAGCCCGGCTAGTCCCATGCGCGTCCCGCGAGGCGGGAGATAGCGTGTCTTTTTAAGCGCCTCCGGGCGGGATGTATGACGGTACAACGTGTACCGTCACAACGCATACCTTTACCACGCGGCCGTTCCCCCTCTTGCGGCTGCGCCTGATGTTCTGTGGCGCTGGGGGCGGAGGGAAACGGCAACCGGGCAGCAGCAAGGAAGAGCCCTGGTCAAGTGGTGCGGCAAGGTCCCAGATGGTGCAACAGCGTCAGGGGAGTCAAAAATAAGGCTAGACTAAGCAACCCGCTCAGCCGAAGATAGCGCTTCTTTTTAAGCGCCTCCGGGCGCATTATGGGCGTGGACGAGCTGAGGGCTCCTGGGGATTGTAGTGCTCTGTTTCCCCCTCTCTGCAGCTGCGCCTGGTGTTCTCTGGTGCTGGCGGCGGGGGGAAACAGCAACCGGGCAGCAGCAAGGAAGAGCACTGGTCAAGTGGTGCGGCAAGGTCCCAGATGGTGCAACAGCGTCAGGGTGAGTCAAAAATAAGGCTAGACTAAGCAACCCCACCTACTGACATCTGGTCCTCCACCAACTCAATCTGGTCTTCCACCAACTCAATGACACAGAAGGCTGGATTCGACCACTTTTGTCTGTGGGCTCCCTCTTGACAAAGATTATTGCTTGTTGTCAAAATGTGGTGTGGGGAATAACACACCATAAGTTTTCAATCGATGAAGTAGGTTGTTTAATAAATAAATTCAGAAACGAGCCCAGGACCAGGAACAGGATCTGAATCACTTTCCTGAGGCGCAGCCGGGAAAGCTAGGCTTGACATAGAATTTTAAACTGTGTATTTTAATATTGTTATTTGCACTACTCTTGGTGCTTACCGCATTTCCACCCTTGATTCCCTCGCAGCCGATTAGGCGCTGCCGTGGGATTGACTCGGGGGTAAGACGCCATTTTGGTGGGACTTTCTGGGTTGCAGCCTAGTTATTGGGAGACTCCCGCCCTCTCGGATATTTAAATCGCGCTAGAAGCTGCGCACGCACACTAGATCTGAATCACTTTCCTGAGGCGCAGCCGGGAAAGCTAGGCTTGACATAGAATTTTAAACTGTGTATTTTAATATTGTTATTTGCAGTACTCTCTGTGCTTACTCACTGCATTTCCACCCTTGATTCCCTCGCAGCCGATTAGGCACTGCCGTGGGATTGACTCGGGGGTAAGATGCCATTTTGGTGGGACTTTCTGGGTTGCGGTCTAGTTGTTGGGAGACTCCCGCCCTCTTCCTGTCCTCATAAAAGGCCACCAGCATCCGACCGCGCCCGTCCGTGCCTGGACGTCGCCTCTCGCCAAAACCCCTGGGCAAATCCGGAATGATCCTCTCTGCCATGATATGCTATGATAGAGAGACCCTCTTAGCACTGAATCCAGGTGCTGGGAAATGCGGTAAGCTTACATCTCTTATGGGGGAAACTAAACTGAAATGCGTAACTAGAGATTTCAATACACCTGCGCCTGGCCTCGTGCGAGCAGCGGTGGAAAGAGCTCATCAAGTTCATCTTAAAATTTTCCAATTGAACGTGAGGTCACTCGTCAAGCACCATATGGAAATTCATGATTTCATTTCTGAAGAGTCCCCGGACATTCTTTTTGTTTGTGAAACATGGCTTAAAGATGATATGACAGCTGTACTTAATCTCACCCTCCCTTTAGGATATTCGATTAGTACTATAAACAGGGACTCTAGGGGCGGGGGCATCGCGATAATTTATAAATCGCAGTATCCCTGTTTTTTCATTAAAAAATATTAGGGAATGTGAATACGCCCTTTTTAGGGCTCGCCTGCTGTGCGCACATGCGCATAGCTGGCGAAGCTCTAATGTGGCTTATCCAGTGGTTAACCACCACTGGCGATTCCACTGGCGATGCATGAAGTGCATGTGCTTTTTAGGTGATTGCGCAAGCGCAAGCCCTAAAAAGCGCGTGCACAATGCCACCAGCCGCCTGCCTGCCTGCCTCGCATTAGCACATCAAAGGCAGCCCTCCCAGCGCATTTCACACCCCCTAATTATTCACGGCCGGCCGGCCGTACTTTCAGTTTCACGGCCGGAGGCCGTGTCTCCTTTTAAAAGTTGTTTAACTTGTTTCTTTCAAAGTCCGTCCTGATAAATTTCGGTAAACTTTATTTATATATGCGGTTTTTATATAGCGCAGACTTTACCCGAAGGTGTCAGAGCGCTTCCAGGAACAGAACTGATACATGAGAACATTACAAGCCCCATCCCACCAGAATTTCAACGCTTCACAAGCAGCAAATTTGAATACACCAGAAACATTATTTGAGAATAATTCAACTCCAATAAGTCTGCCTACTCCACAGACGCTCTCCTTCTGCCCAGGTGTGGGCCTGCACTGGCCCCTATGGGCTGGCTTGAAAAATGCCCGCGGGGGCAGAAAGAAGGGTGGAGCTTGCGAGTCTACTGCTGCCATGAGACTCCCGGACCTCGTTGGAGTCTCTCACGACAATCTCATTATCTCACTCGTTCTCGTGTGACCCAAACCTTTGCCTAAATGGCCGGAAATTATCTCAGTTTAAATAATACGAAATGTGTCCTTTGGAGAAAAGGCCTATGTTTGGTAATCATGTGCGTGAACGTCTGTGGGAAAGTAGGTGTAAAAAGCATGTGTGTGCCTCTGTGTGAAAGAGCACGTGTGTATATGGATGTCTATTTAGATTAATAAAATGCAGGATGTGTATGCGTGTCTGAGTTTGTCTGAAATTCGGTGTGTATAGATAGGTGTGTTTGTACCTGTGTATCTGTTCGTGTGCCGGTTGCGTACGCGTTTTTTTTTATTTTAAACTTTTTATATAGCGCTATCTTGACCCGTAAGTATCAGAACGCGTTACATACACACAGTAAACAGCAGAAGTGTTTGCATTACTTTATCTGTGTGCGGTGTATCTGCTCCTGTGTGCGTGTGCAGAAAAATATTGAGTGAGTGCATGTGTTTGTGCCCGAGTTTTTGTCCGTGCCTGGTCGTGTCTCTTGTGAGGGTCTTCTCTTACTGAGATGTGTGTGACTGTGCTCCCACGACTTTCTATTGGTCTCTGAGGTCTGTATTTGATTGAAAGTGGCCGTTAGCATGGTCGCGTGCATTTGTGTGCGTTTTAACTCCCTGTGTTTTTTTCTTTAATTTCCTTTTTTAATGCAGTTTTATATAGCGCGGACTTTACCCAAAGCAAAGGAGCGCATTACAATAGAACCAAGTACGATGCATTAGGAGAATTACACACTATCAAGTAACAAATACAATCAGGCTAATCAATAAAAAGGTAAAGATCAATTAAGAGGTGCAAGAAATAGGTTAATTCCGGTATAGGAGACATATTTACAGTGTTGCATTCATGTGTGTGACTATTGGTGCACGGAGTGTGTTTGTGTGTGCTCGTTTACTAATATGTGAGTTTACATATGTTTGTCTAGTCCGACGAGCGGGCCATGTACCTTCTTTTGTGTGCAGGTCTCTGATTTTAGTGTGTTTGTGTTTACATCTGTGTGCAATTGATACCTGTATGTGAGTTCGTGGATGTGCGTGCCCCTATGACGAAGTGTTCGTTTCTGTGTCTCTACCAGTCTGTGGAATTTCACACTCACACCCTCAACCCCCCTCACAACCCTCTCACCCTCACTCACCCTCACACCCCTCACCCTCAGACCCCTCACCCTCACACACCCACACCCTTACCCTCACCCCCTCACCCTGACACACCCCGTCACCCTCACACCCTCACCCCCCTCACCCTCCTCACATCCCCTCACTCACCCTCACACACCTTCACACCCCCTCACACACCCACTCACCCACTCTTAGCCTCACCCCCTCACCCTCACACGCCCTCAGTCACCCTCACACTTCCTCACCATCACACACCCTCACATCCTCTCACCCTCACAAACCCTCACCCACCCTCACACCCTCACCCACCCTCACACCCTCACCCGCCCTCACGCCCTCACCCACCCTCACGCCCTCACCCACCCTCACCAGCCCTCACCAGCCCTCACCCACCCTCGACAACCCTCACACCCTCACCCACCCTCACCCTAACACCCTCACTCATCCTCACCCTCACACACCCTCACACCATCACCCCCCTTCACCCTCACACACCCTTACCCTCATCCCCTCACCCTCACACCCCCTAACCCTCACACCCCCTAACCCTCACACCCCCTAACCCTCATACCCCCTAACCCTCACACCCCCTAACCCTCACCCCCTAACCCTCACCCCCTAACCCTCACCCCCTCACCCTCACCCCCTCACCCTCACCCCCTCACCCCCTCACCCCCTCACCCCCCACCCTCACCCCCCCTCACCCCCCCTCATTCACCCTCACACACCCTCACCCTCTCACACACCCCCTCACACAACCCCTCACACACCCCCTCACTCACCCCCTCACTCACCCTCTCCTCACCCTCTCACACACCCCCTCACACACCCCCTCACTCACCCTCTCACACACCCTCTCACTCACCCTCACACCCACTCACCCTCACCCTCCCTCACCCCCTCACCCTCCCTCACCCTCCCTCCCCTCACCCTCACCCTCACCCCCTCACCCTCACCCCCCTCACCCTCACCCCCCTCACCCTCACCCCCTCACACCCCTCACCCTCACACCCCTCACCCTCACACCCCTCACCCTCACACCCCTCACCCTCACCCCCCTCACCCTCACCCCCCTTACCCTCACCCCCCTCACCCTCACACACCCTCACCCCTCACCCTCACACCCCTCACCCTCACACCCCTCACACCCCTCACCCTCACACCCCTCACCCTCACACCACTCACCCTCACACCACTCACCCTCACACCACTCACCCTCACACCACTCAGTGCTACAACACATATTGTGTTACAATAGGTGTCACATTTGCGAAAGATAAAACTATTGGCATTGTAAATAACAAAGCTATTAATTTCGCTATTTTCAAAACAAGCACATAAATAAAAAAGTGTCCTTTACAATACCAATAGCTCAAACTTTCCTAATGCGAGACCTATTGCATTGCTGTGCTTCTCTCCCCTGCTGCACTCTCCTGCTCTCTAGAGATGTGGCCTAACGACCAGAACTGCCATCTAAGTCACGTAAATACAAAACATGTTGCATTCCAAATGCTATAGGTGTCACATCCGCAAAAGTTATAACTATTGGCATTGTAAATGACAAAGCTATCAATTTAGCTATTTTAAAAAGCAACAAATAAATAAAACATTTGTCATTTACAAGACCAATAGCTCCAACTTTTCTAATGCGAGACCTATTGCATTTCCAATGCTTGTTTGGATAGCTATTAGCGCACACTTTACCTTTTCTGGCCTGTTTATCTATCGCCCCCAGGGCCTGCGACCAAGTTCATAGAGGCATTACTAGAGATGGTTAGTGCACTTGTTGTAGGATCTGCCAACTTTATGATCTTGGGTGATCTTAATCTCCACTTTGATCAGACTCAGAGATAGCGCCATCTGCAACTTAACCGCCGATCTGGTCGCTCTACAGCTGGAGCAACTAATATCTGACGCCACGCACATAGCCGGACATATTGTTGATCCGTTTTTTTCCAACATCCCAGCTATGAGCATAGCAACGCCCAAGCCCATGGGCTGGACTGATCATTTCCTGACAGAAATAAGGTTATTTATCATGGAACCTTTTAGGTCTGATATTGAGAACCCGGTCCTTAGACGCCCATGGCATAAACTTAAACTAGAAGACCTCCATGCCTTCCTTGTGGCCAACCCCTTAGGAGACATAACTAACCCTGAGGTGGCTTATACTGCGTTTTGCGATTGGATCTTAAGGGGTCTGGATACCTTTATTCCTGCAAAATGGACCAAAGGGCGTACTTCCAATGCGAATCCATGGTACAATGAGTCCTTGAGAACCCTTAGGAAAGAGTGCAAGAAAGTGGAACGTGTTTGGAGAAGGGAATACAAAGGAGGGGACAAAACAATCTATTTGTCTAAAGTCAAGCTCTATTACAAAGCTATTTGTGCTGCATGCGCTGCTTTCTATGCTAAGGAAATAAAGCTAAACTCTAATCCTCGAAATGCATATTTAAAATCGTTAAAGAGCTTAAGAGTAATAAAGCGGCTCTACCCAGCATAGTGTCCGTACAACATTGTGAGGAGCTTGTGACTTTTTTTGTGGAAAAAGTACAAAAGATCTATCTCTCTTTTCCACATGTGTCACCTGACTCCACCTTTTCATTTGTTAGGGATAAGTCCTGCTCTATTCTATCAGCTATTCCGGAGATCTCTGAGGAGGAGTTATCCAGACTATGTGGTAGAATCAAATCTGGCTCTCCCTCGGACCCTATGAGGCCAGCCCAATTCATTGAGTCACTGTCGCTCCTTCAGCAGTCGCTGTGTCAAATACTCAATCTTTCCTTTTCCATGGCAACCGTTCCTGTGGCCTGGAAACAGGCTTGGCTGTCTCCTATTATCAAGAAACCCACGTTAGACCCCTCAAAACCCGAGAATTTTAGACCAATCTCTCTTCTTCCTTGGGTGGCCAAGATCGCAGAAGCCCATGCCAATAACTTCCTATCCCAATTTCTGAGCTCCCATAACATTCTGGACCCGCCACAGAACAATTTTCGGCCGGGCCATAGCACGGAATCGGCCCTGCTAGCCACCACGGAACATCTCTGGACGATCCTGGATGCCGGTCAAAGTGCCGCGATGATTTTGTTGGATCTCAGCGCTGCATTTGATACGGTGTCACATGATATTCTTCTTCATCGTCTAGAGGCAGCAGGGGTCACCGGAACTGCCTTAGAGTGGTTCAGGTCATTCCTGACTGAAAGGTCTTCCCGTGTGTCTGCCCCTCTGTTCCACTCTCAATCCCATTCCATTAGTCAGGGGGTCCCACAGGGCTCAGCATTGAACCTGTCTCTGTTTAATCTCTATGTACAGCCATTGGCTGCTGTTGAAAAAAAATGGGACCTTACGATGGTGTTCTATGCTGATGACACCCAGATTGTTATCACCTTAGCTGAGGGACCATCAATATCGGCCATCAGATTCAGAGACGGGATGACAGCAGTGGCTCAATGGATGGCAAAAAATTGTTTACAGCTAAATGCGAGTAAAACGGAGGTCTTGCTGGTGGGAAAGAACACCGCCCTTTAGAATGAACACTGGTGGCCGGCGTCCCTTGGTATTATGCCAATGCCTAAGGCACTGGTAAAGAATCTAGGGTCTGGATGGATTCCACGCTTAGTTTCCAGACACAAAGAGAGTCGCTGCCACTGTATTGGCTTGTTAAGGGGTCTCAATCCTCTCTTGAAATTTTTTGACCCAGCAGTACAACAGCTTATTTTGCAGTCTACCATACTTTCTTGCCTAGACTATGCTAGTTTTCTGCTTTTGGGGGCTAATAAAGCAGAGATACGGCGACTACAACGAGTACAAAACTCGGCAGCCAGAACTCTGGTGGGACTCCCCCGCTGGTGTTCGGTTGGGGCCATCATTCAAAGGCTGCACTGGCTTCCGATTGATACTCGGATCCAGTTTAAAGCTCTTTGCCTATCTTTTAAGATTTTAAAATCAGGCAGCCCAGCGTTGCTGGGCAATCTCCTGACTCCGTTTGTGCCCCACCGACAGCTGCGTTCGCTGGGACAGCACATGGTGATTGTCCCGCGGTTCAAACTTTGCCGAGTAGGAGGGCGCTCATTCCGGTATCTGGCAGCCAAGCTGTGGAATTCTCTGCCGGTACATATTCTTGGGATGGAGGACCTGCTTGCTTTTCGAAAAGCCATGAAAACCTTCCTTTTTCCTTCAGTATAGCCCTGGGCAGGCGCGCAACACCCATTGGGCTCACCGGGCTTCAGCCCCCCCCGTCGTGTGTGTCAGCCTGGGCTGACACAGCTTCGCGGCTGGCGACGTTTTAATTGCAGCCGCGCCCGAGTACTTCACAGGTCTGTAAAAGACCATTTAAATGTAAATGAGGCTTTTGTTATGTTTTTAGCCCTTCTTACATCCACTCTGGTTACGGCTGGTAGAATTAGCCCCCCCCCACCTGCCTCCTGTGGTCGCCTCCACCCACACACCTCTGCTGATTGTTTACAGTGTGATTGGCTGGGATTCGGTATTCTCTGGTGCATTGTGAACCCAGCCTGATGGCGTGAAGCAAGACTTTATTTGCTGGGAGGTGTTAAGGTTTTAACGTGACAGTGGAAAGAAAAAAAAATTGACTACCCAGAATCGTGAATGTCCTGAAAGCTGTGTCGTAGTAAATAGGCAATAGGCATTACGTGAATAAGGAAATTATGCAGTATTCTCACGTTTCCCCATTCCTTGCGCTAGAAATGTCCAGTTAACGTTTTCTCTGCATTTTGGTTCTTGTAGTCCTAAATTTGTAACGGGATGAACACTTCTATACGTGCCTGAATTTACAGAAAAACCTTAACTGGAAAAGCTACTCGCGCACGGAAACAGGAGGCCTGAAACCTGCTTGAACGTTGTGTAAATTGCTGAGGTTCAAAGAAGGGAATACATGAAGCGTACTCTTTTATCTGCAGAACTTCAGCTGTTTGTAGACAATCCGCGTTCTTCAGCAGTTGTGAAAAAGTGGGTGTTCTCAAAGCTGCACTATAAAAAGAATGTACGTCTTCTGCTGAATGGGAATAGTGAAGCTGTTGGTGGAATGGCCAGGGGACGGCAGTACAAAATGAAGGTACACAGCTACAGATGACTGTACATGTCTGCCAGGCTAAGATATCATGACCGCATGACACTTTACTGACACGCATTAAAATAATTAAAGCATGGAAACCTTTCTTCCCCAGTTAAATTTCTTTTTAGGCTGTGTGTAGCATCGGATGCTTTAGCATCCGAGAATGTGATTTTAATTACCCTTTCGGAGAGGCCCAGAACCAAGCCCTGCCAGCCCGCCTCTGAAAGGTTTCAACAACCCTCCCTGCCCCACACCTCTTGTTTTGTTTGAGACGGGCTGCCACCGAGGTGATATCCTTGCCTGAATGCAGGGATTTCACCTAAGCACTTTTGGTGTGTTTAATTTGTATTCAGTTGTTTTAACAAGGCAAGGCAGCAGCTGCTGTGGGGGAAACATTGGCCCCAGACGGAGAACTATGCTTGAAGATAGGTGGCGCATGTTGTTTTGGGCACAGGGGCCTCACATGTCAACAGTTGTTTTAAGAGAAATGGTACATGAGCATCTTGGCACCTGGGACATCATGGGCATGGTGTTAGGATCGAGATTCAGTATGGACGAGACTGCATAATTGCTGTCAAATTCACTCAGTCTCCTATGATGGTGAATATCAACAGCGGTTGAGGTGAGGTCTGTCACTGACCCTTGGGAGGAAAAAGGGATAAGGGAGAGAGAAAAGGGAGACTCCCCAAAAGATCACCACAAGGACGCGCCAATCAATGCGTTGCCATGGTCCATCTATCTGAGGGAAAGTCTGGAGTAGGTTAGAGAAAATATGATCAAATACAAGGTAAGAAATGTGAACCAAAAGATCTCCACATTAGCACAGAGAATTTTACTGCTAACATTCAGAACAAGAGTGTGACCAGTCTCCCAACTGCCTGAATCCAGCCAGAGAACCTAAGAGAAGAAAGGCAGGATACTTTACTGAGGTGGAAGACACTGTCATCCTCCATGGAAAGAAGTGAAGTAGCTGCAAGCTCCAGATTCAGGTCCACAGAGCCAACCCCATACGGAACAAAATAAAACTGTAGTGACACAAACATGTGATAGAGCATCGTGGAGTGAAGGTAACTCACCAACTGCTGTCGCAGGTGAGAATACTCAGGGGACTGCGGCTCCTATTCTATCTCTGTTCCTCCCTTCCTGGGTCTGCTCCCATAACCAGTGCTCTCCCAAAGCTGTGCCATGAGTGTTTCCATCTTTGTGAACCCAATCTATACTGTCATCCAGTGCATCCTTCAGCCGTAGCCTGTTTGGAATTCTCCTTCGACGGGACAGATCAGTCCTACCAATTCTGACACTTTTCATCAATAGTTGAGATACGTTAATGCAGAGGGCAGGCACAGTCCTCACATAGTCATTGTGTTCCAAGAGAGAGAGACAATGCAGGGCGTATTATATTGTATTTGTAGAGCACTTACTACCCCTATGGGCGATGCTGAAGCACTTGTCCATGTGAGTAGCAGGTTACACCTTATGCGTGTGTGGTTGGAAGAGTGTTTTCTTTGCTTTGAGCCTCTGTGTAAAGCGTCTCCATGCGGTGTATGATGAATACCAAGGTGCAGTTTTGTAATGCAGAATCGCCACTTCTTTTTCTAAGCTTGGCCTGAGCATTACCTGATCCTGCTTGTCTGCCATTTTAGCTCCGCCCCCTTGATTAACTTAAGCCACGCCCCTTATTTGCTATGTTAGCCACCCCCGAAGTTAAGACCTAGTTGCGCCCCTGGCCCTGGGACGGGCTACAGCTGTGACGACCTTTTTGGGCAGTGTGTTATTCAGATTTGGCAGCGCCGGGACGCCCCTTTGCTGGGGCGACTGTGCGCTTGAAAACCTACTAACATAACATAACATAACAAGGTGGCCAGCAACTGCCTCACGCAGAACGCTAGGAGTGCTCCATAACCACAATTGCATTCCATGTGTGAATTGTATTACAACATGGTAAGTACAGGTTTAAAAATAGAGGACATTTGTTCATACAGTTACATTTGATTCCATAAATGTACCTTGTTACACAGGTACTGTGCTATTCCAGCTTCAGTGCTGCACCGGTTAAACGTGTTGAAGGTACCACAGCGTTGCCCTTTTGCCATTTTAAACTGTTATCTGTTGAAGTATGCACCCTTTTTATCCCGCTGAATTTGCTGTACAGACACAATGATGCATTTGGAATTGGACACATCGTTATTGCAACTTTGTGAAAAATCGATTCCCGTGGATCGTAGAAACTTAATCATGAACATGTTTACTCCTTTACTTTTTCTTGTCCTGTTACTTTGGGACAGGCTCGCCTTAATCACGCCGCACGACGGCTCCCCTTCTCTGTCAGAGTGCTTTCTCCTCCCCTTTATATGGCTTGCCAGAAAAGGGGCTGGGCAGTGAAGCGGGCTCAGCCCGCCAACCAATCAGAAGGTGGCAGGAGCCAATCGGGAGGCGCGGTGGTCAGGAAGGGCGTGACTTCCCTCCGGGGAGCCCTGAGCGCTATCCGCTCCCTGCAGCTGGATCCCGTGGAAGGGACCAGAGCTGCTGCTGCTGGAGCACCAGCCGTGCAGCCGCGCTCGTGCTGGGCTGAGCCTCCCATCCGCCGGCTCGCGCAGCCCCCTAGAAGGATCGCGCTGCTCTCAGAAGGCTCGCGCAGTGCCCTGGAGAATCGTCACGCTCTGCGTATGTCCTCGCGCAGTGGCAGTCACAATGCTCTCTCTGTGACCGCACCGAGACAGCTGCACCGTTGCGCTCTCGGGGGCGCCCTGGTGACAGTGTAGCGCCGAGGCTGCGGGGCGCTGGATCCTGGACCTGTTACTCCCAATCTTTGTGGAGACATTTATCCTCATGGGTCTTTCCCCCGAGAACAAAAGCCCTTAGGGGTTAGCCGGTGGCTCGCGTCCCTCCTTTGTCTCCCTACCTTTCCTCTTCTCTCTGTAACTGCAGCCCTCGCTCCATCCATTTGGTGGTTCCTTGTTATATTTCATCCAGTTTGACATTTCGGACCCCTTTGCTCTGCTATCCATTTGCCTCTTCTGGGACTTTCCTGTTACTCAATCCCTTGTTAGGCCTTGCTCCCCTGGTGTTCCTTTTCAGGGTCCACCCCATATCTACGATTTCCTCCTCATCGCACTGTTCTAGACCTCGCCCCCCAGCCCCTGACAGTCTTCTTCCAGCACCGAGTTCACTTTCTCTCTCTTATTTTGTATCTCAACTCTTGTGTCCTTTCTGATGGATTTGGTCACTTGGTACACTTTGGGCTCCCCTCACTTCCTAGTCTACTACTGACACCTTACTTCGTGCTCTATTTGGGCACCCTTATGCTCCCTTCTCTGAGAGAGCCCCGGCCACTTTTCCTAGGCTTCTTTTCGGACACCCTTATACTCCTCTCTCTGGTGGGCTCCTGCCACCTGACCTGGTACCTTCTTAAGGCCCCCTGGGCTTGTACCCAGTCTCCCACTTGAGTCCTGCATCTTCACCTGTGAACGTCTGTGGGTTTCGTTTGACCTCCCCCCTCTTGTTGACTCCTTCACTCCCCTCCTGACCCGGTGAGATGGCTGAGGGTGCAGCGGAGGCCGCTGGATGTGAGCTATGCCCTGAGGAGCCACCCCTCGGAGGCAGACGCCGGGACCGCAGAAGCGGGGTGGCTCTGTCCGCAGAACATGAGGCCAGCCTGCTGGAGGCAGCCAGGGCCACGCCCCGGAGGAGCAGCATCATTAAGGTAAGGGAACTCCTGGAGCGCTGTTCAGCAGGGGGTCAGGCAGGGGCTAATGCAGGCACTTAAGACTCCCCGTCCTTATATTGGGTAGTAAAAGACAGCAATATTTGGGGGTCGGGGCATACCCTTAGTAGTTGCTGTCACTGCGCCTGGTACTCTCTACTGCACAATGTTTAAAATGGGGAATAACTTCTAACAGTATGTTTCACAACATATGCCAGTATTGCTCTTATGGGACTGGGGCCGGCTTGAAAGGTGTTGTTATTAAACTATTACAAATAAATGCTGCCTGATGAAATTGCTTATCATCTCATACGAGGACGTTTTCAGAGACGATATCAACATTTGAGGGGTGGCTGCTTTGAGACAGTGTGTGCCTCGGCCACTATCTCACGGTAGGGATGCTGATGCAAGCTTCTCAGTGGGTCCCGTGCACACCTCTAACACATCTGAGGGCCGTGGCAGGATGTAGGGCTCAAATGAAGCGCTATGCAGGCCATTGCTCGCTCACAGTGCCCTTGGAAATGCTTCTGACCTCTGCCGGGTGACATTAGTGTCTTTGGGTGATGTTCTTATGCTGTTCAGCTTTCACATGTAACTTTACATTAGAGAATATGAATTAATAGACATGCTGTCTCAAAACTGTGAATACATATCGTGGCTGGGCTGAGCTCTGCCAGTGTGTCGAAGCTGGGCTCGCTTTAGTCTCACAGGTCACTGGTATGTGATAAAGTAACCACTTTAAAGTGTCTTGGGAATGCAACAGCCGTGCTGAAGGTGCCGATTCTGCCATGTCCGCTGAGATGTTTCTGTTTTCCCATATTTTACAATGATCCAGCTGTGCTGCCTTTTGAAATAAATCCCCCTGTCAGCGTTGCCACTCTTTCATTATTCCTGTGCGTGAAGGTGAGGGGGCTTCTGTCAGGTGCACTCATGTCGATGCCTCAGTGGCCCTGCTTTCATCCCGACCTTCCGCAGTGTGGGTCTGGGTTGAACGTTTTTGCCAGGTTTGGTTGTTGTTTCCAGGCCGGCCATGCGTGGCAGCGCCTTTCTTGGAGCACTGCACGCTGAAGGTGTATTTTGCTATCTACGTAAACCGCTGGTATCCTGAACTTTCTTGTCACTAAAGTACCTATAATTAGATTGAGGCTGCACACTGGGCCACTATGTAATAGGCACAGTGCGCTACTATACTTGTTAATAATTCCTTAGGCTATACTACAATGCAACACACTGCTGCGTTGCTCTGAGTAAACTCCGCTTGTGCACTATGCAGAGTGCACGAGTCTAGTGCACGCCACAAGGTACAGTGGATTATGAAAATAGACTTCACTTTGATTCTTTATGCAGTGTACCACTCGCGTCAATGCTATGCTCTGCTGCAGACAGTGTTCTCGGCCTGTGGGCAGTGTAAATGTTATGCAGTGCATCACGCACGTTTTCCTGGTCTCGCACGCAGTTTTCTCGAGGCGGTTGCAAAAAGTGAAATTCATGAGCTGTTTACAGTGATAAGGATGTGCTCTGCTGTAATTGCTTTTATATAGCGCTTACTGCCTCTGAGGAGGCGTTGAAGCACTTTATGGCGAGAAGAAGGCTACTCCGGAATCCAAGGTTAGTGGTTAATCCAGTGATGTTGTTGGTTATAAGGATTAGTCAAGAAAGAAAACAAAAATACTCCATGCATCTACTGCAGTTTCCTTGTGGTAGATTAAAATTCATACAAGTTAGGTTATTAACGGTGGCTATGTGGTTCGGGGTTGATGGTTGGTGAGAATAAATAGATGGGCAGATTGAGATTAGTTATTGTTAGTTAGCAGATACAGGGATTTGAAGAAGAGGTTGTGGTCTGTGAAATGAGGTTTGAGCCATTTGCAGAATTACAATCAGAGAGATGAAGGCAGACAGCCATGAGACCGAGAGAAGCCAATACCCAGAAATAAGAGGCATGCTGAGGATGGGGAGTAAAGGGAAGGTCAGTCTCTCTGAAGAAAGAAAGGAGAGGGATTATTAGGAGGAAAGCAAGGTCAAAAGTTCATGCAGGGTTTTAGAATTATATTGTTAGAATTATGATGGAAGAAGGCTTTATGAGATCACAAGCAACTCGAGACAGTAAACTGTAAATAGAAACAGCATTATATAAGGTGCTCCATGTTTGGGGAAGGCAGCTTAAACCGTTGCACCGTACAGAATGCAGGCCTGCTAGACAAATGTGCAAATATGCTTAGCATAAGTACGTAGCAAAGGGAGTACAGCCTCAGTAGAAAGTGAAACTAATGCACACGAGATGTTGTTGTAAGTTTCATCGGCTTTTTATGAAAAGTGATGTTGTTTTTGATAGATTGCAATCACTGCTTTTCTGTAGGTGGAAGCCATGCTTAGTTTCTGACGGTGTAAAAGTCAAGTTTGCTTTTCGTGCTGTTCATGAGCCTTGTTTTTGAATGTGTAAGTGCACAGTGCGATGGATACAGCCTCGTCCATTTTCTCCAGCACACTTCCGCTGTGTAAGTGAATCGTGCATCTTGGTACGTTCTGCAGGGAAGAATGCAAAGGCTGTACTGATATTTTTAATTATTGTCCCATGAGAAAATGCTAAATCTGAGCCGGAAGCAGCCCAGGACACACTTGTTAATTTACTTCTTCCTGGGTTTTCGTCTGCTCTAAGAAGAGATTGGAGCGCAGATCTCCCACGTCATCAAAGATCCAAAGCGAAATGCTGGGATCCTCCTAGCTATGGTGAGGGGGTCATAGAGATACTCCCAGCAGCTCCAGTCCACCCAAATAGAATGCTTGTCTCACCCCCATTTACAACTCCTCAAACCCCCTTCGATATTCACGACTGTGGGGATCTGGACTGCGCTGTTGGTCTGCAGGGCTGCGGGGGTGGTGACCTTGATGGGGCTTCTTGAATAGGTGGGTTCACTTGCCCCAGAGGGGCTGAGGCGCATTGGTTATGTCCTTTCGATGCTCTGGTTTTGCCCCTTGTAGATGCTTTGGGTCCTGGGCTCTGCTCAGTGCAGAAGTCAGTCACTGCACTATAGAAGTGATTCAGTTCTAGGTCTCTGATAAGAGTTTCCTGTAAGCGGACGTGTCGTTGATGAGTTTTAACGCTTCATTCGACGCCACAGACCAGTTTCATGCTTTCTTTCTTCAAGTGAGGAAGCTGCACATCTGATTAGTGCTGTGATGCCATTGGTGATCAGAAATAAACAATCTGTTTTGGGTTTGCTTTTTAGGCCTTTGGAAGAACCATGCGTTTTAGGCAAGGCGCTGGTTTCCTGCACCCCATACCCAGATTGAGGTTGTTGATATGTCAATGGACTGCACTCGCATATGAGGACACAGTTGTCCTACATTATCACCCAAATCCTGCACTACTGTCTTTATACAATTTTTCTGGTTTGTAACAAGAAAGCTGTGGTGCATAATAGTGGCAGTGCAGGCAGGGGTGCACGGGCTTGCACTCCACGTGACACCCCTATCTGCAGCACCCATAAAAGACTCAGGTGCAAATGAAGTTCACAAACTTTTGCTGAATTAATCTATTCTCGGCTGTACTCCAGACAGTCCTTATTTGCTCATATCTTGGTAGATACTGGAAAAGACGGCTGGTGTACGTCACACATGCGCTCAACCATCGTTTCATTTACCCCTTGAGTTTTTTGGGAAGTTTGGGGAAGAGACATTTCATGTGAATACTTTTCCATTTCCTGTCACTGTTGTCAAATCAACCTGGAGTCAAGAAGTTCATTTTTTAATAAATAATTTTCCCTTTATTACGCAGTGCTTCGTTTCTTAGATTTTAATGCTGGTAACTCGGCTACATCTTTTCGTGTCAGCATGCTCTTTAATGTGCTCCTTTGTGTTTGAATGCTTAATTTTGGGAAACAGAATTAATCAATAGGATTTGCCAATAACATTATGGACAGTGCTGGAAATAGAGTTTACTCCGGGATCCCATAAATTTGGGTGCAACAGAAAATAGATTGAGCCATTGGGGTGGAGTCATACGAGGCAGCGTCCTGAGAATCGGGCCAATGACTGTCAGGCTACTCGTTATTTTTGGCAAACTCTGCCCTCAAAGAAATTGTCAACAAGGAAAAATGTAGTATGCTGCTCTGGTTTACTTCGTTGGTGAAAAAACAGCTGCATTTAAGATACCTGAGGATGTTAAGCAGTGATTTAAGAGTGTTGTAAAAGGTGAGCTCCAAAGGGTCTGTGGAATAAGAATAATAACTCAGAATAGCTTATAAGAGGTGGGACGGCTGTAGTCAAGCATATGTCCTTATGCATGTGGCCTAAAATCACATTGGATTCCTCGTTCCGTTCCCCAGATCCCCTTCATCTGGGCCTCATTTCTCCCCAGGACACCCTCCTCCTCTTCTTCATCCTCCTCCTTTTGGTCTTTTCCCCCTCATGCTCATTCTCATTCTCAATATACTCCTCCTCTCAGTGCTCTTCCTCCTCCTGGTCATTCTCTTCCTCCTCATGCTGTCCTCCTCCTCTTCCCTTTAGTCCTGATTTCCCCCTACCTCTTGTGCTTTGTAACTGGTGCTGATGGCCCATCTCCTGACCTTTTCCTGGTCGTCCTTTTCCTGGTCTTCCCGGCCCTCTTCATACTCCTTCTCCTCCTCTAGGTCCTGGTCTTGTTCCCCCTAATCCCAATCTCCATCCTATTGCTCCTGTTCTTCCTGATCCTACGAGTCCTGGTCCCTCTGGCTCTCATCCCCCTCTTCATTGTTGTTGTCCTCTCCATCCTCCTAGTCTGCCTCCTGGTCCTTCTTCGGGTACTCCACCTAAGCCTTTGTCTGCCGGTCCTATTCAGTGGCCCTACCCTCCTGTTCCTGCTTTTATTGGTTCTGAAGTGGCCGTATTCCCCTGCTCCTGATTGTCCTAGTCATCCTGGTCCGAATCCTCCTCTTCTCAATCCTAGTTTTTATGGCCTTTGCTCTTCTCTAGGTCCTTGTCCTCTGGTCCAGGACAAACCTAGAAATAGTCTTCCTCAATCTTGTTATCATGGTCTTAGGTCACCGGGTCCTCCTTGTCATTCTGTTCCTGATCATCCAGCTCCTGATTCCCTGTATCCTGGTCCTGTTCATCCCTCTGGTATTTCTGTTCTTGATCCTCATGGTTGTGGTCCTCCGCCAGGGCATGGTCCTGTTATCAATGTTCTTGGTCCTGTTCCTGCTCTTCCCAAGCCTCACCCTGTTCCAACTGCTTTATCTGCCCTCGTAGCCTCAATCCTCTTGATGTCAGTTGCCTTGGTGCTGGTCCACTGGGTTCTGGCCAAGGTGGCCCTGCTGCTGCCGGTCCTCTTACTACTGGAGCTGTTCAGGGAGGGCAGCTGGGGGCCCACAGACCTGCCCTTACTGTGGGCCACACACATGTGTTTATTATTTACCTAATGAAAAGCAGGCCTGCCCTGCTCCTTTCTGATCCATCTAATGCTGCAGGAACACTAGGTGGTACCAAATAACGCATTTCCCTTTCCCCTCAGTTACAAGCTGCAACTTTGATTGAAAGCCAATAACAGCCATGCAAAACTTTTGCCCTTGGCCCTGCAAAAGCTTCCGACATGTCTACTTGGTCCACCTAGTCTCCCTAATCCTTGTGCCTTCTCCCTAGTTCTTCTGTTCCTGGTAGTTCTCGTCCTCCTTATCTTTGTTCTTTTGCTCTTATTGTTTTTGGTTGTCCTAGTGCTCGGCCTGGTCCTGACCCTAATGGTCCATACACCTCCTGTCCATATGTTCGTTTTTTGTCCTGGGTCTCCGGGGCCCCTGTGTGTGCTAGTCCTGCTGTTGATCTTGGTCGTCTCGCTGGTGGTCCTTCTCCTTCCCTTCCCCAGGTCAGCGAAGTACTGCCCCGAAGAATGTCCCCAGGATTTTGGTTGTTTTTTCTTATTTTTAGCCACTTCCTGATTCTGCCAGGGAGGTGGGGGTGAATAGGCCTTGGTGAAATTTAAATTACACCAGCAAGATTTACACCATTTGGGGTATTTCATATTATGCTTGTTGCACAAAATTCTCGAAATTATCCCTTTTTGCATAATTGGGTGGCATTTGCTGTCAAGTTTTAGTGTGAAATGTGCCATTCATGATAAATGTTTACCATAAACGCCTGGAAATACAGAATGTCAGTGGCTGTTGTTCAGGGTGCTTTTGTTGTGTTGCACCTTGCAATTAACACAAAAATTCATTTTGTGCTAAATTATAGCTTGAGATGACTGGTTTGCATTTTGCTTAAACATGGGTAATTTCACATAATTTTGCTGAAATTTCGTTAATAACACGAAAGCAAATTACACAGATTTCGCACACGTCAACTGTGAACCCTACGAGATTGAATAAGAGAGCCAAGTAGAGACTCTTTTCTACATCTCTTTTCTTTTTATTTACTGATACCGCGCCACAGCAGAACATCTCCATTGTAAACAGGGCCGGCTTTAGGGCAGTGCGACTGGAGCGGATGCACTCGGTGCTGACCTGTAGAGGGGGGGCACTGTGACCTCAGGGGTCGCTGTGTTTAGCAATGTCTTATGATGTGAGAGATAAGGGGCACTTTAGCAGGGGGTAGCGAGAGAATCCGAAGAGGTGGTCCTGGTATGTGGTCCTGGTATGGGGGGGGGGGGAGGGCGCCAAAAGTGACTGTCACACAGGGCTCCATCAGCGCTAAAGCCGGCCCTGATTATAGACACTGGTGTTAGTAGAGAACTAGGTGTGTCCAGCAAGTTTTAAGGTAAAATGCCAGTTAACAGGAGGTAAATACCCTTTACTGGAGAGATATGTGTGTATTCTCTGACCAAAAGTTTGAAGCATAAGTAAGTAGCACAGAGAGTAATGTACTTGATTCAGAGCGTGCATTGTAATGTGTAGGTCATTGATTCATAGTCTGTGTGAGATAGCTCAGTCGTTTAGTGCAACTGTTGCAGTGTCTTATGGTTTCTTCGCTAACCTGTAGCTCAGTGAATTCTGCCCCCCCCACCCCCCTTGAAAGAGCTGAATGTAACCTGCGAGGCATGAGTTTAGAACCTTGTATATATTTTTCAGTCTTTGGTTATTCTAAGGTTGTTAACAGGATTTCCTTCGTGTATAAATAAATAGTTGTTTTAGGTGCTAATATCAGTTTAGAATTAGATTCTCTTGTAGCCAGCTAGTTTTCCTGCATAGGCCTACACCTTTTACGAACAGGGCTTGTTAGTCACAAAAAAAACAGCTTCCAACTCTTATTTCTTCTTAATACAGCTTTACAAAGATGCTTTAATTTTCATCGATGGTCTTCTGTCTGAGGATGACATCAGATGTTAGGATCCAGATGTGTTCCTTTGACCTAGAACAGCTCCCAGAAGTGTTGTCTCGTGTTGGCACGCAGCACCCGGCACTGTAAACTGAGCTGGGCCCGGAACCTGCAGCTGCTTCATTAAAAACAGCAGCTCCGTGAGCTGCTGGAGTCCTTCTTTTCTAGCACTCCTTACGATGACCCACTTTGACAAGCAAGACCATGATTATTCGGTCATAGAGGTAGGAGGTCCTTTTGGAACCTCGAGCCCATAACGAGCCACGCTTTCGTGTGGCTTCTGTCAGCCTCCCTCCCTCCCTCCCCCCCTTTACCCAGGATGACGCATCGTGGCCAGAGCTGCCGACTGTGAAACTGGGAAACCAGGTGCAAGTCTCGGCATCGGCTCAACATTCTATGATTCTGGACAAATCACTTAGATTTGCCTATAAACAATACCTGTGTAATTTAACTGTTGCCCATGTAAAGCGCTCGTCCGTTGAGTTGAGACTGCGCTATATTTAAAAACTGCAGGGCTTCAAGTGGGCCAGGTTCTGCCAACAGTTCTGAAAAGCAGGTGCCGAGACAAGTCCCTATCGGACTCTCCATTTTTGCTGTCACCCTCGGTGAAAAAATGTAATCTTAACTATGCATATATCATGTACACTGAGTTTTTCTATCATGGTAGAATTATAGTCTTATATATTGTTTAGACCTAAGGTTGCCCAGGAAATGTTTTCTTAAATAAAAATACAGCTGTTGCCACCTCTTTTTCTCTATATATATTTTATATTTAACATTTCGTTTTAGCTGTATTTCTTCTATGAACTCATATTTAAGACAGTTTTCTTTATTAACTTCTCCATTCATTTTGATAAAACATGTTAGTTTTGCACAGCTGCGCCAAAAAACGGGTTCCATGAAAACCTTTATTTGTTTAGATATTTTTATCAGCAACCCTTTGGTCCAGGCAAAACGATGGTTCATGCAAGCAAAATACTCTGAGGCATGTGGCCGACCCATCAGCCACCCTGGAGAACAGAGGCAACAGAGGTGTGATGCTTTTAGCATCTTAGCTTCTTCTCATGTTGAGTTCACCCAGCACACCAATGACCTCCTGCCTGTGGGCACTCATCCGTATGAATGTCATGTCCTCTCTTCACTTAAGAAAATCAATACTCTTTCAATTTGAGGTCCATGTTCACATTTCATCACCTGCTGGCTGTGGCGCGTGTGAGACATGATCCCTTGGTTCTTACCGCTCCTCCTGTTTAAAGAACAGGAACTCAACACTGGTGAAGAGGTAGCGCCTCAATTTGCAGATGATTGCCTTGATTAGCTTTTGAGGCTTTATCAAAGGCGTATCATCACTTCAATGGCCACCTTCTCGTCTTTACTATGTGAAGAGGCTCCTCCTCCGGGAACACCTGCCTACCAAAGGTATCCATATTCATAATCATATTCTTTATTGATAACTGGTGCTTAATTTGTATTAAAAAAAAGTAATCTTAGGAGGGCACTGCAGCTTGGACCACCGTCAGCCCCTGCCAGTGCTGCCAATAGCAGTACCAACGCAACTACTCACCATCACACTCCTCCAGAAGTGACAATTCAGGCTTTTCCAGCCACACAAAACTATAAGAATGGCTTGGAATACTCTGAATTGTCATTTCTAACGTGTTGTGTATTATTATTAGGGCTCCCGTTGTTATGGTATTTATTTTTTAGACATTTCCGTCTGTATTTATCCATATTTATTTTTTGTCAACTTAATCTGTATTTATCCATATTTATTATGGGTTTTGTGAAAAAGATAAAGCTGAAATTGGTATATTTCCACATTTATTTAACCAATAAATATACAGTCATGCTTGAATGCTTGCCAAGTTTCAGTGATGCACAAGTGTATATTAACTGGTTAAATAAATGTAGAAATATACACAATTCAGCTTCACAAAACCTAAAATAAATAGGGATAAATGCAGGTAAAAATAACCAAAAAATAAACAATGATAAATACAGACGGAAATGACAAAAATATAAATACCATAATACCGGAAGCCCTAATTATTATACATTATTGTTGAGCTTATCTCAAAATTAGGCAGACAGTGCCTCCATGTGGTGGACTGTCACTAGTGCTAGTGTTAAGAATGAACTGCTGGTGCTGCGCACTGGAAACCACCAGCATAAATTAAGCACTGTTGATAACACAGCCTACTGGATGGGGGTACAATATCAAACGTTACCTCTTTATGTCATCAAGTTACATACCGAACAGAAGGGACGTAAGACCCGTGACAAGGAAGAATGGGTGATGGAGTAATAATTATTTCATAATCAAAGGTTTTTAATCAGAAATTGCCTTGTGTTTTACATGTAATCACTTGTTTGGCGCAATTTATATTTATCGAGAGCTGGCGGCTCCGGTAGCTGAAGCACTGTATGTACCAAGACATTACATTACAACAATACTGCAGGTGGGTTGAGGTGAGAAGAAATGATGGCGATTGCTGTGGAACAGTGAAACAGGCACATACAGTACATGCCTTATGACATGTAGAGATACTTGCATTTCTTTAAGATAGGGAGGCATTGGCAGTCACACTGAGATCGAGTGACGGTGGACCGCTAGGAAAGTTCATGGAGAATGGAGTTGGGATGTTGCGTTTGTAGTGGGATGTAGTTGATATGCAGTTGTAAAAGGCCATTAATAAAAGTCAGTCAATGCGTGAAAACTTAACTTACCTAAGGTATGAGAAGCCAGTATTATTTAATTATAGATAGATTAACAGGAGTTTTCATGACACTGTTTTTAACTATTTGATTAAACATACTATTCTTTTTTTTAATTCGTTTTGTAAAATCTTATTAGAATCTGGAAATAACATAAAAAATGCCTCACTCTAACCCGCTAAGTAAGAAAACAAAAACAAAAAAAGAACCACAGTGTGATAATATTTAGAATTTTTATTTTGTCAGCATTGGGTCTCCATTGGCCTTAGAAATGTGGCTCAGGGCATGCTAGAAAGATGCTTAAAACATTACTTCACAGTTCAGCATTGGCTTTGAACAACAGTAAATTAACAGTGTATTTTGTTGTTGGCTAAATGGTTTTTTGGATGAAATTGTATCATTCTTAATTATGTAAGGCACTACACCAGTTGTAACGCAAACTCTTTTATTGTGTTGATTTAACCAAACAAGCTTGACAATGCATTCTTTAGTGTTTTGCACTATTCTCTACTGTACACCCTTGCTTCTCCCGTCTTCTTGCCAAGATTCTTAGAACAACCGCAGAATTGTGGTGTGTCAAGAATTGATGAAACCACTACCAAACCAATCCCGGGTGCCTATGCTGCCGTAGGTAACAATACACTGCACTTCTAGTTTATGGGTAATCTCTAAGGCTAAGCAGTTCACAAGCCGGGAGTTAGGCAGACGCAGAGGAATGCTCTTTTGAGTCCTCCTTTGTTGAAGTGACTCAAGGAGGAAAACCTTGTATCTTTGGTATCCCTGTCTTTTTCTCCTGTTGCAGCCCCGGAGACCCTATAGTTTTCAGCCAACATTTTCATGACTCCCACCCTTCCAACACTTTGAGTTAAGTGACAAGCCTAGAGTATGATATATTTTTTCATCAAGATGAGTGAGGTGGTATTGTTGGGTTTCTGCATATAAATATTGGTTATAGGGATATGGCTGATGAGTTATTTCCTAACATTTTTCCCTAGGGTGTGGGCTGGTATGGTTTTTGTTCTCAAGGTATCTGTTGATTCCCTCACACTCACCACAGCCAGCAGTTAAGGTCCATGAGGTACATGGTTGGACGTGCCTGGTCATCTAAAGCTTTTTCATGGTTTCCTAGTATTGCCTCCCAAATGTGTCCATAAGTTATGCTTGGGCGCTCTTGCACAATCTGTAATGTGGATGAGTTTTCAGTTTCAAGGGACGGGTTGTGCTACTTACAAGTCAAATTTTGATGTGTAACTCAATTATTTTATAACCATGCTCACTTCTGAGTTTATTCTGGTGTATATGTGACCAGTATTGTTCCTGTGTAAAATGAATGTGAATTTTAATTTGCTATTTTTTTATCATGCAAGCGTGATTTTGTGTAAGCCTCGATTACTGGGGTTTGCATATTCCACATAATCATTTATTTTCGCTTGAGATAGACTTGACTTTGAGTAGAACATGTCTTCAAGAAGTGTGAACGTGATGTGGAGACGGAAGTCACCTAGGGGCAAGGGGAGGCCTTTGCCACTGATTCGGGCCTACAGCTACTGTAATAACAGACACTGACGCGATTCACTATTCTGGGCCGAAGACAGCGTGTGGTCTCGCGCCCCTTTTATTTATACCCTCGGGCGAGCCCGCCATCGGGGTGTGTGTGAGTGCCTTCGTGTGTGGACGGGCCGGGTGGCACCGTCATTACACGTGGGTGCCTCCTATGGCGCATGCTCGCATCGTTCAGCGCTTGACGTTAGAAGCTGGACAAGAACACAAGCACCTGCCCTTTAACTATACCTTCCAGAACGTTTTAACGCCCTAAAGATTGTTTTCCATAATCCGTGATTCTCACAAAATTACACCCAGCCCAAAATCCCAATTTTTGCTCACCCCTACTGTTTTGCCAGTGCTGTGTTTTATTGCACTAGCCTTGGAAGTGGCGACAGGTCTATCGCCTATGGCTCAGCAATCCACACATTACTTAACAAATCTATGGTGTTCCTGTCGAGAGGGCCTAGGCTAGAGTTCTCCCCCGGGGCACATATCACAGAATATAAACAGAGGGCCGCTGGGCCGCTTTTAAAGCCTACACTCGCCTGGTTAGCTGAGCAGCATCCAGGGCCGTTTCTAGGTGTTTTGCCACCCTAGGCGAGAATTGAAAAATGCTGCCCCCTCCCTTTACTACGATAAGAGCCAGGCACCTCGCCAGGAGGCCACTGCAGCTTGCAGCACCCATTGCCCCTTGCGAGTGTTGCCAATGACAGTACAAACACAACTAGTAATCATCACACCCCTACAGAGAGCCAATTCAGAATATTTCAAGCCCCCAGTGTTAGAAGAACGGCTTTGGTGGCAGATGTAGTCATTTTTAATGTATATTGGATTAATAAACCACTGTGTTTGTGCTCATCTCCAAATTAGACCACCAGTGCTACCATGCGGCAGATTATCATTACCAGTCACAAAAGCCTGCTCACGGTGCCTGTTGTTAGGAAACAACGTCAGGGCGGCAGCTCCTTTCACTTTCTTGCTGCCTCCCTCTGGAACTCCCTGCCAGCTTCTTTAAGGTCACACGAGGATATTCTGGCCTTTAGACAAGCCTTTAAGACCTGGCTCTTTAGGGAAGCCTATCCTTAGATGTTCCAAGCTGTCCTCCTGTTGTTGTGTTGTGTTTCTGAAAACTTCCTATAGCGCCATGAAGCCTACGGGCGTACGTGCGCTCTACAAGTCAAATTTAACAGAACATAACATAACATAACATATCATAGGTGCCGGTGATGACATTTAGGTATCGGTGCTTAGCACCGGAAACCACCTGCTCAAATTAAGCGCTACAAGAGATGTGTGATAGCCCGGACATGAACACACCCCCACAAAGCAAAAAGGAGGTTGAGAGAGTGACCAAGAGGAAGAGGAAGAAATATAGAGTGTGCACACCTCCACATGTTATCTACCACCATGGAGGTTGTGCCATAAGATCAAAGTCAGAAATATAGTCTGACATAAGTAGATTGTCCTAAATATCCGTCTATTGAATTAAGAATTTCTCTTACTAACTTCAATTGAGAGATATTTTAGCAAAAGATATTTATGTCAGATTATGTTCTGACTACGACATTCTGGCCCTGCACCCTCCATGGATACAAGTTATTGAATGCAAGACTTTCTCTTGGCAGTGTCTCTATAATACTCATCAAGCAGCAGTAGCGGATCATGGTGGGAATGCTGCGGGCGGGGCTGGGGAGGAGCAGGGTGGGGGTAGTAAACTAAGGCATACGGCCGACCAGAGGTAAGTAAACAAATAAATAAATAAAACAAATTTCATTGTGGGCGCTGCATTGCCAAATGTGATGCAGTGCGTGCAACAAAATAAGTTTCATTTATTTATTTGTTTGCTTACCTCCGTTGGGCCATATTCCATAGTTTACTACCCCCCACCCAGCTCCTCCCCCACCCCGCTCCACTGCCACGTGGCACTCCTATCACGAGCCACTACTGTCAAGCAGAAATACTGGTGCAAACAAAAGAGCCCACTCCCATCTACAGCTATCAAGGAGACTTGTTGTTAATAAGGTAACTTTAAACAATGCAGGTCAGCAGAGAAACATGGAGACAGACTAAAACAGTTTATCTGAAAGGCCCCCCTGGAGTCCCTCCATTTAAGAGAGAACATATATATTACCGTTCTTGCAATCAGGACATCTTAGATAACATGGCAAACCAATGTAAATCAATTCTGTATCCATAGGTGCTGAGAAGCCTAACCTGCCACTAAACAATATTTTGCATTTAGACAGCATAAGGAACATCGAGGAAAGAGAACTGCATGATGATTTCTCCCAGGCATATATGGTAGAAAACTGTTCCACAGGAGTATACCGGTGGGGAGGGGGGAGGGGGAGGGGAGGTGGTGGGCACAAGTTCTCTTCAATTTCGAATATTTCTGTCTGTTCGTGGCTGCAATTTTATAGAATTTGACTTGCGCTTACCGATAAATAAAGTTCCTGTTTTCCATTTTGAACCAAAATGGAGTTGGTACATGAATTGTCCGAAAGAATAGGAACTTGGGGGCATATTACCAAGCAATAGCGATAATTATCGCTATTGCTTGGTTAGAGACAAAAATTTACCGCTGAGCTGCGGCGATTTTTACCGCAAATACACCTTGGTATTACCAAGGTTTATCGCAAATGCGATAAAAATCGCCGCAATGCATGAATATCGCTAAAAAGTCTGCGATATTCATGCATTACCGAGCTAATGCTCTTAGCCATGTTATCCACCTCCCATTGGATAACATGGCTAAGAACTGCTCAGGGCAGGTGTTAGCTTTTGGAGATATTCGCGCTTAGCGCGAATATCTCCAAAAGTTGGTAATAGGAGATAGCGATGTTAGCGACTGTTTCCAGTCGCTAACATCTTGGCACACCCACTTTGCATGTCATTAGTGATAAATATCACTGACATGCAAAGTGGGGCCCAAGATGGTCGCTATCTCCTACTAGCTGTCGCTAACTGGTGTTAGCGACAGCTAGGTAATAGGGAGATAATTTTATCTCCGCTTTCTTGGCTTTTAAAGCCAAAAAAGCGGAGATAAACCCCCTTGATAATATGCCCCTAGGTCTGTCCACATAGTTTCAGAATAAGGTGCCATTGTGCTGGTGTCATCTAAGATTTCTTCAAAGACTTGCACAGGTCATGAAGTAATCCATCACAGCCTTGCACCGCTCATAAAGATGATCCAGAAATTCCCTTGGGCTAGAAGCCACCCTCCAGTAGATGGAAAAAAGCACTACACACACTACAGGAGGATGGTACCTGTAAATTTAAACAGGTGATGCTTGCAGCCTTTATCAACTCTTCCAGTCAGCCTGTATTGAACAGGAAGGACTCCACTAATGAACACCTGTGCAATAGGGTAGATGCTTCAAACCATCACGACTCATGGCTGCCATTAGCGGAGCTACAGGACCCACTTGCGGACAGTTCACCAGAAACCACTCATCGGCAAAACACTGAAGCTTCAGATGGCCTGTTAAACTACCCCAAGCAGCGAATGGCAAGCTGTTAGAAGCAGCTTGCTCAGTATAAACACACTATACTGACTGCTGTCATATAAGTTTCATTGCTGTCAGCAACTCAAATACATGAAATGATTTGCCACAGCCAAAGTCCAAGTTCCATCCACAGGTCTACATATCACATTGTGAACATAGCTAAAATCTGAAGGCTACAATAACAGCATTTTATAGTGATGCAATACCAAAATGTGGATGTGACATGGTTTTCCATTAAATGTAGTGGTGATCCAAATGACCTCATAGGCAGCCAAACATTTATTTAAATTATTTCCTTTAAAAAATGAACAACAATAGCATACTGGTGTCGGGCTTCTGCCAGTTTAGTAATGAGCACTTCCTGTATTCCAGTGGCCACACAACTGCATGTTGTGGTCTCTGAAGGGTGGCCAGACTCTGACACTTGCTGATGGAGTGTTTCAGGTGGTGGTTGCAAAGAGCAGTAAAACTGTGATTGGCAAGGGGCGCTTCCGTTCAATAACAAATGTATGCAGCCATGGTGGTCCTCCTGCCATTTGTCATACAATATTTGGATCCCATTCCACACAAAACCTACCATGGGGTTATTAACAAATATTACAAACGGAATGGAGGTTCAGCTATTAAAGCACACACTTTGGCTGGAAGCACGAATCCTCCTCCAGAGAAGTTCAAGCTAGACCCTGCAAGCACTTGAAGGAACCCTTCCCAGCATATTTTCTCTCTCTTCTTCCCTGACACTTCTAGCTACAGCAATCAAAGCCGCTAGACTGTGTGTATCGTATAAAGCTCCTTTATGAATGTTTTATGGTTTTGACGAAGTGAATGAAAATGTCTATAAACATTTAAACCGACTGACTCGGCGATGGCGCAGGTACGGCTGGTAACGCTGCTGCAACTCCTTCTAAAGCAGGTGCGCGTGCGCTTGCACTCCACTTATAGGTGCTGCTGCTGCTGCCTGCATGTTTTTTGCCGCCCCCCACCTTTTGCCGCCCTAGGCGGCCGCCTAGTCCTGCCTAATGGCAGAAACGGCCCTGACCCTAACGTCCCTTAAGAGCAGCCACCACTGAAGTTCATAAACAGGGTCTGCGCATTGTCTTTTAATACCAGGGGGCTGCCTGTTCATAAGGAAGAGGAGCAATCTCTGTTGGCGAGGCCTTTTATCCTTTGCGTGGATCCTACTTTTTTAAAATAAAGTTTTATATAGCGCAAACCAGATCCTGAGGGATATCAGAGCGCTTTACAAAAGGATGAAAGGGAGAGCACTACTACAGTAATGAATGCCAAACAGTTGTAGTCACAAAAATCATATGCAAATGATACACCGCGAAAAGAGAGGGAGAATACAGAGCCAGTAACAATATCATATAAGAATACCAAACAGTTACAGTCACAATCATCACAGGCAGGTGGTACACAGCAAGTAATGAAATAAGCAGGTCCTTAACAGGCTACTACAGGGGGCAAGCCTTATATCCGAGAGGATCATGGAGCACACTGTGTAAAAGGATGTAGAGTCAATCAACACCTGTTGTATGATCAGTGGATGTGCACAAATGCACATCGGCCAAACTAGGGTAACAATTTGTTCATTAGGAATGTTTTGGCTTCAAGTTTGAAAGCAGTTAATGATGATATTCTGCGCAAATCCGGAGGAAGAGAATTCCAGATCTTTGGTGCAGCACCTGAGAAGGCTGGACGACAAGATCTCTTTTTATTCATGATACGTGGTTTCAGGGGGAAGTTGTTAGAGCTTCTTGACGCTCTCTCGCCACATGATAATTCAGGAAATATTAAGTATGAGGTGGCTGTATGTAGGGTTATTGCTAATGTGATAAGGGCTGTTATTAGAATAACAACTGGCCAGCTGCAGACTTGTTTTGATATTCATTGTGCTCGTGCTAAGGCTGGAGGTGGGCCTGATGTACTATTATTCTATTCCCAAAAAGTTGTTGCACTTTGCACAGACTTTTTGTGAATGGAATAGTATATTGCGAACCGACCTATCTGCTGATTGGTCTGTTCACAAAGGACAAAGTCACAGGGGGTCACACAACGGCCTGACTAATATTCACTAGGCAGGTCGCCATTTGTGAGCCCCTGAGATAGGGTGACCAGAATTTTAAAGGCAAAAACTGGGACATTTCACAAAAAATAGAAGAAGGACTACATTTTTACTTCAAGCGATGAGAGCACTCCTCAGCAGCGAATTACAGAACAGGCAGTAAGAACATACATAAAATGCAATTTTTAAGCCCAGTCGCTTGACTGTTAATTAAATTGCTTTCTTGAAACAACTGCTAACTATCCCTGCTTTGTAAAACATAAAAAACACCTCCCACCGTTTTCAGTCGACCCTCTCCAAAAACGGGGACATGAGCTAAATTTCTGGAAATTTGCTGGGACAGCTGGTTAAAAGCAGGGACCGTCCGGGCGAAACGGGCACGCCTGGTCACCCTACCCTGAGATTGGCTGCAATCACAGGGACGGCAGCCTGCAAGGGACAGCAGTCCACCATCCTTACGAAGGCATTCCAAAACGAAAATCTTTTTTTAAAGCAGCTCATGAGTCATGTTTCTGAAAGGAGCCAGTGCTGCTTTTAAAACAGTTTTCAGGGTTAGCAGGTCTCTGGACCACTGCCTTCTTCCACCCCCACCCTCCTCCCCGAGGTTGCCAACTCGATCCCCAAAGTGGAAGGCGCCTTAAGGGGACCTCTTCCCCTTTGTCAATCAAATACAACCCTAACGTGGGGGTCTACAACTCATCAATAGTTTCTGACGTCAATTGCTGAGATAAGCCATTGATACTTTTCTTTCTGAATTGAAAGTAAGAGGGCGAAGCCCCTTTCACGGTCCCTGCTCTTTGCAATTCGTAAACTATAGAAAAGGTCCTTTAACGCGTTGGAATACATTTTACCATAAAAGGACCTTTCTACATTATGAAAGGCCCTTATGTTGTCACAAACCTAATGATTTTGTGCGATCACAAAAGGACGCTGTACATGGGACCTCTGATGTCATCATGCGTTCTGGAAAGTATTGACAGGCAACACATGTTTAAATAAACCGAAAAGTAGGCGCACGCAATTACAAATGTAGCCCTGGGAAATTGAATTTAGGTTGAGTGGAGTAATTGATTATACTGATTTTTGATTTAAAAATAGTACAAGGGCTCTCGCAGCTTTAATGCACATGCAACGATGCTGCCAGCAGCAGCCCAGCAGTGTGAAATGATGTGATTAAAATACATGGTATGAGGTCAAATGTATTTAGCACAGGCCCCTTTTGGGTCATCGCTTAATCTGAAATTATGCAGAACAGGCACCCTTCCATTTCTTTTTGAAACATGTAGTCTTCATTACTGTATGCAAGGCTGTAAGACAGCATAGCTCTGTTTCTGTGCTGACACAGGGGTCGACTTTCATAGAAATTGTACACCTCCAGATCTACAACCTCACATAGATGTGGGAATTTGCTAAACTTTCCTGAACTATGCCAGGAAACCAGTCACAGGTATCCTGATGTACCAATAGAAACTCTTTGTGTAGTCCATTTTTTCAGAAGCAAATGTACCTGTGTGTATTTGCTCATGCAGAAACAATCAAGAATGCGCACTCATTGTTTTTCTTTTTCATCTCCACAGGGAAAATGTTTATCCCCCAACAAAGCCATTCCACTAGTCCCCCACCAATATTCGGGGGTATTTCTTCCACTGGCGGCTGGCATGGATCAGGGGTATGGGGTTGGGTGAGACTGTGAGGGTGTAAAAACAAAAGGAAAAAAAGCGTACCTGATTTCTGTGTCTCTCCTCCATCGTCCCTCCTCATCTCTCCCCGCCAGAGCATGAAGTACCAGGCTCCCCATAGCCAATCACAACACTGCAATGCTCAGACATGCAGTGGAGCCTGGGCATGGTCTCCACCCAGGCTGTAATGCAGCCTGGGTGGAGAACATGCAAAGTGTGCATGACTGTTTGGCTGGCCCAAGACGGCCGGCCAAAATATTCAGTGCACACTTGAAGTGGGCAAACCACTCCTCCCCCATCTCTTGTGTGGGCAGTTCCGCCCTTCCCCATCAGCAAAGCTGCCACAGCAGGAAAACATAAAATGATAACATTGAGTGTTCATCATTTTATGTTTTAATGTATTCACTGCTGCAATAACAGTGGGGGAGTAGGAGCTGCCACTGATTTCTTCCCCTTTCTACCCCTGGAAAGAGATTTGCTTCTGCCTTTGACATTAATACATTTTCAACCCTTTCCAATGTGGTCGGAGACCAGTTTGGGAATTCCCACATATTTGAAAGTGTGTATGAGCAATCAGACCTGCAGGGCATTCCTGCTCTGTAGTGCAAGCTCCTGCCTGTGCTAATACATTTACTTGCATGAACATTTTTGGGAGAGTGAGTCAAGCCCTTTACTAGTGTTAACCCACTGAGCGAAGGCTAGAGCATCTGGTATGCTGAGATTTGTCTATATGCAGACGGGCATCTTTCCCGTTGTCCCCGAAACGGTGGCCCATATATTTGAAATTGCCTTGTTTCCGTAGTTCCTTAATAGACATTGCATGCTCTAGCCTCTGAAGAGTGTCATAGCCTGAAAGAAATGCACCTCCATGATGTGCATGGCATTTAGCGAAAAAAATGTGGTGTCTTTTTCATACCATGACTGCTGAAATTCTGAAATCTACTTTCTGAGATTAATTCCTTTATTTGTATTTGGAGTAGACATACAACTTTATGAAGATGCACAAATAATCCTAGGAATATGCCTGGTCATTGATTTCCAGTATTCCAACTGCGCAATACTGGAGTTTTTGGTGACTGTAAGAGTAAATTGAGTGAAAATATATATTTTCCCATGTAACTTTAACCTGTTTATTTTCACATGTAACCTTATTCCCCCATACTAAAAATGACTTCCTGTGGAGTACGCCTCCCCTTAGAGTTCTATCCCGGTTATTTTTTTCTCACAGACAAAAGGCACACTTTTTCCTTCCTTTCACATACGCCATACGCCTTCCAGGGTGGGAATCTAACTGAAATCTTTATTTGAATATCCGTTAACATCGAATTTTCGAATGGTCACTGCATTTGAAAGACCGCTCAAGATCTTAACACACCATTTCTTCTACATAACACTAAATTTACAATGATGGAATTTTAAATTGTTTTAAGTGCAATTTATAATCATAAAATGCACACAAATACAGATTCTATAAATCAGGATATGGCGTATAATGTTGTTCTTGTACTTTTTGTGCACCTATGTAACACTTCAATGTACAAAGATGTTTACAAATCCGGCTGTATTGACCACCTTCCAACTACAAGGAGGTGTCAGCTATTCAACCGATAAGGTAATATGCTAAAGTGTCACAACGGCGTGAAGGTTTCACTCTCCCACTATTGCCTTTCCATTGTTTGGAATTGATTTTTTCAGGATGACTTATCATAATTTATTGTACACACTGCAGACGTATTCACATGCAGCTGCACATACTAAATTGAAGTAGCGTAAAAAATACCCGAAATAACCAAACATGCAGGACTTTACAGCATGCTTAAAAGCCACCAAAGAGTAAATAACATGAACCTGAGCACAGTGGGGATTCCACGCCTTTGGGCTAAGGATGGCAAATCTCATATCCATGCAGTTCTATGAACGACTGATAAACCTGGATGATGTCAAGTCTATTAATCAGCTATGAATCAAGAAACCACATCAAGAACCCATTAAAAATTAGAATTAGGATTTCCCAGGATCAAGTGCTGTTGTTACAAAATATAGCCTTTGGCATTTTCGGGCATTGACCTTCACTCCGAGTCCACTTCCTTTTTTAAGCCTCAGCAAACCTTTGAGTTATGCAGACAAACCGAAAAAACTATTTTATTGTTCGAAAGATTTACATTAAGAATGCATGTATGTATAGACTAGTGTCTAGCCGCTGGAATACAACAAAATGCGGCACTACTGGAACACAATGTCTGCAGCCCAGAAAAGCCGGAGCCACACTTTCCGTAGAAATGGAAAGGCGCCTACACAACATTAATTAATTGAAACAAAATGTTATGCTTTGCAGTAACAAAATGAAATTTCGCATAGATCCATAATTTAATACTTTAGGAAGAGAAACAACACTTGAGGGGAGAAAAAATGTGCTGCATCTGTGCCTTGATGCTAAAATGACGAAACTATGCCTGATAATGTGCATAAATGTGAGTGTTTTGCAGGGAGGATGATGTGATTGGAGCCGCTCATCCGTAATTAGAAGATAAGGGTTGGTTGTTTAAAGATCAATGGCGGAAGTCTAATTTTAGTCTAAAAAAATTGACCAGCCTTGGAAGTTTCAAACAGGTGTTCCTAATGGACATCAGACTAAAGCCACCTCCCCCCCCCCCCACCGCCCCAACGTGGCTGCCATAGATCCCCTATGAACTCGAAGTCAGAAGAAGTAAACATTGCACTTTGTGTTTGTTGGAAGAAGCAGCTGGATGTCCCAGCCAATTCGGACAGGATATCAACATTTTGGGAACTGTCTTTCTCCACTGTAATTTGGGTGGAGAAACTTTATAGCAACTGCCCTGGCCAGTCTTCTTCTGTCACTGCAGTCCTACCGTGGGATTTCTTGCAATGGGGAAAGCAGATGTGCACAGTATGTGCAGCAGTAAGTGACTGCAAGGCTTTCTACTTCCAAATAGACAGGCAACAGAAACATTTACTCTACAGTGCAGGGTCCCGTTCTTATCCCAATTGTTTTAGTTTCAAAATGTCACCAGTTTCTATTGTTTGCAAAATTGCATTTAAAATAAGTTGGGGAGATGCCAGATCCCAGACGTGTGTGCGAGTCTGTGAGTTTCTTGCATTTACACCCGGAGAGGCTGCTCCCGTCCAGAACAAACGAGGAAGGCGGTGTTGGTGCCACCTTTGTTACAACCATTACCCAGTTCTACGTGTGGGTATAATGCACTATGCCACCTGCGTTACGCAGGAAACATCTTTCTGTGCATGAAAGTATGTGCATGTGTGAATCGTGTACTACTGCTGTATACTGCTTATCTTCTGTGCGTGAGATGGAACCTTGCCCTGCTGATGCCCTTGTCGTACCTGCTTCTTATTGAAGTCTAGACAAATATTTCCCTAAACAAAAGCCAAAAAGATTGACATTGCAAGTGCTTGTTGTACTCCAGTTGGAAGAAATATACATAATTACCTCCCGTTACTGAAAAGATGAGCTTCTTTGGGTTACTGCCGAACCTCACCTTACAAGTCTTCTTTGTTTTTTTTTTTTTTTCAACAAGTTTTCATTAGCAAATTTTCATATATACATACAGTACAGTGATAGCATTGCCTCGCGGACTCCGTAAGGGTTACAACGGGCTTGGCGGGCTTCATGGTGGAGCATATATCACTGTTGCTAGTCCTACAAAGCCTGGCTGTATGTCCCTCCCCACTGCCTTTGTGATGAAATCTGTAATTCTGGCCCAAAAGGCCCTGACTCGGGTACAGTGAAAGATTAGGTGTGCAAGGTCTCCTCTCTCTTTCTTGCAATTCCAGCAGGTATCACTCTCTCTGACCCCTATCTCCGCAAGTCTGGCTGGCGTCCAGTAAGCTTTGTGTAGCAGCCAGTATTTTGTCTGTGCAACTTGGGGTGAGATTTTGTTTTGGGAGGCGGACAGCCACAGGCGGCTTTTTTCCTTCTCGTTCATTTGTCTGCCTAGAAGCTCTTCCCAGAACCCCATTGTCTTGTTGTTGAGTTTTAACGTTGTCGGACTTAGTAATTTGTATAGATGGGAGGTGTGGTGGCCTAGCTTGTTCAGGTTCCCTATATATTGTATGATGGAGGGTGTATTTTTGTTCAGATTGGCTTTCGTGATTAATAAATTCATATGGAAAGATAAAAAACCCAGGATAAGCCTTCACAAACTTAAACTGAGCAAAAACTTAGGACTCAACATCACTAACTTCAAGACATTCCAAACCGCATGCTTGGCCAGACCGGGGGGCCACTTGCTGGCCCATGATAAGGAATACACACCAGTGTGGTTAGAGCTAGAGAGAGCCATGCTAGGAGGTCTGGAACCCATAGCAATGCTCACGGCAAAAAAACACCCAGAGGCCAACAACACTATCCTCAAAAATACTGAAATAGCCCTACTAAAAGTAGATAAAAAAATGGAACAAAGCATCAGGAACACCAAATGGGAGTCCATATGGTACAACCCTAAAGTTCAAAATAAAGGGAAGTTCCTAGCCAATACCACCTGGTTTGGGAAGGGCATATCCAAGTCTTCTTTTTGACCACTTGATCTGGAACCACCGTTATCTGAAAAATACTCACCTCCTACTCTACGCTCCTACCCCTGGCATACAGTTCTCCTCGCCAATCCTCCATTTCAGAATACAGATGTAAATTTAAAGAAGAAAAATTCAAGGTCTTAAGATTCCGCCCTCATAACACCTTGACCATTTTTTCCCTGTGCTGTCAATGGGTGGATGACAAATCGTTTTGACTAATGCTATGTCCTGTCCTTGGTGGTAAGTTAAGGTACTGCTTGGTGCAAACACATTTTATCACAATATTAAGAAAGGACGTTTCTGAATGTTTGTGCATATTTGTTGTGTGACATTTTACTGTGTTGGTGTGTTCTGGTGGCTTTTGTGCTGCTGTGTGTTTGCAATAATGTAGGGTAATGTGATGTTGTGTTGTACTGTGGTTGCTTTATTGCATTTTGTTTTAACTGTTTTGTTGTGTTGGGACCTGTTATGTTTTCACTGTGTAATGTTGTTTTGTATATGTTATTGTGTTGCGATCTGTTGTTAAGCTTAGGTACATCAAAAATTGCTACCACATTTCCAGCAAAAGCAACACATTTCTTTAAAGTTCCTTTGACAAACAATGCTTTATCTCTGAATAGGATGGGCAAGTAGCGCTGCTCCAGATCTTCAGCTATTTAAGAGAGCAGTCATGCCAAACCCACAGCAAACTCTGTCGTAAATTAGCACAGGAAGTGCTCACTTTTTATGATACATCCGCAGAACTGTATTTCGTTTAATTAACATCCCTCATCATGTTTGATGCCCATTTCTATTCCTTGATCATGCTGAATTCTTTGTTGAAATTCCATGTGGCAGGAATTATTGTTACTAGATAAAATTTCCTCATGGAATTCCTGCTTATATGAATGAATCCCCACAAAATGCATAGATTTAGCTGGCAAAATTCTGCAGGGTATTCCCCATTCCGTGTGGATGAAGGCACACATTTAGCTCCTGCGCTGAGCGGGTGGTGAATGTGTGGGGGGGGGGCTGAATTGCGGTAGGAGGAAAGAGGAGGATACGGAAAGGAAAGGAAAGTCACGTCAAGGCAGCGGGTAGCATGCATGCTCCCCCATGGCAGACAGAAAGGATGACGGGATTAGGGATGAGGCTGATACTTCCAAAGTCTCATGTGATTTTACCAGCTGGATTTTCCAGGTGGGGAACCCTAACCAGTCGTGAGCAGGCAGAGGGGTATCCCACATTCCTAGTGGGTCAGGCATTCCTTCTGAATATGAGATCAACCAAAAATGTAACATTTAATAATCACGTTTCTTATTACCAAACCCTGAATAAAAATTTTATTTAAATTTAATACTATGAATAGATCAAGTGGTCAAAAATAACACTGTTCAGTGGCAACTGGGGAGTAATCCAAGGAAGCCCTTCTTTTCAGTAACGGGAGTAAATTATGAATATATCTGCCAACTGGAGTTTAACACACACACACCGAAAATAGCAGCGAGTAGCAGCGAACGGAATGAATGTAATTATCTTCAAATTATAGATAATTAATAATAGGAAAGTAATAGCTAAAAGCTTGTTCTGCGGCTTGTGGATTACAAACATCCTGTTTAACCACTTCAATGCTGATGACGAGCTCAGCTCGTCATCAGGCTTACCAGCCGTGTGCTGATGACGAGCTGAGCTCGTCATGTAACGCGGTAATTTAAAAAATGCCGTACACAGCGGGAAAAGCTGCCGCATCGATGCAGTTAAGGCCTTCCACCAAGTTGTTCTGAAAAAATAAAGTAGTTATTGTATTTCTTCACATTCAACAAACTCTGTGTTTTTAGATTTAGGCATTACTCCTACTTAACTGAACTGCAGTCATTTAACTGCAGGAAAATCATGATAGTTTGCAAAATCAGGCAAGTGGCTATGTTGTTATGTTATGTTGTATTATTTCTAAAGCGCTTTTTACTCCGGAACTAAAGATTATAGTATTACATTGAAATCGAATTTCTTTTTTTATTTTTATTTATAAAAGTTTTTATTGAAAAATATAAATGGAATATACATTGGCAGTTGTATACAGTACATTTGTGTTGGCTATAATTCTTGGCTTGTCTGGAAGAGAGAGAAGAAGAGAGAGAAGAAAGAGAGAGAGGGGGGGGCTATAGCGTTGTCTCTAAATGTTCATTTTTATTCAGCATTTGGTAATAATGGATTTCCCAATCTTCCCCATTACTTCATCAGAGTAATACAGAGCAGTTCAACACTAGCTTACAGCTGGTGTCCATAATAAGTTGCACAGTTCATAGACTTTCATAGACCCTTATCTTCACGTCTCCTCTTCCCCAGTGAGTCACAGATTAAAGAATCCAGGCTCAGAGTCCCTATTGGGCTTCTTGTCATCTGTGAAGCAGGAGGAGGTTTCAACACGGTGTCCCAGTGTTTTACCACTCCGCCTCAATTTGTGTCTTATTCGAAATAAACCCCTTCTTTCTACAGCTCTTTTATCTGCAAAGGAGGAGGAGGCGTCAGTACGGTGTCCCCGTTCAGAGCTTGCCCTCTTAACTTTGGAACACCATTATCTATAGAGCAAAAATTCCCTTGTAAGTTCTACCTTCTATTCCTCTAAGGAGATTGGGTAATGGCAGGCTCCGCCTGCTCTATCTCTGATTTCTGCATCCCTATTGGCTAACACTACCCCCACCCCCTGACCCCCATTCAAAAGACATGTCTCACCCTTCCTCTGGAGCCGGCATCAGACACGCCGATCTTCCACTGCATAAACAAGTTCTTCTACTGCATAAGCAGGATCTCTATTTTCCAACCGTGTTGTTGTGGGGGAGGAGCCATCCTCGTCTACATATATGTTTGCCTACTTTGAACGCCTTCACTTGCAACCAGTAAGCCCTAGATACAAACATAATGACTGCAAGTTATTCCCCATACATGAGTAATAACTCTCCTCCAAAATATGAAAGCATAATTACATCGTGGTAGTAACCCTGATTTACATGTTATTGCAAAGCTGTACAGTTACCAATAAAACGGAATGTGGTGTGTAACAAGCAAACTTTCCTTTTCCATAGCTTTAAATTCTCAGATGTGGCATTCATATTTTTCAAAGATTTTGGTCACTTTGATTAATCGTAGATCGTGCACAGCAATTCGCACGTATATTAAGCAGTTTGCCCCTCAATGGTGCAGCTGCAGAGTGTGTATCTGTCTTAAGTGAAATTTACATTATGCTAAACGCAATAAAATGCAAAATAGCAAAAAAAATTCTACATAGATTAAATCCAAATCCATTATTTTTTCTGCAGAGCAAATGTGTAAACCATGAAATTTTGTGCTGAAAAATTCATAGGCTGAACCAAAAAGGTGTACAGCAATATAATCAGCATTTTCCCAAATTAAAAAATAAATAAATGGTAAAACAAATTGAGAAAACGAAACCTTTTTGAACTTTGCTTGCAGGCACACATAATTCTAGTGCAGAGCAAGACTATTTAGCAAGGTATGATGATACCATCAGCAGCCTGCCATATGGACCTCTTAGATTGGGATGGGGTTGTGAGGGGACAGGATGGCTTCATCTAGGATTTGCTGGGGCAGTCACCGTTTTTCTGTAAACAGTAGGTGGCACTACAATTTCTATGACTGAGATGGCTTGCCTGCTGTCCCCATTGATGGAGAGACAAAGACATCTCCTTCCTCATCACGCCTGTTGAACAGCGTCACCTTGAGCGCAGCTTGAAGTCCTGGGTGCAACTATCAGTAGTACAGAAGGGACAGCATCTCAGAGCCCTGGGGACCGAGGGGCCCTCTGAAACCCAATAAAACCCTGACACCCAGGGCAACGACTACATTATCCTTTCATGTATTAGGGCCCAAGGCATATGTTCTATGCCACTACATGAAGTAGTTTTATCTAAAAAGGAAAAATAAGTGTATAATCATTTGCCATCACTCAGTACACCAATTGCATGTTAGGACCACAAACCACCTTCAGAAATGTCTGCTGTGTGTCTCACTCTAATGAACAGAAAATGTTGAGGGCTCTGTTCCTTGCATAAAGCATTTCCTCACATTGACAGAAACATTTATGGAGGTGAGAGCGTTGTAGTTGAACTCTGCCCAGTTTTTGCAGCTCCCTGTTTTCGTCTGTTAGATTTAGCCTGGTGTTTTTGTCTTGCAGCTCAGTAATAATGAGGGTGTCGAACCTTTCACTGAACCCCTACTATCCCCGTGCTACAGTCCAGGCAGTGCCAGCTGATCAGAGCCCCAGCCCGCTTTGACTTAAGGCTCTCTGATGTTCAGCCTCAGTCTAGTTCCCTGCAAACAACCAGTGATCAAAGAAATAAGAAAATAATAGTGCACTGCATTCTCCGATGCTTCTCCTACCAGGCAAAGGGTGCATCTAACCTCTAACTGAAACCCAGAAACTAAGCACACTGAGAAACAAAAACAATGTTTTGATGCTCGGTTCAGAATGGCACCGGCCTAGGATTCTGGACTTGGTCAACCGTTTGATTGAATCCACCGTGCCGCAAAGGATAAGATTGTGTGCTGGAGCAGATTTTTAGGTCTCGCCTGTCGATGCGCATGCGCATCGAGCAAGGCGAGAGTATTGCGAGTTATCCACTCTTTATCTACACTGCAAGGAATCGTGGCGATTCCTTGCAGTGCCCGTGACTTTTAAGGTCAATGCGCATGCGCATTAAGCTTATGCGCATGCGCATTGACCTTAAAAGTCACGGGCGCGTGCATGTCAGTCTTTGTTTACCCGCTCCGCCCCCTCCCGCCGTGTCGCATTTCTCCTCCCCCCTCCCCTCGCGCCGTGTCGCATTTCTCCTCCCCCCTCCCCTCTCTTGCCTCCGTCTTGTTATTTTTATTTTTGTTTCTGGTGCACGTCGCGTTTCTCCTGTCCGAGTGCTCGTTTTGGCTTCCCAGGTCCCAGTTTATTGATCGCCTGTTTCTCCGCCCCCTCCCGCCGTGTCGCATTTCTCCTCCCCCCTCCCCTCGCGCCGTGTCGCATTTCTCCTCCCCCCTCCCCTCTCTTGCCTCCGTCTTGTTATTTTTATTTTTGTTTCTGGTGCACGTCGCGTTTCTCCTGTCCGAGTGCTCGTTTTGGCTTCCCAGGTCCCAGTTTATTGATCGCCTGTTTCTCCGCCCCCTCCCGCCGTGTCGCATTTCTCCTCCCCCCTCCCCTCGCGCCGTGTCGCATTTCTCCTCCCCCCTCCCCTCTCTTCCCTCCGTCTTGTTATTTTTATTTTTGTTTCTGGTGCACGTCGCGTTTCTCCTGTCCGAGTGCTCGTTTTGGCTTCCCAGGTCCCAGTTTATTGATCGCCTGTTTCTCCGCCCCCTCCCGCCGTGTCGCATTTCTCCTCCCCCCTCCCCTCGCGCCGTGTCGCATTTCTCCTCCCCCCTCCCCTCTCTTCCCTCCGTCTTGTTATTTTTATTTTTGTTTCTGGTGCACGTCGCGTTTCTCCTGTCCGAGTGCTCGTTTTGGCTTCCCAGGTCCCAGTTTATTGATCGCCTGTTTTTCCGTTTATCCTGCCCCCTTATCAGTTATTGTGCAGTGCAGCGTCCTGGGAGCTTGTTTGTCTGATCCCCGTTGCGTGGTATGTGCCGTCCGGGACTCCTCTGGCCGAGTCTGTAATGTGAGCTTCCAGGGGTGATTTTGCCAGGGCCTCCTTCCGGTCTGTTAAGCCCTCTTCACCTGCACTTCCGCCCAGCCCGCTGTGTACTGGAAGCCGCTGCTCACTGTCGCGATGCAGGCCGCTGATCTCTTCCAATCGCGCTATGCGTTCCCGTCGTCGGTTCGTTCCTGGATATCTGATGTTCGATGCTGCCCCATCCTGGACCTCAGGGACACCCCTGGGTGTCAGGGCTTTTTTACAGACCTATTGTCACGATGTTTATTTAACAGGAGGTTCAGACAAAAGCCAGGTGAATTTTCCAATTCCAAGCGATTCAAATACACCTTCGGGAAATCACAGTAATGGGATGCAAGGGTCTATGCTCATCGACGACGTTTTGAGTATGGCTAAAGAGGACCAGCCTTTTATTCAGGTAAGGGCATTTTGTGTAGTATGTGCTATGAATCAAGTATATACATGGTTTGTTGACTATCGTATGATCTCTGTTACCTTACCATAAAAAGGGGTGATATGTTTTGAGACGTTGATGTGCTCTTTTCCAGCTGTCAGAAAAAATGCCCCTCGGCCTAAGCTAGCTCAGCAAATTTCACAGCATGTTCAGATGTGAGACTTTAAATGTTTTCAGACCATTGGTGTCCATCCAAGCGCCAGGATGGTGGGACTCATGTCAGATTTTCAAAATGTCAATATAAAGTGAATAGACATACAATGGAATTGAGTGGAACTCATTCACATATTTAGAGAAGGTGGCACTGCATTGATCCAGCTGTGTTGAACCTAAGTGGACACTCCTGGTTAAGACAGTCTAAAACTATTTCACTGGCTCATGAAACCTGGATAGAAAAAAATCTGAAACATACTCGGCTCACGTGTAGCTGAAGTTGTGTACAGATAACTAGCCCTTTTCCTTGAAATTTGTAAACATGATCTTAAGAACGGTCAACAAATATGGCATGCACAATAGATTCATATTTGCCATTCACGCCTGACAGTGCTTCATGGCTTTATCACGTTCCCTTTAGTTTTCCTGTTTTCTCGCTATCGCAAATTCGAACTGCAATTCGACACTTTTTTTTCTGACTGACATTTTTATACCTAACTAGACACATTTCTCATACTTCCACTTTCCATTTGTCCATTTACAGACCCTCACCGGATTATAGAAGACACATCTGTTACATGCGAAATGCGAGTCTATGTACCTTGCTTTTCAAAACTGTGGCCTGAATCCTCCGCTGCACCTTCTCCCCGCCAATCAGCGTACATATCTTATCTTATTTCCAATTACATGTGTGCAACGAAAGCAAAATATGTCTTCTGTGGAAGAAAAAAACCGGTGACAGGCACCCAAGGTTTGCAGCACCTGTCTAATGTAATTCAGTACAAGTTCAAAGAACTCCTCGAATGATGGGGCACCCACTTGTAAAACTCGTACTCTGATTATCTGTGGCACCTCAGTTTATTAAATTCCACGTAAAATGTATTTGCACGCCGTTTGCAAGGTTTCCCTCACCCTCAACCCCTCACCCTCACTCACCCTCAACCCCTCACCCTCACTCACCCTCAACCCCTCACCCTCACTCACCATCAACCACTCACCCTCAACCCCTCACCCTCACTCACCGTCACCCTCAGTCACCCTCACCCACCCTCACTCACCCTCACTCACCCTCAACCCCCCACCCTCACTCACCCTCACTCACCCTCACTCACCTTAAACCCCTCACCCTCACTCACCCTCAACCCCTCACTCATCCTCACTCACCCTCAACCCCTCACCCTCACCCACCCTCAACCCCTCACCCTCACTCACCCTCAAACCCTCACCCTCACTCACCCTCAACCCCTCACCCTCACTCACCCTCACTCACCCTCACCCACCCTCAACACCTCATCCTCACTCACCCTCACCCTCACTCACCCTCAACCACTCACACTCACTCACCCTCACTCACCCTCAACCCCTCACCCTCAATCCCTCACCCTCACTCACCCTCACTCACCCTCAACCCCTCACTCTCACTCATCCTCACTCACCCTCAACCCCTCACCCTCAACCCCTCACCCCCTCACCCCCTCACCCCCTCACCCCCTCACCCTCACCCTCCACCCTCACTCACCCTCAACCCCTCACCCTCACTCTCACTCACCCTCACCCTCACTCACCCTCAACACCTCACTCACCCTCAACACCTCACTCACCCTCAACCTCAACCCCTCACCCTCACTCACCCTCACCCTCACTCACCCTCACCCGCCCTCACCCTCACTCACCCTCACCCTCACTCACCCTCACCCTCACTCACACTCACCCTCAACCACTCACCCTCAACCACTCACCCTCAACCACTCACCCTCAACCACTCACCCTCAACCACTCACCCTCAACCACTCACCCTCACTCACCCTCACTCACCCTCACTCACCCTCACTCACCCTCACTCACCCTCACTCACCCTCACTCACCCTCCCTCACCCTCCCTCACCCTCACCCTCACACTCACCCTCCCTCACCCTCACTCACCCTCAACCCCTCACCCTCACTCACCCTCAATCCCTCACCCTCACTCACCCTCAATCCCTCACCCTCACTCACCCTCAATCCCTCACCCTCACTCACCCTCAACCCCTCACCCTCACTCACCCTCAACCCCTCACTCACCCTCACTCACCCTCAATCCCTCACCCTCACTCACCCTCAACCCCTCACCCTCACTCACCCTCAACCCCTCAGCATCACCCTCACTCACCCTCAACACCTCACTCGCCCTCACCCTCACTCACCCTCAACCCCTCACCCTCACTCACCCTCACCCACCCTCACTCTCACTCACCCTCACTCTCACTCACCCTCAACCCCTCACCCTCACTCACCCTCAACCCCTCACCCTCACCCACCCTCAACCCCTCACCCTAACTCACACTCACTCACCCTCACCCTCACTCACCCTCACCCTCACTCACCCTCACCCTCACTCTCACTCACCCTCACTCACCCTCACTCTCACTCACCCTCACTCACCCTCACTCTCCCTCAACCCCTCACTCACCCTCACTCACTCACCCTCACTCACCCTCACCCACCTTCACCCTCACTCACCCTCACTCTCACTCACCCTCACTCACCCTCAACCCCTCAACCCCTCACCCTCACACAGTGCAATAGGTCTCGGAGCATTTGAGTTAGAGCTTTTAGATTTGTTTATGGCTTTTTTTATTTGTAATTCTTTAGCATTGGCTACAGGAAACAAAAATGCTAAAGATTTACAAAAAAAACCCATAAACAATTCTAAAAGCACTAACTCTAATGCTGCGAGACCTATTGCATTTCCAATGCTTGTTTTCTTTCGTTCCCTGTACCAGCAGGAAATGGTAAGAGAAGACACTAAAGCGAGAGACTAAGCACTTGGGATAACCCCTTCCTAGTTAAAAAAAAACCCCCATAAAATGCGGCACATGATGTACTTTGATCCAGAGAGTTTGGGGTGGGTTTCAAGGGCTCTTTTAAAGGATTTGCCTTTAGTTGATTTAGTGTACGGAACTGAAGTGGGGGATGGTGGGGCAAGCGTACGGGGGCAAACGCAGTTTGCAGAAAGAGGGGCAGTACAGCCCTTAATCTGTGCATCACCTTCTTGTTACGTAACAGTGACACAAGGCTATTTTCTGTCAGACTGTGTGCTTTTATTTTCAATTTAAAAGTACAAATTCATGGATTCATGGGTAGTTTAAAGAGATTGGTAACCAGTTTCCTTACCATGGTAACCCCTGGTAAGGATGCTCGGAAGTTGCCTAAATATTGTATAGGATGTTGTATAGTCTCTCCTTTTCTGATCTGTTGAGAGAGGCAGGGTATTGTGTAATAAACGGCTGTATTATAAATAATAAGTAACTCAATATAATATCCAAGGAACGTTGCTTCATGATCTCTTAACTGGTTTGAAAAAAATAGGATATTTAAATGATATGGTCTACTCAGGGGAAAGTTGCTCTCTTAGTTCTCTTCTCAGTTCTCCACTAATATACATTGTATACTGCTTTTAGTTTGATAGCTTTCAACCTTGATTGAGTTATACTCAATCTGGATCCACTTTAAGTTGTTTCTCAGTCTTTAATATTGCTGAGCCTTGCCTCACAAACCTGGTTGACATACGAAATCCTCTCAATTAGATCAGTTTGAAGGTATCCTTTACTCGCCTTTTTACAACATATTGTTCCTTAGTCTACATCTTTTCTGTTAGCAGATGTCTACTAATTAGAAATGGGAATATATTTCTGCGTTCCTATTGGACCACACTGCTGATTTTAACTTTACTGGTCTTACCTATTCTTGTACATCTTTCATGGAGACTCTTATGACTCTGAGTACCTTAGAATACATTAGATCACAACTTTGATGCTTTGAAGTATAACATCTCTGCTTTATCTTGATGAGTTAGCGAATTACTGTTCCCTTTGATGACCAGTTCTGCGTATGACTACAAAATACAGTTGTATGTTTGAAATTCAAGCCTTTATATGTTGTCATAGGGTATGAGTAAAATTAAATATATGTAATTCAGATAATGAATGAAAGGCGACAGAGTTCATTTGTGGATGGTTTATGGATTGTGATGTAGTGTTCCTTATAGAGGTGTGTCTTCAGCTCTCTCCTAATTTGTAGTAGCATTCAGGCAGTTCTGAAGAATACGAGGATGATGATCCAGATCTTAGGTGCACAGATGGAGAACACTTTCTTAGACTGCAGGTGGCCTGGCTGTGTGTGTGTCAAGAACCACCAGACATGGTGAGCTTGTCTGTGGGGTAGGCGGGGTGTTGATTGTGATAGCTTTATTAATGATGCTGCTGGTTTTGAAGTTGATGCCGGCTGGAAAGTGGTGTCCATGGGGTTTCGACAGGATTGGAGTGATGTGATCATATTTCTTCTGGCCCTAGATAAGACGTGCCCTCATATGTAGGATGCACTTAAGAGTTGCCAGTGTGGAGTCTGGGAGTCCATAGAGAAGGGCATTTCCACCATCGAGATGCAATTTCAATTCTTCTCAAAGTGCACTAAGGCACATATGACATCATCATCATCATATCAGGCTTTATTCGCATTTTTCAATGCATAAAGGTTTTAACAAATAAGATAAATAAGTAAATATACATTATACTGACAGATCTTGTTAAAATATATGTTCTGTACACCACCGAAAGCACACAGAGAAGAGGGGCAGTATAGCCACCAGCTTTACAAGCTTCCATTACACAAATACAGAAAACACAGAACATATACACGCCTGTGCATCTCCCATGGACGGCATTCACAAACAGGTACACTGCATGCAGGAGGCTGCGCTGGTTATTTCCAACAGCATTAGATAACAGTTCATGCCTCAGATTGTTCTACCATGTATAAAGTTATGGAATGATGTTGAATGAACTACATTGCACTCCACTGGGTTACCGAGGAATACTTTGATTACATGACCATGCATTAGATAGAAATATGATTTTAGTCCTCAGAATTATTAGGATTGTATTTCCCCTTTGATGTTCAATAATGTTTGTACGCTTTTCACTGCATTAAGTTTCAGGTGAATATTCTGATTACTTTATTCTGCTTTAGATTGTATAATTTGATTTGTTTTATTTTTTTCCCTATATTGGATTACATGGGGTTACAATGATTACATTGGTCTGCATTTTGCAAAAAGGCGATTACAGCACTATTTTTTTACCTTTTACAGGATTACAGAACACTTTCACATTAGGCTAGAGAAAAAGATTACTCTGAGTACTGTACAACACATTAAATTACAACCAGGATTACTCAGTTTAGCTTAATGTGAATTAGAATGCAAATTATGTTTACCTTGCATTGAAGTACAGGAGGAAATTGCTTCAATCAGTGTTAAATAAATAACAATTTACTTTGTACTTGTCTACAGAGGATTAATCACCTCACTTTAGTATGTGTCAGATAATAGAATTTCAGATTCCAATTACCCTGTTTTAGTTTACAGGGAGCCATTGATTACTTCACCTTGCACAATATTAAGAATCACCCTACACAAAATTACAAACGAATATTCTGATTAATGACAGAAGAATATTCTGATTGTTTTAACCTGTATCGAGTTTTTGAAGGCGATTACTCTAAGATCCTAACTCTGTATTGGACTCCCGAATGACAGTAGTCTAAGATGTTGAATAAAAGAATAATGTTTATTGCACCTCTCTTGTTAATGTTGTAGGTGCACTCTTCAACAAATCAAGATTGACAAAAAATATAGCTAGTGCTGTTCTTTCTCATTATATGTTGGCGTTTTCCTCAGTGCATCTCGTGAAAGTATGTTTATTGTAATAAACAAGCATGTGAATTCGCACATTGTATATCACACACCAATGTGTTTTCTTTTACTTACATATTTGTTAGGCTTTTAAAAGATTCAAAACCAGATGAATGTATACAGTAGTAAGAAAATAGCTTTTTCATAATGCTATTAAGTACACATGAACACATATTGTATACTTTGAAGTTACCAAAACCATCAACCAAATACAATATGAGACACCATATAATTATCTGCTTGGAATAACCTAAATTTTTCTTCAGCTAATTGTTGTTGATAGCTAATCGGATTCTTGTTCAATCAATTTGTTACTTTTTACTTTTTTTCATTATATATTAAACGTTTCCCTTTAAACAATGATACGGTGGCTTTGCTCCAATAGCAGTGACATGATAATTGCACTTCATAGACCTTATGACATTTTGGAACCTCATTAAAATTGTAGATGTGTGAGTAACAAAGCATGGCAAATATAATTAAAACATTTAGTCATGTTTCTCGCGCTATTAAGTCTTTTACGTAAAAATGTATACTAATGTAAGAATGTTGAAAAGGTCGCTGTCAAACCGTTAAAATCTCCAGATGCTAGCTGAAGGCGATCCAGTTAAATTATATTTAGTGCTTTGCCATCCCAATCAGTAATACCACATTCCAGAACTGTCCCTCACCTATAGTGATTTCGTATATCCAGTGCATGCTGTGAGCTGCCACTCCTGGTTGGCTTCTCTATAGAACCTCTAAATCATTTAAAGTATCAAGAGAATGTAAAGGGCATGTGTCTTCACACTCACTCCTGCTACCACCATACCACACAGTGATGCTGCGACCTAAGAATGTCACTCTGGGTACTCATGCCCAGTAGCAAACTGCCCCCGACATAAGCCACAGAGCAGCTCAACACTTTTCCAACCAAGCAGCCCTTCAGTGAGTAGTTTGCTCCAGTCCAGTGAGTCAGCACCTCCCAGGGCTGTGAAGCTCTATATAATAGAAATTAGGGGTTCTGAGTGACATCAAATAGACAATGTGAGTGAAGCTCAAGAAAACTATGATGTCTCTCAGAATCCAGAGATTAAAAACATCTCTTGTAGTCATATTTTTTTCCAGGTATAATTGTATGTTATGTATTGCTCCCAACGTCACCTGCCCCTGTGTTCAACTGCCAGAGAGGTGCAGTAGGTTAATTGAGAGCCGTACATAACATGGCTTCTCCTGCCTCCTCTAGATGTAAAGAAACAAAATTAATAACCAGCCTCCAGCACCCAACCCACCACCCTCTGTGCCAACTTACTCCCTTCTTTCCCTAAACTTTGTCCTCTTCTGCCCATCAGAGCACAGAGCCAGCTCCTCTCTGACAGACTCTGAAAGAGGCCTTGTGGAATTCCTTTAAGGTTTTGCAACAACTGGGAACAACTTTTGTTACACATTGTTGCTACATCATAGCAGTGAGTAACCAAATTTGGAATATAGTGTTCATGCTAGTAGCCACACGACAGCAGAATACAGTATACCTCGACATTTCACCAGCTAAGAGCTGGTGACATTTCAAAACAGGAAGGGAAAGGATGAAAAAATGTGGAACTGGATGCAGTATTCCTGGTTCCTACAGTAGTTCAGTTCCCTATTTTTCAGGAGACCTTCGGGAGCAGAGGTAGAATATCATGGAATGCCTGCCTCCCAAAATGATAGATAATCACTGAATCTATATTTTCAGCAGTGGGAATACCAGTGGAAATGGAGAGTGACATCTAGTTGTAGGCGTAAATATATACAAAGAGTAAATTGACCTTTGTTAATTGGGCAACTGTATGTAAATTACAGAGTAAATTACAGAGTATATTAACTTTATATGATGAAACAATCATAGAATATTTGTTACACTTTATAACAACACATGGAATATCATTTTTTCCTTTTGAAAGCCATAGACCAAGCACCCTACTTACTCTTTGCTATGTAATTCACATAGAGTACTTAGTATTGTACCATTTCACCATTGCAACATGACAGGCATTTCCCCAGGTGCGTTGTAAGGGGTTGTCCCTTCTCTATATGTTCTGTAGCTCAGGTTTGAGAATAGTTATTCACCTGCCCTTTAGCAATGTTTCCTGAGTCTGCAAATATCTCGTCTTAAAATGGGGAGCGTAATGGAAGTCTGTTCTAGACGTGGGATCATGTAATAATGTGGATACTTCCATGACGTTTTACATGCTCTACCTTTCGTGGTCATGTTAACTTAAATACAAATTTCCACAGGAATCAGTCGTATCTCCTTAACGAGAAAAGTGAATACCAGTTCTTGTTTACGAATGCATTTAGTCTTTATACTCTGTAAATTAAAAGGAAGTCAACATTCTGATGAGGTGCTATGCAGCTAATAAGTTCTCAAAGTCTGCAAGTATTGTTTAATTAGCACCCTGTATGAAATAATGAAATTGGCTCAGTCAATCATTATGCTTACAATGGTGGCACTGAGTGCTGGTGCTCGGTTGCATTTTAGGTTCCAAAGCAGGGGCAGGGGTTGGACTGATAGGACCGATTATAATAGCATTATTGCTCAAAGCTGTCAGGAAATACCAGCTCCTAATTTCCTTACTCCATATTAATAGCCTTTGATTTTGGGTAGTGTTTTAATTGCTGGGCAAGCAGTCAATAACAGTCCACACTCTCCCCACAGTTAGCAGCTGAGCAGCTGATAAAACTCTAAATTATTGAGTGATTTACAGATGGAATGTATTGTAATTTTCAACATTATTAAGTGATGTTGAATAGATTTTAGGTCCGGCCTGTGAGACCGCTTTAGCTGTCTCACCAAACTCTTGTGTAAAAAACAGACAAAAAACAATATCAATATACACATAGAGGGCTTTTGAACAGCAGGCTATATCCTCTGGTGTGTTGGATTGTAATCCACAATTCCTTCCACCCACCACAGCATATACAATGGGGTACCAGGGCTAGCCCATTGACGCCCTCCTCTTCACGTGAAGGCACAAAGATTCTGCACATTGTCCACAGCTTTCTCTTCAGTGATGAACCTCTTTCACTGTGTAATTTTTATATTGAAGTTTTATATATTATCTTCAAAACATGTCTGTTTATTGTGCTTGCATTTCAGATGCCACATTAGATGGTAATGTATTTCCTGTCTCTTAAACTTTATATCATAAAGTGTTTAAGCAACAATGTATCATTTTATTAACCTGCAATTTGATTGCTTTACTGGGTGATCATTTTTGCCTCCTTGACTAAAAATATTAGTGAATTGCAGGATACAATTCAAAGTAAAAAAAAAACATTAGTCAAACATCCACATCAATGAATATTTTTCTTAATTTAACATTATAGCATACGGTGACAACAACTAGGTGGTGGCCTCTGATTGTAATAAAAATGTTCACTTTTTGGCCTTGTCAATGCTTGTTAATTCTTGAAGTTTAGCAGGATGTCTTCGTGTGGCAATCCTTCAGAGCGAGGGCTGGTAGCAGAAGAGGTACATCATATTACAGTTTGATTTTTACCGGGGCTAGGGGAGAAGCAGGAGAGAAACTATGGTAACTTTGTCAAGATTTTATTCTTTGTATGTGTCTAACTTAAAACGCTCTTGGTTCAAAGCATCACCTCCATGACTAGAATACCATAGATTATACTTTATATTAAAATTCGTTTATATCATAGACATTGGCTGTACCCCTGATTGGAAAGCTTTCTCTTGACTAGCAGTCAGCTTGCATTGAATGCTGAGATTCGTTTTAGAGCTATAACAAAAGGTGGTTAACTGTTGCTCAATAGGCCAGAAAATATAATGACACAATTCATAATACGTACAGATCTAAGCATCTAGCTACACATTATAATGACAGATTACATAATCTGTATAGATCCAAACATTATACATTTGCTGAAGTTTGGATATTCGTAAAGCATATATAACTAATGTCGGCCCTTCACAAAAATCATATATTTCTAGGCATACTCCTAAACCTCAGTGTGTCCTCTAGTGAAGTTACTAGCAGGTGGGAATGTGCCTAAGCAAACATTTTCTTTTCTTTCTTTTCCATGAAGAAACATGTTCACCCCTGGGTAAAGCCTTTCCTCAATGCCCCAATGAAATATTGAATATATCCTTTAACACCCTGCAAAGGCACTTCATCCTGATAAATGCAGCAACACTTTTCCAAGGTGGGAAAGGACCTCCCAACGTTCTAAATAACCACTAGCTTGTTTTCTGTGTATGTTCACTAACTTCTGCTGGTCCCCTTTAAAAAATGATTTGCCGAGTACCGGTCATCCTGAATACTTGCGGAGTAGCATCCTGCATTGCAGCTTAATCACGCGGGCTTGCTTTATCAGCAAGATTGTAAAGGCTGCACCTTGTAGTAGCCACTTCATGTCTTGTTCACTGAATCACCCGTGTTCTTTTGTTGAAATAACTATAATTAAAGTGAAGTTATGGCGATTCCCAGGTAAGAAACTAGAGAAATTGGCTTGCCATTGGTAGCGAAATATCTGTAACTCACCTCCCAATGCAATGCGTAAGACTTCACACATAATGTCATAGGTGTCATAAATGTTGTTGCTATAACTTGTGTTGTGTAATCAAACAGCAGGAGTCAACCCACAGACCCAGTTGAGACCTGGGTAAGTAGTGTATGTAACATGCAACAATGTCTCAACAGGTAATATTGAAAGGCAGTTATTGATGACATGAGCAAAAGTTGCCAAAAAAAGGAGTCAGGGAGGCATTAATAGTTAAAGCAATAAATGCAAAGAGTGGTCTGTATTAGGCATAGACAGATTCCACGCCTAACTGAGGCTGGCATTGCCGTCCCCATGGAGTATCAGAACAATCCCCTTCCAGACCGCTGTTGTTCATACTCCAACGCCTCGGTGCTCCCAAAAGTGACCCACGCATGCTCAAACCTCGACGATTGAACCGGCTCAGGGATCTTCTTGCCATGTTTCAGTTGGACTCGCTAGAACGAAATTGGGCCCATTCCTTCAATTATCTTGTCGCCCTGGACTATTCCTTGTGAATTTGCACTCTCGCCTACAACACTTGGATCCTCATCACCTCTAGCAACCTTGACCCACCGGACTTCGTTTACTGACCCCTACGCAGCACTAGTAATAAATACGTAATCTGGTCCTGAAGACGACCTGAATTTCTACACATGTCAAAACGTTGTTGACTCCCCAGCGCAACTCTTGTGGTTCCTTTAAATGACTTTGCTCCTTTAAACTTTGCGTGAATGCATTAGAACCACCATCAAGTCTATTGTTTATATTGTTAAACTTTGTTTTCTCTTGCGCCGCTTCTCTGCTGTTTTTGTATATTTTTTCACTTGTCACTTGCGCCATTCACCTTGTTTTTTACAAGCACAAATGTGCACAAGTATGTACAGATTACATGCACATTTAGTGTAATAGAGGGCCGTTTTCTTTTCCTTTTTTATCGTTTTTGCTCAAATACAGACCACTCTTTGCATTTATTGCCACAACTATTAATGTCTCCCTGTCTCCTTTCTTTTGTAGCTTTTGTGAATGTCATCAATAACTGCCTTTTAATATTACCTGTTGAGACATTGTGCATGTTATATACGTTGATATAACTGGTGACATCACTTATCACTTCACCAGTGACATCAAATGTGACATTTGTTTTATTTACTGATGTGTACTATTTATGTTTTTCAGGCCTTCTGCCTGGTTCCAAACTCAGCCTCTGTGGGCTCTCTGGCTTCTAGGAACCCCCATCTGGTAGTGACCAGATGGAGGCTCCTAGCAGCCAGAGAGCCCACAGGGGCTGAGTTGCGTCGCCTTTGGCCATGCCTCTAGTCATGGCTGAGTACAGAGGCTGACCTTTGGACTGGTCCGGCACTGCCCTCAGCCGTTAGATGTATAAAGCAGTGGTTGAGCACAGGTCTGAGCTTGTGGCCCAGCACTAAACCCAGCTCCGAAGTCTCACCAGCCGCTGTGAGACCCATGTGCTCACTATCTCTGGCAATGTTCAGTGGGGGTTAAGCACAATGGCCTTAGGGGCCCAAAGTGGTCAATAACTGCTGTTCTGCCCCATGTGCTCAATGGCCATTCAGTAGAGTGTGAAATGTATGGATTACAAACAAGTGTCGGTGTTGTTTGAAGCCTTCATCATAAAGCTATCTTGACATTTATTAAGTATGGAAAATAATTATAGCTATCTGATTGGCTGTCACCGTAGAAACATTTCTGTAATGACTAACCTCATTGACTGGCACCACTGAAACATTTCTAGAGTGGCAGGCTTTTTCTCAAGGGGAAAGCCCGTGCCAGAATATAAAATAAAAAAGTCAGCGAAAAAGAAAAAAAAAAAAAAATATGTATATATATATATATATATATATATATATATATATATATATATATATATATATATATATATATATATATATATATATATATATATATATATATATATATATACATATATATACACACGAAGACTCCAAACACCACTTCCGAGTCAGACCAAAGGTCAAATCGGCGCAGGAACAGAGGAGACGGACCAACGAATGCGCTTCACAGGTTCTTTTATTGCATTATAGTCGGTAGCAAGAGGGCACTACGCGTTTCGGGCTTCACAAGCCCTTGTTCACATGCCTATATATATATATACACACACTGAACTTGTACAATGATACAGAAAAGATGCACATGTCTTACAGTTCTACCAGTGTGTGGGAATTGTGCAAACACTCATGAGTCAGGCAGCTCACTAGTTAGGTTTCACCTATGTGATTAATATCTTTTTAGGTAAGTTTTATGTTGGTGAGCAGGAGCGATGTTGGAGTAGGAATGAGGTATGCTTTTGTATATATCTGTGCAGAAGCTAGCCTCTGGCTGCTGCGTGTTCTAAGAGCGCTCTATTTTTGTGCAGGTCTGACTGGAAGTACTGTACATACATAAACATAGTGCGTTAGTTATGACATTGTAAGAATGTTGGACGGTACATACAGGATAGGGCGTACTAAGATACTAGAACATACTGACAGTGTATGAAATACTTTGAAATGGCAAACAAAGCAAACACAAGGAGATGATGCACGGAGCGCTGACACTTTTCAGACACTCACCCCCAGTCACAGATCTGGGCTAGCCTGGCTGATGAGGGGTGTTACCCCGGAACCGAACCCATGATGCTTGTTTACGGTCCAGGGAAAACCTTGCTTGGCAGTTCGGCCGGACTGTTCCCCTGAGGCACAGGGTCAAGACTGATTTGCATATAGCTGGGTCTAAACTGGGGTGGCGAAGTGAGCTAAAGAACAATGATGGATTTAACCCAGATCTGTGACTGGGGTGAGTGTCTGAAAAGATTCAGCACTCCGTCCATCATCTCCTTGTGATTGCTTTGTTCGTACTAAGTTGGCAGGGTATGCCGAGACATGGGACCCTTGCTCACTTTGCCATTGGATTCAAGCTAAACTGGCTGATGAGGGGTCTTACCCCAAAACCGGTCCCAGGATACTTGTTTCCGGTCCACGGAAGACCTGGTTTGGCATTTCGGGCTGGACTGTTAAATTGGACAGACATTCTTGATAGCATTTTCGAAAAGTACACAAAGAATTTGAATGACAGAAGTGACAGCTCACAAACAATGCAGGGAAGCAATACACTGTGTGAATGAGAGTGATTTAACAGATATATTTGAAAGGTAACATAGAGACTTATCAACTGCTAGATTTCATAATATTTTAGAAAAATGTAGTGGAGCCCAGCAGTCAGTTGACATGCCAGTCAGGAGCTCCAAACCCATCTGCTCAAGGGTCTCTGAAATTGTGACATATGTTTCAATGTGTTTGTGTGGCAGACTGCAGCACCAGGGCGACTGCCCGAATCCAGGAGTCTCGTAAAGACCAACTTTGGTAGCAGCAAAAGTACAACAGCCGTGGGATGGAAATGAGACTGCTTTAAATAAACACGCACCCTTACCACATAGAACAGTGGAAACATGGCTCCTTTGGCAGACCGTACCTGACATCAAGAGAGAATGTTCTGCACTGCTACTAAAGCGGAAGCAGTATTATAGCCTGTCCGGGTCAAGGATTTTGCCACCAATCATCTCCCTAGAAATGCCTGGTGTCTATCAATGGTCATGGGAATTTAGTTTAATTAAAAGAATGCATTGCTCAATGCTTGCTGACTAGGAAAATGTCAGTGTGAGGAAAGTAACAAACCTCTCAAAGTGCACACAACTATGGCACAGAAGCAGTTTGTAAGAATACCTCACCTTCTTGCACGCAAAACAATAATATGCAAAGCCCGGCGAGCTGTCCAGCTGTAGTGGAAATATAAACAGATGCTGGCAGAACATAAAAAAGTTACATAAAAGCGCATTTACCGCTTGTGCTTGCGGCTCAGAGAACAGATGGAGGCTGTGTGAGTGTGCACTCTTCATGCAAAACCTGAAAAAAATAGTGTGCATGTATAATATTTTAACCAATGTGTCTCTTCATTAAAAGTGCTGGCATGCCGCCTCCTCTGCTCTCCTACTCCAAAGTACACAAGAATAGCCTCAACAGTAAACTAGGCTATATAAAGAAGGAGAAAAGTGACATAAAAACAGCATGCACCCATTTTGTGACGAACTGGTATGGCCCTGGGATCACACCTTTGTGTACTTAACAGTGACTAATGTTAACTGTTCAGTTGCGCTGCACAGTAAAATGCAAATGTTTTCTGCATTTCACTGACTCAGACCTGTGACCTGTGCTTGACATACCTTATGGGAAAGCTGGCAAACAGATAACAATGACGAACACACTGAGGAAGATTCGAAAGTGGATCGTAAGGATTGTATTAAAGTAATTTTCAGCCTGGCTCTGGAGGAAACAAAATGGACACGTGAACGAACATGGCACACTGTATTTTTAGAAGGAAAGCGTGTTTGTTTCATTCAACTAATTTCTCAGCCCATGTGAAATATCACGTTACCTTGCCCAAATGTCATTAAATGTCTTGAGTATAAGCTTTGTTACTAAACAGAAAGAAGGCTGTCCGCTCCGCCCTGCGCAGGGAACATCCATCGACCGATGACTAGTATTTTGAAGGGAAATACTCAATATTGTTATTGGAAGCATAACTTTCAGATTACTTGTTCACTCTTTGAATCCCAGATTCACCATTTACCAAATAGAAGCAATCACTGTTCTTGTGAAATATCAAAAATATATGGCATAGAGAAATGAAAAAGAATCTGATGCCAAAAATTGAAGAAGTAAAACTGCTGTCAAGCTGGGATAGAACCTGAAAAGCAAGGAGTGTCCGGGATGTCAGGTCACTCTGTGCAGGCTTATGCACAAGCCGCCCATCACCCTATGAACCTCTAGCTCTTAGCATGCAGTTGAAATGAGCTGCCACCTTGTTGCCGGAGCTCTTGTTAAGCACGCCGCTATCCAGGGTTTGCTCCTGGTGGTGGCAGTTTGCTTCACAAGGAACACAACATTGTAGAAAAAAAGCCTTTAATAGAGAGAGTGCTGAAAGAACAAGCACAGTGCAAGCAATGTATATACAATGAAAAGGAGTACTTGGCCAAAGTGGATGGAAACCGTACTTTGGCACCAGGAACTGATAAGAGAAGGACATGAGGAAAACTCGAGGAAGAACAGGAACAGGGCCGGACTGGGAACCAACACCGGCCCTGGCAAAGTGCTCGGCTGGCCCTCTGGGGGTTGGGGGTGCGGCCGAGCTGTTTGCCACGGCTGGTTTTGGCTGATTTTGTTAAAGCAGGCGATATAGCAGCTATGCTGCAAAAACGAGTCAGTAACAAAACCGGCCCCCAGGGGCCCAAAACCGGCCTCCAAACCTGGCGGCCCACCGGGGAAATGCCCTTACGACCTGTCCGGCCCTGAAAACAGTATGCTACACCCATTAGAAATAGAGTAAAAGTAAGTGGCAAGCACAGGAACCAATGAAAAGCAGGGAAAGCAAGGGGCGGGATGTAGGCCCCTTTTAAGATTTATATTAAATACAATAGATTTCCCAAGCACAGCGCAAACACTGTGCAGGCGAAACCTAAAAAAGGGACCTCCTGCCTGGCCATATTGCCTGTTGTCCCATAGTCCCTTGTGGCCAGCCCAACACCATTCAAATAGCGATCATGGAGTATTCCATTAAATAAAAGGATGCTTGCATACACCCCTTGTCCTTCCCAGGTGTCAGGGGTGGGGTTGGAAACGCTCCCGGTCATGCCTAAATCTTTGAAACCGATGGCAGCCCCAAAAAACCCTTCTTTCCTACTTGTGTACCACTCTATCCACTTGACACTGTAGAGGAGAGGAAGTCCAGTGTTTAAGTTACATGCCCATTGAATGCCTTTCAGCCCCCAATCCTGGCCCAGAGCTAGCGAAGAGGCACATGCTAAATAGCTCTCTCCCCCTTCTATACCCCTCTGCCTTGCTCACAGGCAGGCTGTCTATGTTTTTACCTGCCTCCCTTTCCCAACCACCATTGGTCTACGTTTATTATTATTATTATTATATTTAATTTTATACAGCGCACAGCTACTCGGAGGTTTCCCGGCGCTAAACAGAAGAGAGAGGACGGGTTAATTGCAGAAAGGACTCTAAAGAACCTGGAGGGTCTATAGGTTAAATAACCATGTCTTGAGGTCTCTACGGAACCTAAGGTTGCAGGATTCAGAACGTAGGGAAATAGGTAGGGCATTCCACAGGGAAGGGGCTAAGTAAGTGAATGAGCGGCCGCCCATTCTAGCTCTCCTGATGCGGGGCACCTGATATCTATATTGGGTAGATGAACGGAGAGTGCGGGGGGACAATATTGGTGAACCAAAGTGCCTAAATAATGAGGGGCATTGACTGACTTAATACGGTGCATAATGCAAAGGGCCTTGAATTTAGAGCGGTTTTCAATTCGGAGCCAGTGAAGGCTACGCAAAGAAGCAGAAGTGGGAGAGGTTCTGGGGAGATTGCAGAGTAATCGGACGGCCATGTTTTGAACCGTCTGAAGTTTGCGGGTCACCTCCTTGCATGCACCCAGAAAAAGAACATTCCCATAGTCCAGCCGGGATGTAATTAATGCTTGGACTACGGTTCTCTGGGTGTCATGGGGAAGCATTCATATGATCTTTCTCAGCCACTTGATGATGGTAATACAGGTGGCCGAGACCTTGATCACATGTTGCCTCATTGACAGCTGATCATCAAATCTGATGCCTAAGTTACGAGCTGACTTGGAGGGAACAGGTAGGGGACCCAACTGCTGTGGCCAATGGTGGGGACCCCAAAGTGTGGTATTGGGGCCAAACAAAAGAAGCTCGGTCTTGTCCCCATTTAATTTTAATTTGTTGTCATGCATCCAACTAGCTATATTATTGAGACCAGAGAGAAGGGATGAAGTAGTGGAGTTTTGACCTGTGGAGAGTGAATAGAGGATCTGAGTATCATCAGCGTAAGAATAGATGATGAGCCCAGCTTGCTCTGTATGGTGGCAAGGGGCCTAACATATAAGTTAAAAAATAATGGGCTCAAAATAGAGCACTGAGGGACACCACGGGTGAAGTGATGAATTTTTGAGGCTGAGGAAGGGGAGAAAACTTGGAACGAGCGGTCAGAGAGATAGCTGGCCACCCAACCGAGAGGCGTTACCCTTCCCCTTTGCAGAAATATTGCAGTGCATAATGGGACACTGTAATGTAATGTATGTAATGTATGTGGTCTTGTAAAGCGCACTGCTGCCCTGAGGTGTCGTGGCGCTGTAGACCGCTGGGGAACCCGTCCTTGCTATCCCTGTGCAATGGTCCCTACTGGGTATCTCCAAGGTGAAACCAGGCATCCCCGGCGAATGTGGGGGGCCGTTGTAGAGATGAGGCAAGCTAATGCCCAGAGTTGCCGAGTGTGATCCCTGGTTAGAGTAGACACCGAGGCGAGAATTATCGAGTCCGCTGACCCTGGTCCATGACACTGGATGCTTGATGAGTACCACCGGCTCTCTGTAGGCAATGCAAAGTCAGTTTCACCAGGAGGTACCAAAAACAGGATTACCTTGTACTCAGCTGTCAATGCATCTTCTTCAGTCATATAGCTTACCATAGCCGCACTCGCATGTATCTGCAGCGAAGGTGGGCCTGCAACTTCATGAGTCTCGCTGCACAAATGTAAAAAAAAGCACGGTTGTTAAATTTTAATTTGAGTATTTGTATTTAGAGCAGAGTAGTCAAAAGCACATATTCAGTTGTTTACCACTAGAGAAGACACCGACTTTTGCATGTTTCCAGGCAAGAATTATGCAGTGTGCTTATGGCCTAACAGATAAAATGAAGCTCTAGTGTAGACGTAATTAGTAGAAATGCAATGTAGCATTTATGCAGTCATTTAGCTTTCACAGTGGCTTCTCATTGGAGAGAATAGGAATGCCACGGAGTTTTGTTGACTTCCTTTGGGTGTGCTGTGCTTTTTAATTTTTTTGTGAGCAATTAGTGTAACATTAATTTAAATACAAAGACTGACAGGTTCCAAATCCAGTGAAGTTCTTGGCAGCTGCTCATGCAAGCGATGGTTCACTGCTGACGGGGCAGTCGTCCAAGCGGGCATCCTGCAGAAACACCGCCGACGTCTTACCTCTCGGCTGCAGCGATTAGGTAGGTCTGTGACTTGAATTCTGATTTAGGGCAGGATGAGTCTCCACCGTGCAGCCTCTTCAAGCAGCAGGTGGTAAAATCCGCCTTGAAGCCCTAATATAGAAAGGCACACGTGTTTATGTTCTTTGTCAGGCAGGCACGCAGTATGTGTTTTCTTTAGCTGAACACACTGTGTTCTTAATGGAATCCTTTTGTAATGTTCCTGCCCAGCCAGGCTCCGAGCTCATTAGGAGAATCACAGCTTCGGTTGCACCATCATAACCTTTTCAATACATTTTTAAAGCGAAGGAGAATGGAACAAAAAGTCCCAGTTTATCATATGCCTAAAAATGTCACCAAATCTCTCCTTAAAATCATAAGCAGTTTCTAACCCACGCGGAGGAGTGATCTGAGAAGCCTTCTCTGTTTTAGTGGCTACTGGCTACCCACTGTCTGCAGGCCTATGACCTTGTTCCTGTCACGTGTTACCTTTTAATTACAAATAGGTACAGCAAACAATGCACATTTTGTGGCAGCCTTGTTCCCAGACTAGGGGAGGGGAGCTAGTGGGCGGTGGGTGTGGAGTTTTGCCTTTGTTAAACAGGCTTCAATGATCTTTCACTCTTTGGCGAGTGTAAAGCGTCCATCTTGTGACTGCTGCTGGCTATGGAAGCAGCGGGCTTGAGTTGTAGTCCTTGCTTCCCGACTTGATTAGCTTGTGTGATCCCGGACGATTCGCTCTTTTTAGCCTAGTGCCAGACTTCTTTTATTTGTAGAAATTGGGAGGCACTGAAGATCATCACACATCTGCCAATATGTGTTCTATAATAAAAAAAAACGTGCTGTAACATTAGCCTCAGCGTCTAATGTTTGTAGAGAAAGGAACTGAGGCACAGGGATCAGACCACATCTCCTAGGGCAGAGGTCTTCAAATATTTTTGCTTGTAGCCCTCCTGAGCAAAATGTTTTCAAGTTGGGCCCCCTCCAAACTTTATTGCAGTACTTGGGAAAGCAGAGTGGTCCGGGCTGATTGCAGGGATTACCATTTCAGGAGTACTTTTTCTGTGGCAGATAATCCACACTAAATGTGAGACTAAAAAACTAGCTAGCTATCGCACCAAGAATTTTCAATTCTATTAAGGACACGGAGGCAAGGATTATGCTTCTCTTTCCTTTAATGCTACACACAGCAGCCAATGAAATTAGTATTATGTATCAAAAAAATAAATTTCCCATGATGCAAAACAACACATCACATCCTGTCATAGCCCATAAGAGCCAGTCAATACCGGATATCCTCCTCTTTCTTTGCTTCCAACAGTAAGTCCATAAATAACTTTAAGTCCAACAGAAACATCCTCCAACGTGGAAGAACAGTCAACTGGAAGCAAACTTCTTCAACCGGAAGTATATTTAGTCCATCTTCTTCTCAGAACCTGGAAGAATGAGAAATAAAGCCCGTAAATTCTGCTTAAACAGACAATTAAATCATGGGTAGGCCAATTCATTACAAAACATGTAATATAACCGGGTGGGATATTCCTTGCTTCCGTGTCCTTAATAGAATTGAAAATTCTTGGCAACATAGCTAGCTAATTTTTTATTCTATTACAGGACCGGAGGCTTCGTATTATGCTAGTTTAACGCTGCTGAAACACTACAGAGGAAATATCACCCACTGGTTTGTAATAAAACTGTTTGAAAGTAGATTCTGAAGACCAATCAGCAGAATGCATAATGTCTTGAATAGTAGACCCTAACATAAAATTCTTAGAGGCCATGGCACCATGAACAGAGTGCGCCCCAAAAACCTGGGTATCAATACCCGCCTCTTGCATAACATATTTGAGCCATCTGGCTATAGTGGCCTCAGTAACAGGTTTGAATGGCTTCTGCAAAGCAAGCAATAATTGCGTTACACCTGTAGGCCGAATAGACCTCGTACATTCCTTATAAACCTTAAGGCATTGCACCACACAAAGCTTAACATTACTTGGAAAAGCATGATAATAAACACTTCTAGACATTGTCTTGGTCCTGGCAGTAATATTAAAAGAGACTCCTTCTGGAGTATATACTCTACCTGTACTGTCCAAGGCCTTGACATCCGATGACCGTCTACATGCCGCAAGACATAGCAGCATAGCTAACTTGGCTGAGAGTTGTTTCATTGTTAACAAATCATTTTTGGGCCAAAGATTGAACAGGGAAAGGACTAGAGAGACATCCCATAAGGAAGTATATTTAGGTTTGGGCGGATTCGCTACTCTAATACCTTTCAGAAGCTTACAAACAAGCGGATGCATACCTACAGGTTTACCTTCAATTTGAGAATGACCTGCTGAGATCGGGGAACGGAAATTATTAACGGAACGATAAGCTAAACCTTCTGAAGCTTTCAGGTAAAGGAAGTTCACAATGCAGGGTAGTTCCTCCTCCCCGGGATCCACGTGTTCCACGCACCAACAAACTCAGCCTTTCCAGGCTGAAGTGTATCTCTTTCTGGTGGAAGGAGCTCAAGCTTGAGTGATAAAGGCTGAAGCTTGCTCGGAAAATCCTGGCATTTGCCAACGTTGCCAAACAGTCTGCAGGCCATCAGGAACAGGCGCCCCAACATTACCATTGGATGCGTCTCTCCATGAGGGCCCTGGAGCATCATCGGGGACTCTGGAATCTTCCTGGGAAGGTCTCATCTAACCTCCAGAAGACTCAGAAACCAAGGCTGCGATTTCCAGAGGGGAGTCACTAAGACCACTTCCTCCCTCTGTCGCATTATCTGTGAATATACTCGAGGGATCAATATGAACATGGGAAAGGCATAATTCAGAGACTGAGACCAGTCCTGCTTGAAAGCATCCGTTGGCAAAGCCAACGGATCCGGTCTCCAACTGAAGAACTGAGACATCTACCGATTCAACCTGGACGCAAAAAGGTCGATCTGGCATGTCCCCCAGATCACTTGTAACCATTGAACTACCTGCGGCTGGAGTTACCAGTCGCTGTAGTCCTTGAGGTGGCGTGAATGCCAGTCTGCCACCACCTTCGACTGGCCCGGAATGTATTCGACTATAACCGATATCTGGTGACTTAGGCATTAGTGCCAGAAGTCCTTCGCTATCTCTACTAACATGGAGGATCTTGTGCCTCCCAGTTTGTTGATGTAACGGACTGCCGAGATGTTGTCCATCCTTAAAAGGATGCAACATGAGACTTTCTTGGGTGACAAAGTTTTGATCGCGAATGAGCCGGCGAGCAGCTCTAGTCAATTGATATGGAGGTCTAGTTCTTGGAGGGACCACCGTCCTCCTGTTGAAATATTTCTGCAACGCGCCCCCCAGCCTCAAAGGCTGGCATCGGACTCTATGATAACTTCTGGAAGGGAGACGAAAATGGCCCGATCGCTCCACGCTTCCACGTGACTGAGCCACCACTGAAGCTCCTGGCGGACCGCCGAGGACATAGGAACCAGGTCTGTGTACGAGAGACCCTTCTGTAGGTGTTGAATCTTCAATCTCTGAAGGGCCCGATAATGAAGGGGGCCCAGGAAGATTGCCTGAATAGATGACTCCAGGAGACCCACTATCCTGGCGATGGCTCTCAGTGAGACCGTTTGTTTGGACAACAGAGCGTGTAGTTCCATCTGTATATCGCGCAATTTGGAACGGGGAAGGCTCAACTGAGCCGCGTGAGAATCTATGAAAAAACCCAGAAAATCTATTCTTTGTGAGGGACACAGTACGGATTTGGTTTCGTTGACCACAAACTCGAGACTTTGCAGCGTAGCAATGGTCATGCGCAGATGATATGCCACCATCTCCTGCGTCTGTGCCATGATCAGTATATCGTCTAAATACACTATCATGCTAATCCCTTGCTCTCTGAGGTAGGCTAGCACTAGTTTCAACACCTTGGTGAAACACCAAGGAGCCGAGGAAAGACCGAAAGGAAGGACTCCACTGGAATTACAAAAACCTTCGATGTGAAGGAAAAATTGGAACAGATAGGTAGGCATCCTTCAGATCCAGATGGACCATCCAGTCCCCCTGTTTCAGAAGATCAGCCAAAAGATGGATACCTTCCATCTTGAAGTGTTTGTAAACCATGTAATGATTGAAATCTTTCAAATTGAGTACCAACCTGTTTCCTCCGCCCTTCTTCTGAACCAGAAAAATATTGATGCAGAAACCGCGAGTGTACTCGTCACAACGTGCTATTGCATGTTTCTGCAGCAATCAATCTATGAAAACACATTCTGTTTGGGAAAAAGACAGCTGCCTGGGCCGTCTGTCCTGAGCGGGGACCTGAAAGAAATCTAGATGAAAAGCTTGAACAGTTTCTAAAATCCAAGCATCTTGAGACAATTGAGCCCAATTTTGAAAGCAGTGACGAATACGACCCCCCGAAGGGAGTGAGGAAGTGTCTGGAGCACTCACCTGAAGATTCTATGGCCTGGAAGCCACCCCGGTAGGCTCCCCTGTTGAAACGCCTCTTGTTGAAGCGCTGCCTGGTAGGGTAGAACGTTCCCCCACTGGTGGAATCCCAATCCCCTCTACCTCGGCCAAAGTCGCCTCTTTGGGGGCCTTGAAAAGATTGGCGGCCAAACGAGTGTCCCGGCTTCGTCGGCACTGTTAAAAACACCAGCCTGAAAGACTCTCTTTATTCCCGACTGGGCTTTGTCTAGGGTCGTGAAGGTACCCATGCACTTAGCCACATCCTTCACAAAACGCTCACCGAATAAATTGCCATCCGCCAGGGGCCCAGGTTCCGCCGCTGCCAGCTCGGTGAGGTTGGAGTCCATCCTAATAAGGAGGTACTTACGGCGCTCTGTGGATATTGTGCAATTAGCGTTGCCCAAGAGGCATATCGCCCTCTGGGTCCAGTTTGCCAGAACGTGCGGGTCCATCGTCGTACCTGATTCTTGTGCCTCCAAGGCCATCTCCAAGATTTTGGCCAGGGGCCCCACAACATCCAGGAGCTTATCCTGGCACCCCTCCAGGCACGATCAATGCCCTTTTTAGGATCCTTCGCAAACTTCTTCAGAAAGGTCAACATGCTAGAGTCTATGTCTGGGGTTTCCGCGACTTTATCGGCAATATCTGGCCTAGGGCACTCTGACCTGAGTGTATTCCTCACCTCCTTGTTGAAACTCTTACGGAGGTTGTCATGTATATAAACGGCGATCTCCTGCGCCGGCAGCCAATCGGAGGATCTCGGATGAACAATATCTGCGGGATTGAAGGTAAAGGGGGTGGACACAGGTTGAGCGGTCTCCACATTCTTGGACTTCTTAGTCTTCTTCCTGGGAGGAGACTCGTCAGGGGTGTCAGTGGAAGTAGTGTCAGTGTCAGTATCAGTGTCCGGAACCTTGGACTTACTGAGATCAGGGGCAGGCAGTGAGGACAAGGAATAGGAATGGGGCCAGGAGTCAGCTTGAGAACCAGAAGACACACTGTCCTTCTTAGGGGCTGAAGGCGACGTGAACCCATGGCGCTTAGCGAATTTCTTCAACTGCTTAGTGATAGGTTTTAAAGCAGTTGCCAATGCTTGTTGAACAGTTCCCGGAACTGTCTTCTCCGAGGCCTTGTTGACGGAATCCTCATATGTAACCCAATCCTCCATGGTGGTGCCAAATTTATAGATGGACCTACTCATGAGGTAAATCAATATTGATAGGAGTAAAGGGGGGAGCCAACCCACAGCACAAGCCAGTCACCAGGTACCTAGCTCCTCAGCCAAAGCTGTAGCCAAGTTCTTGCAGCCCTTAGGACGTAAATGGAGCAAAGAGCAATCAAAAGAATACACAGGAGGTGTGCTCTCTCCAGGCCCAGCACTTTTGCAGCTTGCCAAGCGTAGGTGGTGTGCTCAGGAGAAAACCCGAATTGGAATGGCCAAAAATCCTATGAAAAACAGGCAGTAGCGATGTGCTTAGCCCAATCCTACCAAAAACCAGCCCAATTGGGCTACGTACATCGAAACCTACTAACTAGGCAAAGAAAAAGTGAAACTATGCTCCTAGCGCCTCCGGCCAATGAGGGGGGCCTCTGCGCTCCATTTATACAAACATCAACCGTGCCGTCGGCGGGTCGATACCGGTGACTGTTTTACCCTGAAACTCGGCCCGCAGCGGCCGCCGTATGTCCAGCTCACACCGCGTGGGTAAATCAATTGTGAAGACCGCCAAGCGAGCCTCACGCTCCCCTGTCGCCAGGTAAACGATGCGATCAGGAAAACACCCTTGCGCGATGGTCGCGCTGATTATTAAAACACCCGGCCCCGCCGGGACGCATCCACAAGACGTGCGCATACCCCCGGTGGCAGCGGAGTGTCGCGATCCGTCAAACACCACAGCGCAACGCTGAGAGGCAACAATGCAATAATAACAGTGCAATACAGAAAGCATAAGCGCAACAACGCGTAGTATAAACACTCAACAGATATAATGCAACATATTAGCAAAAGTATAAAGATCGAGTAAATGCACTTAACTGGCTACGTGAGCAGCAAAGAAAGAGGAGGATATCCGGTATTGACTGGCTCTTATGGGCTATGACAGGATGTGATGTGTTGTTTTGCATCATGGGAAATGTAGTTTTTTGATACATAATACTAATTTCATTGGCTGCTGTGTGTAGCATTAAAGGAAAGAGAAGCATAATACGAAGCCTCTGGTCCTGTTATAGAATTATAAGAGCAAATATATCAAGCAAAAACACGACTCCGGATAATTGGGGTGTTGTGAGCCCCTCGTACTCCAGGGAATCCATATAACTGCACCTGTTGCGCTAATGATAGGCGCAGCCCCTAGTAGCAGACAGTGTCCTGAGTAGCAGACAGTGTCCTGAGTAGCAGACAGTGTCATGCATGGCCATCACTCCAATCTTGGAACAGATTCTCTGCCCCTTTCAGAATACCATGAGCTCCGGCATGTTGCCCACCACTTAACAGAAAGAGTGCCCTCCCCTTTAATGCTAAGAAGAAGAAAAGTGAGCCTCCAATCATCTTTTATAAATGAAGGCAGTCAAAATTGTTATACAGTGGGCCTCTCACTCCGCCCAGCGCCCCTGCATATGCTTCAGTAATGAGATTGACTGCCTTGCAAAGGGACAGTCTTCTCTGCCCCTTATTGAAAAAAAATGGGCCTCCATCTTGCCTCATTTCCAACTTTGTTGTCTCTCTAAGGCCTCAGCTAATGTGTCTCCCCTGCTTCAATGTTCCCTTATCTTGGGCCATTGGTCCGAGGCTTAAATCAACACTGGCACAGGGATGCTCCACTGTGCCCTAACATAAGCAAGAAAAGATAATAAAAACAATACTAATTGGGGTTTAGTTGACGCCTCACAGCCTGTTTTCCCCCATACCACTGCATCTGCAGCACAAATTATAACTACTATTCTGCCCACTCTCTCCACCGGCCCATCACACCTAGACATGAGGCCCAAAGCAGGTTGTCTGTGATGTTCTGTAAAAAACAAAAAAAAACAAAAAAAAGGGAACATATCCCACATCTCGCCGCCTGTTGCTTTGAACTTGTTCGATGTGCAGCAAGGGTAACCTGGGCCCGGATGCTAACAAGGACAAAAAGGGTTCCCATCCACCATTTTGCTAGTAACACAGCAACATTGGGGTGCACTGCCATAGTGTCACCTCACCTGCTGCACTAATGGCAATGATGGCCATTTAAAAAAAAAATCCACTTTCCTCAGGGGATCTCCCTGAGAGAGCTGTGTCTGTCCATTTATAAAGGAAACCTTTAGCCTGCACATAGCACCATTTGCTCTGGGCCATCTCCTTGAGGCTACCCATGGACAGAGAACTAAAGAAGACACAGGCCTTATCACTGGGGTACCTGCAATCTGAAAGAAATGCAAATGTTTGCTGTTGGTTAATCACCAAATGGAAGGGCTGTTTGAAGCCAGCACTGTAGGGAGGGGTGGGGCCTAGGCATGGGAGGGGGAGGAGGAGTGGTACGTGCACTCCACTCCCTAAGTGCTCATGTGTTGTAGGCCGACCAAAACACACATGCACACTTAGGTTTTCTCCAGCCCAGCTTGCAGCTGGGCTGGCAAAACCCCCACAGACTCCCATGTCTGAGCAAGGTGTCTTTTCAGCCCTCTCAGAAGCGGGGATTGGATGGTAGTCTGATCCAGGGGCTGCTGGGACCTAGCAAGAGGAGAGGCTGCAAACACGATGCTGGAGGCAGCTGCCAGCTAAAGTTACTTTTTTCTTCAGAGTCTATTATTCCTAAACCCTCCCACTCTATCATTTGTATCCCCTCCGACGCAACCCCACGCCTCTTGCCCCAGCACTCCCACCCCACCACCCTTTATTTGTGGCGGGCGTTACTTCTTTTAATTGAGCTGATCCATGTGAAATTCCATGCAGTGGAGAGAAACTGCTCTCTTCTAATTTGTGTGCACAGTAGATTGCGCACTGCCGAGGCAGAGTCTCTGCAGGCCTCAGTTTCACTGTCTTGTGTGCCCCCCCCACCATCTTGTGGCAGGGCGAATAGCCTGGTAATTAAATTAGGTTTTAGACGCTTTCTTTGTGACAGCTGCCTGAATTTTAAGAATGCCAGTCAGTCGAAGCTTTAATCTGTAGGTAGCAGAGGGCGCTTTCCATGCAATGAAACATGTAAATGGTACTTTTTCACCATCAAGGATTCCAGATTGCCGTTTGCCCCTCCCCCAATCGACTGGAATTTAACTATAAATTGAGTCTGTGGAAAGCTAGGGTAAGGCTCTGGGCAAATCTTTCAGCAATAGAGGCGGATGTGACGCAAGGTCACTGCACCATCAAACCGATATTCGAAGACCATCAAAGGTCGCTTTATTTTTTAAGAATCAAAAAAAGGGTGAGGGCAATGAACAGTAGCCCATGCCCCTGCAGAATGTGCACAGTGGCTCCCGAGGCTCTCTATTTTACAGATTTTGATTGGCCTTGGGTTGCATTGGGACCCCTGAAGGATTTGGCAACCCCCCCCCCTCCCGCCTTCCAACACTGCAGGGACAGGTGCTACACTCCTGTCAATAAATATGGGTGAGGAGGGATTCGACTATTCCAATTCATAGCATCGTCCAATTAGCAAAAACCTAGAGCCTTAGTGAACTTCTGCAGGTGGAGCAAAAATCACAATATAGCAAAGTGTGCGGATGTGCCCAGGGTCATGACTCATAACATATGTGCCAACGTGTAGCTAATATGAAAGTTGAGTACAGTGGAGGTGAAGCCTAAAAAAATGTGTAGGTGTTGCTATACCCACTTTAACTATATAGAATTATAGTTAAAGTACTAATAAATGAGGGTGAAGAAAAGGCCGCAATAAATGTGTGTGATTGGAACTAGGGCTGGAGTGTCAGCCAGTGTGTGGGGGAGTTAAGGCTAAATTGAACATATGGATGGTGGCAAAGCCAATTGATATGTGGTCTGTGCTTAATTTGAAGGATAACTTATGTGGGTTTAGCTTAAGTGTGCGAGTGGAGATGTTTATGGATCGAATTGCTATCCAAAAGTGTGTGTTTCCAGTTAAATTTCAGGCTGTATTGGGCAAGCTCAGTCAGACAGTGGAAGGCGAACCAATTTACAGTAACATAGCAGTAGGGGTTATTTCATCATCAACGGAATCTGTTTTTACACCCAATTATTATTACCTCGGTATTGGTACCCAATTTTGATGTAAGCAGCCTTACATCGAAATTGTGTATCAATACCGATATTGACTGCCATCATCGAAATGGTTGGCTGACAGTGCCAATTAAGACTGTGTGACATGTTAATTTACATTGATAACACAAATGGACTGTTGTGAAATAATCCGTTTTTTAACAATTTTTGATTGTTATGAAATGTGTTAGTTTGATAATTATTGATTGAAAGATAAATTACTCTTTATAAAAGTTTGTGAAGTTAAAGAATATCCTGATATGTAATTTTTTGATATTTGCATTGTTTCCTCCCTCGTCTGCACGCAATGTAGTCATGTGGCATATTCGTTACTTAACATTTTTTTTAGAAAACAAAATTTAAATGTAAGTGACACTGAAGCTCAGACTCGTGCACAGTCCAGGAATTATTCTTCAAAGACTATCGTAATTACAAACTTATTTGTTTATATTGTGTGTAAGCTTTTTTGGGTGAGTTTGGTTTCAGATCAGGAACTACTTAAAAAAAAGTAACTCCCGGATCGAGCAGGTGTATTAGAAACTTACTTTAACTGATCATGGAAAATACAACTTTAGGCCATGCAGTGATAACAGCTTTTCGTAGTTGTTCTCTATATTGACAGTTTTTTAACTAAATTAAGCATCCAGATGCGTGAGCTTACCAAGCACACTTAAGGAGTGTCTTAGCATATATACACAATATTTTGTTGACATGTTAACACCTTGCGTGCGGCCCCGATTTCCCCCCCCGGTGCTGGACATTCCATAACTGGGTGTGGTCGTGACGGAACCATTCCGTCATCAGCACAGCTCAACCTTGACTGATGACGCAATGGTTCTGTCACAAGCATCGAAGGGGTTAATGGCACTTTTACTTTCCACATGTCATTGCCATACTTTGTAAGTGCAGCCCAACGGACACAATGATGTTGTCTGGAGCCATATATTTTTGGTATGTATGTGGTTTATTAAGTCGAGCCTAAGCAGCGCATGTGCTGTCTCCCGAGACATGCTGTATCTGCTCTGTGGGCTTTCAGTATGCCCATCAGTTGTCATTGGTTCCTTCATCTGCCTTTCAAAATTCCTTTGGTTTCTTTGGTGAATAGTTCACATTTGTCTCACCTTTTGGTTGTTTTGTTCCTGTCCTGGAGACTGGCCCTGTCACATGGATCATTTCACCTTTGGCCATTTATGTTAGTTTCGCCGCACTACTTTTTCCTTTGTCTCTGCTTCTTTTTTAGGATGGTTGTGTTTATTAGCTTTCTGAATGCGATTACCGACTTCCCTTTCCACTCTCTCCTTGCCTCAGCACCACTCACTTGTTTTTCTTGTAGCTGAATGCCTTCCTGGACCTGTCAGTCCGAACTTTCGCTAGCAAGGCACAGCCACAGCAGGAGGAGGGACAGTTCCCTCTCAATAACCCAGGGATGCCGGGACTCAGACTGCTGTTTGACCTTCCAGGCTCCCAGCGCCTCTTTCGCCCCAGATTGGCTGTGCAAGGGAAGGCAGGGCGAATTGACAAGAACATGATTTACACAATATACAACCGACAAATTGCACCGTTGTCTTTCCCTATTAAAATGAAGCGTCCATGTTGTAATGAAATAACATTGTATTGCTTACATGTGTAACCTCATTACTAGTTGTTCAAAAAAATTAATATGTATATTTCTTTTAAATCATTCACTAGTTTTGGATGCCGTCTTTTGGCTAAACAAACTAAATGTATGACAAAGTCTGCTTTACTCTAAAAATCACCATAAAGTGTTTTCCCCATTCGTTAGTATGCTTTGTAATATTTAGAAACTAACAGAACTCCTAGCGAGAAGATGGTCTCTAGACTTTATTTTAACTGAACTTAAATGGTGGCCACTGCTTTGTTTAGAGGCACGGAAAGATTGGGCAGTGACTCTCCTCTGTCATATCTTAATATCTACTTCTGGCATGTCAGGAACCGTGCTGCTTACCGCTGCTGCCCTGGGGCTACGGGGTGCTCTGCTCCTGCTGAGATGTCGGTACTTCTCATCTGGGCTTCGATGGTGCCCACTGAGCCTCATACGGGGCAAGACAATGATCATAACTGGTGGTAACAGCAGTATTGGTGAAGCTACTGCTACTGAGCTATTGAAGAGACAATTGCATGTGATCTTGGCCTGCAAAGACAGGCAGTGGGTGGAGGAGGCGGCGCGAGACATGCTGCAGAGGAGGGCGTCACTGAACTCGAGGAGGTAGTCATCCGACATCTGGATCTGGCCTATTTGAGCTCTGTGCAACTCTCCTGTCATGGGGTGATCAAGGTAAATAAAGAATTGAATGATGTGCCCCACCCACCGACAAATATTCTTTGCCTGTCATGACCTTCTGTTCTCCCCAGTCCCTTGCCCTTGTATTCTCTGCTGCTCTAGCTTCCATCAAATGTTCTAAAATTGCGACTTTACCCCAAATATTTTATTATCAAGCTGGCTAATTATCACCACTTGTTCCAGCCACACACTGTCCATTCACCCGCACTCTCTTACTATGCCCACGTCCCTCCAGTGCACCCATACACACCCAGGCTCCTCTCTCACCAACAATGTGTTTCTACTGATGTGCCAGAAAGAACCCGCACAAAGTCATGCATTGATTTAAGCTTACATTCCTACACAATATTTGCTCAATGTACTTTCTTACTCAGGGTCTCTCGTTGATACAGATGTATTAGCTAACAGCTTTCTTTTCACATTTTGCTGTCATAGTGAGTGCTTTGGGGTGATACAAGTGTCACTTTCCCTGAATAGATGCCAAGAATGAGACTTTCTGTAATTTAATGTATGCTAAGGAAGCTTAAAGTGCAACCTTTTCGTGCTCAATGCCTTGAGATGCTGTACATCTAATTAGATATTGAGGATTTTACCAGTACCCATTTCTAACATCGGATGTCTCCGGTTTTAGCTGTCCTCTTTGTTAGGGTGTTGTTACATGCCACTTTCTAGAAATGGATTTCATCTGATGTTATAATTTCCACTGATTGGTGTTGTTTCTTTTAATGTTACAAGCGCTTCTCTCTGGCTTTTAGTATTTCGATATTATAAATGCCATTTTCTGACACTCGGGCAGCCATTGTCATGTGATGTTACAAGCACCCATTTCTGGCATTGGAAATGTTGGGTGTTACGTGTTCAACGTACTTACAATGAGTATTTGTGGATATGATAGGTGGTACTATTTGACTGTGAATGCGTTGGTGTGTTCAAAGTTATGTTTGCTGACAATGAGTGTCTGGAGATATTACCTGTGCTACGCAATGAACGTGGATGTTATGTTTGCCAAGTCCTGACAGTGGTGGTCTTGGGATGATATACTTGCCACTTTCTGACATTGAGCGTCTGATGATGCTAAAAGTACCACTTGCCTCGATAGACCATTTGCAGATGTCTACTGTTTATAAAGGGTACAGAAAGGTCAGCAACGATATAGCTTTTCAATCAATAGTGGCACAGCACCCAGGATAATGTGCTGCATGGCTAAACACTTATAAGGTCCCTAAAGCGAGAAGTTTTGGCTATGCCAATGCTTGTGTACATAGATGTTGTTGCCAACATTTGACATTTACCTTCGTTTTCCTCGACTACCACAATGATTTTAGTGTATGTTGTCATAGCTACTGTTGATGATATGCTTTTTTCTGAATGTGAGTGGAGCCATAGTAATGCTGTAGCTGCTCTGTGCCTGCTACAGGACTAAGGGCCAGATGTACTAACATTAGTTACAGCGATTACCAAATAGGATTTTTTTGCAAATTGCTATTTGGTAATCGCTGTTACTAATGTACTAAAGTTATTTCTGGCCCTTATTTCCCAATTAGCAATTTGTAGTGTTTCGCTGGCAGCAGGGCCGGACTGGCTGCAGCAGGCATCGGGCGTTTGCCCAAGAGGCTGAAAGGGTGTGAGCTGTTTTTGGCGCAGTGGGGGCCTGCTTTGGAGCAGTGGGGGGCGGTTTTGTTACTGGGGACTGGTTTTGCAGTGATACACCATTATCAGCCCCCAGTAACAAAAGCAGCAGTGCTGGGGGCCGGTTTTGTTAGGCAGCAGTGCTTCACGTCTGATACCCCGCCCCCCTGCATATCAGGCCATGTGTGACCTCCAAAATGCTTCATACGCCTGTCCCTAAATTCTAGAATGAAAGGATCTTTGGCAATGATAGTGAAGTTAGCTTTAGGAGCTATGTCACAATTATATTTGGGTCAGTGGAAGGTTTCTAGCTGATGCAGTTAAAGTCATTCGTTTTTGGTTGTTTTCCACCTTATAATTTCATGTTTATCCTTATCCATCATTTATTTGTTCTTCTATATTGATTTGGTGTCATATTATGGTTAGTTTGCTTTAAGACAGTCAGCAGGTGGTAAAGGCTTTATTAAGGCACACCATAATGAGTGGGAAAGTTTGTTTCACAATACGGATTTTTCAAGCTTGTGGACTGACCCTGCGCTGGTCAATAATACTCGCAGACAGCCAACTATTATTAATGCAATATGTAACCGAGGCAGATATTTCTTCATATTACCCAAACTCCTACAGATGCCTCCAAATACCTGGCGTTCTAGCCCATGTGGCACACCTCCTCATCCTCCAGCGGACAACAATGGCCACGCATGCTTGCCATGGTCAACCTTTCCTTTAAAACCCTCTCTCTTCCTGTGTGCCTGGGAGTCCACTCCCTACTTCTGGCCCCAGCCTGTGTCTCCAGCTTCTAATCTTGTTAGAGATTTTGAACACTGGATTGGGAAGGTGACAGCCACTCCCCTCCTGTTTCTCCTTCCCAAATATTCTTTATACTCCGTGTATTTCAAAGACGTGTCTGTCTTTCTATGGCTCAAGTGTCCCCTCCGTCATTTGTTTATGTTAATGAGGCACTACGCGCACAAGCTGACACATTATTTCGCTTCAAGCAAATCCTGTCGGAGAAACCTTGTCCGGGGCTTATGTCACATCTCTGCTCAGCCGTGAAAACTATGCAAATGAGTAGCTGTTACACAGCCACTTCCCTGCACAGTGTCATAAGCCAGAGGGAGCGCGCGGTACCCGAAAAGGGGGCTTCAAAATGAAACAGCTGTTCCGACGAAGCCTGCTGCCTTCTCACTGACATGGAAACAGGCAAATGAGCTGCCGCTTTTTATGCAAAGTGGCTGCGCGTGCCCTGATGTACTCTGATGTGGATGGCAGGTCGGTGCTTTTCCAACCTGTACAGGAGGACAGCGAGAGTGATGCATTGGGCACACGGCGGAACAGAGCGAGGCTCCCCGGCACCGGCGCCCCCTGTTGTCCTTCTCCCCGGCTGGGGAGCTAATGAGACAGACCGAGCGCCCAGGGGACCCGCGGGGGCAGCCGCTGAGCTCTGCCAGGGCTGCGCGCGCTATTTATAGAGGGAGTCTCCTCCTGTGCTGGCACAAAAAGAGGAAATGTTCGTGAGAAATGCTTCAAATAACAGCCGAGCGTTTCTCAGCAACTGCTGTCAAAGATACGCAGAATTATTAGTGGGTAGCATTCACTCAAGGGATTGGTATGTATGGCATCCTCCGGGAATTGCTGTTGTGAATATCATAGTCTAAATCATATTAACTGCGATGACGTAGCAAACGGTGGGTACCAACGTTGTCTCCTGCTGTTGCTGCGTCATGCCAGAATGACAGGCTGCTCCCACAGGGCTCTCAGAGTCCGTCAGGGCCGCGCAGGCTCGTTGCGCTGACGGTGACCCCATGGGGGGAAGGTGCCGAGAGTGGTGAGGCAGGGTAGCTGGGGACCAGTTTTTTTTCCATTCGGGATAAGGAGGAGAGACCATGGATGGTTTCCTCATCGCTATTCTGGCCTTGTGTAGCAGATGAAAGGAGGCGCTGGTCCGTTGAGCGTGCCCTGATTAGATAGCATTATCGATGGTATCAGTGAATAACAGATTTTTTGTTTTTTCCCCCCAGGTTTCTGAAGGACATCATACACCGCGCGAGCTTCACGCTCATCTATTTGATGTTGCTCAGAACTCCGAGGTGAACAACAGCCCTGTTTTTCACTGTTACCCATCTATAATTTCCCTCCGTGGATTTCCAAGTGACATCAAAGGAGTGAGAAGCGCATGTTGTTGCCACAGAAGTCGCTTGGAACCACGTGGATGAAACACTCTGCTTTATTGAGAGCTGCCCGTGCGCCCTTTTATGCCGTCTATGCGGCCGGTTCTGATTCCCTCGCGAAAAGCTCCTTCCACAGACCCCTTCTGCGTGGAAAGAGAAGTCATTAGGAGCCAGGCTGCTCAGGCATATTGTGGTCTCACCTCCCGCAGGCCCCTCTCTGGCCCTGCACATTAAAAAAATATATGTACCGGTACCCGGTGCCCTGCCACTTTTCCATACCACCCTCTGGCCGCCATGACCTATTTTCACAAAACATTGTGAAACATAAAGTGACATGTTCTGTTGCCCTCCTGCACCATCCTTGTCAGCACCCTGCCCTCATACAAATATGACAGCAGATTGATCTGCCAACATCGACAGCAGCCGTGGATCACACACACCTCAGATATTAAGAAATACCTCTTTTTCTGGTGTTCCTTCCCACCCCTCTTTGAGGCTTGCTCCTTTTAGCCAGCCCAGTGCCTCATTTTCACTCTTGCGGGAGCTGAGGGATCAGTCCTTGATGACAGCAACTCTGTCGGAGCCGAGAGCAGCGCTGAGAGGCATGTTGAATTGTCTGTCAGCGCTACGCCTTTACTGGGACAAAATCCTCTATGTGACAGAGACCCGCGTAGAGTGATGGCAGTCAGGAGACTTGGTGGTTTTTGTCACTACAGATCGCTAACACTGGAGATCTCAGAACTCTAGTACCATCAGATCTCAGGTTTGCAGACACCTGGAGCAGGTGAGGAATGGTAGATTGCCGTCTGCCATTGCATGGCACCTTTCACTGTCCATCCTTCTGCAAAGTCGCACTGGTTTTTGGAGACCAGGATGAGGCTGAGGAAGACTGGAACATCTGTTGAATATGTTTGTGTTTCGGGAGGAGGAGCTACGCTGCAACCAAGATGGCCGCTGCTTGATTATCCTGCCAGATATCCTGATTTTACGCCCGACCCCCGTGTGGATGAACTGTTGCTGAATCTGACGTTGCGGTCCCGAGAATTTTATCGCCCAGATTGACGGAGTTGTGTCGTGTTTCAGATCTCGGCCTAACCCAGCTTCTGAGCCGGGGCCTCGAGTACATGCCCAGCCGGGCTGCAGTTGAATAACATCGGCCGTGGGACTCAGACAGGGTCCGGTCTCTTGCAGTGGAGGTTATCCTGGCCTGTTTTTGGTGGCGAGCGTCTGGTCTGTTCTATACTGAAGGAGTGGTGATAGGCTTAGTCTGTGGCTGTGTGGGGGGGTTGTTCCCGTCCCCGGCAACCCGGTCGCCACATCCTGGGTCTGCTGGGCCGGGGCCCTCACCCGCGGTGGCGTACTGCTGACCTATAATGCACCCTCCGTTGCCGTCCGCTCCGCTCTTGCCTCTTCTCCCGGAGAGACCCGGCTCTCCGAGGAACCCGCCTATGCTTGGATTCGAGCGAGTGGAGGCGGATCGGACGAATTATGAGCCGTCCTTGAAGACTGTAATGGCCGCCATCGGGGCACTTCAATTGCATCTGGAGACCATTGCCCATAAAATGGTTGCTGATGACATCGAAACTGGGCGACCGAGTCCGGGCTCTGTTCTATTGCATGATTTTCAACTAACTGATTCTCTCACGATGCCCGTAGTAAAGGAGGACGGAGACCCTGTGCGCGATAAAGTTTCGACGCCATTGACCTGTTTCCAGAATACTTGCGGAATTGTTTCTCTGGGGGTATCACTGCATTCACCACCGCAGCCGATTATTGTGGAGCTACCTGGTTCTTCACTCCTTGAGACTACGACTAGTAAAAATCGAAAGTCACTACCGTCCCTTCCCGCCCTTGTGGTTCTCTCACATCTACGGAGGAAAGGATATCGGGACTGTATGTCGGTGAGGGAGATTTTACCGGTGGCGGATGCTTGCAGAGACTCAATGTGTTCTACTGGTCTCATATTAATTTTAATTGAACTTCCTACGAACTTTGACTCTCATGGGGCGGTGGTGGTGCTACCGGACAGAGTCCGCATGAAAGATCGGAGGGGTCAAGGATGAGACTGTTGGTCTAGATCTGATTTTGGGGCGTTGGAAGACAAGGGATTCGCTAACGTGATGCTTGCGGGAGGTTGGGCGGTGTTCAACGTCTCCCCTGTCTGGCTCTGTCAAAAAATGTTTTGGAGTACTTTGTGGTCTTAGGACAGGGGTTGTTCGTTTCAGGCGGGGGGGAAAGGTGACCGGGAGTTTGTATGACATTCTCCTCCTCAATTCTTCTTCTTTTACTTTTTGTAGTTTTAGTTAGTCGGGCGACAGGCACGCTGCTAGTTGGGGTTAGGCGAAAGCCACATGCAGGGGTGCAGGGTGGGGGGATGGGTCTATAGTTTTGTTAGTTAGTTTAGTTTTTATGGTTTCTATTCATACGCTTTCCTTTCGCTCTCTTTTCATAACGTTGGGGTATTATCCTGATCTCGTATGTATTCCAGTATCTGGTAACTGCACTTCTTTTTCTATCCTGGCGTCAATGGGTGGGCGGGTACTGTATGCGGGCGGCTGCGTTAGGTTATAGATTGCTTTGTCGTATATCCTGTTTTGTGCTTACTAGCGCATGCGTCTAGGTCGTTCCCTTTAAATTGATCTGTGATTATTCTATTTTTGTACCCGCTCACTTTATCATAGTGTTTGAATGTATGGCACCAGATATGTCTGTTTCTTTTTCCTCGCTTTTTAGATTCGGGGGGGGGGGGGTTAAACATAAAATGAAACCTTCGTCTTATCCGGTAACGTGTTGTGAGTTCAATACAATGTTTATCCTGATTCGCTGCCGGACCTCAGGGTTGTCGGCTGAAGAGCTGTGTCATTTGATAATATAGTTGGTCTTATTCCTGTGTTGCGGCCGGCCCCTGCGGTTGTTGGCCCGGGCTTGTAATTTTATTGAACTGTACAATAAAGGTTTAAAAAAATATATATGTTTGTGTTTCACTAATAAAAATCTTTTATATAGTGCTTATACCACACCTACGCTTTAAATGACATGAACGACTTATATCCATTTTCATGGTACTCGGTTTATGGGCCTCAGATTGATGGGTGGCTGAGTCCATGCCTTGATTTGAACTTGTGACCCGCACATCACCACATATCTCAGAAGGGAGCAAGTAGCATTCAAATCCATTCTGCAAGCCAAAGCAGGCCCCCCAAAACACCCATGCTGACTGCTCCCAGACAGGACGATTTAGGAGGAGCCGACTCAGAACCATTATTTATAGGATTTCGTCAGAGGCAAGTATTTCCTAACTTAGGGTACCAAGGAGATGATGGAGGAGAGTAGGGGAACCAGAGGCAGAGTAATAGCCTATTGAAACACTTTGAGCAGGGTCAATCCTTCTGCCGATAGTCTGGGATACTTCAGTGAGAGAGTCATGCTGAAATAACTCAACACTTTGTTACCCAGATAGGAAGTCTTTACCATCTCCAGGTCTGGTCCAACTAGGGTGGATTGAGCTTCCTATGGTCCCCTTGTGGAATTGTTAGATGGTTGGGCCAGCTCTCAGTGGGCAGGTGTCAAACTTTTACCCCATCTCAACAGTCTTGTTACTGTTTAGGCTTGGCACTGTCATTGTCCATAAAAGCATGAAGAGCAAACATTGGCTGGGAATGACATTTGCAATAATGTCCATCACCCGGGGGCCTGAGTCCAACAATGAATAACACTTGTCCTCTCTTCTACTGATTATTCACAATCCTGGATCATCACTCCTCCCTAGGCAGCCCCCTCTTGCGTGCCAGCTCGGTGTTTGCTATAAACCTCAATGATCCATCTATAAATACATAAGTAGTTGTCACAGGATATGGTGGCGCTGATTTGAGAATTCCGTAACAGGGAAAAAAAGGTAATGTGAAATTTGTTCTGTGGCAATTAGGCTGAATGTTATGAGCATAGGTAGCCCCTTAGCGCGTGCACTGTTCATTTAAATAAAGTCATTCGAGAGAGAGCAACTTCGCTTCCCTCACGTGTGACATGAGGTGCTGTTTTTGGTGGTTTACTGTCCAAAGTTGCAAGTGTTTTATGGATTTAATGCAGAACTATCACACATCTAAGTATGACGTTAGAGAAGGAGGTGCACGTTGGACAGAGATGACCCTAGGATATACCTTGTATTGTGGCGGGGAGTCTGAGTGGGGTGAGGGAACCGCTGAACAAGACAGCAAAGCTGACTCGACGCCAGGGAGGGCCCGAAGAAATGCTGCAAGGCACAGGGTTCACCGGGGTCCCCCTGTTGAACCGCCCCAGAGCCATGGGAGACTGGATGAGATTAAAGGGAGAGGTGGGGATGTAGGTTGCCAATGAAGTGTTTTCATGCTCCTCGGTTGGTCCTGTGTGCTTGTTAGTAGCCAGAAGAGAGGAAAGCTTCAGGAGACGAGGGAATTCAGTCGGTGAACTATAATATCTACTCCTGGAATCTGTTTTTCAGCTACTGGGCACTGGTTGGCATGGATTGGTCACTACCCTTCCTCTGTCTTTGTGCACTAAACTCTAGCACTGCTTTTCTAAGACTGACCCGAAAGTCAATAATTCGTAGGGTACATTCCTCAGGTTAAGAGGATGATGGGTTTTGTCTCACTAAAGAAGTGCTAGCTGGGATTTTACATTAGTAACAGAAGTCATATAAAGCCTTTCTAGTTGCAGTGCAAAATTTGTGCCAGTGGTTGCAGGTGACGGGCACTGACATTTTTTTTTTGCCTCATATTTTATTTACGATTTTGATCCAGTGCCAGCGAGGGAAAATCTGAATACTGAAAAAGCATTGACAAAGACAGTAGGTCTCGCCTATGTAAGAGTTCTTGGCATTGCCAATGTATGTTAGCCTCATGTGGCTGCTTTTCAGCATGGCTAAAAGTTTGTGGCATAGAGGAGAGTGGCACGAAGTAGGATAGAGTGGCAGAAGGTGGCATATAGTGTCCTAGAGTGGAGTGTTGCAGCGTTGTAGAATGCAGTGGCATAGATTACAGTGGCACATATTAGACTAGAGTGCATTGGCGTACAGTGCAGTAGTGCAGAGTAAAGTGTCTTAGAGTGCAGTGTTGGAGAGTGCAGTGGCACAGAGTGTAGTGGTGCAGAGTAGAGCACTGTGGCATAGAGTGGAGTGCTGCAGAGTGCAGTGGTGTAGAGTGATGTAGAGTGTAGTGGTGTTGAGTGCATTGGCAGAGAGTGCACTAGGGTGGCATAGAGTGCAGTAGTGCAGATTAGTGTGGGGTAGAGTGCATTGGTGTACAGTAGAGTGGCATAGAGTGCAGTGGTGTAATGTAGAGTGGTGTAGAGTAGAGAGGCAGAAAGTACAGTGGTGCAGAGAAGAATAGAGTGGTGTAGAGTGCAGTGATATAGAGTGCAACGGTGTAGAGTGGTGTAAAGTGCAGTGGCATAGAGTAGTGTGTTACAGCATAGAGTATAGTGGCATAGAGTGCAGTCTGCAGAGTAGATTGGGGTAGAGCGCAGTGATGAGTGCATTGGTTTTGAGTAGGGTGGTGTAGAATACATTGGCATAGAGTGCACTGGTTTGAGGAGAGTGGCATAGAGTGCAGTGGTATAGAGTAGAATGCTGTAGAGTAGCATAAAGTGTAGTGGGTACAGTGACACAGCGTAAATTGAGGTAGTAGTTAGAGTGCAGTGGCACAGAGTAGAATATTTCAGAGTAGAGGGAAGCGGCATAGGGTGGAATGGTGCAGGGTAGAGTGCAGTGGCGTAGAGTAGGGTGACTCAGATTATAGTGGCATAGAGTAGAGAGGCAGAGAGTGCGTGGTGCAGAGTGGTGTAGAGTAGTAAAGAGTAGAGTGCACTGGCGTAGAATGTATTGGCTTAGAGTGTATTCGCATAGAGTGCAGTGTTGTTGAGTAGTGTGCCTTGGAGTGGTGCAGAGTAGAGTTGAGTGGCGTAGATTGGAGTGGTGTTGAGTGCAGTGTGGCGTAGTGTGAATTGGCATAAAGTAGAGTGATTCACAATTAGCAGAGAGGCGTAGATTGAAGTGGCGTAGAGTGCAGTGGTGTACAGTGGAGTGGTGCAAAGTAGAGTTCAGTGAAACAGAATGGAGTGGCGTAGAGTAAAGTGATGGAGAGTAGAGTGCAGTGGCATGGAGTGGTGGAGAGTTCAGTGGAAGGCGTAAAGTGGAGTATACATGGTATGGTAGCCCAGTGCCATTACAACATATTTTCAATTGAACTGACCATTACATTTGTACATATATGCAGTTTTACTGATAAAGTATACAGCTCACAAACGATAATGTGTGGAAAATTTCGACTAGTTAGTGCATTGAGTTGTTTTGATCGTATTAAAATATTTGTTTCTTCTATACTTCAGAATTACAAAAAAAATTGCTTTATTTTTGTTTAATTCCGATATATTCTGAAATGTCTGCACAGTTCATTAAACTGCACATAACATAATATTTAAACTTTGTTGTGTGCTAGGAACTAAAGCCTTTCACGGCAAAATTGTCACATTAATCCTCTCACTTTCAAGTCAGAGAAAGAAAAGTAAACACTGAGCTCCCTTGGGAGAAAGAGCCTGACATTTCACCTCTGCCTTGAATGCACAGCAAATGTGACAAGATAAAAACAAGATTTAAGGGACTGTTTACAGAAAGGAAGTGCTCATAAGGATACTGTAAATAAGGAATGCTCTTTGCGAGGGACAAACTCAAGCTGTACAGCCTAAAACAAATAAAGCCAGCAAACAAAAAGGAGGAAGCAAACGTGAGCTACAAACCATAAGCCAATCATAAGCAGAGGGCAGAATGCATTCCCAGGGAAGCTTTCAGAATGTCCCCAAGATGTCTTTAGCAGACCAGGCAGCTATTTAATACCAATATTGGGTGTATGGAGGGGTCATGACTAACAAGTGGTGAAGCCTCAAGTGAATCATGGTGCTCTTCCCTTCCAGAAGAATGGTAGGAGTATGGTAGATTATTATTCTCTACACATCTGCATATATGGTTTGTGTGTTGGTATTCTGTAATGCGTACTTGTTTTAACCGCATCTGTGCGGCGCGAATTCCCCGCCCATGCTGACTCCGCCTTGCGCGGGCGGAGTCATGACGGAACGGTTCCGTCATCAGCACAGCTCAGCCGATGCTGATGACGGAACCGTTCTGTCATCAGCATCGAAGGGGTTAAAGGTATTTTACCAAAACTAGGTTGCATGGGATATTTTTCCATGTGCACCCGTTTTAAAGGATGCAGTGTGTCAAATTTGGGCAGCATGGTAGAATCAAACGAGAGAGACCTCAGGACTATGAAGAGAATTGTTTTTCCATGCAAAATATTCATTAGATGCAATCAGTGAGGAATAACATTTTTCATTTTTCTTGTAAATTCTATTGTACTCTGGTAATAAACTTGAATGTGACATTTGCATGGAAGTAATAAATGCCTGAATGTGCATTTATTAGTACAGTTGCTGTAAGTAACATGCTATTGAGCCACATTTATTTTCACTGCCATGGCGCATATTTGAGCTATTCTTTTACTTTGTATGAAAGCAGGTCTGTAGACATGATGGAGTATGTTTATTTCTATGATACCGGGGGTATTTAAATGTTTAAACAAGATGGCAATTTATTGATAGGCAAAGGCTGTTTGCAGCTGAAACAAGTCTTCTTCTTTGTGCTGCCGGGTCGGGGGAGACCTGACACATTAAATTGGTGGTCATTCTGATCCTCGTGTACGTGCTCCTTTCTTCGTTGGTCGAGTTTGGACCAGGGGCGGCTCCTCAGTTATGGTGCAGGAGTAACATCCCACTAGGTGGCATCAGAGTAAAACATTTGAAAAATAAATTTTATTATAATTTAATTTTTCTTCTTACCTGCGGCTGCCAGCGAGCGCATCATCGAGAGGGGCCATGCACTCTGTGCAACAGCAGTGGGGAGGAGGGGTGATGGGCACTACTAAGTGTGCATGATTGGTCAGCCATCTTAGGCCGGCCAAACTGTCATGCACACTTAGCATTTCTCCACCCGGCTGTGTTGTACAGCCGGGTGGAAAAAAGCCACTGGCTCCTGGTCACTGTCTGAGCGTCGAACTACAGCGCTCAGACCAATCCTAGTGGTGCTCTCATGATGGGAATAGCATTCCCAGCATGAGGGCAGTGTCAGGAATTGGCATCTAGGAGCCTGCGAAGTGTGATCAGCCCATGATTAGACCAGCATCAGGATCGGGAGAGTATCAATGCGGCAGGTAAGTTGCATATATTTTTCAAATATTGTCTGTGTCCCCCCATTCCACACCTACACGCCCCACTGCTTCTGATATCGTGCCGCCCCCACTGGTTTGGGCTGTGGTTGGAGATATATATATCTATATATCTTTCTAGATAGATATATAGATGGATAACTCCGGAAGTAATACATTAGTGTTGCAGCCTCCCTTCCCCAGTAGCAGAGCAGCACAGGGCTCGAGTCGGGGTACCACGTGGGTGGACACCGTCCACCCACTTATTTTACCGGGTGGACGCCGTCCCCCCTACCAAACAGCTGGACTTCACTCTTTGGCCTCTCTGGGACGAGATCGAAGCTTACAGCACGCTGCTCACGCGCTGGCTTCTCAGATGCAATCGCATTTAAGGGGTGAACGAGAGCGTCCCCCCCACTCCTTTTTTAGGACTTGTGCCCTGTGTTTGTGTATTCATCCTTGTGTGTTTCTGTGTGTGCAGGTCTCATTCTGCTCTGTGTGTCTACATACCCGGGTGCGCGCCTGTGTTGGGGCATCTGGCGCGTGTCTGATTCTGCTGTTTATTTCTGCAGACCTGTGAGGAGTTCCTGTCTCTCGTACGGTCTGTGTGTACCTGTGTGTACTTTACCACGTGATGCGCTGTTTGCCACAGTTCACTCGGATCATGAGGGCTGAAATCTCTTACTCACGGTAACCATAACACCGCAGACCGCGCCCGTCACCTCCCAGGGTCCGATCTTGTGCTTCAACTCCCCCCCCCGCCCCCCCTTCAATCTCAGATCAGACCCCACCTCAGGAAAGGCTTCACCAAAGTTTGAAGCTATTCTTTCAAGAACAAAACAACTTTTTGTAAGAAGGGTTTTTTTTCTCCTGCAAAACCAAGTTTTTTTGCCGAGTGTTTCACCTTTGTTTTATTCACCACAACCCTTCTAGTGCCTCAGCTAGCCCCAACGTCTTGTTCGCTTTACAACTGCTATATTCTGAAGGAAACATGGACACCTGAAGTCTCTCTCTGGGCGCAACTGCAACTGAGTGCAAACCACCTTTCGTTACGTCACTTCCTGTCGTGACGTCAGCATCCCCCCACTGTTTTTTTTAGGACTTGTGCCCTGGTGCAGCAGATTGGTGGCAGAACACCTCCACATGCCTGAGGCACAGAGAGGTTTTATTTAAAAGGGTCCCTCGCTTATAAACAGATTGTCCATGGACATTGGTTTAGGAGAAAAAAACATTCCGGCTTCTGTCGCAAAAAGTAGGCCATACGGTTCCACAGGGGACTTAAGGCTGGTCTCATGACAGAATCAGAAATATCTTCCTGTCTCAAATGGCGCCTACAAGATGAACACTTGTAGCCTTTTTCCATCTTGTGCCTGGACAAATCCAATGCTGCTTTGTACACTTGTCAGGATGAAATATAACAAGTTTATATGAAACTAGCAGCCCGTCCCGACCTTGCCTGGGAGCATTCAGGCTTCCCCTACCCCCGCCTGCCCCGACATTGCCAAGCAGCCCGTGCCCTCGCCCGCCCCGTCCCCTGCCTGCCCCGTCCCCCGCCTGCCCCGACCCCCGGCTGCCCCAGTGTAAGGTGCGTTCACCTGTCTTCGTGGTGGGGTCTACTACCAAGTAGAATCTGACAGATGAGGTGGTGATTGTTATGCCCCAGAAACTCTGACTTTCGCCTCTGTGCTCCATAAAGACACACATGCATCTATTCATTATTAAAGCGTGTTGCAGTAACCCCAAATGGTAGCAGGAGTATCTGTGCATCCCAACATCTCGTCCCCCACCTGGCCCGACATATTACAGCATGTTGCAGTAACCCCAAATGGTAGCAGGAGTATCTGTGCATCTTGTGAACTCTCCTCAGCCGATCCCCGTCCCCCGTCTGGCCCGACACCCGCCTGCCCTGACATTGTCCCCGGAGGCTCACCTGATCCGCCGGTCCTCAGTTTACCGCTCCTCGCCTCTCTGCTCCTCACCGCGGCCCGACACCCGCCTGCCCCGACATCGTCCCAGTAGGCTTACCTGATCCGCCGCTCCTCAGTTTACCGCTTCTCGCCTCTCTGCTCCTCACCGCCTGTCCCCCGCCGCTCCTCCCCCGCGCCATGTCCGCCTCTCCGCTGCTCGCTCCGCCGCTGGCCTGTCCGCTGCTCCTCAGGTCACCGCTTCTCCCCCACACCATGTCCGTCGCTCCTCGAACGCCCCTCCTCCCATTGCTCCTGACGTGAGCACGCACGTCGCGGCCGGCACTACTTTGGAGGGACTACTTTTTTTTTTTATATACATTTTCTAAATAACGTTTATTTTTTAAATTTATATAGCCTATGTCCTTCTGCTTGCCCTGACGTTTTCAAACATGTATTGGGTGTTTGGATTGGTGGTGTACTTTTCGAGTTTACCTGGCTCAAAGGACACAGTTCTCTCTTTATAATAGTAGTATAGATGAAGGAAATCAGCATCTCACCAGGGATGCAGCTAGCATTAGTCCAGCCATTGCAGTAGCATCGGGGCCGGTGTGTGAGGAGCCCACTGCACCACAATTATGGCAGTTGTTAGGTCGAGGGCATTAAAGGATAGCACAAGCTTTCTCGTTGCTAAAGACCTATATGGGGACTTACCAAGAACTTGCAGCTCGCCAATGCTTACCGTTAGCTGGCTATATTATCACTCTCATTTGCTTGCTTATGGCTTTCTTTTTCACTATTTATCCATCTTGTGTTTATGTCTCTACTGGAGCATACCCTCTTTGCCATCTATCTGATTGTCTGGCTTTTATCCTTCCACTAATCACTTTTAGGGAACTACATCCCTCGTGTGCTTCTCGCTCCTCCACCACCTGCACTGTGCGTTCCATGTTGCTGTCTCCCTCATGTTGAAAGCTCTTTATTGTGTGCTTCTCCCCCTGCCAAGCTTCCTTTCTCCCTGAGGTTCTCTTTTGCTTACGTGCAGGCGTGTTTCTCCCCTCCAACCACTGTGTTGCTCTTCCTCATGTGCTACTTTTCACCCCTGCTCGTATTGCTTTTTTGCTTTAAATAGCTGTTGGGGAGGGCCAGGCAGCAAACTGCTCCCTGATCCACAACCTTAAAAATATTAACTTTTACTCTGCTACTTTTAAACTTCATCCACCAATCCATCTTGGTAAACACGTTTTTCTTTTTTTTACTTTTGCCCATGCTGCACAGCATATTGCCGTCAATCATCACCAAATGGCATTGACAAAACCAATAGGTTTCAAAGAGGAGCCCATTTGACGCTACTAATGCTTATTTACTATCAAATTAAGGAACGGAGGTGGGCATTATCCTTGCATAGAGCAGGGGCACTTTTGCTTGCTAAATGTTACCACCGTTTTGTTTGTGTTCATGGAACACTGTTGTGCATTGATAGCAGCCAGAAAGGGGTGGTCATATGATCTTTATCGTAGTTCCCATTACACAGGTTGGTTACTGACCAATACAACGAAACAAACTATGGCCATCTTTATGTCAGCTCACTCCATTCCCAATGGAGTTAAGTAAAGTTAACATTTTGCTCCATGTGTTCTATATTGTGGGTTAATTATTTAAGACGTCTTGGAAATATTTCTTCTAGTATGTATTTACATGTATAATTTAGATTTGTATTACTTATGAGTTCATCATGAATAATGGATAACTTGTCTCCAATTTTAGACCTATTATTCCCAATGGATGTATATTCTAAGGGGGGATTACCCATTTATATTAGCCACAGTGCCCCTCAGGTAGTAACATTGCTATTATATATTACAGAAGAGCATAAGTGGAATTGTACGAACACTGACGCCTTTAAACAAATATCTGGCATTTTTTTAGTGAGTTATATGCTGACCGTATTTTCTTCCATCCTTTACTACAAGCCATCCTATGTGAAAAGAGATGTGATTGAAAATGGTTCCCTATTTATCACATTTGACTTCACACCGTTTTAATATATTTTTAATAACGTTAAAATGATTTCTCCACTTTCTAAGTGTTGATTTCAAAACTTTAAACAATTTAAATAATTATGAATCAATTAAGTATTTATTTTTGTTAACTTACAATACAAAATTAATTAATATTAAATTAAATATAATTGAAATAACTTCCTAGCCTCTTCCCTTACAAATTGAACAACCAACTATTACATTGTACATAACAACTTAATAAAAAAATTTAACATTTTAAATTACAATTTATAGTACAAAAAATAATAAATTTATGCTAGCAATACTAACACCGAAGATTCATATTTTAACTTGCATTAAAACAAAAACAATATTTTTACAACAATATTAAATTTTTTAGGTAAACAATAGTAAATAAAACTATGGGCTGGATGTAGGTAATTTAAATTTATCGATTCGAAAATACCTAATTTTACCGATTCTGTATTTTCGAATCAGTAAATGCTATGTGGATAAAAAATCGGTAAAAAAATACAGAATCGCTAAGATTCGGTATTTACCGAATCGGTATTTACCGATTCGGTAATTGCCATTCATTCCTATGGGCCTGGAGGCCCATAGGAGTGAATGGCAATTACAGAATCGGTCATTCATTCCTATGGGCCTGGAGGCCCACAGGAATTAATGGCAATTACCGAATCGGTAAATACCGATTAGGTACAATAGGGAAAGAGTCAAGGGTGGCAGGGTGTCACTTTTACACCCTGTTGCACCCCTGAATAGTGCTGGTGTGCACATGTGGCATACCTACATGCCCTAAGGGCATGTGTGTGTGCCACATGGCACAGGTGTAAATGCTCACATTTGCATTTACAGAGGTATTCCTTATTTACCACCAACTAATAGTTGGTGGTAAAAAACGAATCCTTAAGGCACAGAAGCACTCTTCAAAGGGCTTCCTACATGTCATTTACCTAAATGATGATTTGGTAAATACTGATTCGGTATTTACTGAATCAGTGAGTTTACCACCTACATAGGAAAAACCTATTACCGGTCGGTAACGGCCGATTTCGGCCGTTACCGACCGGGCCTTCCTACATCTGGCCTCTAATTATTTAAAACAATATTATATACCAAATAAATTATATAATTGACAATGATATTCTGTGACACGATATTTCTGTACTGACAATAAATTTGACACAATCTTTATGTATTATGATAATAAAACCTCGATATTGTGTCCAAATACTCTTCTGGCCTTGTGCCAACTTGAACTGTATGGTAGCCTGTAGTGGGGCAGCAGGGAGGGGAAAAGTAAGGAGAGAGGAATGGAATCGGGACATGTGAAATAATGTGCCCAGCCGGCCCAATGACCGCTTCGCAGTCCCACCTTGTAGCAAAGAAGGCTTTGTTCTCCTCCAACTGGCCTTTGCTGCCCCCATGCAGCATTTTGAATGTGCAATTTAATTCTTAGGCCCGATAAACAAGGGTAAACATATACATCTGCGTAATTTTACTACTTTTTGGTATTCATAAACTATATGAGGAGTTTTACGATTCTGCACTCGCTATATTTATATGTATGGTGTTCTGTGCCTCGATTGCGGAGTATCCGGGTCCGGTGAATTCTGCACACATATGTATAGGTAGTACGGAGTTGTAAAACTCGGCACATAGTTTGTGAATAATGAAAAATAGTAAACTTCTGAAAAAGTGTACATTTACCTTTGTTAGTCAGGCCATACCTTACTAAGTAAATTTAGAATTGGTGGCCTTTAACATGTAGTTATTACTGAGTAATGTTCACTCTGTCTGAACTTTTTAAAATTTCGGCAAATGAAGTCAAGAGGGTGTGTGTGTGTGTTGGCACCTACTCTCTTCAAACTGGAAATACATTGCTTCAGTGTAATTTAAATATGTAGTCATTTTACCTATTTGAGCTTGTGGCTTAGAGAGGGCCAGTTGCTTGGGAAGTCTGTCACAGTTTTTCAAAAAATCAAAGCTATGAGAAGGTCAAAATGCTAGAATAAAAAAATGTATCTAGTCTAGGTGTACACTCTACGTACCAGTAGCTTCCATGTCTTGGCTATGACATTGGTAAGAAAATATGAAAAATGTAGGTTCCCTGTCTGGCCTTTTTTCCAGAGGTATGTACTGGGTAAAATCGCTGTTTGGTGCTGCAATTTCTCTGCGCTGCCCGCATATCTAGTATAGTTGGAAATTCACTTTACAAAAATTAGCCCAAATCCCCTTTGATTTGAGACTTTTTCACACTCAATTAATTGTTTACATATTTATATATAGGCTTTACATAATGCTAGCTAGACCCGAAGGTATCAGAGTGCTCTGCATATAATGGGATTTACATATAATGCGAGACTCTTAGATTCAAGTACATGCATATATAGAAAGAGAATCGTTAGGCAGTTAGGGTGGTTACATTATGCGGACAATTAGAACAGCATGAGTTAATGAAGTAAATGATATATTAGACAGCGGAAACAATCAATCAACCAACCGTCGCAAAGGGTCTTGTCAGGAAGATTGTGAACTATAGGAACACAGTTCAGTTAGTGTGTGTGTTAAGGTATTTGTTGAGGGAAAGTTATTTCAGGTCCCATTTGAAGCAGGAGAAGGAGGGGTTGCCGCGGAGATCTCTAGGAAGTGAGTATCATATCCTGGGTGCATTTCAAGAAAATAAGTGAGTCAGTTTGGGAGGTATGAGAAGTAGTGAGTTGGAGCTTCTCAGAGTTCTGGCTCTTCCTGCTTTAGAAAGCTTGTTATCTAGACAGTTGGGGTTATGTGTGAAAAGCTTTGTGGGTGATGCAAGCAAGATGTCCAGTCAGAGGCACGCCTTTGAAAATAATGACCTCTTCAATACAAAAAAGACACATAGAGCATTTAAAGAAGATTACATTAGAGAAAACCCAAAGTGCCTACCACTGATGGTTGCTGGAATATGACCCTCCCTGTCATAACTCATTACACTGTGGGCCTAAACACAACTCTGTAAATCTATGGAACCAACTTAGTAAGCACTTGCAAAGGAGTTGGATCTTTGGGTTACTACTAATTTATTTATTTAGAACGGTTCTATATAGAGTGGGCCAGTTCCAGTTATTGAGAGATTATAGAGGAATAATTTAAAGATTATACGTGTTCTCAATACATATATAACCTACATATGGAACCTAAGCTTGGGTTGAATCATAGGATGTTGGTTTGACTGAATTTTGTCTAATTTAATCAAAGGAGGATAAGAAAAGTGATGTAACAGCAGATCATACATAAATACAAACGTGATAAACATACTTAAAGCTTTAGCCTTATTATCAGAGACGATGGCAGAAGGTATAGTGCTAAAGAGCTGACATCCTTTGGTTAATGAAAGCATGGTAGTTGGTACAGTGGTGCCTAGCCGTGCTCCAAGTGATGCCCTGTTTTACTCTCTCTGATTCCTTACTACGAGATATACATTTATTTAATGAATGCAAAGTCTCACTCACCCGATACTATGGGTGAGGTGCCCGCCCCCAAGACAGAAATTAAGAGTCTTGGGGTCTGGCTCAAACCGGACTTATCAATGAAAACCCAGGCAACTAAAACAGCTGGAACCTGCTTTGGACTTATGCGGTCAGTCCGCAAGATCCTTCCTCTGCTTCCCCTTCAATCTAGGAAGCTCCTGGTTCAAGGATTGGTACTTGCACGATTGGACTACAGCAATGCTGTCTACTTAGGAGCCCCTGAAGCTACTCTGGGCAAGCTACAACGAACCCAAAATGCGGCTGCCTGGATGCTGATGGGTCTTCCCTCTAGAACCTCTGCCAGACCAGCGCTTAAGGCTCTCCACTGGTTGCCAGTGCGAGAGAGGATCGAGTTTAAGGCAATGTGCATCGCTCACAAGCTCCTCAACGGACAAGGCCCTTCGATCCTAGGAGATATGGTTACCCCGTACAAAGCCTTGAGATCTTTGCGCTCGGACAATGAGCGACTGGCAAATGTACCCAAGTTTAGGAGGGTACGTACTGGAGGCCGTCGCTTCTCCGTAAAGGCAGCTACACGCTGGAATTCGCTCCCCCGCAGTGTGCGGTTGGAACCCTGCTACTTGCGTTTTTGCAAGCAGCTCAAAACTCTGCTTTTCCCTAAATACGTTTTTTCTCCCCTCTTGGCCAACTTCAAGCTCTCACAGCGCGGGGACGCCTCCGGGTCACCAGGCGCTTTACAAATCTTTAAATAAATAAATAAATAATAAATAAATGCCACCCCAAGCGTCTCACACCTGGCAGAGTTCAGAATAGCTCAGTAGGGTTTTTTGAGCCTTCTTCCCCTGAGAAGAAAGTTCAAGACATGCTTATAGCCCACCATGTCCAGCAAAGGGGAGCTTGATGGGGGCCTATGACACATGGGTGAAACAATGATTGTTTACACATCATGTTTGATAAGTTTCCCGCATAAGTGGATACTTGCCCTAAATATGATAAATCACTTGACACCAATTGTCTTTTACCGTACCTTATGTAGTGGAGCTATATTATCTTCTCTTATACTTCCTAAAACATGCCAGACCACTCCGAAACCTCTTGCAGTCATTGATTCCTCCATTGCTGGATACAAATAGTCCATCTCCACATCACAACTTGACAGTATTTGAATCTTGAGAGACCACCTCCTGAACGCTATTCCAGGCATACCAGGACAAGATTCCTGCACCCGTGCATCGGGTCCCCATTGTCCCAAGACCTACTGCTCTCAAAGGTTTCCAAGGTTTACACAGTGCATCCTGAAAACACATTGATGAACATGAGGATTCCCAAAGAGTTTGAAATTTCACATAATATGGAATATATAACTTTAGCTTCTAACTTCCCTCCCTAACCTTGCCAACCCTAACAGAACCTCAAGCTTAAACTTTTAATACTATTGTATTGCTGAGAAATCGTAAACATAGAAACTTTCTGGATGGGGACTAGTTATTTCCTTCTACTTGTCTGTGGACTCAACTATGTTGTTGTACCTGCTGTTTGTGTCTGCCCTTCTCAATCTCTTTACCACAGCGGAGCAACCAGTGTTGAGAAGTTGCAGGTGAGGACCAACACAGCAGGGCCTGGGGTTATGGTGAAGCAATTCAAAGTGAAAGGTTCAGTGGAGCCAGGTATGGTTGCAGGACACTATGGCACTGCATAGTCCACATATATTTGGTGTGGGCAATAGTCACTCCGAGTAATCCAGCAGAGGAATAATTAATGCCAACTCGCAGCCATTAGCATGCAATGTTCAGTTGGACACCTTCCGTAAAAGTACAGAATTATAGAAATAGTGAATTTGATATTTTCCTTTGTAACTATTTATTTTTAATATCGAGATTACCCAACACGCATTCAAAAGGCCTCCATATTTAAGCAGCAAGTGTTATAACTCGTTAACACAGAAGATCTGTTATCTGAAACAAAGGGTATGTTATAGGCCCTAGTCTTACTTCAGTTGCCATTGATAAAGCAAAGAAGACCTCTGTCTGGTTCTTAATAACTCCAGCGTCGATTCGTTTTCACTAACATTCTCATCAGGTAATTTATTAAAAATTATAGTGTAGTGTTTTTTTGTAAAAGTACTAGTCTGAGAAAAAAAAGCAAAATACCCTTAAATTTGAATTGTTTACTTCGGCTAGTGCATCTTCTCTTCCCTAAAATGTGCAAAAGAAAACCAAAAGCATCGTGATATGTAATGACCCCACCAATTAGCACAGAAATAAAGACAGAAGTCTGTGAGCTGGACTGGGATGCCTGGTGCTTTCCCTTTCCCTCCCGTGTCTTTGTGCTGCCCTTGACTGGAGCTGTTCTCTCAAGTGCAGCCCCCCTTCAGCTGGCCCCAGGGTGACCATGTGGAGAATGGGAAGAGTCAATCAGGTACACTTTACAGTACTTAGGATGTCCTTTGCTACATAAACTCTACTCAAAGATATGACATTTTAGGTCCGACTTAAATAGCGCATCTGTCTTCCTTACCTGTTGGTATCAATTCTTTGAACTATACAGAGTAAGATTATGCTTGAGGGACTATTTTCTTTCTGAAAGGTATACTTAGGCATCCAACTGTCACTTTCAACTGCTTATCTCCTATATGTGTTCTGTACAGAAGTCATTTTGGATGCTGTTTTTCCCAGCATTGAACAGACAGTTGGTCTGGCTTTTATGTGTTGCACCACATTTGTTCAAGCCATACATGCAAACAGCGTTTGTGTATGCCCTTTTGCATTAGTTAACGCATTAAAAGCGGGATGTATTGGTTTTGCCAGGGCTTGTTTTTTTGTGTGGATTGGAGAGAAAGGGTGCATTCCCAACCTAGGAGGGAGGCATGGCGCTCAGTCCTGGTGGTTGCGCCTATGACCCACCATGAGTAGTGCACGCAGCTATCCTCAAAGTGGGAAAAGAAAAAAGGCTTAACTTTCAAGGGTACATGTAAAATTTCACCTTAACATGCCAGTTTACATGTGTGTGTTTGAAAAAAACAGATCAGAGCAGAAGGGGAAGCATAGGCCCAAATCCTAAGTTAACTTTTAGCCTTCATGTCAGCAAACTCTTTTGAATTTCTTATTTCAGATATCTTGATTTTCACAACTTGCACAGCAACTTTACCATGTTTTTTCAGTGCAAATGAAGTCTGTATCTATTATCTTTAATTATCTTTCCGGCAATGAAGCCACATTTTTTTTTAAATGCCACGCAGGGAAAGAGTTACCGGCCCCAAGAGCATTATGAACTTTGTTTACTGTGAATTCCGCTGCAACACTCATAACTATTTGTTTTCAAGCCACTACCCAAGCTATTTAAAAACTATGAAGCAAGTGGGTTAGTTGTTCAATCTGATATTAACATAGGGCCCGATTCACAGAACAAACTTAAGACAAAATCCTAAATTTACTACCATTTTGATATTCACTTACTCATTTTGGTATTCACAGAAGGCACTTAACTCATTTTAGTATTCACAGAAGGCACTTACGCATCAATGAGTAAGTGCCTTCTGAGAATACCAAATTGAGTAAGTGCCTTGTCTGAATACCAAAATGGCAGTAAGTTTAGGATTTTGTCTTAAGTTAGTTCTGTGAATCGGGCCCATAGTTTTCATTCTAGCTAGAATTGTGTCTTTAATGTTTCCAGTTTATTTAATCTTTTCACATGCCCACGTGCATGTAACTTGTCATCTGATTATATTGAGATAGCTTCAAAACTGTTTTATACGCTCACCATCACTATTCTTCGGTTTATCACTCTTCAGTGATTGATTATCCACAAATCAATGTTTTCTAGCTTTTGGACAACCACACGGTTTCTAGCATAAGAAGACTGGGAGGTTCTTTGGAGTCTGGCAGGAGTGTCATCCGCCAAATAAATACTTCAGTCGCCAACCCCTCGCTTGCCCTGCCTGAGTAGGAATGTAAATGGCATTTTCCGTTTTGCTGCAAAAGTCGGTGCACAAAGAGTTAAAGGGATCACTGACATAATATCGAGGGACATAATATCGACTAGCAAAAATATTGGCGATAAAATATCGACAGACAGAATATCGACTTTGTATCTACAAACAGGTAAGTACAAAAATATTGAGTAAAAAATATTGTTTACAAAAATATAGGGGCAGATTAGGATTGCGGATTTCCCGCATCCTCCGGGCCGGCGGAATCCATCGCCGGCCCGGAGGATGCGGGAAAACCGCTGCGGATGCTGGAAAGACCCACCGCCGAATTAGGATGGCTAGTGGGTCTTTCAATCTGTCCGCCACTTTTCCACAGCAGTCGCCTTCCGATCGCGGCGGAAAAGCATTATCATAGCTGGCGGTGTTTATCAGACACCGCCAGCGATATTATGATTGAGTTCAAAGTATGCTTTTCCACGGCGGCTTTTCCGCCGCGGAAAAGCATACAGACCTTCACTTCGGGGGCCCGTTGCGGGGCCCCTGGGTGAAGGGGCGTGGGGGGTGCACATGGGTGGTACCTATGGTACCCCCTGCATTTGCGTGAACAAAGCGGCAGGCACCGCGCGGTGCCTGCCGCTTTATGCACCCAAATGCCGTGCATGCATTTTTAACATTGCGGCGGGTGCAGCTTGAAGCTGCACTCGCAGCAATGTTAAAAATAGAGGATGTGACCGCCACCCTGGCGGTCACATCCTAATCTGCACGGAGGGACCGCCGCTGCCCCTGCGGACGGTCCCTCCTACTCTATGGTGGCGGATGGACTCAGGTCCGTCCGCCATCATAATGGGCCCCTATAGTTTGTAAAAATATCGACTTTATTAAAAACAATGTTCAATTAAATTAATATTAAAAATTAATTACTAAAATATATTTTAAAATACTTAAATTAGCTTATAATAATTAAATAATTAATTAAAGTTATAATAAAAAGTTTTACAATCATATTTGTTAAAACATATATATATAGTAACATAATATAATTTAAAAATATCCAATATTATTACCGTAGGATAGCGGAAGTGTAAAAATTACTATTCCCACTTCAGAGAGTGCAACAGTAGATAAGGCGTTGGATAGCCTAGAGGTAAAAATTACTATTCCCACTCCAGAGAGTGCAACAGTAGGGAAAGCGATGGATAGCGTAGGGGTACAAATTAATATACCCACTCCAGAGAGTGCAACAGTAGAGAAAGGGTTGGATAGCCTAGCGGTAGAAATTACTATTCCCACTCCAGAGAGTGCAACAGTAGGGAATACGTTGGATAGCGTAGGGGTAAAAATTACTATTCCCACTCCAGAGAGTGCAACAGTAAGGAAAGCGATGGATAGCGTAGGAGTAAAATATACTATTTCGACTCCAGAGAGTGCAACAGTAGGGAAAGCATTGGATAGCGTAGGGGTAAAGATTACTATTCCCACTCCAGAGAGTGAAACAGTAGGGAAAGTGTTGGATAGCATAGGGGTAAAAATTACTATTCCCACTCCAGAAAGTGCAACAGTAGGTAAGGCGTAGGATAGCGTAGAGGTAATAATTACTATTCCCACTCCAGAGAGTGCAACAGTAGGGAAAGGGTTGGATAGCGTAGGGGTAAAAATTACTATTCCCACTCCAGAGAGTGCAACAGTAGGAAAAGCGTTGGTTAGCGTAGGGGTAAACATTACTATTCCCACTCCAGAGAGTGCAACAGTAGGGAAAGCGTTGGATAGCGTAGGGGTAAAAATTACTATTCCCACTCCAGAGAGTGCAACAGTAGGGAAAGCGTTGGATAGCGTAGGGGTAAAAATTACTATTCTTTCTCCAGAGAGTGCAACAGAAGAGAAAGGGTTGGATAGCGTAGCGGTAAAAATTACTATTCCCACTCCAGAGAGTGCAACAGTAGGGAATACGTTGGATAGCGTAGGGGTAAAAATTACTATTCCCACTCCAGAGAGAGCAACAGTAAGGAAAGCGTTGGATAGCGTAGGAGTAAAATTTACTATTCCCACTCCAGAGAGTGCAACAGTAGGGAAAGCATTGGATAGCGTAGGGGTAAAAATTACTATTCCCACTCCAGAGAGTGAAACAGTAGGGAAAGTGTTGGATAGCATAGGGGTAAAAATTACTATTCCCACTCCAGAAAGTGCAACAGTAGGTAAGGCGTTGGATAGCGTAGAGGTAATAATTACTATTCCCACTCCAGAGAGTGCAACAGTAGGGAAAGGGTTGGATAGCGTAGGGGTAAAAATTACTATTCCCACTCCAGAGAGTGCAACAGTAGGAAAAGCGTTGGTTAGCGTAGGGGTAAAAATTACTATTCCCACTCCAGAGAGTGCAACAGTAGGGAAAGCGTTGGATAGCGTAGCGGTAAAAATGACTATTACCACTCCAGAGAGTGCAACAGTAGGGAAAGCGTTGGATAGCGTAGGGGTAAAAATTACTATTCCCACTCCAGTGAGTGCAACAGTAGGGAAAGTAGATACTTCATATATTATTTAAAAATATATATATATTAATATCTATAAAACAATAAATTAAAAGTAATTACCAATTTAATATAATATAATAATTAATTATAAAAAATGAATTTAATGTAATCATTACAATTAGTTATCTATTAATACTAATTAATTACAAATTAACAATTAATTAATTAGTAATTAAAAAGTTACTTAACAATTAAATTCTAATAAATACCAAATAAAAATTAACATATGTTATTAGTTGTAATTAAATAACTTAACACCCTATTCCCCTATAAACCCACAACCCACTACAGGAAATAAATTAGTAAAATTAACATAATTATCAATTAATCAATTTAATAAAATGTAATCTAAATTAAAATGTAATCAATTACCAAATAACAATTATTTAACAATTAATTATAAATAAATAACAATCCATAAATTAACATATTTAATTAATTATAATTAAATTACATCCCACCCTATTCCCCTATAAACCCACAACCCACTACAGAAATTACATTAGTTAAATTAACAAAATTATCAATTAAATAAAATTAATTGGCAATTACAATTTAATTAATTACCAAAAAACAATAATTTAACAATTAATTATAAATAAATAACACTACATAAATTAACATATTTAATTAATTATAATTAAATTACTTCCCACCCTACTCCCCTATAAACCCACCACCCGCTACAGAAATTAAAATAGTTAAATTAACAAAATTATCAATTAAATAAAATTAATTGGCAATTACAATTTAATTAATTACCAAATAACAATAATTTAACAATTAATTATAAATAAATAACACTACATAAATTAACATATTTAATTAATTATAATTAAATTACTTCCCACCCTACTCCCCTATAAACCCACCACCCGCTACAGAAATTAAAATACTTAAATTAACATAATTATCAATTATTCAATTAAATAAAATTAATTGGCAATTAAAATGTAATTAATCACAAAATTTAAATTAATTAACAATTAATTATAAACAAATACCAATAAATAAATTTACATATTTAATTAATTATAACTAAATTACTTCCCACCCTATTCCCCTATAAACCCACAACCCGCTACAGAATTAAATTACGCAAAATTTAAATAACATTAAATTAATTCATTAAATTACATTATAACATAAACACTTTTAACACATAAAATACACTATAAAAAGTCGATATTATTAAATGTTCGATATTTTTATTAACCTATATTATGTACTTCGATATTTTGACTATCTATATTTTAAAATTCGATATTACATTACTTGCCTTCAAAACAATATTTTTGATGTCTATATTCTGTCCATTCGATATTCTGTCCAGCCTATATTTTGTACTCGGTATTATGTCCATTCGATATTTTGTAGTCAATATTTTGTCTGTTTACGAGTTAAAGATATGGTGACCATATACAATCCAAATATGTATCTTCTGCACTTTACGGTGCAGGAGTTTGGGGCCACCATTTCAAACAATCAAATTAAAGCAGGACAAAAACACATGTATTAAACGCCTGCTGTGTGCCCCATCATCGGCTTCAACTGAAATAACACATCAAGAAGAGGGTTTAAAATACATTTCAGACCTGGCAGGACTTCATCCCCTTTTATTATGGCGTTCTATTTGGGAAAAATCCGAAACTGCATTTACACAAAGCATAATAAAAGATTGTATTACGCTTGACCACAACTTACGTATTCCGTGGCTGAGCTACATTCGACATTGGTACAGTCTTTTATTTAACTGTGATATCTTTAGTGAACCTGAGTATGCAGCTTTAATCGCTAAAAAAGACCTTAAAGGAGCATTTCTGGCCCATAAAAATGAGACAAGAGGAAATTTAATTAAGTCTCAGCCTACTGTTGTGTTTTATAAAGAAATACATCTTACAACAGGCTTTCAGTCATATTTGGACGAGGTAACCATATCTTCCCACCGTTTTTTTAACACGTTTACGGTTAGGGATTGCACATCACTTAGTGGCTTTCCCGGTCATGAAGAGAAGCACGAGCCTAGTATGCCCATGTGACAATACATCTATGCAAAGTTCCTGTCATTTTTTATTGTTCTGTAAATTTTATCATTTTTTAAGGAAATATTAATTGAAGCCATTGTTCTTAAAATATAATGTTCAATCCACTAAAAATGCTTTGAGGTTGTTATTCTCACTGGAAAGTTCTGATGTCTGCTTCTTTGCGGCATCCTATATTTTAAAAAGTATTGCCGCTAGGAAATCAATTGTACTCTAAAAGTTATATACTTGGGAAGATCATTTTTATATTTATACATAAAGCCAATTATTGCAATTATGAACTGTATGCACTATTCACTTTATACTTGACCCTTTAGCGTATTTTGCACATGCTTCATAATCTAATAACCACTATTCGTGGTTTTATCAACTTGATACCTTATATAATCGAAGGCTTTATTCTGTTAGTCCGGTATTTTGACAAGGATCAATTATTTGTATATATAGTTGCTATTTGACTAGGCATATTGTATGTAAGCAGAAGTCACTTTAGTGCGTTACCTGCACATATTGAAATTGTATTTTGCAAATGTATTTGTTTTAGCTTCTCTGCTCAGACGATTGCACAATATCATATAGAAGTTGTAATTCATGTTTTATGTATGCTTATATGGTTGTTACTATACACCGAATAAAGCTTTTGAAATTGAATTGAATTGAGTAAGTTACTCAAAATGAGTAAGTTACTCATTTTGGTATTCACAGAAGGCACGTACTCCTTGATGAGTAAGTGCCTTCTGTGAATACTAAAATGAGTAAGTGCCTTCTCTGAATACTTAAATGGTAGTAAGTTTAGGATTTTGTAATAAGTTAGTTCTGTGAATCGGGCCCATAGTTTTCATTCTAGCTAGAATTGTGTCTTTAATGTTTCCAGTTTATTTAATCTTTTCACATGCCCACGTGCATGTAACTTGTCATCTGATTATATTGAGATAGCTTCAAAACTGTTTTATACGCTCACCATCACTATTCTTCGCTTTATCACTCTTCAGTGATTGAATATCCACAAATCAATGTTTTCTAGCTTTTGGACAACCACACGGTTTCTAGCATAAGAAGACTGGGAGGTTCTTTAGAGTCTGGCAGGAGTGTCATCCGCCAAATAAATACTTCAGTCGCCAACCCCTCGGTTGCCCTGCCTCATTTAGAGTTGGGGGATGCCACAGGGTTTTCCATGGTGGAGACTCAGCTGACTTCACTGCCCATTCACCAGAGCACCATGGGTAACACTGATGGATGCCCCGCCCTCTTTAGAGAGAAGGGACTGCCAGGCATGGCGGCCGCAGGCAGAAAAATCCATTATTGACTCAGAAATATATCCTAGAATCACCAACTTGAGAATGTATTTAGATCCCCACCCCCCTCTAAGTTCATTATAAGTCCACTATATGGAACAACACGCTGTTGCGGTCAATTGCTTGCTGCATGTGAATTGCCTCCTGTAACTTAGGTTGCCACATGCTGTTGTATAAAACAAAAGGCTTGGCCATTGCAGACCCAGAACAACAATACGTTGAAACAGCTGCTTACATCTGGAATGCCGTTTAAAAATTTTTTTTTTTACAATCAGCGCATTACTAATACCAATGAACTGCTGTTCCTCTGTCATTAAAATGCGGATATAGTGAGCGTCACATATCTTATGACAAATGCTGTCATTGTGAGGCAGCGCTTCAGTTGCTCTGTGAAAATTATTAGGCACGTTCATTTGTAGTTTGTTACTTAATGGTGTGCTCCACAACTCCCCAGAGCATATTTGATGATGGATGCTAAAAGCAGGAGGAGTTGTGGAATTGAATCCTAGATTAGGACAAATCAGCAGATCTTTGCATTGCATGGTCCCACAGCCTTTGAGCATCCTGTGTTTTCACTTCACTTGCCGGTGCTTTACCCATCAGTGACTCCTCCCAACATGTGCACAGGCTTTCAGTTCTTCTGGCTGATTATATATATATAACTTCATCTATACCCATCTGTTTAGAATGTAGCTCTTCCTTGTCATTTATTGACAAACATCCTCTTCCCTTCCCACTGATTCTCAGTTTATGCTGTTTTATCTTCTTCTCCCTCTCTCTACTTGTCAAACATGTTTGTTTATTTTTAGGTCAGACTTGACAGCACAGCTGTCTACAAGATCTATTGTTACCAGAGTGTTAAGATATACATTGAGGGTGCTTTGGCTCCAACAAGAGGAATATTTCTCTTTTAATGCTTAATATTTGCCGATTGATGTTTCATTTGTTCTCCCATGGAGTACCTGCTTTGCAATGCATAGGGTAGTACTTTACACCAAAAATTCACATAAAATCTCCATACAATAAATTATTTATCTCATGGATGCACTTTTTACAGGAAGCCCGCTTTTCATTGCTGCAGAGTTTGTTTTAATCTGGACTCAAAATGCAAGTCAGACCACTTTGTTTTGCTAGTGCTGTTAGCAGCTGTTTGTTGTTCAGTGCAACTGGGCATTAAAGTGAGGATTTTCTTTAAACTGCATAGTCTTGCTGACAGCCTAATGTCTTGATGGAGAGTCCGGGTAGGTCTAAAATATTAGGTAGAGTACTATGCAGTGCTTAATTTGAGCCACTGGTTTCCAGTGCTTGTCACCAGCGCCTAATTGTCAACACTGGCACTTATGAGAGCTGTCACATGGTAGCACTGCTTGTGTAATTTAGAGATGAGCAAAACAGCAGTTGTTTATTAATGTAATATTGTTGGAAAGGGGATTATTAGTAGTGGTAAATATGCATCTACCACTGGCAATAATGCCAATAACACAATATAGGGCTCAGAATAGGTCTCAGAAAAGTATTCCCATGCTCAACCCTTGATAGCTTGGCTGTGAACAGGCAGGCTTAACTTCAAAGACGGGTATGTAAAACATTTAAAAACACCAATTCAGTAAATAATGAAGACACAACACACAATAAAAACCCAGCACCAATATATAAAAATAGAACATATTTTTATCTTTAAAATGACACCAAAACAAAAACAATCTTATGTAGGCAACCGGAGATATGGATTTTGAAATATTTAGTACTATATAAAGCACATAAAACCTATAGCGCCTATTGGGACATCTGGTCGTGCTACACCAAGAAAAACTCACAGTTTCAGGTTGACCATGATGGAGCCCTGCACAGTTACCCCTTGCAGTAAGTCTCGGACAAAGTTTTTACCTTCTGACTTAGAAACTTTTCTGGAGCTTTTTTCTCCAGGGTCCGTCGAAGCTCTCAGCCAGTCTGGAATCAGTGCGGGTTTGCTGTCTTGCCTTGCAACAAGCTCCTGGTCAAACCTATGAAATACAGACCTCTGTAGCTTTCCAGCGGGACGTACCAGAGATCCAGATTGGCACCCGATTGAAGGTGGGCGGCTTGATTCTCGCAGTTGGTTCAGGCCACCTTTTCTGCGTTCTGACCTTTTTCTCCCGGGGTCCATCAATGCTCATCACCAGGCCAGATTCGGCGAGGGTTCGCCAGCTTGTGTTTCGACCAACTCCTGATCAAACCTATGGGAGTCGGACCTCTGGACCTTTTCAGCCGGACGAACCTGGAGGACAGGCTGGCTCGCGGTTGACGGTCGCCGGCTTTGCTGGCCAGAGCAAGTCGGTCCACTTATGGAGCTTTTTTTCAAAGTTGCTCCATAGTTCTTCAAACTTCTGGAACTTCTTCCTGAAGTTCCTGAGAGTCCCAAAGTGTCCAAAACGTACTCCATGGGTCTAGAAAGCTCCAAGATGGTCCTTGAAAGTTTGGGACTTCAATTCCCACAATCCAGTTAGACAAAGCCCTTACAAATCCACTGGTAGTACTCCAGGCTGGGGATTCTTGGTAGTGATGGTTCAGGTGAGCTCTGTTAACCTGTAGCTTTCAGGCAGTCCACTATTTAATCCTTTTGAAGTAGGGTTGATCCACAGGGCTGTAATTCCAGCTTGTGCAGCAGGCACAGTCAGTCAAATTGCAGGGCCTGGTTGGTGCAGCATGGAACCTTCCTCTTCCTTTAGTTTCAAGCAGCATATCTGGGAGGCACTGCCTCTCCCAGATACTTATTCAGTGTTCTCTGGGGTCAGACAGGAGGGCATTCCTGTCCAATGAGATGCAGGGCAACACCATAGAGCATGACCATTTCCTCCAAAGTTTGGCACAGTGGTCTCCTAGAAAGCACTATTTCTCCAAAATTCAATTTCGGTGAAATCTCAGCAGAGAGGCAAGAGCTGGCTAAAATCAACTTCCAAGATGGATCATCTCCATATTCTCCTCCCCTCCCCCCGGCATCTGCACATTCCTTCCTTAAGCTTGCCATCAGGCTGGGTTCAAAGAGTAGGGGTGTTAATGAAATGTGCTTCTTATGCCTGTCCCCATCTTCTTTTAAAGATGATTATTTATGCCTACCCCCCCCCCCCCATCCTGCTCTGGCATTCCTGTGCAACAGAACCCTCTCCTCCCAGAATGGCTCTTTCACCCCAGGGGCTACTTATCACCTCATCAAAGGAGCCTGGCTAATCCACATAACTCTGACCAATCAGGGCAGATGACTGGAAGGCTTAATTTTGGCTTACAGACAAGTCTAATAACTTTCTGTCTGTATATTTTAAAATAAATTAAACAATAGCATATTGTTGTATTTATCTGTACCATTCTAGTAAGTCCTGGAATTATATTTTTGGGTGTTTCCTGGTGGGAGTTATTAATTAATAACTTCCTGCCATGTTAACCTATGTGGCTGGGGATCTACAATGGGGAAAATGAACAAGCCAATTTCTCCAACACCACAGGTTATAAAACATCTCTTATAAGGACCCTACCTGTATCTACAGGACCTCCCACCCTGTAGCACCTAGGGGAGACTTTATGAGTTTTGAATATGTAGACATATTGCAGATCCTCACTCCACATTGTTCCTAGCACAAAAGTTAATTTTGTGAAGCACTTTACTAGAATGTGGGGCGCAAAATGTGCAATTTCACTAAACCCAAGGCATATAAAAACAATTTTATAAGGATCCTCCTTATAAGTACCTGACCCCCACCACTGGGAAACCTAGGGGAGATCCTGAGGGTACCTAGTATTCCACAATATTGTAGTTTATTACTTTTTTAAGTACCCCGAACACCAAAGTCGAGTTTGGGCACAATCTACATGTTAAAAGCAGTCTTGCAACAGAGGGCTGCTTTTTAACTTGCCTCAGCAGTGCACACATGCAAGTACAGAAAGGGCTGCTGGCCTCTAAACGGCCAGGCCCTATTTTATGCTAGGGACCTAAAGATCGTTTTGATCCCTCAGCCCTATTATGTTCTAGGGCCTTATAGGGAAGATCATGCCAATCATAGGGGTACCCTAACCCATAGTATACCCTGGTGTATGTTGGTGTTGTCATTGTATTCTAAGTGTGTTTTCATCACAGCGCTGATCCTGGTGCTGGTTAGGCAGAGCCCAGGGACAGTCAGAGTCAGCTACAACCAGTACCAGCCAGCAAAATAAATTGGGGGTGCCCAGGGCACATGATGACTTTGCAACATTTATACATTAAAAACAACGACTACCTGCCACCCAAGGCATTCTTAGAGCTTTGGGAGCCTTGAACAGTCTGACTTGTCACACTTGTCACAGTGTGATGGTTAGTAGCTGTGTATTGTAATTGGCAGCGCTGGCCGGGCAATGGGTGAAGCAAACTGAAGTGGCCTCCTGAAAAGGGCCTTGGACCTCGGAACTGTTGGGCATTTCTCAGGCCAAAACAGAGATAGAAAATTAAGAGTTCAAAAACAAAAGAAAAATGGGAACACAAAGGCAATGGATTTTCTCACAAAAACATGCTAATTAAACAACAGACATTTTAATTTAATAGAGAAGTAACAAAGAAATGTAAACACAAGTATCCCCAACATGCCATACAACTGCAACCCCCTTCATCAGGCCTGGGACTGTCTACCAGTATTTAAACGATGGAATCAGAGGCCTGATGAACAAAGCCCTTTTGCATTAGCAACTCAGCAATTGCAAAAGCCCTTTTATAAGTCAGGAATTTCTTTCCGACTACTTAAAAGGCATTTGCGACTCTGTCTGAATCGCAAATTGGAGAGGATGTGAAAGCCCCCCTCCAATTTTTGATTCTGAGAGAAATGTGTAAGTGGTTTGTGACCACAATTGTGGTCACCAAATATTGTTCACATACTGACACCACTAAGGACGTGGTATCTGATTCACAAAGGTCAAGTGTTGCTTTAAACCCCTTCTGCTTTGTGAATCTTCAAAAAAGTTGCACAGATGATTGGCTGTGGCCTACTAGTGGACCACGGGAAGCATTATATTAAAAAGAAATGTTATTTTTTAAATTCAGTCCTGCTTCTTTTAAAGAAGACGCTCTGCATCTGAAAGAAAATCTATATTTAAACAGTCGCAGGACATGGTGGACTTCTGACCCTTGCTGGACACCATCCCTGTGGGTTGCAGGGCACCTCAAAGTAAGACCTGCCTTATGAACATACATGAAGCAGGTCATTCTGCAACCACCTGCATTTCTGTATTTTGTGGATCAAACTACTTGTACATTGGGGCCTTGGGGGGGTGGCCGACCGGAGGGAGGCTCGCCCTCCCGTGGAGTTTTGGGGCCCCGGGAGAGGGGAGGGGGTTGACAGGAGGAGACTGGGACTAGGCTTTTGGGCGGTTGGGCTGGTTTTGGGCTCCTTGGGAATGTGGGGGTACTTAACCGGCCATGTCAGGTCACTGTCCACCATTTTAGGGACAGTGACACGGTAGCCGGTGTTTAGGCAGGGGCGATTTTTGCCCTCCCTCCCTCCCTCCCTATATTGCAGGACCTTGGGGGGTGGTCTGGGGTTGATAGTGCTCTGGCTTCGTGGCGGGTGATAGCGGGGGTCAGCTTCTGGGGGAAGGGTAACTGTTGGGTGTCTTTCTTGGGAGAAGGTGTGTCCAATGGCAGGTGGTAAGTTTGGGTGTTGTGTCGCTGGAACAGGTGCTGGTATGATGGTTGTTTTGATGGCGCTTTTTCCTAGTCTAGGTGGGAGGGGTCAGGATATGAGGACTGAGGTGTTCATGGACTGAGGGGGGGGGGAGAGTGTACAGATGACAAGGATATAACAGTTAGCCAGGCATGGTGCAGTTTGCATTTATGTGTATGTTGTTCTTCGGGGGGAACCATTTTAGGGGTGGGGTGGGGGATTGTTAGGTAATGCATATTTAGTTAGGCCTAGTTTTGTACGGCACAGGCCAAGGGTTTTTGGCATTGTTAGGGTGCCCCTGCTTCCAATAGAGCGGCCTTTGCCACACCTTAATTTGTGTCTCCGGTTGGTCTGTGCCCCGTCCCCTCTCCTGATGGGCCCCAAAGGTCGGTTTGCAAAATCAGAGTTGATATGCAAAAAAGCATTGTAGTATTTTTGATTACTGAGGGTTTTTATTACTTTACTTTTATGCATCACTGTCCGTAAGTCTTCCTTCTGATATTTCAGTAGTTCTTTCTTTTACCATTTCCTTCCAATATCTTTTTATTATTGTAGTACTTTTTTCTGTCTTTTCAGTATTGTTCCCATCAGTTTTGTTCTGTTAGTCTTTCACCCAAGTACACTGCTGAATCTAGAATATATTAATGTTAATTATTTTATATGGAATAACGTGCATTTCATGCCCTTTTTCAGCTCCTCGCGAACAGCACTCCATAGAAAGAAGCATTGGCATAGCCAATGCATCTCTCCTTTTTGACCTATTGTCTATACCAATTGCTTTTGGCAGTGCTGTACAACATCTGGACGCTGTGCAGTATTTTCATAATAAAAAATACAGGATGGCAGTTGCGTTATTCCACTAATGTGCACATGCATTAGAAAGCATGCGTGTGCCAGTGGATTGACCCGCAGGCCTCGTGCTTTAATTTTTTATTTACTGATCTAAGATGGCGGACGCCACTTGATCTGTAAATAAAAAAACAGACTTTTCAGTGCAAAAGTGCCACTTAAGGACGGCAGGTGTTGGGAGGGTGGGGGTAACAGAGGAGCAAGTGAGGCAAAGCACAAGAGGGAGGGAACTCCAAAGAAACCTACAGAGACCAACACAGAGCGCAGGTGGGGGGATAGAAGCACACGGACGAGAGAGAACAGTACAGAGGAAAACAGAAGCACAATAGATGAGAGAGAGAGAGTGTAAACGCAGAGGGAGAGAAACATACAAGGGGAGCTGCTGGAAAACATGTACCACTGACGTAACATAGACCCCCCCAAGCTCCAGGGGCCCCCTCAGTAAAAGTGCTAGGTAGTGGGCCAGCGAGTGGGGCCCCTTCCATGTACCTTGCAGGTAGTGGGCCAGGGAGTTGGGTCCCTTCCATGTACCTTGCAGGGGGGGGGGCTCTCAAGTTTTGTTACGCCACTGACACGCACTCGTGGACTTCCTAAGCAACAAGAAATGAGAGAGAGCAACAGGTGGGGAGAAAAGGAGATAGACAAGTAAGAGAAACAGGAAGCCTGGGAAAGAAGCACACGAGGGAGACAGCTAGAAAACACATGCAATCTAGCGGGGTGCCTAAGCAAAAAGAAAAAAGTAGCTCCCTAAACGTCAGCAGTGGAAGGACACAAGTAAAGCGGTTATGCGCCACGTGAGAGACAGACGCAAAATAGAAAAGTCAAACCATCAAACAAAGAGCAAGCAAATGAGAGTGACAGTCATGTAAGCCCACTGTTAGATCTTGGCAAGCTGACAAAAAAAGATCTTTGCAAACAGACAGTTTGCGCTTTCATAGGCTCAACCATTTTTTTAAAACATCAGGGTGAAATCCACTCATAAACGGAAAAATTTAATTCTCTAATTTCATTGTCATTTTCTGTTTTTTATTCAACTCATACAACAAGCAGACCTTACCTTTATTTGCTAAAGTGACTAGAAAATGCGTGCATAAAACTTTATTTTCATAAGCAAGCATATAGCGGTTGCAAAAATGGGTCTCTTCCGTAGAGCCCACAGTAGAAAAACCGACAGAAAGTAGACGGCCAGGTTGGGTTTCCTATACCTGTGCGCATACTGTTTTACTTTCATGATTTTTGTGTTTTGCATTGAACTAACATGCCACTTTACAGCTGCTTCGGGGGAGCTGGGAGACATTGTTGGCACAGAGCCATGCAAATGACTGTTGCAAAATTCAGGATATGCATACAATCCCTGTAAACAGGAGAGAGCGCCGACGTGCATCCCACGTTGGCACGTCGCCGGCGCGAAGAAAATGAATCTTAGAAATTGGCCTTGACACGCATTACCCTTTTGATTTCAAATGTGCTGCTACATGTCTTCCCCCGGGATGGCAGCCAGTAGCTAACAGAAGTTCTGTGCAATGGATACAAGAAGGGCGGGAAAGTGAGACGCGTCACACTCCAAGGGCAGGAAGGCCCGCCTCAGCTGCACTTGCACGCGGGGCTCTTATATGTTATGTTATGTTCGATTTATATAGCGCCAAATCACCGACAGGTCTCTTAGCGCTTGCTTTGGGAACCCGTCATGGCTTTCCCTGCGAGATAACCCCTACTGGGCATCCCCAAGGTGAAGACCAGGCATCCCATCGCGGTGGGGCCGCAGTGGAGATTATGCAAGCTATTGCCCAGAGTTGCAGAGTGTGAACCCATGATTCGAGTAGGCACCGAGGCGAGAATTATCAAGTCCGTGGACATTTTAAGCTCAAGACCCTGCCGCGTCGGGAATTGAACCCTGGTCCCAGGTCTGATCTCTGCATCAGGGCCTGCCTCCTCTAACCAGTGAGCCACACTTCTCCACATGTCAAACAATCTAATGGTGCCCTTCTCTGGGCTTCCAGGGGAATGAGACTTTGGTTGCAAAAGATGGTTTTGGCAGGAAGGTGGATCCTTTGCAGGCGGCCCAGGTGATCTGATATTGTTTCTGTTCCAATGCTTAATTTGAGCTGGTGGTTACAGATGGGACCCACCAACACTCATTTTTAGGGATTGGCACCTATTTTTCCTCATCACACTTTCAACCAAAGCAAGGGAGAGAAAAACACAAAAGGGGAAGAACAAGGAAGGGTAAGATGAAAAAACAGTGACAAAGGCAACAAGCATGGAGGAAAATGAACCTGCAAGATAAAGGGGCAGCGAGGGTCTGGTGGTGGATGAAAGAAGTATGCGGTGGATGAAAGAATATGCGGCCTGTGTTTTCAACCTCCTGGCTATTCGTAGCTCCGGCTGCAGACTTCACAGCAAAACTTTGGAACCCAGCACTTATTATTTCACAAATTAAGCACTGGCTATTGCCCACTGTTGAAACATTTCACGTCTCCGCTAAAGCAGCAAACTTACTTGTGCAGAAGCAAACTAATAATTCCATTGAAATGGCACAGACAATAGGAGTTGTGCTTAATTAAATGGTGTGCCTCGTTGAAGCGGCTCCTCTCCGAGGATACCTGCTCTAGGGAACTGAGCCACTAAATGCAGTTCTTTCAGTTCTCTTCTTGACGTCACCACCAATGATTCAGAAAACGCATTTTTGGATGGATGGGGAGGTTAACGCCTGTTTGTTTATAACATATGTAGCACTTGCTGCGAAGTGCTTTAAGCTGAAAGAAACCTGTTCTTTTGGATTCATCCTTAATAAGGTAATTCCCAAATACCAGGACGGAAGAGTGGTGACGGGAGGTTCCTATAGATCTTCAAATAGAAATACACTTTTTCCCGAAAAAATCCTGAACCTTACTCCTGGTCACATCTTAATGTTTTGTGACGTGATTAAATGATGTATAGACACGGAGAGACGTAACAAGGATGAACCGTTACACTGCGTAGTGTGGTAAGTCGTGGAGTAGCATCATTGCTGGGCTTTCCTCTTTCTCAGTTTGCAGAACAAAGTGATTAAATGCATTCTCTGATGGGCAGCCTTCACAGGTGGTCGAGTTTGTATAGAGAACTCTGTGTGCCGATTCTTGCCGGAGTATCATACTTTTGGTTTGCCAGTAGCTCTTTCTTATTTTCATTTTTTGTTTGATTGATGATGAATACATGCCTTGCATGCAGTATTATAGCACAAATCTACAACATAGACGTCTATGTAACGTAAAGTGCATCATGGTAATGTGGCCAGTAGCCATCTGGACATGTGCAATGCAGGTCAATATCGATGTACTGCAACAAACTAGCAGGAAGAGCAAAAAGAAAAAAAAGAAGACGTCCAGTGAAACATCAACAACCGATAAACAGTAATGGCAATCAGCTGTGCTGTTAATGGTAGGAGGATGGGGGGGGAGGGGGGCTGTATGGTGTCCGAGATCACTAATCTGCAGCCAGGAGCTGTAGTGGAGCAAATCTAACCATAGGAAATAGAAAAGAGAAAAAGTAGGTGTCTGTGTGACTGAGGGCGCCCTGTGGGGTAGCAGGTGTAAGTATACCAATGTGCCACCGGTCAGGTATTTATGGGAGAAATGGGTCATTATTTAATCGTAGAGTGTACAAGTATCCGGGGGGGGGGGGTGAGGGGGTGGAGACAGGCCGCCAGAGGTTTTCAGTCACCCACACCATTGCTAGCGAGTGTTTTCAAGAGAAATAACCCACCCCCTCCCCCACGGAGTTTTCTTGTCTGTTTTGGCCAACAGCTCAACCATGTATTTGTGCCACCTTGTATGTGTCCCAGGCATCTACAGCTGGCACCTCCCTCGTGTCAATGCCAATAATTTCTATATCGTTGTCTCAGCGGATGTCCACTTAAGGAGTTTCCTCAGCCAGAGTGATACCAACGGCGGCACTGCCAATATCGAAGTCATGGCTAATTGGCGATTCAGTAGTATGAATTCCAGGTCAATGAACCGAACAACATACTTATTCTTGCGTGTCCTGTTGGTCAGTCTCATTAAACAGTAAAGAGGATCACACTGTAGAGGGGCGGCCTATCACTTCGGACAGAGCCTGAACACCCTCCCCTCAGAAGTGAGCAATCATTGGGCAGTCCCGGACCATGTGATAGAAATCTATGTTTGCAGAGGGGCAACAGGGAAACCTGTAGAGCACCTGGAAAAATACAGTGAAGGCGCACCGGAGTCAGGCTTGTCTGGTGGGTATAATTACATTGGGTATGTTTCAGGCGGGAGTTTCAGGAGAACACCCCTCACCTGCTCTAGCACCTGGTTCCATTGTTTGTCCATCAACTCCCTACTGGTAGATTGAGCCGATTTGTCCCGTGGAACCTGGGGGGTGTGCACACGGGGTTCCACCAATCTGCAGTAAAGCAGTGTGATCGTATGCCTGCCAGAGCCATGCTCTAGTAACGTCTGTAAAGCCAAGGACCTGGGTGGTTCAGCACGGTCCGGTCCCCAAGCAACCCCAAGAGCTGTTACCAATGGATTACAGGTCCGGAACTGACCCTCATGGATCTCGCATCTTTCCCAGAGATCTTTAAGAGCATCAGGGGGTTGTGTTTGTAAAGGTCCCCCAATGTGACAACCTCTGCACCGGTCAATGCACCTGCATTGTGATTATCAACAATTCCTCAAAATGCTGGGAGCACCCACAACAGTAGGGAGGGAGCCTACGGAACAGGGCTAAGGGTTAGAAATCGGTCTCAGCATCACTTGGCCAGCCTGACCAGGCACCCCACCCTCCTTGTATCGTATCTAGGACCCATAAGCCAATCGAGGATATCCTACCAGCCCAGATCTCGGCAGAGGCATAGCTTGGTCATAAAGATTAGGGGAGGAGGGGGGTTGAGCTTCAGATTTTCCAACAATCACACTGGCATATAATGTTAAAATACATTATGCAACAAGCAGGGCGCATGAGAGGGACTTGAGGGGCAGTGGAACAGGAAAAGAATGAGGATTGATAGGGGTACTAAGTGAGAGAAATCACCATAATCTGTAAAATAACCAACAGTTTTGAAGACTTTCAAAACGAAGAGAGTGTGTGTGCTTTCTTGTCTGTTTGTGAGTGTGTGTAAATATTCCTGATGAAATTCGACAGACACCTTACCATACCTGAATAAGGGACAAACAACTTTTGTACTGCCACAATCTTCCTCCCGGGACCCCAGCTCAAGGCGATAAGGCATAAAGAAATGCTGGGGCAGAGATACAGGCATGCCTGCCAAGTATCACGCATCAAGTGTGACTCTAACGCATTTCAGTGTGGTGTTCTGCATCACCGCACTAAAATGCATTGTCACGCATTTTAATGCCACTTTCACTCTGCCATACCAGCGCTGATCTGGCTATGCCAGGCTGCTACCGCCAGCGCCGGTGCCTGCGATACCTCTGCGCCGGCTCTGCAGCTGCTCCCTGCAGACTTTCCAGCAGGCTCAGTAAACGGTTAATGATCTTGTGCATTGCTGTCTGCTTAGTGCTACAATGTATCTTTTAGTCCTGCTGGCTTGAAATTCCCGCCCACTGGCGGCGCCGCGCTGACTCATACCTAGACCCGGTGCGGGCCTGCCTTCAGCAGTGGGGTTGCTCCGCAATTAAAAGTTTTAGAGGTTGGGTAGGCTACGTGATAGCGCTGCTCGCACCGCCCTACGGCGGTAAATTTAAATCAATGATGAGTGACCTTCTCGCAGCTGCCACTGCTGTGAGCCTGAGTGAGTCTGATGGGGATCGCCGTGGGTGCGCACACGTTTGGTATTCCCAATGGAGACGAGTGAAAAGTTGCGACTAGACTCTGGGGAGTAAGCGGAATTCCGTGCTCTCCTTGCAAATAAGTATGAGACCAGAGGGTCAAATGTTCTTTCTTAACATTTGCATGATAATATTTAGAGTTAATGAGTAGAGAGACAGAGGGGTGTATTGCAGTCAACGGAGTATGTGTGTGTGTTGAATTATTTATATTCGACAAATAATTCCCTTGGGCAACTGCCTGCAGTCAGTGGGGGCCCCCAGCGTGTTACAGAACTTGCTGTAGCTCACTCACAACGTCTGCCGGGCTCCGAACAACTGTGTGTGTCTGCCTCCTTTCTGGTTTATTTCTCGAAAGATCCGGGGATAATTCCAAAGCTAGTTTCCGACAGTACTAGCAGCCGCCTCAGTCAGTTTGCGAGAATAATGCATAGTGCGAGCCAGCTGAGACTCTTTGGCAGCCGAGATGCCTGCATCGGTCTGTAACTTCTTCATGTTGGGACCCAGCACATCCTTCCTGTTGGACCCGGTCCCACCTTGACAGAGAGAGGCCCTGGAATCCTGATGCTCTCCTGATTGATTCCGACAGGGAGGGGCCCTGCTCAGTAAGTAGGCAAAGGCTGGCAATCTCTTAAATAAAATCTGTTGCCCCACCTGCCTGCACTAGGCACCAGTGAGAATGAAGAGTGTTGTTGGGGCCTCAGGCCGGACTGGGAACCAGAACCGGCCCTGGTAAAGTGCTCGGCCGCCCCCCCCCCCCTCCGGGAGGAGAGGGGAGGGGGGAGAAGTGCGACCGCGCTCTGTGACGGGGCCGGTTTTCGGCCGTTTTTGTTACAGGGCCGTTTTTGCAGCATAACGGCCCTGTAACAAAAACGGCCCCCAAGGGCCTAAAACCGGCCCCCAACCATGCGGCCCACCGGGGGATTGCCCGATGCCCTCAACGGCCAGTCCGGGCCTGATCCTGTTTGGAATTGGGCCGGGCTCCACCTGGAACAGAGAGGCTCTGAAGTGAGGTTTTAAGCAGCATCATATAATTGCGAAAGTAGGGTCCGAAGGAGGGGCGGTAAAGGTGCGAAAATTAAAACAGAAGAGGGCAGCTTCTCACTGAAAGATCCGGAAGGATTTTAAACATCTGCACTAGGTCACAGGCTGTTCGGCCTATTAAAGAGGTAACGCGTGGAGCAGATGTTAAAAGGTATTTTTTTTTCAAGTACTGTGTTAGTATTTATGTAGCATGTTCCATATGATAGACCTGAGCCACTTTTGAATTGTTGAGTACTTTGGTGCCCCTTCGTATTCGTCCATTATGTAAATGTAAATGTAAATGTAAGGTGTTTTGTAGCGCGCTCAATTACTACCGGAGTATCCTGGCGCGAATGACCGCTGGGGAACCCGTCCTGGCTTTCCCTGTGAGATGGTCCCATGCTGGGTATCTCCAAGGTGAAGCCAGGCATCCCCGGCGTCTGTGGGGGGCCGTTGTAGAGATGAGGCAAGCTTAATGCCCAGAGTTACCGAGTGTGATCACTGCCCAAAGTGGGCACCGAGGCGAGAATTATCAGTCCGCTGACCCTCACAGCGAGGTTCGCTGCGCGCTTTAGGTGCATGGTTGATAGGGTTTTGGTAGTGGTACTTTGCATGTGCCATTAGGATCAATTAACGAGCTTTAGCAAACTTCAGATGGTTTTTAATCTTTATTAAGTAATAGTAGCAGGTGAGATCCACTCTTGCGCCTCTCAGCCATTAGGTCGGGTGGGCAGTTTTTGTTTTCCGCAGAACCCTTTAGTTATTTGAAAGTCGGATGAACTTCTGGGTTTTTCTAGTGATGAAATTATGTAATTTAGGGGGATTGTACAAGAAGGTTATTTCACGTCCAGCAAATGTAGGGGCACATGCTTGTCTTTTTTACATCTTCATGTACTTGTCATCTGGGACACGTTGATGAGTTGTTTGTATCGCAAGGTTTCCATTTGTCTGGCCTTGACTGTTAACACCTTCCCTGCGGTGCAGATTTACCCCCGGTGCTGGGCCCCATTGTAAATGGGTGTGGTCATGACGGAACGGTTCCGTCATGAGCACAGCTCAACCGATGCTCATGACGGAACCGTTCCGTCATGAGCATTGAAGGGGTTAACTACAGAAGCTGGGTTTTTACCATGCATATTAATCGCAATTCCTAGAAAATCACAAAAATACTAGTTACTGCTTAGATATACTTGCAAGAAAGTGTCACTCGTTAGGTAGTGAATACCGCTTATAAGCACACTGAAACCACCAAATGTCACACATAAGCAAGCAGTCTGAAAACTTGGCAGCTATGCTGGTCAGGGTGACATAAGAATTAAACACACTTACTGCAGTGTTTGATTGGTTTATTGTCTATCCAGCCATGTGCTGCTCGCTACAGAGGTATAAGTGTCACTAGTACCTTCTCCAATCCTTATTTAATTTGCTATTAGCACGTCATGCTCATGAGCATAAGTAATCTGGGCACTAGGTTAGTGCCCTTCCGTTTCTGGTGTTTGGCAGCAGATTTAGGTTATTCTTTGAGTTTCTTATTGCCCAAATGGGAGCAATTCTTGATATTTATGGTTCCCTCATCTTCATTGCTTTGTTTTGCTCGTGAGAAAGTGTCACTCATACTCGCTGAAATGTCACTCATAATTACACAGAAATTACGAAAAGGTCACACATAGCAACATGTGCTAACAATCTTCCCCAGGACTTTACAGTCTGTATTAAGTAGTAGAGTGAACAATAAGAACGCACCTCTATCCGGTTCGAGGAGTACCACAATCAGTGCCTCATGTAATGATGGTGGGAGGGCACCCGAGTACTTACCCGATTGGATCGGTCATAAAAGCTGTGAGCAAGCATAGCGCGGAATGTTGAATAGAACTCCACAGGGAGTGAATCAGTCCCTGGGGTCTTATTGTGTGCTATCGGGTATAGGTCCAGGCAGATCTCGGCAGGTGTCAGTAGAGCACCCACAGCTTGGCGATGGAGAGGGTCAAGATGCTTGAGAATCATCCTTTGCGCTTTACTATATTGCTCTTCCAATTTTCATCCGTCCATCTTTACTTCCCTCCTTGCTTACGTAGATTCACCATTTACTGCTTTCGTCCCTAATTTACTGCTTTCTTCCCTCACTTTCTTCATTCCTTAACTCATTGACTTGCTTGAGGGCCAACTCAGTCATTCACTCATGTAGAAAATCCAGGAAGGACATAGTATGGCGAGACATTACCCATTTGCGAAGAATTAAGCCTTGTATCTAGTTGTCTGTAATAGAACATAGCTCTTATATGACCCATGCCACTTTTAAGGAATTCAGTCAGTGCGTTTTTAAGCTGCCGTCAGTTCGTATTTTGGTACTTGTGGAGAAGCGCTAAGCTAGGACCCTGAGGTCACCTGATCCGCACCGGACACAAGGGAGCGCACGCAGGACAGGAAGCCACTGTGGAGGAAGAGGAGGTGGCAAGGGGAGCAACACACACTCACATGCACACAAACGCAGAAGGGATGCGCAATGGTGAGAGGAACCCTGTAAGTAGGAGGCCGAGAAGATTGAAGAATACCTTTGCGCTCCTGCTGCATGATGTCCGGTCTGCTCAGCGCCTAGCCCGGACACTCCGACTCACCAGTACTTGTAGCTATATTTGTTCATACGTGCAGGATTCCTGGACTTTCTGAACATCTTGCACCTCGTATGATGCTACCTGGAGCTCTGTACACAGAGGATGAACCTATTCCTATCAGAGGAGAGAGAGGGTCCTGTGGTCTTGTGGTGGTGGGTGTTTACATTTTACAAGAGGCTACCTTCAGTCTGTGTACCCAGTGAACTATTCAGCGAATGTTATTAGTTACAGGGCTAGAACCTTACACTTTCCTCCCAGTGTGTAACCATGACTACATTTGGATCCTGGAACAATTTTTTCTCTTTTCTTTAAAAAATATGTTTTATAGTCTAGAATTTTCGTTTTGCCTCCCACTAAGTGATCGACCACAATCTTCCCCTAAGAAAAAAAGGTGAACTTAATGTTCCTCGTGTCCTCTTTCAATTACAGTAACTCTGTTACCAGGACTCTGACATTAGCTCAGTAGCCCTGCAGTGGAGAAGCAGGAATTAACTTAACCACATGAAAATGTGCGCCTTGATACTGCTGGCGCGGCGCAGCATGCCTGGGATATTTCTTCATGTCAGATAACTTAAAGGAACTAAAAAAGGCTCAAGGCATGCTTCCAAAGTAAACATGATGTTACAGTCATGACAGATCACACAGCCATTTTCAGTAGATGGTTCTGTCACAACCCTGTAATAAAGAGGCAGCGCAGGAGAATTACCAGAAATATTTCATTGATTTACGCTGTGAGGGGAACAGGAAGAGCCTATTCCAGAGAGAAAATAAATTAGATCAGCAGGAAGCTTCTCCTGAGAACTGAGCCCCTACCTTTAGTTTTTTCACTTCTCTGCTTGATGTTACCAACCACCATTAATTCAGAATATATAATGTTTTTTTTGATTGAAGGGATGTTATCACGTGTTTGTTTATGATATATGTATTACTTGCTGTGAAGTAATTTAAGATGAAGGAAACTGGTCCCTAAATGTTATGTTATGTTGATTTGTATTGCGCACTAATCACAATAGAGGGAATTCAGGCCCTGGAGTAGAGTGTGACACAAGCCCCTACCCCACACCACTGCCATTAAGTTCAAGGCCTGTGAGATAATACCCTTTTTTTAGATTTAGTTATCGGTCAATAATAGGCTTTCCCAAACATTATTTCAGCATGTTAAGACAACTGCTTCAGCATATTAGACTTACACGGAGGCAGTGCTTATTTTGAAAAACAATGCAGGCAGGGTCCCCACGTTATTCATAGAGGTGGCCACATGCACTGCCGAATGCCAGGGCTGCTGTATACCAAGGCTGCCTAGTCTTGATCGCACCCCATTCCACTTTCTTTCAGCAAAATACATATTCCGTTTCTTTACCTCGTTTTGCAGGTTCTTGTCCGTCTCTTCATTTTCCCTTTGTCACTGTGTTCCTACCTTTTTTTATCACCCAAAGCCAAAAACCGCCCCCGCCCATAACAGCCCCCCAAATGTGCTGGGACTAGAAACCCACCCGAAACCCACATAAGTCTTGATATTAAAGTCCGGTCAAACAGAACCAACAATAAAGTAAGTAAGATGGGGGATCCCCCATGTGGGGGGCGCTTGTGAGCCACAAAACCCTCCAGTTTCCCAACATCAACTGCAAAGCAGTTCCTCAATGTTGCAGGGGTGAAGGGGAAAGAGAGAAGGGGGGATGGTGCTTGGCAATGTACAGAACAGTCCTACAAAAAACAAAAAATCCACCAGACAATTGTCCAGAACATACAGGTCCCTTGATACACTAATCTGTCGACATCGAGTTGTAGGAGCACAAGACCAATAGGAGAACGTGCGGTGTCCCACTTTGGTAGTGCAGGCGATGGCTGCAGCATTTGAAAGTAGACAGGCTGAAGAAGGCAGCATGAAGGACGCGTAGACTCGGAGCTGAAGCCCAATTTGTCACAGTCCATTTCTAGAGTCAGCTCTCTGTAGGGGATAGAGACCTGGAATTGCGGTCATCAGGATCATGACATGGTAATCGGCGCTTGGCAGTCTTGAGGAAGTCTTCAGCTTGTTACTGGTTGGTGCAGAGGACATTCTTTCCCTGGTAAGTAATTCGTAGGCATGCGGGGTACATGAGGGCACATTCAATTTGGGCTTACGCAGTTTCTGCTTGACCTGCAAGAACCTGCGACATGCCTCCTGTACCACGACCATGTAGTCGGGATAGATGGTGATCTCATTGCCCCTGAAGTGTAGTGATTTGTACTCTCTGGCCTTTTTAGGTCTCGCCTGTCGATGCGCATGCGCATCGAGCTTGCGAGTCTATGGTGGCTTATCCACTCTTTATCCAACTTGCAAGGAATCGTGGCGATTCCTTGCAGTGCACGAGAAATTTAAGCTCAATGCGCATGCGCATTGAGCTTAAATGCGCGTGCACATGCCCCCAGCCGCCTGCCTTGCCTACTCTCTCTCACAGCCTCCCCCAGCTCCGCCCCCTCAGTTCTTGATTGCACGGCCGCTAGGCCGTGCCTCCCCTACTCTCCTCCCCCCTCCTCCTCCTACTCTCCTCCCCTGCCTGCCTGCCGTGTCGCACCTCTCCCCTCTCCGCCCCCTCCCCTGCCCGCCGTGTTACGGTGAAAGGCTTGGAGCTAAGAGAGAATGCACTAAACCAGCTTCTTTACGCCCCCACTGCTGTGTGTGGGTTTGGTTTACATAAAGGCTTTACACTCGATGGGAGGCTTGTTAAGAAGTGTCGAGCAGACTCAATTAGCTGACATATCGGTGACGCGTCTACAGATTTATGTGCTAGCTGCTGGCCTTTTAACAAAATCGTTGCTGTGCTTGTGTTTCTTGGCAACTCATCAGTTGTGCAGGCGCTGAATGTTCCAAAACCTAGGACCATGAGCGCGCCATTTCTTTGATCATTATTGCGAAAACTGTAAACCGCTCCGCCCCCTCACTTCTTGATTGCACGGCCGCTAGGCCGTGCCTCCCCTACTCTCCTCCCCCCTCCTCCTCCTACTCTCCTCCCCTGCCTGCCTGCCGTGTCGCACCTCTCCCCTCTCCGCCCCCTCCCCTGCCCGCCGTGTTACGGTGAAAGGCTTGGAGCTAAGAGAGAACGCACTAAACCAGCTTCTTTACGCCCCCACTGCTGTGTGTGGGTTTGGTTTACATAAAGGCTTTACACTCGATGGGAGGCTTGTTAAGAAGTGTCGAGCAGACTCAATTAGCTGACATATCGGTGACGCGTCTACAGATTTATGTGCTAGCTGCTGGCCTTTTAACAAAATCGTTGCTGTGCTTGTGTTTCTTGGCAACTCATCAGTTGTGCAGGCGCTGAATGTTCCAAAACCTAGGACCATGAGCGCGCCATTTCTTTGATCATTATTGCGAAAACTGTAAACCGTGTTTACAATGAAAACAAAACGTTTCGCGTAGAAAACTTGATCAGGAACACTTGTATACATTTATTTTATAGATTTTTTTTTCTTGTAAAAGAGAACAATAAAACGAACCAGCAAAGGATCCGCATTGCGTCATAACATAGCTTTCCACGCCATGTACAAGTAATCATGTGAATTCCGTCTCGACTCGGTACAAAGAGCAGGACCCAGAAACCATACAGATGACATCTCGGGGGTACGTGTCTGCTCCTCCGGGTGCTTTTTGCTGCACCCTCACACTATACACCGTCTCCTATGGAGCATGGGTCCAGACTTCTGAGCCATTCAGACTTTGCTGGGGCCCTTTCGTCTGCAATGTCTCGAGTAACTCCTAGGAGGTCTACACACAACGAGGAATGAGCTGCTCTTGTCCCCCCCCCCATGCTTCCATAATGCCCATCAAGGTAAGTCTAGGATCCAGCGTACACTGGTCATGGATGTCCCCAGGGTGCTAGGTATCTCTACTCGGCCCATGGCACGTACACGTGAGGATGGACATCCACCCCTTCCTCTGTACTCTAATTGGATGATAATAGACTCAATGGAGAAACGTAAATTGGATTGTGGAAAGCAATACCCACTAAACATGGTGCGAGTTCTTACAGGCTCCTCTCCGCCCCCTTCCTTTAATAGCCCTCCCCCTCCCCAGCACAGAGCACGAAAACCGGTTCTTATCCGCCTTTTAAGGGGTGCAAACTTGAAGTACAGGGCTCATCCGGCAGCAGAGGTAAATAATTGAACGTGTTCGGTGCCTGCATTTTATGCGCGAATGCACACAATAACACAGACCGCTGTACTTGGTTGTCAAGCTTCATAATGTAAATACAGGCAAAGCTTTAACCGATCGGCCTACAGGATATTTTCCTCAAAACACCTCGGTAGCTTTTTGTCACATTTTGAGCAGCAAATTCCGGTGATGGAAGTGTATAGCACTTTCTGGCGTATACTAATATTTCCAGATGCCAGTAAGAGCAAACCTGACACAATAGATTTATACTAAGCTGTGCATAAGATTTTTGCCTCTTCCTTTTATCATTCTACTTATGAGATTCGTGCCTCTTCCTTTTAGCATTCTACTTTGGTTTTGGTGGAAAATTGCAGAGTACATTTTAATATATAACCATTTTGAATCCGTAATGATATCGTAATGGAGACTAATTTTGACTGTTTTACTCTACCGCATGTCTTTAACTCTTGAGATTACAGTTTCTTTTAGGTCTCACTGAGCCACACACACCACCCCCACACAACCCCACACACAGACACCCACACACACCCCACACACACCCCCAAACACCCACCCACACCCCCACACCCCCCCCACAACCCCACACACCCACAGCACCCCACACACAACCCCCCACACACAACCCACAACCCCATCCCCCACACACACACAACCCCCCATACACAACTCCCCACACACACCCACCCCCCCCACACACACACACACAACCCCCCCCACACACAACCCCACACACACACAACCCCACACACACACAATCCCACACACACAACCCCACACACACAACCCCCCCCACACACAACCCTACTCACCCCCACATACCCACCACACTCCCACACACACACACACACACCCCACACACACCCACACCCCCCACACCCCATCCCCATACCCCCACACACACCCACCCACAACATCACTATGCGCTACTACAGCATCACTGAACACCACAGCATCACTCGCCACCACAACAACTGGCACGTCTTGGGTTGCCTTGTCCTACAGCTAAATTCGAACTGTTCTGAACTAGAGTCTCATAATTTTCACAATTTTGCAGTAAAACGATCAAAGAGGTACTAACTTAATTTCGACATCATTATTGAAGTGCAGTTTATCTTGTCTTCCTCAGTACTTCGTACATCTCTCTAGAGATGTGGCCTAATGACCAGAGCTGCCATCTTAGTCACGTACATACAAAACATGTTGCATTACAAATGCTATAGGTGTCACATTCGCAAAAGTTATAACTATTGGCATTGTAAACGACAAAGCTATCAATTTAGCTATTTTAAAAACCAATACATAAATAAAAAATTTGTCATTTACAAGACCAATAGCTCCAACTTTTCTAATGCGAGACCTATTGCATTTCCAATGCTTGTTTAGTGCAGTGTTGCGGTCCCGATAGTTCAGGAGTCAGGCCACAATAGGACGTGGAGTGCTGCCAGGAGGAGGTCGGGCCCAGGGAGCGGTGGGCACACTCCACAATGAGTTGTGACGAGAAGGTCTCCGTCCGTATCAAGAGGCGCTCAATGAAGTCCTCCATGCGGCCCCTATTAGTGAACTCCGGTATTCCCACAATGCGAATATTATTATGGCGGCTGCGGGCCTCCAGGTCTTCATTTTTGGCCGCAATGACTTTTAGCAGCTTATCCATTTGCGACATTTGTTGCTGCGTCTGAGAGGTGGCGTCTTCAGTATCTGATATGCGTCACTCTGCCTCTTTAATTTGCTTATTGTGCTTATCAACCTTCCGAACGAGGAAGTTAAGGCGGCTGTTCATTGTGTCCATCTTACCAGAAAGAGCTGTAAGGCCATGCTGCATGGCCAAGAGCAGAGTTTTTACTTCATTTTCTGGAATGGTTGAGGGTATAATTGACTGTTCAGGGTCCGGCTGGCTTGAGTCATCAGAGTCAGGCTAGAGTCGAAGGCTTGCTTGGGTTTGCAGCCATCAGGCTTCCCCATTTCGAATTGTGGTACAGTTCAGCGTGCCCAAATGTATAGCTGACTGTGGGTAACACAGCACAGGGAGCTACTGGGGGGAGGAGCAAAAACAGACTCCAGGCCACCGAGTGCACCGCAGCCCCCACCAGGAGGAGGAGAAGTCACGCAATAGAGAAGATCGGGCCGGGCGCCATCAGCAGCTCCCAGTGAGGCCAAAGGCGAGTGAAGGGTGCAGCCCAAGATGTATCATAATGTGGAGGAGAAGACCAGCGGACCCCACAAAGTCCAAAGGCCGGCCGAGATAATACAATGGAGTAGCAGTTCAAACATGGGCAATCGTAGTATGCAGCAATGAATGGGCCAAAAAAGTAGAGGGAGATCATCTGCAGCACCACCTGCACACTCGTGTCTGGTTGATTGGCTGCATGAGTTCAGCTATCCACAAAGTTTTCGGTACAGGGCGAAAACTGTGCACAGCTATGTAATGCGCTCTGATACCCACTTGGGTCATGTTCGCGCTATACAAAACTTACAAAATAAAATAAAAATAAGGAAGCTTTATGGTTTACATAATTCTGCACCATTCAGTACTTAATTTCATATCTAAAATCTTGTACTGGTGTATAGAGTAATTTGAACTTCAGTATGCACGATGATGTCAGCCATGATGTAATCAACAATGTCATTTGAGACCTCATCACTGATGTCATCAATGATGTAACTGAACCTGTCATGACTGATGTGATATGTGAGGTCATAAGCAGGGCTTAGTTGGGGCACAAGTTCTATTTAGCTCTGACTGATATTTTCACCTAATATAATGTCACTTTAACCTTTTGTCTTTTTTCAGTGAATTTATTTATATTTACACCCTTGGGTTGTTATAGTTAATATCACGTTTCCATAGGAATTTTTTTGGGGGGTTTGCTTATAACTTTAGCGCTTCACGAAACTTTAAAAAAGTCTCATGCATCTCAGTTCCCTCCTAGAAATGTTCAGGGTGCCCATCTAGTGGGTACTGATAAAAAGTGTTTTCCCAAAACATGTTTTCCCCGTTCATTTTTTCATAAGAATATTGACAACCTATACTGCAAAAACTGCTAGATAGAATTACACCACATTTTCCCGATAGCTAGATCTTTTTCTAGGAGGCCTAGGGAGGGAGCCCAGCCCCACCCACCTAGCTTCAGCTGCAAGCTGAATACAACAAACAAAATGATAATAACAAACGTTATTATCATTTTTTTGGTGTGTATTCAGCTTGCAGCAGGAGCAGTGGGGCGATGCTCCTCCACCTTAGAGGAGGGGCCGCCACTGGCTCTCTGCCGCTTTGTGCCCCTCAGCATACATGGCTCTCCTGGGCATTGATTCACCATAATACCAAGACTAGTGGAAGTAACTTCCCTCATTCTTTGGCCCTGGTGATTCCTAAGCCCACTGTTGGCTCCTCAGCTCTGCGGGGTAAATGGCGGAACAACAGGCAGTACACACGGATTTATGAAATATCTTCACTTCTGTTCTTGTTGCTGTGCTTCCTGTCTCCAGGGCAAGGGATAGCATGGCCCGCGGTAATGGAACCACGGGCATCAGGGGTAATAGCTGGTACCTCTCCTAACTCGGATTGGCTTCTCTGGTGGTCCTCTTCTACGGTTCATCTCCTGATACCCATTTTGGCAATTACAGGTTGCCGGAGCCGGGTCCCTGCGAGTCACAGGGCTCCTGGCAACTTGCAATACAGTGCAATCCAATACAATGCTGTGGTTAAATGTAGGCAGTTCTGTTAAACGTTCAACAAATTGTGTCAGTGCCTCTTTTTCTATTTATTTTATCCTCTTGTGCAATAGTAAGCATTCCGAGCTGCTTCCCCTCCCTGATGTTGTATCACTTTTGGAGAAACTTCAAAATATTCTAAGATTGCAAACTCGTCTTTGCAAATATCCAGCAGTTAGTGCTATGTTGCCGCTCCCCAGGGCAAGCCTGATTGCCATCGCTGCAGAGTGTGGTTAACAGCAAACAGGACATTCTGCCGCCAAGTGAAACGAAAACATGCACCGCATGCAGCGGGCTGGGGCAGGAAACGTGGAGTGAGAGTGAAGGGGGCAGTCAGAGGGGACAACCCACAGCAAGCGAGCTAGCATGCATGTCCTGACAAGCCGCGAGCAAATCATTCATGCAGCGGGGCACCGCCAGGGCCCGAAACACAGACAGCTTCCCTCTCAATGTTTATATAATGAGAAGTGAATATTTCATAACAAATCAAGGCCCCTTGGTGCTAAGCCATCTTGCTATAAATCTGAATTAACCTCAGTGAATTTCATGTTGTTTGGTTTTACTGCAGACAAGTGTTAGGAATGACAGTAAATCTTTGCAAGTTAAAAATGAACCAAGGTCGCACAATTCCGAAGCAGAAGAATAATTCTAAATTATATTTGTGTCACTTCCATTCCAGTTCCAGAGCAATAACTTTTGGTTCACACTGTGGATGCGTGACCCAGTTCAGCTGTTATTCAGATATATGTGCAGTATTAATGGCGGTCGGGGTAACATTGAGCTTTCTTGGGAAACAGACAGGAGGACAGGGCATAAAAGACCTCAGCGAGCATGCGCAGTGCCTGAGCGGAGGGATGAGTGCTCGCACATCTAAGGCTGTCTGAGGTCAGGAGGAGTCTCTATTCACACGTCTGAGAAGTAGCCAGGAGAAGACATGCTAAAAACGAATACATATATATCACATTTTTTCATGTCCAGTTTGGGGCCATTTAATATTATTCTTTACAGCTCCTGCCTCCTGGGTTTAACCCATTTGAGCGCTAGTGTTACTGACTTTTCACAAGGCCCATAGCTCCGATTAAAATCAGTGGAGGGGAATGTTTTTGGAATGTTTAGATTTTAATAGACTATTGTACTTTATTGCAAATCCTGCAACAGATGTTTTCATGATTCCCTTTCGCTGCCCTGCATCATTGTTTTTCCTGAGTTGCCTTGTCATCCGGACATGGCCTTTGTTTTGAGGAAGCTCTGGCTTTGTAATGAGACCGGAGGAAAAGCTACACCGGGCCCTGAACACTGCAAAGTCCTGCTGGTAGTACCACTCCCTCTTTTCCAAGGCGTCAGTCTACATTTTAAACAAAGGTGGTGACACGCATTAAACGTGGCTTGGCAATTACTCATTGAGTAGGCGCCTTGTTATGGTGGAGTGGAGGACGGCGGCTCCCTCTCCCTTTCTGGTTACTTTTAAATGTCGCTCTCAGCAATTTGTTCCCCCCCACTTACTCTATGACGTCAGCGATACGAAAAGCGAACATTGTAGCCCTTGTATTCTCTGACATCACGTTCTGTAGAATGCAAACAGATCACCAATCGGCGGCATAATAAAGCTAGTTTGGAAGCACACTTTCGCAATTTTTTTCACTTTTGACAGTATATATGTTTTATATATTTATTCGTTATTCACCAAACACAATATAGTACATTGCCACTTGGTGCTTATTTAAGCCTCATGTCCCAGCGTTTATAGAGTTAACTTAGAATTATAGCCTTTTTTAGCCCCCCCCCCTTCCCAAGTGTTGCTCAGGTCTATAACAAGTGGGGAGAGCTTTTAAAAGTGCTTATAACCGAAGCCACAAATGTTTTATACTGTTAGAAAATTCCACCTACTGAGGGTAGAATGTTCCAAAATAAACAGAAACAAACTGAAAATCAAGCATTGGAATATTGAAGCCATTGGTACCATCAATTATTAGCTAGATCCACTTCATTGTCTTCAATGGAGCTCTCAACATTCTAGGGTCTTATATAGAATCATAGCCCACTTCGGAGAGCTATACTGGTTATTATAGTCCCTGAACCTAAGTTAGAGGCCCGAAGCGCAGGCAAACAGTGGCTTCACCTCCACTGTGCCAGAGGAGCGTTGCCCCACTGCTTTTGAGCAGTGCATAGCATGAAACAAAATGATAATAACTTTGCGTTATCATTTTATGCTTTGTGCTGCTTTACGGGCTGGCGGGTGGGCGGGCTGCTCTGCTTTCGGAGCAGGGCAGGGGAGGAGTGGTTTGCCAACTCCTAAATTCGCAATGACTGTTTGATCTACCCTTTTGGGCCGCCCAAACCAGTCATGCGCACTTTCCCTGTTCTCATGCAAGCTCCATTACAGCCTACATGGAGAACATGCCCACCCGTACAGTTCCTAGCTGAGCACTGTGTCACAGCGCTCAGACCAATCACAACACTGCATTCACAATGCTTCTTTGCAGCATTGTGATTGGTCAGGGGATCCTGGCTGTGCTTCCTGTTCCAAGACGAGGAGAGCTGGAACAGAGACACGGCAGCAAGGTATTTTTATTCATTTTTTTTATATTGCACACTCAACCCTCCGCACGACGCCCTGATTACTGCCAGTGCAGGTAAAGAATATAACGAGGAAGAGTGCCATTAAAAACTGCCGTAGCCTGAGGCAGAAAGGCTACAATGCATACTGTTCTACTTTCATGCTTTCTGAACATTCAGTTCTGGTGTTTAATTACCTACCTCAGCCATAGATATGTTATCCATCTTAAATGTTGACAGGCAGAGTCCGTAATGATAGTGTTGCAAAGTCATCCTGTGCCCTGGGCACCCCCAACTTTTTGCTGACTGATGCTGGTGGTAACTGATTTTGACTGACCCTGGGCTCTGCCTAACCAGGCCCAGGGCCAGTGCTAAGCTGAAAGAGACACAGAAAACAGTTAAAACCCTTACAATACACTAGGGTACACTATGGTATGGTGGGGTACCCCTGTAATTGGCATGACCTACCCCATAAGCCCCTAGTATATAATAGGGCAGGGGATTGAAACTACCTAGAAGTACCCATTACCCTAGGGCATTGCAGTTTAGAGGCCAGCAGCTTTTTCGGCACTTGCATGTGTGCCCTGCTGAAGCCTGAGGTCAGTTTAAAAACAGCCCTGGGTGCCAGGACTGCTTTTACAAAGTAAATTGTTCCCAAACTCGATTTTGGTGGTAGGGGCAATTAAAAATGGATTACCTACAATGTTTTGGCATATTAGGGACTCCCAGGGTCTCCCCTAGGTATCCCATGGGTGGGTGGTCAGTTATCTGTAAGGTACACCCTAATAAAATGAGTTTTTATATGCCTGGGTAAAGTGAAATTTCACATTTCACTACCCACATTATGGTAAAGAGCTGCTCAAATGCGACTTCGATGCTAGGAGCACAGTAAAAGGAGAATCTGCAATATTTCTACAGATTCAGAACCCCTAAAGTTTTCCCTAGTTGCACATGGGATGGGGTTCCAGTCGATATAAGGCAAGTACTTATAAAATCTGTTTATTTAATTCCTGGTGCTGGAAAAATGGCACAATCATTTTTCCTATTGCAAATCCCCGTTTACATAGTTTAACATGGTAGGACGTTATTGATTATTAACTCTTGATAGGAGAGGGCTAGAAATGCCCTTCGAAGACTTCCCAGATTGGTAGTAGTAAATCCAACAATATCATATTGTTGAATTTCTCCTAAAGTGTACATACAAGAAGGTATAAGGCTTTCTTATTTGTAAGTGCAAATTCAGCCTTCCAGTGGTCTGCCCTGATTGGTCAGAGTTAAGTGGATTAGCCAAGCTGCCTTGAAGAGGTGATAAAGAGCCCCTGGGGTAAACCAGCTCTGCTGGCAGGGCAGTGTGTTGTTCAATAGGAATGCCGGGCCAGGTGGCCACAGCGTCAGTTTCCACTTTACACTTTTGATCCCCCACCAGACCCAGGATTAGGGAAGGTATGTGCTGATGGTAGGGGGAGACTCTAAGGAAATAAGCTATCCTAGGGGGTGTTTTTAGCCAGCTCTTGCCTCCCTGGTGGAAAATCACCCATTATGGATTTGGAAGATTTGATGCACTCTGGGTAAAAATAATGCCACACTCTACAGGATGTGGTCATAGCTATGAGGAGTTACCCTGCTTCCATTGGTCAGAAGTGACCTACTGCTTGATCCAGAGAACTTGGAATAAGTATCTGAGACAGGCAGAGCCCTCCAGATCTGCTGTTTGAAACTTACTGAAGCAAGAAGTGCCCTGCTGAGAAGTTTTGCTGTGCAAAGATTTCTAAGGCCTGACCTCTGAAGACTGCACCAACTGAAACTGCAGCCCTGTGGATCACCTTGCTGCAAAATGACTAAAGAGTGGACTCCCTGCAAGCTACAGGTTAACAGAGGTCACCTGGACATCCCCACAAAGAATTCCTAGCCTGGAGTACCAGTGGATTTGTAAGTGTTTTGTTCAAGTGAATTGTGGAATTCAAGTTTCACACTTTCAAGGACCCTCCTAGAGACTCCAGAACCTTGCATTGTGTGTTGAATACTTTGGAACCTGCAAGCAGAACTTCAGGAAGGAGTTCTAACTGGACCCCGCCTGCTGAAGAAATCGCACAACACAATTGTTGAGATTCTCCAGAACAATTTCTAAAGGAGAAAACGAAATGACGAAAAGGGGCACTGTTGGTTTCTAAGCACTAGAAAGTGACTAATCTTTAAAAATTCACATCTCTGGTTCCCTACAGTGGATTTTCTTTAGTTTTGGTGTCATTTAAAAGATTAAAATATTACCTATTTTTAGGTTTTTAGGTTTTGCCTAGCAAATGCGTACGAAGTACGAAGTACGCATGCGCTAGGAAAACCTTATGTTTTTCTCTGTGGGGTCGGGTATCCGCCCCCTCCTCCCATTGGCTAGCTCCATAAATGGAGGCTAGCCATTGGGAGAGGGCTCTGTCCGTCAATCCCGGACCAGATTCGGGGGCGTTCCCGAGAATTTTTTCTTTTGGCGACGTCACGCTACGTCAGCCAAAAGCCCTCGGGAACGCCCCCAAATCTGGTCCGGCATTGAGCCGGCACCCGCCTTCCAAGACAAGCACAAATATGCCTTCACCCGCCCGAGGAGCTGCCCTCCAGATAACTTCATTACAATTCGCAGTACCAGCACCTTCCCACACAAGGAGTGCCTCGAGCTTCAAGCTTAGAAGTGAGCTCTGTAGTAAGTTGTCCCCCCTCCCCTTTGGTACCACTTTCTTCAGAGTGGACTTCACTAAACAGCACTGTGAAAACCATCCCCCAGGTGGCTCCGAATTTATCCCAACTTCCATCGCACTGATCAGAAGTTAAAACGTCTAAGATGGCCGCTATTTTTGTGCCGTGTGGCGGATTTCTTTGGCGTTTATGACGTTTTCTATTACAATCAACGCTGTCAGGAGTTTTGTCGTTGTTGTCCCTTTTCTGTGTCCATGTGGGGGACGGTCCGTCTGTTTATTGTGGGTTGGGTTGGGCGGGGCTGAAGCAGTAGTGGCGGAAAAGGTATCCTATACACCTGGTTTCCTGCGAGATGTTGGGGTCATTGGGAGCCGTCGGAGGACCGAAACCTGCTAAACCCACTTTTATATCTTATGTGGCTCCCGAGGTGAGTGAGAGGGGAGAGTTGTGGCAGGGTGTGAACCGTCTTCCTGTCCGCATCCTGTTGCCGGGGAACACATAGCAAAGTAGGGCTGCATCACCAACCCTCATATCTTGCACCCATGGATACCTACCCTGGGTCATCACCCCCAGTTGTTATCCATAAATCAGACACCATCGCTCTCTAATCGACGCAAACTGTACATTGTTAAACTATGAGCAGCTTGTTACATTCCTTCAAAATGTGCAACCGGACCAGCACGTTTCAACAAGGAGTTAATGTTGGACGAGTAGTTCGATGTCTGATTCCCAAGGCCGTTATTACATTTTGACAAGTGAAGTATATAGTTGTGACTGGGCATTTCTATCAATTTCCCCGCTTGCTTACCGTGTATATTTAATAATACACCATTCTAGCAACCGAATTCCACACACCCGACCATTATTACTCACCTGTATTTAGATGGAAAGTGCTCCCACGTCATCTCGCTGGAACGTATATGCCGCTGATCTGAAAGTACACTTCACAGAATGCAAAGTGATATTGCCTAAACATCAGCCAGCAGTTAACTATCACCCCGTCTCCAGCACTGGACGTAGACATCATACCCACTAAGTAACCACAATATCAGCGGCACTCCACCCTAGGGAGTTCGTCCCAACATCTGCTCATCAGATGTTGTCTGATATCTTTTATCTGTCTGCACTTAGAGCCCACCAGTCATGTATATGCACATCCTGCATGTTTCACCGCCCCCTCACAGTTATTACCAGTGATGCATACTTTTACGATAGCAAACAGACCATCAGTCTGACCAGGTTCCACCTAACACGACCCCTCCCAAATATCAATCCAGAACTCATGTCCCACCTGTCACCCTAGATATTTTGTATAATTAAACATTAACATATTATATGAAGTATTGAGAACTCGAGTATCCAACACAAGGCTCCTAGATGACTCAATGTCACCAAGCATGCAGTCCGTCACTCCTGTGGCTTTTTTTAAGCAAGCAAGTACAGTGGAGACACTGTTGCTAATTTTCACATATGTACCCAACATACGAGTCTGACACTACTTAACCACAAGCTTAGAAGTAATGTCTAATCAGGGAATCTCGAGTTTACTGTATGGTACAGGCCTTTGTTTCTCCTGAAGGGCTGGGGAAGAGTCACTTACATTTCCGGGAAGTATGTGCTATATTCGTACAGTTCCATCCTACAGACCTTCCAATCAATGTTTTTTCTGCAAGAGCCCCTTATCTGGAAGGTCGTAGGCAGCGTCCTCTGTATTGCCACCCTCAGGCCATGCATCTGTGTTCTTCGGTTCATGGTTCAAGGTGTAGCGCTAACATGACCATCACAGATCTGTAATGGGGCTTTCAGCCTGCTAGGAAGGTCTGTCTAATAACACTGGTAAAAACTGTCTGACTATGGGTGTTGCCCTACACCTCAAACCAGAAGGCCACTTAAAGTCATGGCACGAAGCACGCAGATGTCTAGAAGTGCTGGGACCTCTGTAAATGAGTTACAAACGCGAGAATCTGAAATTGTGTCCTTCCTGGCCATTTCTTTAGCACAAGAGGCTGACCTTGGTTGTTCTGGGTGTGTGGGTGTGTGTGGCTCTGGGTGTGTGTGGCTCTGGGACTGTGGGTGTGTGTGGCTCTGGGTGTGTGGGTGTGTGTGTGGCTCTGGGTGTGTGGGTGTGTGTGTGGCTCTGGGTGTGTGGGTGTGTGTGTGGATCTGGGTGTGTGTGTGTGGATCTGGGTGTGTGTGTGGCTCTGGGTGTGTGTGGGGGGGTCTCTGTGTGGGTGTGTGTGTGTGGGGGGGCTCTGTGTGTGTGTGGGGGGGGGCTCTCTGTGGGTGTTTGTGTGTGTCATTTGCGAGAGATTAAGCTATTGGCATTGTAAATGACAATGCCATTTATTTGTTTAAAAAAAACATAAATAAAAATAATGTCAAGAGAATTGCCAATAGTAAATGCTTGTTATAAATTGGTGTTGGATTTTTAGTTTGTGTTGTGTCTTAATTATTTACTGAAATTGTGTTTTTAAATGCTTTACATACCTGTCTTTGAAGTTAAGCCTAATAATTTTCTAAGACCTATGCTGAGTCCTGCCATGTGTTAGTGACCTTATTGCCAGTGGCAGACCTACATTTGCCTCTACAATAACCCACTTTCCAACAGATAGAATCTAAAACACTTGTGGTGCAAAGGTTTGATATGTCTCTCCACCTCTTTAGCAGCCTCGGATTGGTAACGAGGGCACTCGGGCAATGCCCGAGGGGCCGGTGTCCAGTTCGAGCTGTGGGCTGCTTTTTTGAGCAGCCTGGGGGCCGATTTTGGCGGTACTACATTGTTCAATGCCGCCATCGGCCCAGTGGGTGCCTAAGTGGCCTTTCTGGAAGTAAATGGGCGTCCATTATCTCCCTCTTATCAATGACAGAGGTGTCAGTACCTTTCTCTCCCTAGGCAGTCCATTAATATATGTATACTGAGTGGGGCAGGGGGCCTGGGCAAAAGTGGCCTCACTTGTTTTCAGGTGTTTCATCAGTGTTAACTAATCCATGCAGTTTTTTTACTGCCCCCACTTTTTTTAATAACATTTCGCTGAAGTAGTGTTTTGCAAGGCAATATGGAAATGTTGGCCACTTTTTTTCAGCCTGCCCGGGTACCGATTTTCAATCCCAATCCAACTCTGCTACTTAGGATATAGACATCTCACTACCTAGCCACTTCCATGCGTCGGACGGCCGTGTGCATCGGACGGCTGGGGCCCATCTGATCTGCCCACGCGTAAAATTCACCCGCACCGCGGCGGAATGTGTGCTGCAGTGAAACGGCTAGAGCTCTTGCTATATTGTTTTTCGGGGTTTTTATTTGTGCACTAATAGTGATGATGAATATTTTCTTTTCACACATGAATACACATATATGTAGACTGAATTGACATAATTGCAATTGAAAGGAGTTTTATATGAGGTGTGGAAACATGTTCATTATGTTATTGTTATGCCACATTTTCATGTAAAACACAATTTTAGACAAGATGGAGGTCATTTCTGTTCATTTCTGTTGTTTCCCTCCAAATACACCTTCTCCTCACAGGAGTCGCAGAGCATAGCCAAGCAGATGTGTAGTAGTTTATTACCACTGCTATGATTACATTGCTTCCAATGAACTTTTCCCTGTTCTCTATGACTTGTAACGTTTGTCAAGTCCACTGTCTTCTGCTGTGATCACTAGTCTATTCATTCCCTGGAAATTTTATTGTCAACGTTTCATATTAGTTAAAACATCCATGGTACCATTAACAGAGAGGGTGTTAACTCTTTTATCCCATGAAAACTGGGATGGTGCTCATGTGTTAAGGTAATGACATGTATTGTTCTGATTTGCTAAGGAAATGCTACTTTTGCCCCCACCACGATGACCTTGTAGTTTCTCTTCCGTTCCGTTGTGAGGCTACAGGCCTCCATTGCTAAACTAGGCTCCTCGAATGCGAGATTACAGGCCTCCATTGCAAGGTAACAGGCATGCTTTAGAAGGTTGAATGCCTTCATTGCTAGTGTACCGACCTCATAATGGAATGAGAGAAGCCTTTGCTGAAGGAAGCACTGCCCTTTTGCTGCCTGATTCCGTCTCCACGCCTCGCGGCCCCCGCTCCGCGGGTGCCGCTCGTAGGCGAGTCTCACCTGTGGGTTAATAGCCCTCCAAAGCCACTGCCTGTGCTCTGTGCACCAACGCGTCTGTGGACCTTCAACAGCCAGCTGACCGGGTAGAGGCGGGACTGCGAGGACCAGCGTTCCGAGCGGCGGACATCGGCCGCAGCTGGTCCTCTTCCCGCCCCCTCCTCCTCTCTTCAAAACCTGTGGGGAGAGAGTCCTGCCTTGGGAGCCTTTGCTGAAGGAAGCACTGCCCTTTTGCTGCCTGATTCCGTCGGCGGACATCGGCCGCAGCTGGTCCTCTTCCCGCCCCCTCCTCCTCTCTTCAAAACCTGTGGGGAGAGAGTCCTGCCTTGGGAGCCTTTGCTGAAGGAAGCACTGCCCTTTTGCTGCCTGATTCCGTCTCCACGCCTCGCGGCCCCCGCTCCGCGGGTGCCGCTCGTAGGCGAGTCTCACCTGTGGGTTAATAGCCCTCCAAAGCCACTGCCTGTGCTCTGTGCACCAACGCGTCTGTGGACCTTCAACAGCCAGCTGACCGGGTAGAGGCGGGACTGCGAGGACCAGCGTTCCGAGCGGCGGACATCGGCCGCAGCTGGTCCTCTTCCCGCCCCCTCCTCCTCTCTTCAAAACCTGTGGGGAGAGAGTCCTGCCTTGGGAGCCTTTGCTGAAGGAAGCACTGCCCTTTTGCTGCCTGATTCCGTCTCCACGCCTCGCGGCCCCCGCTCCGCGGGTGCCGCTCGTAGGCGAGTCTCACCTGTGGGTTAATAGCCCTCCAAAGCCACTGCCTGTGCTCTGTGCACCAACGCGTCTGTGGACCTTCAACAGCCAGCTGACCGGGTAGAGGCGGGACTGCGAGGACCAGCGTTCCGAGCGGCGGACATCGGCCGCAGCTGGTCCTCTTCCCGCCCCCTCCCCCTGCCTAGTCCTTATCCCCGGTGTGGGTAACGCGCACGCGGGACGCGCGCGGGGCGACTACCGGGGCGAAGACCGGGCAAAGAGCGGGCCGTTTAAGGCCGTTCAAGGACGGCAGAGGACGGCCCAGGCTCTGAATCCCTGCTCCAACGCCGGGTCATAAACACCAGGTAGGAAGACACTCAACTCTCCGAGAAGCACAATATACTTTAAACACCTGGTAAAGCCTGTTTGCTGTTCACTGTGAAAAGAACCATGCGGCATAAAACAAGGAGCCATACCAAAAAGGCCGCAGAGGTAGCTCAAGTGACTGGTCCCATTGACCTCTTTATCTCACGAGTTACTGAGACAATTGATAAAAGTATCGTACTCCTAGAGAAAAGAGTCTCTCTGGATCTTATGCATGCCAAACGCTCCTCATTGGGGGCCCTTGCAAATGTTAATTCACCCTCCCAGCAAGTTTTGACCAATTGTTCCTTGCCTTTGCCTCTATCCTCTACAGTCACTGTTACAGTACCAAGTGCTGTCGACTTGTCAGTTACCTGCTCAGAGTCTGACCCTTCCTTCGAGGATCTGGAGGCAACTCCAGATCTAGAAGCTTGTCAAATAACCGGAGAAGCGGAGACAGGCCTGGATGGTTTATCCGCCAAGTCGACCCCTTGTGTACCGAGTGACTCTAGGGGAAAGACTATCTGCACCTCTACAAAAGCAGAAGCCAAGCTCAAATCCAAGGAGCCTAATCCCAAAGAGAAGTCGAAGAATAAAGCTAGTAATCATAACTTGGTGGCACCCATTTCCCAATCTATGCCTGGCATCCCATGTTGGGTTGAAAACATGGTCACGGACCTTAAACACGACCTTGAAACAACGATAGTGGCTCAAATCAAACCCTTGATTTCCAAATTAGACAAATTAATATCCCTTATTAATACCAAATGGCCCAATAGGTCCAACGAGTCTGGGCATGCTCAGAAACAAGGGCACAGAGAACCACTATCCAACCCCAATCCACTAGCAAAGGCTTCTAAATCCACTTCTGGCAAGGTAAAAACCCCTCAGCCCTCTAAAGAGCAATCTGGGTCACATCCTTCTCACTCAGGGAATAACCCTCCGCAACTATCACCAAAAGCAGGGAAAAATATCTCATCAGTCCAGCAGCTAGCGGCTGGCCCGAAATCTTTAACTCCCCAAGTCGTGGACCCCAAAGGGAATTCCACGAATGCTTCAGGCCTTGATTCTACTAAAAATCCTGTAGTCTCCAAACCTAGACAGACCCGCTTTAAATCTATTAGTCTGCCGCCAGAAGTTTCCCCCTTTGTGGTGGTACTGACTGCTGTTCCTCCACTGAAGGAAGGAGTTAGAGAAACCCATGTAGAGCTAAGGAATAAATGTGCCCAGTGGCTCCAAGTGCATAGACCGTTACCTAGTGGGATGTGTGGGGAAATCCTTACTGTCCGAAGAGGGGATTGGGTGGGAAGAAGTAAGAAAAATATATCTGGGGATGTAATTACGGTTAACTTCAGAGATGTGGGAGCTGCGACCTTCATTTGTAGTGCATCCAACAGCGGTCCTGCCACCCAGATCAAACCTCTCCCCTTATCTTATTTCCTCCCCATTCCAACTAGACCCAATTTCCATCATCCAGGTAACCAAGGGCCTGTACGTCCCCCCCAATATGCCTCTAACCATTGGCAGCAACCGTTCAACTTTCCATCTTTAGTCCCGCCTCATGCTGGGCTACAGTGGCAGCAACCTCTTCCCCCTCAACCCCCCCCTTTCTTCCAACCCACCCAGCAGTGGCAACGACCACCTCAGCCTCCACCCAGTAACCAGCAATGGCAGCAGCAATGGCAGCAGCCATGGCAGGATCCATCTTTATCTTTATCTTTCAACCCTTCCTACACGCAGTTTGCCCACCCAAACAGGTACTGCGTCCTGGATGAGGTTGATTGACTTCCTCAAAATGGAGGTTTAGACACTGACCTCCATAGTGATAATAACAGCACACATGACCCAGAGCTTGGTGCATCTCTCCCTACTATCTCAGAGGTGGTATCACCCTCTCTGATTAGGGACAGTGCTGAAGCTTGTAATCACCAATGCCCTGTGTCTACAGTTGGAATCCCAGCAAATGGCAACCTTAAAATTCTCAGCTGGAACCTTGCTGGGATATCAAGGAAATTAGGACTCCCTGAGTGGAATGCCCTGGTCGATGACCATACAATCTGTATATTTCAAGAAACCTGGGCTACCGAACCACTACACCGGGTGGGGTATATTACCTTCTTTTCACCAGCTGCTAAACCTAAAACAGGGAAGGGCCGTCCTTCGGGAGGGCTTATTATATGGATAAGTGCACTCCTTAACTGCAGGATTATCACTAAGAAGTCAAGAACTCCTGACATTCTTAGTGTCTCTCTATTAGGCCTACAGGGCAGCATGAATATCGACCTCTTTAATGTATATATTAGAGGAACAAAAAATGGGGGGATCTCACCCACAACGGAAGAGCTTGAGGCTCAGTTAGGAGAGCGGTACGGACCTGGGCATATTCTAGTAGCAGGGGATTTTAATTGTACTTATGAACCCCTCCCCATAGAAGGAGATTTGGATCTAGCAGAAGAGGATAATAGATGGGGAATCCCCACTCTTTCCATTCCACCCATCAAACGCTGGACTCGTAGTGCATTCCACCTAAATGCACTTACCCTGGAGTTCGGCCTAAGAGCTGCAAATGGTCGCACGCGGTCGGATTCCCATGGTGCTCCCACATTCAACAGAGTTGGTCAAAACACACGAATTGACTATATTCTGCTGGATAGGGGACTCTGGAGCCATGTCCTTGACATGATTATCTTAAACACTACAGAGAGCGACCACAATCCACTCTCCCTGTCTCTAAAAAACCCCTGGCCTGCTGAGAAATCCCCAGTCTCTCCAAGTCGCCAACAGGGGATCACTGTCGCCACTTGCGGCAGACGCCTAAAGTGGAGCAAGATAATGTTAAATACTGATAAATTAACGGCAATGGATGAAGTGACAAAGAATATGCAAGCTGAAATCTGCTCAATTGATTTATCTACTGCAGCAGATAAGGCTACTGTTATATTCGAAGCTGCCGTTAAAACCATAGGTGACCTTTTTTGGGTCCAATTGCCTGCAGGTAAACAAAAATCCCTACTAAAAACAAAAGGCAAACATGATTGGTACTCGGCAACGTGCAGGAAGGCCAAAACTCGCCTGATAGAGGCAGTCAAAGGAAAGTCCCCTTTAGTAATCCAATCTGCTAGAAAAGACTATAAAAGGGTCCTACAGGTTGCTAAGAGGGAGTGGGAGGATACTTTTTGGCTAACCCTTAAGGAAGCCAGTATGAAGAAAGACGCTAAATCCTTCTGGGACGCAATAAGGGTACGGAATAAACCAGACAGCGACCTTGTAACCTGTAACATTCCGGGGCAGGTATGGGAGGACCATTTTGCTAAACTTTATTCTTGCCATAATTATTTGAACGCGAGTGGTCCTGTCCAATCCTCTCTGCTTATTAATTATATTTTTCTATCCAGTGACCCCGAGTTTACCCAAAAGGAGGTAGAATATGCTATTAACTCTATCACACCTCTAAAAGCTCCAGGACCAGACGGCATCCCTGGGGACCTGTTAAAATCTGATGGGGCTACATGGGGAAAGATAATCCACTCCCTTCTTCTTGCTATCTGCAAGGGTGCCCCCATCCCCGCCTCATGGAGGGGGGCAGAGGTGGTTCCCATTTATAAGAAAGGCCCAAGGGATGATCCGTCCAACTATAGGCCAATTAGCCTGCTAGACATAACCCAAAAAGTTATCGGTAAAGTCATTCTACTCAGGATCCTTAACTGGGTAGACGAAAATAAAATACTTACCGATTTCCAGGCCGGTTTTAGAGAAGGCACTGGAACAATAGAGCAGGCTTTTAGGCTTATGATGATTTACTGGAAGGTGGTAGTGATAGGCAAGGGCAGTCTTTATCTCGCATTCATCGATTTAAAGACTGCCTTTGACCTTGTCCCTCGGGACCTTTTGTGGAAGGTCCTGGCTAATATGGGGCTCCCACTGTATTTGCTCTCCTTATTGGTCAGGTTGCACCAGGATAGCTTTGCCCAAATTAGGTGGGGTCCTGGTGGGGAGAAAACGGCTTGTATTCCCGTAGAGAGAGGGGTCCGCCAGGGGTGTGTGCTGGCTCCCACCCTTTTCTCCTTGTATATCAACGGGGTGGTTGAGCACTTACTTAAAACTCCATCTGATGAACCATCGCTGGCGGGGGTACGGGTACCGACCCTCCTCTTCGCGGATGACACGCTCCTAATTTCCAAAACGCCTATGGGTTTGCAGCAACTCTTGGATAATTTCCAGTCCTTTTGTACTGATCGGGGTTTGATTATTAATACCAACAAAACAAAATATCTTGTTCTCAACCCCCCTAAACAGCATGTGCGTCCCCCTATTTTAAACACCGAGCCCCTGGAAAGGGTGAAAGTATTTGATTACTTAGGGATACGCATCTCTGACAAAATGGACTGGTCTCCTCATTTGGATAAGATGCTGTTGAATCATAAAAGGATCACAGGTGCCCTATTGAGGGAGCAACGTTCCAGTTCGTTCAAACCAATAGGAACAGTCCTTGAGATCTATGCCGCCAAGGGGGTCAGCTCTGCACTCTATGGAGCTGAACTCTGGGGCTTCGCATCCACAAAAGCTCTCCAAAAATCCGAGAACAACTTCTGCAGACAATTAATGTCACTTCCCCAAAGCACCCCACTTTTACCTTTGTTTTTGGACTTTGGTTGCACGCAGATTAGTGAAATTGCGAACTTTCGCCCTTTGCTGTTATGGGCTCGTATTTGGCGAGTAGAAGAACTGAGCGCCTATGCCAGAGGATTGAAAGAAATAATGGAGTCACCACATTGGGCTAGAATCAAGTGGCTAACTGATATGAAATCCACACTGTCGAATTTGGGCCTGCTGGACTATTGGCTCAGCAAATCCTCTCCTCCAAAACAAGTACTTAAAAAATTATTTCGAGACTGGATTTGCTCCCAAAGGCACTCCGGAGTTACTATTGGAAGGCTTTCCGAGGACTTCTTGAAGTTCAAAGACACTCCTAGGCGTGAACCCTATCTTGACATTATTGGGAAACCATTTGCTCGATCCTTATATTTTAAATTTAGAACGGGTACTTTGCCTTTGAATACTTTTACCAACAAATGGAACTCCTGTTTACATAAAACTGAATTATGCCCTTCGTGTCTAGGTTACCCAGAGACATTGGCCCATTTTCTGTTTGTATGTGACGAATATGCCAAGCCTAGAAGGGCCTGGCTGAAGAACTTGTGCCGACAACTGGGAACCAGGAGCCATGATGTGGCAATCAGGATACTTGTTTCAGACTGCTATGTACCCTATGCCTGTGCCTTAGCAAAATTTCTTTTTTGGGCCTGGGCTATTCGAGCCAGAAAGCTTAATAACACTGTTTAATCTTTTTTAAAAAAAATTCTTTTAAACAAATGTTATGCTGCTGTTATTAACTGGATATATCTGACACTTATTTTTAGTAATTAATAATTTTTTAAACCTGCTTTTATGATAATGAAATTTTATCGAAATAAAGCTTTTTGACTTTGACTTTGAATGAGAGAAGCGTGGGGCGGAATGTGATTGGCCGCACCTGCACATGAAATAAAGGCACTTGCAGTCGGACAAAGAGACTTTCAGGTGTAGTCGAGGCCAGGCCCCGTTGTCCTGACAACCACTCCTCCGCAATTTAATACACATTCCCATTATTCTCAAATCAGCCATGCTTTGCTGTTCCCGACAAGAACCACAGGCACCGTTTCTGTTATTGTACTTCCTGTATTTATTAATCTCTGGCACTTAAAGCCCTCACTTCTGTCTGCCGTTCTAATTAATTTGCTCTTCATTGGAACAATAAATACAGTTCCGGTTATTTGCCTGAGGCACAGTATTGATTTAATAGCTTCCCATTTGCCATGTAAAAAGCTTTGCAGAATAACGAAACAAAAAGCAGAACGCCACAGCCGATGGAGCATCACTGTACGCGGCGGAGCCCTGGGCGTATTTGATTAGTGAAATGCTGTTTCAACTTCTGTGTGGCAGCACAAACATTTGTGTCACAGGCTTGCTGTGAATGAATAATCAATCCCTCCTGTAAGTTACAGCAACGCCTGAATGCAGTGTCTATGCCATAGAATGCCAGATGTTAATGGTATTTAACTCGGCGGTAGTCATCATTCTCAAACAGAGATATGTTCAATCAACCTACAGGGGTCATTTCGCAAAAACTAAGAGTGCTCTTAAACAAACCTAAGCAAAGTATGTACCCCCATACGGCGCTTTAAAGTACTGGCACTTCTGATTTTTTCTCCCTTGAGTACCAGAACTTCTCCTTGGCCAGGGAGGGTACCGGTACTCTGGGAATAGTTGCCAGTCTCATGTAACATATGTGTAACCGTGTAAGACAGGCGCTGCTCTGCTTCTGACAAGACTGACTGCCAGAAGACCTGTGACTCTCTGCACTGACAGATGATCCCGGAAGGCATCCAGAACTGATTAGTTCCTGCTCGAAACAGAATTTGCTGAGATTGGTTTGTGAACTTAACTTCTCTCGCTCTTCTGCTGCGCCACCTCGGGGTCGAAGTGATTATTACAGCACGAAACCGCGAGGTGAAATGGTCATCCTGCAGTGCATCTTGTCATTGGTAAACACAACCAAATACTAGCCAGGAGCACCTTCAGAATGTTTGCTAGTGAAACAAAACAATATCTCAAAGAAATGTCTGGTCAGCCCTCCTTTCAGGGGCGGAACGTAGGCTCCTTCAGTCACAGGGGCTGCTAACCCTCCAAGGGCCCACAGCCCTTCAAATGGGGGCCTATTCAGCCGAAGACCAATAAATGTCTGTGAGATTCGGGAGACTTGAGGGCCCCTCATCACTTTCTGCAGGAGCCCCCCATCATTGTGCGTTACACCATCGCCTCATTTTCATTACTTTTGGGCAGGCAGTGATTCCCGCAAAATGCCAAGCCAGCGCTACACACAAAATATCTTTATTTCTCCTCCTTGTTTCCTCCTCTTTTTACGTGTGCTGGTGCAGCACATGTAGAAAGAGGAAAAAGACACAGAGGATTGGTTTTGTGCAGGAAGGTGTTCCTTCCTGCACACAAGCAATCCTTTCCACAAAGCAGGCATGGTGCAAGGGTGCCTGCATTGGCTTTAGGCATCATTTGTGCGCCAGCGCAGGCAGAGAGCATGAATGCACTGTATAATGTTAATTACTACGCATACTCGCCCTCTCCCTTCACACCGCGCAGCAAGGTTACTTGCTGTGTTGCGCGAATATTTGATAAACATGAGTGAAATGCTGACATTGACGTGATGAGTATCTGTAGCCAGGCCAAGTGTGAAGGGGATGACACTGATCATGAGACTGCATCGGCTGCTCATAATGAATAGGACATGCATGATGGAAATATCGATATGAGCGCTAGGAAGTAGCACAGAGGAGATGCATAGTGCTGCATAAACCTGCTACAAAAATAAACTAATAGATGCAACCTTTGATTAACTATGCAGTTTATAACATACATATCTACTCTCACAATTCACTAACCAATATAGCTTTTTAAGAAAACAATGTAGCTACTTGCTGTGTTAAAAAAAAAAAAAAACAGCAGGCGCTAAATTAACACAACTATGCAAGTCAGCCGAGGTGGGGTGGATTCGATGGGATAGCGGTTAATTGCAAAAATGCTTCATTTACTTGCCAATAACCTGTTTGTTGCTCACTGAAGGCTGTTTGTTAGAGTATATTTAATTATAAGATTGCACAATTTTGCTCTTTCGTCTCATGGTCCGACTTCAGTCATCACATCCTTGAACACAAAGCCTACAAGATCTCTTTTCTCTGAAGTAAATTTACATTTCTGAGTGTGCTGCTTTTAATCTGTGCGAATATGTGTGTATAAAAATGTGGGGGCAGATTTACAAGCCCCTTGCTCCACTTTTGCATAATTTTTAACATGGGAAATGTGACGCAAAAGTGGCGCAAGGGCCTTGTAAATATGCCCCGTCGCATTGAATGAGTGTGTTAAAGATTAGACTGCAAAACGTCAACATTATCGGCGCCATCTTGCCCCTTTCCAAGCCCATTCGTGCGCGTAAGCGGCAGCCATTTTGAGCACCATGGCCTCCCTGCCCCTCGCTGATAGCCAGCGCGTCTCTCTCTCTCTCTTAACCTCGCAAGCATTCCCCCGCACGCTGACAACCCCCGCTCTCTCATGCCTTGGGTCATAAACCCCTCTTCAGCGCAGCTTCACCACGGAATCTCATCCTGTTCCCAGCGCGACACCTCCCCTCATTCCTTTCATGGCCTCAAACCCTTCTGATGCAAACCCCCTTTTCCTGTGTCCCCGTTTGTCTTCCCTGTTCCCAGGCCGCCACCTGGCTCTGCGGATACTGTTTATTACCCCGTACAGTAGGAAGCTTCCCCTCCCCATCAAAAGACCCCCGAACCGATCAAAGCCCCCACCCCATGAGATCCGATCAACCCCCATGCATTCCGTGAATCGGCGGAATGCCCTGCTGTGCGACAACCATCACCTGTTGTGACCGGGGTGGGGAATCCAACTGTAAATGTATGTGGGAACGGGTCTGAAGGGGAGATTCCGAGGATGTTCTTTCAAGTACCAAAGTATTGCGAGAATGTGTTATGTGCAATAAAGGTCATAAACCCTAGTATAAGAGGCCAGGCCTCAGAGATGTGGTTAGAGCACCTCGTGACGATACTTGCTGTCTGAATTGATGTGTTCTCCTCCGGAGAGAATAAAATCCTCGTTTCCCGCCTTCCAGTCTCCAGCGCCTGCTTCTTCATTGATTAATATTGGTGGGTCATAGAGGCGATACCGCCGGGCAACATAAAAGGGTCTTTGGTTACCGGTTGTCTTTGGAACCCTTTTTAACAATTGGCGTCCCAAACGTGGGGCCCATCAGCGACTCGTGGATCCAGTGGGAGAGGTCCTGACGACAGAGTGAACGACTGCAACGATCGGAAGGTACCCTGTCCGATAGACCCTCGTCTGACAGCCGATCATCCGAACTTCACTGGTTCCGAACAGACCTCTCTCGAGTGATCTGCGGTCCTGACTGGGAACCATCAGGAGTGCCACGAGAAGTACGAAGAGAAGAGGACGATCGGGCGCTGGATTCGGAAGACGAGAAACTGTCCATGCGGTCCGGGTAAGGTCGTGTAAACACGACGAATTGCGAAAGTGATAGATAGTTGAAAGTGATCGATAATTGTTGAGAAAATACTAGTATTACTTTGTGTTAATTTATTGGAGATTCACTGTCTACAAACGGAGAAACAACAGGCTCTCCCTTTATAAACAGCGAAGGATAGGTACGCACCCGTCGGACCTATCTTTCTCCCCCACTGAACAATTGCCCCTTCCCCATTGATTAACTGTTATAGATTGTTTTCTGGAGATTCTCTGTCTGCAAACAGGGAAAAATAGGTCCCCTCTTTGCAGATAGTGAAAGGGTAGGTGACGCGAACTTTTGCGAGCCTACTTATTCTCCCCATTGACCATATTGATTTTTTATTTTTGACCTAACATTGATCGCTCAGAATTGGTTCATGAGGTATTCACTACGTGCAAACAACGTAGAATAGAAATATTCTGTCTAGTCTTTGCGTGCAGTGATAAGATAGGTAGTGCTGACTATTATCCCATTGTGATCCGTCATGCCTGTCTTCTCCCCACTGGTTAGTAGCCTGTTTAGCCCGGACCGCTTATTAGAGGTGAACCATCCGGCTCCGCTGGAAGGCACCCCTAATAAGGACATGTTCACAAAGCATGGATTAGTCGCTATAGCCTATAGCCAGCTGTGGCATAAATATACGAAAAAGGATCAAGAAAGTCAGTGGCCACTGATAGGATCCTTCGAAGACGATAGAATAATCGCACTAGAAACAGCCCTTGGTAAAAACAAGACGACGTCCACTATGCTTGACAGCTTCGGCATGTGGCGAAAAGAAGCCGAACAACGCAAAAAGAGAACTGAGAGTAGGTTGGGAAAAGAGCTGCGGAAAGCAGCCCACCTAGCAGCTCAGAAACTAGAGAGAGAGATAAAAGAAAGAGAGGATACCAAACAGAAGCTAGAAATAGAAACATCAAGCCAGTGCCTGGTTAGAACTCCCTCCACGCTCTACCCTGATTTACACTCAAAACAGCGAACCAACGATGATCTGCTGCTAGGTCCTCCGACCATCCACATGCCCCCTCCATATGCCCCTTCCCAACCCTTAGCCCAACATCCACTATCCCCAGGTACCAGCGAGAGTAGCCCCACGGCTTCAGCCCCCATGGCCTCCGTGCCGGCTGAACTCCTCGTATTAGATGTTACGCAAACTACAACGCCGGGCGACCCAGAAGCCCGAAGGGTTGGTTCTGTTAGAGCATATAGACTAAGCAAACATGAACGAGCAGGGGTCGACAAGATAGCAAAGATACTGGTAGAGAAGAGGGAGGATGAAGAGTCCGTCACGGATGTGTTTAATTCTTATACTGGGAGTCACAGACGACACTTTACTGTACAACTGTGTTACCACGTCTTAAATGCATACGAGGACCGATATCAAGAAAAAGGTCCACAGAGCCTAACGACTCTGTACCGGAAGGTTGATATCGGGGATGAGAGTGAGAGTGATGTGACGGACCTCCTTACGCGTACGCTTAAGGTTCTCCGCCACCTCACTGAACAAAAATCAAAAATCGAATCCACTACATCTGTAGCAACCGACCCACAAACTGAACGACCTAACACTATGATGCCGATACGAGAGGCTGCCCCTTACTGGGTTCCTCCACGAGGTGAAGGGACTCACGATGACGCAAACAACAAAGATGCAAAGGGAAGGGTAGTATACAATTGGGTCTACCAACCATGGGACCGGCAAGAGATTCTGACCTTCCGGAAATCTCTGCCTGACCTACGTAAAAACCCCACTGCCTTCTATACTGAGTTGGGTACGGCCCTAGGTTCGACGATTATGACTCTAGCTGACATCGACTTGTTTTTCGGGTTATGTCTACCAGCTGATGTGTGGAAGCAAATCCGGAAAGTCGACCACTCTGAGCTGTTTGGACATAACTGGTCACAACTTGATGGCATAGACAGACAACGAGAACCCGGACAAAAGCCTTTAAAAGCCATTTTAGACCTCCCGGATAAAATCGTGCAGAAATTAAAAACCCTGATCCCAGAAAAGAAAGTGGACTGGTCGATAGTAACGGCTTGTCGCCAGAAACCTCAGGAGGATGTATCGGAATACTTCTCCCGGTTTGAAACGGTGTTCTCCGATTACAGCGGCCAGGACCTGACCACTGCAACCGGACACCATCTGTTTGTCCAGAATTACGTTAAGGGCTTATCACCGGAGGTCTCGCAGAAACTGCAGGCCAGTGAAAGTAGTTGGGCAGCCTCCAAACCTACGGCTATCCTCCAGATGGCCCAATATTATGAACATCAGAAAAACGAAAACGATAGAACAACAGAGAGGAAGAAGAAAGAATTAAAAGAGAGGGTGATGATAGCTCAACTGCAAGGGGTGACTCTGGGACGAGACCAATACCGAGGAAACCATCAGATGAATGTCCCTAAAACGGCACCTCCCAAAGACCGTGCTTCAACTCCCCACATTGGACGTACAGACATTAGGGAGGACCAGTGTGCCTTCTGTAAAGGATCGGGCCACTGGAAATCTCAGTGCCCGGTTCTTTTGGAACTCACCAGAAATAGAGATCCTAGAGATTCAGCAAACGAACCAAGATATAGGGGACCACAGCGAGGGCCCCCAAACAACGCAACTAATGATAGATCCAGTAGACCAAACACATTTGATCGACCCCGACAGAACCAATGCCAGCAATCTGACTACGATGACGTTCATGACTTTGCATAGGACTGCCTAGGGCAAGGGAGGGATCCAGTCGAGCTCCATGTTGACCAGCAAGGCCCTTATGTCACTGCTAAGGTCTTGGGTACAAAGTCACCATTCCTGGTAGACACTGGCGCAACACGTAGTGCATTATCTAAACGACTGATTCCAAGGGCACCCTTGTCTGGCTTACTAATAACATCGACAGGTTTCGATGGGACGCCCTCCACTAACCCTTTGTCTGCCCCAATCCTCTTTGACTTAGAAAACAACACCACTGACACCACGTTTTTGCTCTCCTCCAATAGCCCTGACGCAATTATGGGACTCGACTTATTGAAACACTTCCGAGCAACGATTAGATGTTCTCAAGATGGAGTCCGAGTTTTCCTTTACGACAATCCTGTTCTGCTTAGACATTGCCCCCCCAGACACATGTTTTCCATCACCGACGCTGACACTTCCCTGCTTGACACTCTGCCTCCGTATCTGTGGGCCAAAACGGATTCGGACGTAGGGCGCATGATGATTGACCCAGTGCACATCACTGTTCGACCAGATGCAACACTCCCAAAACTTCCACAATATCGGATATCGCCCGAAGGCGAGAAGGCATTGGTAGAAATCATCCAATCACTGATAGATGCAGGAGTGGTAGAGGAAGTAGTTAGCAACGTTTGCAACAGCCCAATCTTGCCCATCATTAAGAAACAGGGAGAAGGAGATGAGAAAGCATACCGCTTCATCATTGACCTTCGAGAGATCAACAAAGTGGTGGTACCCCAGTACCCTGTGGTCTCGGACATTACCACCATCCTGACTTTGATTCCCTCCACTGCCACCACCTTCACTGTCATTGACCTCAAAAACGCATTCTTTTCCATCCCCATCCACTCAGACAGCCAATATCTCTTCGGTTTCACCCTAAAAGCCCGCTCATATAGGTTCTGCCGAGCACCCCAGGGCTACACAGAAAGCCCTAGCATCTACAGCCAGGCCCTCAAGAGACAACTGGATCAAGTCCAGTTACCCGATGGAGTGGTATTAGTACAATATGTCGATGACATCCTCTTGGCAGCCGACACCACTCCACTAGCTGTCACAGCCACCATTCAACTCCTGCATTTCCTTGCAGAAAATGGCCACAAGGTCTCTAAGAAGAAGTTGCAATTCTGCCAACCCCAGGTCACTTACCTAGGCCACCTTTTGTCCAAAGACGGAAGGAAACTGACTCCTGACCGGATCCAAACCATTCTCGACACCCCCGTCCCTAAGACCCAGAAACAGGTCCGCTCCCTACTAGGCCTCACCTCCTTCTGCCGACAGTGGTTGCCCAACTTTAGCCTTGTAGTAAAACCACTGCTTTCATTGTTAGCAAAGGACATCCCTCTCCCACTCCCTTGGACCCCTGAGTGTCAGGCTTCTTTCATGCAACTACGAGATGCCCTCTGCTCGGCCCCTGTGTTGGGTACCCCCGATTACACAAAGCCCTTCTCCCTTTACACCCATGAAAGGGAGGGGTGCGCTTTATCTGTCCTGACCCAGTCCATCGGCTCAAAGCAACGACCATGCGCTTACTTCTCAGCCACTCTTGACCCTGTAGCCAGAGCCCTGCCTGCTTGCCTTCGAGCCGTAGCTGCTGCTGCGATCTCTATCCGACAGAGTGAGGGGATCGTGCTCTCGAATTCCCTCACAGTACTGGTACCCCATGCAGTTGACACCCTCCTAAACCAAACCAAAACGCAACACCTGACGAGCGCACGACTGACAGGATACGAACTGACTCTGCTCGCACCCCACATCACTCTGAAGAGATGCACCACACTGAACCCAGCAACCCTGCTGCCCTTACCAGAAAACGATCCCAATGCGCACCCTGTACACGACTGTGTGACCCTCACAGACGAACAGACCAGAAGTAGGGTTGACCTCAGAGACACGGCTTTCCCCGACCCCGACGGAGAGCTGTGGGTGGACGGTTCTTGCATCAAACTCCCCGATGGCACCACTTCAGCTGCCTATGCAGTCACCACAGCTCGAACTGTAGTCGAGACAGCCCGCATAACGCAACGATCTGCCCAGGCAGCGGAACTGATTGCCCTGACACGAGCCTGTATCCTAGCAGCAGGAACCACAGCAAACATTTACACCGACAGCCAGTATGCCTTCGGGGTGGTTCACCATTTTGGGCTCCTTTGGAGGGAGAGGGGATTCTTGACCTCACACGGCACCCCCATTTTGCACGGGGACCTAGTCTCCGCCTTGATCGAAGCCATCCTTCTCCCCAAAAAGCTTGCAGTCATCAAATGCCAGGCACACAAAAAGGTGACAGACATTATTGGACAGGGAAATGCACTAGCCGACCTCACTGCCCGAGCGACAGCTGAAAATAGGACGACAACACGCATGTACGTGACCAGGTCACAAGCAGAAAAATGGTCTGACGCTAGGGACACTATCAGAGACATTCAAATGGCAAGCACACAACACGAACTGACTGAATGGACACGGGTGGGATTGAAAGATGACGAAGGCTGCTGGCGGACAAAAGACACAAACAAATGGTTGTTACCTGACTCATACCTGATTCCCATACTGACTATGGCACATTCCCCTGCCCACATAGGATCAGCCCCCATGATTGAACTTGTCTCCAGAGTTTGGCACAATGATAAGATTACAGAGTCCGCCAAACGCCTGGTCCAACAATGTTTGATATGCCTGCAACACAATCCCGGGAAAGGAACTGTAGTACCCCGGGGAGGGTTCGGGGTCCCGAATCACCCATTTGAAGTCCTGCAGATGGACTACATCCAACTAGACAGATGTCAAGGCCTGAAATATGTACTTGTGGTGGTATGCACATTTAGCAAATGGGTGGAAGCATATCCAACCCGTGACAACACTGCTATGGCCACAGCAAAGGTACTGTTAAAGGAGTTTTTCCCCCGTTACGGCCTTTGTCGAATTTTGTGGAGCGACAATGGCCCCCACTTCGTAGCCGAAGTTATCCAACTCATTTTGAAGGGGTTGGGTGTAAAACAAAAGTTCCACGCAGTCTTCCACCCCCAATCTGCTGGACTAGTTGAACGACATAACGCCACACTGAAACTAAAATTGGCCAAAATAGTAGCTACCACAGGACTGAAATGGCCAGACGCACTCCCCCTGGCGTTGCTTTCAATGCGTTCCACCCCCACCAAACACCACTTGACGCCATACGAGGTTGTTTTCGGCCGGCCTATGAATGTCTGGTCTGCACCGAAACCAACTTCCATTCATGACGTCCCGGACGTCCTAATGTCTGATTACTTGTGTCAGTTGACTAAAACGCTGTCTGTTATCCATCAACAGGTGCTGCATGCCATCCCTGACACTTCCAGGGGTCCCGGACACACCATTCAGCCTGGGGATTTCGTCCTGATCCGGAATTTCCAGCGTGCCAAGAGTCTGGAACCCCGGTGGACGGGCCCCTGGCAAGTCCTCATCACCACCCGAACAGCACTACGGGTGGAGGGAAAACGCAACTGGCTGCATGCACACCACTGTAAGAAGATCTCCTCGACCCTGACCTCGACCGAAAACATCGACAACCAAGAAGAGCTCCTGAACAAGGACCGACCATCACTAACCTGCTATCCTGATACCGACACACTTGAACTTTCAAAATTCTCTGATCCCACAGTGCCATCGAAAGAAGGGTATTTCCTGCGTCGAAAGGAGGGAGTCTCGGCTAAGTAGACCACGGACTGAGTTAAATCTCAGAACGGTGACCTAAACACTACCAAGGGTTACCCGGAGAGAAGCAAAACAAAGTCTGTGGTTCTGCCCACTACCGAGCCCCTTGAAGATGATGGAAGCGCCAGATAAGAAGATGATGGAAGCTCCAAATAAGAAGATGATGAAGGAAACAGGAAATACCCACCGCAGAAACCCAAAAGCAGACAGACTCCATAGCCCAAAGACTATTGCGCTCTTCATCACAATCCTCTTCTGCTTTCTCCTCATGACCACACTCTGGATTGTGGAAGAAAATGCACCTGCTCACGAAACATTCCTGACCACTGTCCAGCCTACCACCATGAAGGAGCATTATCTGATCTCGCTCTCCCCCCAACTCAGAGAGAGGCGAAAGGAATTTTGGAATAACTCCTTCGTACAATTACTTCACCAGCACAACCTTGCCACCAATGCCACCAACTGTTGGATCTGTGGGTTGCTACCCCACGCCACTGGACATTCGATACCATTCATCCCTTCACCTTTCTCAGTCCACGGCTCCTGTCTTGCCTGGCTGATGCTTCTGCAAGAAAGCTTTAAAGACAATGCCACCTCCAGCAAAACCGTAGCGCATTTCTACCACGGGGTCTGGCGGAACAGAACAAAGACACACTTCTGCCCGCAGACCAACAACAACACAATCCACTTGGACATCCCTGCTAAAGAACAAGTTGAAATGCAAGTGTTCAATAATCCAACCAGAACCACCTTCTCCTATCTGCGAAAACGAACGGCTGCCACTCTGACTGTGGCCCTGTCAGTCATCAACGTCACCGGCCACATGTGCATGGAAGGGCTTGGGACTCAGCTGGTAGGCCACAGTGCCTGCCGGTTTTCTAGAACTCTGGACTCTGCCGACCCACCTTCCTTTGTGGCATCTCCAAACATGTATTTCGTCTGCGGCACGAAGGCTTACACCTGGCTCCCCAAAGGCTGGGGGGGCACTTGTTTCATTTCCTTCATCCTTCCTCCGACTTATGTGGCACCGGCAAATCATCACAGACAAAAACGAGCCAAGGACATCGAACAAGCTGATTCAACAGGAGCGCAATTCATCGATGCTATGAAAGGACTTGTCCCCCTCTGGGGCCCGATGGCAAACAGCCGCGCCATCCGACACCTGACTCAAGCAGTTGAGACAACAATGAACATCACGGCGGGTATCCTTGCTAACAACACCGCTGAACTTCAAGCGGTCCGCTTGGTGGCCCTCCAGAACCGCCTTGTCCTGGATGTGGTTCTTGCGGATCGTGGTGGGGCATGCCGCATTATTGGGTCCAGCTGCTGTACGTACATACCGGACAACTCACCCTCAGTGTACAAGGCCATCGAACATCTTCATAGACTCTCTTCAGAAGTCCACCAAGAACAAGAAGAATGGTCGCTGGGTGGGTGGTTCTGGAGCACCGTTAAAAACTGGGGCTGGAGACTATTCACCATTATCCTGATTCCTGTGGTTGTACTATGCGGTTTATGTTTAGGAATTCAATGTCTACCACCCCTGTGTACATTATGTGTAAATTGTATTTGCCCTAAGACTGTGGACTTTGAAAACGAACGTATGAGAGCAATATACGATGCCGAGGTTAGGAATTTGATGAAGATTGACATTGAGTAAGCAAGTTGGCTAAGATATGTTGAAAAGGGAGGACTGTTAAAGATTAGACTGCAAAACGTCAACATTATCGGCGCCATCTTGCCCCTTTCCAAGCCCATTCGTGCGCGTAAGCGGCAGCCATTTTGAGCACCATGGCCTCCCTGCCCCTCGCTGATAGCCAGCGCGTCTCTCTCTCTCTCTTAACCTCGCAAGCATTCCCCCGCACGCTGACAACCCCCGCTCTCTCATGCCTTGGGTCATAAACCCCTCTTCAGCGCAGCTTCACCACGGAATCTCATCCTGTTCCCAGCGCGACACCTCCCCTCATTCCTTTCATGGCCTCAAACCCTTCTGATGCAAACCCCCTTTTCCTGTGTCCCCGTTTGTCTTCCCTGTTCCCAGGCCGCCACCTGGCTCTGCGGATACTGTTTATTACCCCGTACAGTAGGAAGCTTCCCCTCCCCATCAAAAGACCCCCGAACCGATCAAAGCCCCCACCCCATGAGATCCGATCAACCCCCATGCATTCCGTGAATCGGCGGAATGCCCTGCTGTGCGACAACCATCACCTGTTGTGACCGGGGTGGGGAATCCAACTGTAAATGTATGTGGGAACGGGTCTGAAGGGGAGATTCCGAGGATGTTCTTTCAAGTACCAAAGTATTGCGAGAATGTGTTATGTGCAATAAAGGTCATAAACCCTAGTATAAGAGGCCAGGCCTCAGAGATGTGGTTAGAGCACCTCGTGACGATACTTGCTGTCTGAATTGATGTGTTCTCCTCCGGAGAGAATAAAATCCTCGTTTCCCGCCTTCCAGTCTCCAGCGCCTGCTTCTTCATTGATTAATATTGGTGGGTCATAGAGGCGATACCGCCGGGCAACATAAAAGGGTCTTTGGTTACCGGTTGTCTTTGGAACCCTTTTTAACAAGTGTACATAGAAGAATTTTATAATAAATGCTCTGACTGTAGTAGTGGCATATGTGTGTTTCAGGTCTGAGAATGGCAATTGTTTGAGAGCAGTCTGTATGCAAGATCACCATAATTCAAAGGCTCAATGTAGTGGCCAGGTTTCAAACGACATACTCTTGGCCCAAAAAGACAAATAACTGACCGCTGGCTTGTCCTCATAAGGTACTTGGGAGTGGGTTATGTAATCTAAACTTACATACAGTGTCCTTGGAAAAGCTGGGATGTTACCACACCACTAATTCTGCATCTACGACTTGTAATCTTCTCCCATATGTTATTTCAGTGCTAGTGTCAATAGTGTGTGTAATACACACAATATTGATGTCCGCATCAACATGCACCAATGCGCACTGGAAATTTCTTGATTTCATTGGATGCTTGAACCCTAAGCCCGCCCCAAGGTCCCACCCAATGACCCGCTCATAGTACAGGGCTCACTTTGATGAGTATGTGCGCTTATTTTTTCCCATTTAAAGCACTGCTCATATAAATGATTTGTGGACATAGATTCCATTTACTATGTGCGAAATAAAACAATGGACCTGTGTCGACTTTGGAAAAGTGGTAAACTTCGAGAACTATGGGATGCAAATAATCAGGAACTCAGAAGGACTAAGCTCGGGTAATAAAAACTTTGCACACACATAGAATCTCAGTTGCCCTTCTGAGGTTGATAGAATGAGTACCATTGAGTTGGAATAATTTTAATGCCCGTTATATTTTGTTTGCTAAATATAACAGGACAATCCCAGGCAGAGTGCAGAAATGTAATACCTGTTTTAATGCATCAAATTGCAAGACTGTATCTGTCAGCATCGTATACGTAGAGCTTCAGGGATCTAAAACATTCTATATTACCTACAGCAAGTTGAGTGGATTGGATGGCCCATTGCAGAGATCTGTTGGTAACATGCAGGTTATGGATTTGATTCTTACACTCAGCCTATCGCCCTTCGAAGAAAAGAGTACCATTACCTGATAACAGCGCATACAATTTAGGGGACCCGTTGGTAACCCAGGAGGTGATTTGTGTTTGCTAACCCAGCTGATTTGCCACAGGACTGAGGGAGGCTGCCTGGGATTGCTGTGTTAGTCTCCTCCCCACCCCCACTCTACCTAAATAAGATACACGTGACTGTAGGCCGAAGGATGAAGTACACTATAGGCTGGAGACCTGGTGTGAGATATTGCACAAACAAAATAATTCATTAGTTAAACCTTTTTAGAAGTCTGTGTTACTGGGGGCTCACATCCATCCTGCTCACTGTGGCTGTCGGCTGTCTTCAGAGGAGATACCCATTCTGCTCCTTGAACACTGCAGAGGGAGACAGTAATGTATTCTTGAGGTTTTAGTATCATTTATGGCCTGGGAAGCAATAGTTTGGCAGGCTATTGAGTTTGTTTTTGCCCCCGATTCCAATTTTTCCACAATGCAAAAGGAATAACATGCAGAATTGCTCAACCATGTTTTCTGTACAGTGTCCCCCTTAACACACTTTCTATCCTGAAATTTCCTCCAGGTTGTGCATGGAGGAAATTGCACTGGCACATATGTCTTCTGCACCTGATTTTACATTAAACAGACTGCTTGGAGTGCATCTGTACGTCTTCTAAAAATGTTTAGATTGCCATATATGGAACCTTTTGTATGCAGTGGTGAATCTCCCACCCTGCCTTTAGAGGTTGTGTGTTCTCCGATGTAACTCTTGGTGTCTAGAACACCCTCCAGCCTTTGCCTTGGTTCCTGAGCAGAGCCCAGAGTAGTTTCATTTTAAACTCCAAACATTCTTCAGATTTACTTTGGATCAGTTGGGGCCCATTTAAAAAAGAAATTCCTGAATCTGCTCTCACAGATTTTCTGCTAGTGTAGATGTGTCTCTTTCTGGAATTCACAAACATTTCCAGGAATATGTATGGAAAGCCTTGCCAGGTGCAGGCTTTCACCCAAGTTTCTCAGAAGGTATGTGACGTTCCCAGCAGGATTCTACCCCTGTTGTTTAGAGTTCTCCATACCTGACAACTCTGCACAGGAGAAACGGGATTCCCTGTGCGAGCGCACGTTTTTAAAAAAATGTGTATATTCCTTTTGGAAAATATTTATCCTAGTGGAGAAACCCCCTCTCTTACAGCCCCACTAAATCTTTAGAGCCGGACTAGGAGTTCATTTCATGAAGCTTTATTCGGTTCCTATTATACAAATGACCATAAAAGCATACAGGCAAGAAAAACAATACATGATAATATACAGATAAAAGAACGGAGTTAAAACATCATACTTTTCCGATAATAAATAGATTTACATATAAAAGTAGCAGTAAAAATACATATATCCGGCGAGTTCGCATTATAAATCAATTTCATGGCCTCATCAACGTTGTAGATTTCCATATTTTATAAACATTGGTTTAAGATAGACCAACCTGAGATTCAAAAATAAGGTACAAATTAACATAAAGTGCAGTGTGCTGGACTAGGAGTTACGTTGGCTGGAGAAAATCTCTGACCCTTCCAAAGATGGAAAGAGAGAAGTTGAAAAGCCATGTTTATGGACATTCACAAAGTTCCAAGGGTAATTAAGCCTTGAAACGCCGAATTCCTTCCTCTTGAGTGGGATACACTGGTGCAGAGAAGACTCCACTTGTGATGGCTGTCTCCACACATGTACATAGACTTACGCCTGCCAGAAATCCCTTTGTGAGTTGCTGGTACCGGGTGTTGGTAGGGTGAATTCAGTCGTAAACATATAGTTATGACCAAATACCCTACATAAATCAACATTAGAGTGTTCAAAGTGACTTTTAAGTCCCACAGGACTGGGACACACTTAATCGCTGACTCTCAGACAAGGAAGCCAAAATCATTTTTTCTTTTCATACCCAAGTGGCAGGCTGTATTTTGCATAAATTTCAAAACCACAATTGATGGACAGAATGCAGAACAATGTCATACATTCACCCCAGTACAGAGATCTGGGCCTAAATCCATTGTTTGTTTGCACTCCACACCACCCCAGTTCAGACATGACCATATGCAAATCAGCCTTGACCCTGTGCCTCATGGGAACAGTCCAGCCCGAACTGCCAAGCCATGTCTTTCCTGGACCGGCTGGATTTTGCATAAATATGTGTATGATTATTTTAAAAGATGAAGGGAGCGCTTAGGTTTATTTAAAAGTGTTAAGAAGCCATCTCTCCCTAAAAAATGTGGAGCACTGCAAGAGGTGTCTCTTAGCTAAAAAAGAGGGTAACTAATACTCCTTTCTCTTGCGGTGTCCCCCCAGCCTCTTCTAATGCAGCCACTGTACACAGATGGCTGTCCAGGCTCCTCCCTTTGATTTTGGTGAGAAGGCAGTCTAATCAGTCAAACAATAGTAGAAAAACATTTTTGCGGTCTCTTTACAGACTGCTCCAGCAGTCTGCAGACCGTATTTTATACAATACTCAGAGTCAGTCTTGCACATGAATAGGGGGCTTTCTTGTCAATCTCAGTTCCCTTCTTTTTGTTGTGTTAGTCGCTCCCCTGCGGCATAGCTCTTTAACCCTTGCTTTTGACTGGCTATGGTACGTAGCCGTCCTTTGCTGTCATCCTGAAACAATTTTTTGTGTTTTTTCTAAATGTTATTTACTTCTTTAGCACTCCATGGAAGTGCCTGTCTTGTTTTTCAGCATACAGTTGGGGTTCTTTGCTTTTACCTCCTTCCTCCTGTTCTCCCATCTCTTTATCTTGATGCAGGGTGTGTGAGTTTTTGGGCTTATTTTGATAGAGTTCCATTTGTTTTGGAATTATTTGCATGCAGTGTTCTGGTTGTTTAGAGCTTCTTCCTGGGGGTTGTTTTAGAGGATTTTTATTCAAGGAGAGTTATGGGTATTTTGGATTCTTTTAGTAGGCCATTGGCTTGTTTTGGCCGGGTTTTCTTTCAAACTGGGTTATGTTTTTTGGGACTTCTTTGGTAGAGGGAAAGTCTGTTTTGCACATCTTACTATTGGGGCTTGTGTCTGTTTTGTGTTTCTGACTCTGAACCTCCAGCTTTGCTATAACTGCTTCTTGGACTGAAGAATCCATGGTAGGCAGGAGACCAGTCTGGTTGGACACTAAGGAGAGGGAGGAGACAGGTAATGATAGGCAAGGGGCCTATCCTCTGCAGACTTAACTTTGTGCAACATTAGGGTACACAGACCGGATTGATGCACTTAGAGTCCTGCTGATTGAGGCTCTGTTTCAAATTGCTGGAAGGTGGACCATGGGACCGGGACCTGTGGAGAATTATTGGGGGGTGACGGAGTATGGCCGAATTATGTAATGTGGGAGGAGGCTGAATCTTGTTGAATTGATGGGAGGGACGCCTGGGAGTGTGGATAGTTAACTATGACTTGCCAGCTGTGTTTATTTTGATTATAAATGCAAATACAATTTTTTTTAAAAACATTAAGGTACACAGGGATGCAGGTGATGATGTAGTCATGCAAGGGTCGGGCAATAGCAAAGCAGGTGGTGTTGCTCCCTCCACATTGACAGGCTAGACCCACTGGCTTTGTCCAAGCTTACTTTCAACATATCTTTTAGGTAAGAGGCAGCTTCCGCGGCGTTCCCTGGACCCAAATGGTTTGCATGATAGAATGCCCCTGGTCACATCTAGCAAATATACAAAATGCTCGTGTTCTTCTTTATTAAATGCACAACGCCTTTAACATTTTTTGTTTTACATACATTACTAATTTTCTCGTTCATAATCATCCACAATCAAAATACATCGAGGTAGTCCACAAACAAAAGTTCTGCACTATAAAAATATTGTCCCGTCCCTTAGATTTTTCCATGCTTGTTCCACAACCACATTCACACAGAGACGAAAACACATGATATCTTTGGGCAAAGTATTCAAAGGAACTTCGATGTGCAGGACGGGCCCGAGCACCGCGAGTTGCGTGGGAGGCAAATGCATCAGAGTCCCGCTTCATCCAAAAGGTGGGTGAAATGAGCTCTGGCACGCACCAGTTTTGGCACGCGCCGGAAGCCGCTGTTACTCCCACTGTGCGTGTCGGTGCAAGAATCTGCACGCGCTGCGGCCGAGAAGAGGCTTCAAGAACCACTGGCGGGAGCCGCGCGCTACACGGATGGAAACCATAGGTTTTCAGATTATTAGACCGATGCAAGACGAAGAGAAATCTCCTGCCTTAGGTGGCCAAATGTGTGTTTGTTTTCTTTTCTAATTAGGTACGGAAATTAAATGGAAGATGCAGCTTCTTTGCACTGCTGCTTACACACACTCACAGCACAAGACGAGGCCTACTCCTCACTGAAACCTTTAGACATATTCCTTTTTCTCCTTGTCTATGTCGCTCAAGCATATTTCGAATCGGTGTGGTAATCAGTGCTTACTGTGGCGCCCACATGTACTCTTTTCTGAAGCCTGAGACTTATTTTTAATCATCAGACTTTTTCCCAGAACAAGAGAAAGAAAGGCAGCAAGGGGGGAAATAGTGAGCAAGTGAAAGAGGTAAAAACCGTGACAAAAGGATGAAAAAGACCCTTTAAGACTAAGTTAAAGGGGCAGAGAGAATGTGTTGTTGGATGAGCGAGGTATAAGGTGAAATCAAGACTAGGCAGCGTTGGTATTTGGCAACCTTATCGTTTGTCAGCGGCACCGCTGGGCTTTTGTGAAAAACGTGAGCGCTACACTTATTCTTTCACAAACTAAGCACTGTAAGTAACACGAATGATGAGAAAGTACAGAACTAGGATAGTAGGATCAGAGGAGGAGGGCAGGGATATCGTGCATACTAGTGGGCAGAGCAAAAATACACACCCTGTGCATACCGCTCCTCACAGGATTTCTTGCAGGGGACAGAGGGAGGGAGGGAGGGAGGGAGGGAGGAAGGTCAGCTGCTGAGCAAGGCCATGGTACAGCCCTGCCAAGTACCACGCATCAGGCATTAGACTAACGCATTTCAGCGTGATGATCCACATCACCACACTGAAATGCAATGTCACGCATTCTAGCGCCTCTTCCTCAGCTGTCAAGCTGGGAGCGCTGCTGTAATGAAACACCGTACAAGCTGAGTGGCAGCGCGCGCTGCTCCCGGCAGGCTTGGGGGCTATCTGGCTCAGCTGCTGCTGAACTGCACAGTGGTGCATGCTGCCTTGCTCCAATGTAACTCACCTGACACCGTGCAGGGATTTCACTGACGCCAGGAGGAGTGGTGGAGTCATTGTGCCCTGGGCCAATGGACAGCGCCGAATTGAGTTGTGCACGTAATGAGTAGGCGGGTATGGCTCCTGCCTCCTGTGGTGCGAGAGGGTGGGTGCCTCACAGTTCCTTCATTGGCTGCACTGACTGTTGTGCAGTAGGTAATTATTGGAGCTCTCAGCTTGCACTGCCTTGCGGTCTGTGATCCTGCGACAATCCGACCCCACCAACCTCCTTGTGAACTTGCTGGGCAATGACAGATATTCATGGCAATTGTGGCAGAGCTCGCACGTGTATGGCAGCCGCAACCGGTCCCAACCGCACCAGCGCCATGGCCAGCGTGCGTGCAGCTGGTGGTCATCTATGCTGGGCAGAATCATGAAGCGGGAGACAGAGTCTGGCGGCTACAATTGGCCCTCCAGTTGCCGCGCACCAGTTCTGTAGCAACAGCCTGCCTTACCTGCCCCCAGCACCACAATCCACGGTGTGTGGAGGGCAGACTGCAGGCAGGATATTAAGCCTCAGATCTGTCCTTCCTCCAGTCACGTGCAGGCTCTTTGTAGTCTAATCCAGTGCCACTTTTTAAAGGGTGTGCCAGTCGGCCTTGCCTTCAAATGCCACAAATCATCCTCCAAGCATCGGCCACTGCAGTGTTACAGTGACTTCACCCTAGCCTGGCACTAGAAAGCAGCCTGCAGTGTAGCATGGCCCTCAAGGGCAGCTCACACAAACTATGCATGCCGGTATGCCCCCAGCACTTGCTATCCCAGTTCCAAGACGTTCTCTACTGACTCAGCCTCAGCCTTCCCTGTCAGTCATTTCTGGTTGGCACAGGTGAGCCCAACAGCAATGGGGGCAGTGTCAGAGCGTGGGGCAAAGACATGGAGAAGTGTGGCTCACTGGTTAGAGGAGGCAGACCTGGAAGCAGAGGTCAGCCCGGGACCAGGGTTCAATTCCCGGCTCGGCGGGGTCTTGAGTCCTAAAATGTCCATGGACTCGACAATTCTCGCTCCGGTGCCTACTCGATTCACGGGTTCACACTCTGCGACTCTGGGCAATAGCTTGCTTAATCTCCACAGCGGCCCTTCGCGGCGGGATGCCTGGCTTTCACCTTGCGGATACCCTGCTGGGGCTATCTCACAGGGGAATACCAGGACGGGTTCCCTAAGCAAGCGCTTAGAAACCGCTCGGTGATTTGCGCTATATAAATTCCTGTACATTTACATTTACATTTACATGGATAAAAAGGACATTATTCTGCATGTATTTTAGTTAGTCTTTCACCCTTAGGTATCTAAAGCACTCACCTTAAACGAAAAATAAATGCAAGTTCAAGTTATCACTGGGAAATACTCTCTAACATTGTGAAACCTCAGTTGGTTAATTCAGTCTTTCTACAGATGTATGTCTGTGTTTAAAGAGAGAGAATCAGAATTAAATCCTGATCGGTAGAGGAGGGCATAGTGACATGTCTAGTTATAGTGCTACGGCGTCCCCTTCTGCGACTGAGAAAGCACTTTAACTATGCAAGTCACTGATTGCAATGCACACAGTAGTAGATAAGGGTCACTCAAAGTGTCAAAGATTTGGCTGTAGAATGTCACTCCTAAGTATACTGAAATCTTGGAAATGCAACACACAAAGCATACTGAAAATTTGGCAGCTATGGAGAGAGTCATGATAGGGTAGATGGAGTAACCCAGGACCCAGGGAGCTCTGGAGGTCCTGGGGGGCAGTGATGCGAGGCACTTAGAAGCACAGCGCCTCGCACATTCACACCTAAGTGCCCTTCTACTCTGACACTTTGCAGCAGTTTTAAGATCTTCTTAGAGTTACTCGCTGCTCAAATGGGTGTAATTTCTGATATTTTTCATGTTTCCCTCATCTTCATTGCTTTATTTTGCTCACATGAAAGTGTCACATAGTCATTGAAATGTTACTCATAAATGCACTTAAATTATGAAAATGTCACACATAGCAATCTGAAACCGTGGCAGCTATGATGGTCGTCGAGCTGCTGAGTGGAACTGCCAGACAGCATGAGATGCAAAGGGCCCTAAAGCAAGCAAGAAAAATGCCCCTAAGCCCACACCCCTGGTTGAACTGTAAAATACATTTATATTTGGTGGTGCATGTGGTTCCTGGTGGCATTGCATCTGCTGCACTATTGCAGGCTTACTACCACTGTTTTCATTGCAAAAATTGTTAGCTGACATGTTAAATACCCACTAGTGCAAGTTCAAATAGATGACATAAAAACAAGGGCAGGCGTTATTTTACATTTCTTTTGGAATTCAAATTTTGGCCATTCATCATTTACCTAAATATTTATCTTGGAATCTCTTATTTTTCCCAAAAAATCTCTTTCCAGTAAAAATGATGTCAGAGGAGCACTTTCGTATTTATTTAGTGTTTGCTAGGAGATTATAATTCCGTCGATAAACCAGAGTTCAGGGCCCATTGGATGTCAGAGCCCCTGTCTGCTCTTTTCACTCCTATCTATAACTTATGTGAGCGTATGAACAAGTGAATTTAGGGTTTGAGAGCACAGCTATTTGATGGTTCTTGTTATGAGTCACATCCCTACTGTACTCGAAATTCTGCCTTTATCTGCCTACCAGCTGAACCGACTACAGCTGGTCCAGAACCAGGCGGCACGATTGATCTTCAATCAGCCCAGGCACCAGCATGTGCGTCCACTATTAAAAACCCTTCATTGTCTTCCTGTGGTCGAACGGTGTAACTTTAAACTGGGCTGCACCATCTTTAAAGCACTGGCTGGCCTCGGTCCAGCCTTCATCTCCTCTCTTCTCCATCAGTATGCCCCCCTCGGAACCTCCGGGCCTCCCATCTTGCTTTACTTAAAACTCCCATTTTCAAACGCAAGAAACATGGAGGGCTCAAATTCTCGTTTCTTGCCCCTTCTTTTTGGAATGCACTCCCTCTAGAATTCAGGCTCACCATTTCTTACCCTCATTTCAGGTCCCTCCTGAAAACACATCTGTTCCGTAAGGCACACAACTAGTTCCCTCTTCCTCCGCTCCCGCCTGTTTCTTTCTGTCTCCCTACTGCCTATAACGCCATGAAACCGTTGGGTGTTAGTGCGCTCTGTAAGAATTTTTTTAATTTTACATTACATCTTTTACCCAGTTTTCTAACTCATCCTAATGCATAGTGTCAATCTGCTTTTGGAGTTGAAGGTCAAAAAATAAAGATACACCATTTATCGGAATTGATTATGTTCGGAGGAGGTGAACTCTGGTAGTAGTTAAAGCTATGCCTTATAGGTCCTCTTGATTGCCTACAAAGGGGAGACTTCCATTCATCTGGAGGGAGAGATGGAGGCTGGGCCAGACTCTCCCCCGCTGGTTCAGAAATAGTCATAGTTTACATGTCTGAAAACCAGGCCATGTTTGGGACGCTTGAAGTAAAGTTCCATCAGACAGATCTAGGTAAGAAATGTCATGAAGGTGAGGTCAAAATAAAAAAAAAAGTTGTATTTACGTATTTTTTTAGGTCATTTATAGCTTTCTGAAATAGCTGCAATTAGAAGCTTAAGAATGTTTTAAAAAGCATCAATATTACACATTACTGGCTTGGTGGTGGGGCATAGCTATCATTAGAACAGCAGACATTGTGGCTTCAGGGGGGCATGGCTGTGAGGATCCCAGTGCATCCCAATTATGGCTGTATTTTATTACCCAACACTGGGGCCAGGAAACCAATTTTCCTTACTTACATTAGGGTCCATGGTATCCTTAACCAAGTCACCACTCAACTGTAACACTATAGGATATATTTGAGTACAGTGAGAATATATTTACATGCATCAAACTGAAGGTGATACATATTTGTTATTATTTCTATGTCCTTTTTGATTACACAATATGGCAACCGTTCATGGAGAGAAGTCCCGGTTCGATCAAATCGTACATGAATGGATTGGAGCGCTTATGCTTACCAATGCAAAGTTTTGGTATTTGATTTAATGAAAACTTATAATGACAGAATAATCCTGATTCAGACGTGTGACAATGCTGCTGGTTTCCAAGTCTGGTAATGATTTTTGACATTTTGTAAGTGTCCTCTGGTGTTAAAAAAAAATGAGCCCTCTTTGAGGCTATTCAACTGGATGTGGTGTTAGAATTAAATTGGAGATACACTTTTATAGGGCAAGTATGTTCTGTTGTGGCATACTTAATACCCATAGTAGTACCTTGCTGGAATTGATAAGGGATTTAGGTTCTAAGATAGGGCTATTTGAGCTACAAGAACTTCCTGTTTACGGTCTGCATTGGCTGTACACTCTGGATATTGATCCACACGGTTGATAGAGTTAGCTCACTAGAATACATTTAGGCAAGTACCAACTTGCAGATTGTGGGAATACTCCCAAGAGGTGGGCAAGCTACATCTGGCTGGAAACAGAATGTATTCTGTATATATGAACCTATAGAATCAGGTTTCCTTCTGTTTAAAGTTTACTTTAAATTGAGCTTTGGAAGAGCCTTTATGTTTCTGGCTTGGAGCTCTTCCTTTTAGGACACAATAGGTGCCAAATTATATTCATAAAGTCAGACGTGTAAAGTCAGACGTGTGTTTTAGTTTCACATGTCCTAGTAGTGAAAAACTCCTAAAATCATTTTTCACTGTTGTAAGGATTATCTACCCCATAGACTAGCACTGTGGATTTTAGATCATACTTTTAGAAAGACGGCATGCTCCTGTCCAAAATTTCTGAGGCCTTTCTAGGAGTTCTCAGTTGCCTGGGCGTTATTGGTTCCCCCATGAAGAATGTGTATTGGGCCCAAACAGTGAACAATCCAACCTGGGTGTAGCTGGGTGAGGGTCTTCCTGTCAGGATGACTGGGGAGGAGCTGTACCCTGCTCTGCGTACATTTGAAAGGACTTTGCCCACAGTACACATGAAGAAACCTACCACCCGTCCAAACCTTGAATCTGTCCCCTAGGCAGTTTAGAGCCAAGAACCGGGAATGGGGAAGAATTGACCAAAACCAGTTTTGGGGTTAGGCCAGGGAAATTCTCCACACAAAGGCTGTCTCAAAGTATAACCAGCATTGGCAAAGCCAATAGATTTTTCCTGCGCAAGAGCTATTGGCTTTGGCAATGTCTTTCAGCCATGTTGCACAGCAGTGTGAAGTGGAGTAGCAAACCGTAGAGTAGAGTGGAGTGGATAGGAGTGTTATAGAGCGGCCTGGAGTGGCGTATTGTCGCTTCGAGTGGTGTAGAGTAGAGTGGAGTGGCGTGGAGTGGCAAAGAGTGGAGTGGTGTACAGTGGAGGTGAGTAGAGTGGAGTGGAGTAAGGTAGAGTGATTTAGAGTGCAGTGGTATAGAGTGGATTGGCATAGAGTAGAGTAGAGGGGCAAATACTGGGGTGGGATAGACAAGAGTTGGTGAGTTGCGTGAAGTAGAGTGGCGAAGAATAGAGTGGCTTAGAATGGGAGTAGAGTAGTGTGGCTTGGAGTGGCATAGAGTGGCATAGAGAGAAGTGGGGTAGAATAGAGTGGCATTGTGTGAAATGAGAGAAGTAGAATGGCACTAACTAGAACTGTGTGGTGTGAAGTGAAGTGGTGTAGAGTACAATAGCATAACGTGGAATGGCATAGAGTAGAGGGCATAGAATGGCATGGCACAGAGTAGAGTGAATTGGCGTAGACAAATGTGTTCTGAGATAGAGTGCTTTAGCATAGAGTAGAATGGTGCAAGCCCGAGTGCAGTGGCATGGACTATTGCAGAGTAGAGTAGAATGGGGTATGGTGCACAGGGGTAGAGTGGAGTTGAGTGATGCAGAGTAGAGTGGCATAGAGTGCAGTAACATTAAGTAGTGGTGTAGAGTACAGTGACCTAGATTAGAGTGGTGCAAATTAGAGTAGAGTGGGGTAGAGGGCTATGGGGTAGAGTGCAGTGGCATTGAATGCAGTGTTTCAAAGTAGAGTAGTGCAGAGCTGAGTAGAATGGTGTAGAATGCAGTGGCATAGAGTGCAGTGGCATTGTTTAGAGGGTGTAGAGTACAGTGGCATAGAGTGCAGCGGGACAGAGTAGAGAGCAGTTGTGTACAATGCAATAGCGTAGAGTGGGGCAGAGTAAAATACAGTGGTGATAAGTACAGTGGTATAGAGTGGTGCAAGTAGAGTGCCGTGGTGTAGAGTGCAGTGGTGCAGAGTACAGTATAGTAGTGTAGAGTGGTGCAGAGTAGAGCGTACTGGCGTAGAGTGATGCAGAGTAGCATGCAGTGGCATAAAGTAGAGGGATGTGGTATTGAGAGGAGTGGTGTAGAGTGCAGTGGCATAGAGTGGATTAGCGTACAGTGGTGTACACTGGAATGGGGTAGACTACAGTGGCGTAGATTAGAGTGGCATGGCATAGAGTGGTGTGGAGTGGCATAAAGTGGAGTAGAGTGGAGTGGAGTAGAATGGCCTAGATTAGAGTAGTGTAGAGTAGAGTGGTGCAGAATGCAGTGGCATAGAGTAGAGTAGTGTGGGGCGCAGTGGAGTGGAGTGGCTTGAAGTAGTGTGTGTAGAGTAGAGTAGCATAGAGTGAAGTGAGGTAGAGTGGCATTTGAGGGGGGTACAGTGACATAGACTGCAGAGGCCTAGAGTAGAGTGGTGTGGTATAAAGTGCAGTGGCATAGAGTTGAGTGGTACAGAGTAGAGGGTCATAGAGTGCAGTGGTGTGGCGAGGTGCAGAGTAGAGTGCAGTGGCATAGAGTGGTACAGAAAAGAGCAGAGTGGGGAGTTAGTGTACAGTGGCGTAGCAGTATTGAGTAGGGTGGCGTTGAGTGCAGTGGCGTAAAGTAGAGTGTAGTGGTGTAGAGTGCATTGGCATACAGTACAGGGTAGGGTGTGGGAAGGGAAAGAAGCAATATGGAAGGGTGACGGCTGTCCAGGTGAAGCCTAAAAATAGGACCTTCAGAACCACTCTTCAGAAAAAAACACTCCTGGACCTGTGGAAGATTCCGACTGCCTTGCTGTCTGAAGATGGAGAATTGGACTTGCTTGCCTTGATCCCTGGCTACCCTGAGTTACTCCAATGGGTCTGACCTTGTGTGCAAGCTACAGGGAGAGAACAGGCTTCCTGAGCTCTACTGCTTGCCTCTGCAGCGAGTCCTGATCCTCAAGAGGAACCTCTTTGGTCCTGGACCTTTGGTTGCCATTATTGAGAGCTCTTACACAAGAAAAAGTTGGAAATCCATAAATGTAAGCTCTTTGTGACCATGAACCTTATCCACCATAACTCTGCCGACCGCAACAACTAGCAAAGCAATGTTTCAGTGAGACCTGCTCTTCTAGCGACAGTGATCATTGGTGGAGACCGGCAATGTGAGGCCTGAACTTCATGCTACAGCATCGGCAGCCCACGGTGACTGCCAATGCGCAAAACTCTAGAGACGACTGGCTTGTCATGCTGCAGCAACGATCATCCGTGACACTCAACATGCTCTTCATACTAGAAGCCTCCTCCTCACAGCCACGTCCAATGCAGACGGAACTCTTGTTGCCGACCTTGAGAAGATATGTCTTCATCGGTGCCAACCTGGTCCCTTTAAATTACACGCGCTTCTTCGCGGTTGGCTGGAACTTGTGATTTTTCCCTGGTCCGTGAGTGGCGCTTTGTGCTTTTTTGTGCTATTTTCACAAAAAACGTTACAATTCCATATCTCCTGTTATACTGGTTTTAGTTTTGTAGTTCTGGTATCATGATTTGTCCTTCTGGTGTCATTTTATTTACTAAAATGTACTTTATCGTTCTAAATTGGCTTGGGAATTTTTTCTTGTGATGTGTTTTCACTTTATTACTGCTTGTGTGAACTTAAATACTTTACAATTTGCCCCAAAGTTGAGCCTGACTGCTTTTGTGCTAAACAATCAGAGTGTAAAGCACATGTTAATTTAGTGATGTTGTGGTACACCCTGACAGGGATTGTGGTTGTTGTTTCAGTGGGACTTCCACCCCACTAAATCAATAACCCAATTTCTTATACATATGCAACAGTAAATACAAAACTATTTTTTCATTCCATGCTTTGAGAGGAGAGAGCTCCACATATACTTTGTTTTTTACAATGGAGATAATTGCCTTGCAGATGAAAGATATTCTAACTAAATATTCTTGCAAAAATGTATATTTGTATTTGCAATAATTCCAAAAAGGTTTATTTAAAAAAACATAAGGTAATGAAACAGAAAATTAAATTGTACAGCTACTATTTAATAAATGATGTTCATAATGTATGTTTAGATATTATTAAACAGTTTTAAATGGGGATTGTTAAAAATTATTGTTTAAATAACAAACATCCCATGTTATGTGGCAAATAATGCACTTTGGTTCAAATAAATTGTGTATTTAGTTTTGATTTGATAAAATATTAAGTTAGTAGTGTTTTTTAACACTTAAACGAAATTTATAAATTACAACAAATATTAGTTCAAACGTTTGGGCAGTCGGACCTTCCTACCTGGCTCATGTGATGTTTATACTGAATGGTATTGTAGCCCTCATTTAAGTCAAACTTTCTCTCCTGTCTCCTCCTGTAAACGGTGGTACATTGAGTCTCTCTGCCCTGCTGATCTTTTTTTGCGGCGTTACTCTGACGGCTTGCATCAGCCTTCCCTCCTCTATACGGATAAGCATACACTAGCTCTTTAAAGTGATGGTCTACACTATCCTACTGGAGATGTCTGTGTGTGGAAATCTGGGACCACGAACTTGATATATGTTTAGGTTTTTTATATACCGTACTGACAGCAGCAGTTAGCCTACTTCTGATCTCTTTCTGTTTTAGCAGATTAAAGAACTAAGGGGCTGATTATGATGGTGGTGAACCCGCCACCAGCAGCCTGCTGATGGCGGGTTTACTGCCACTGTGTGACCTTTTTCCACCCGCCAGATTGTGCTGTCGGGCGGAAAGCCCGACTGCCATGGGTTTGACAGTGGCAATCGTTCCGATTGCCTGTCGACTGCCTCACATCCCTAGAATGGTGGCGGTGCCTAGCCTGAATAGGATGCAGTATCCCCGCCAGCCTTTCCATGGCGGTTCAATTGCCATGGAAAGGCTGGCGGGGATGGATTTTGGGGGCCCGCCACGGGCACCTTGAACTTCCTCTTGGGGGCACCTATGGTGCCCCCTAGATTTTCTTGCACAGTGACATAGGAAGGGAGGGGCGGGCGGTCTGCCCCGAGCAGCAACATTTTTTGGGGCGGCGGCCTCCCACTTCTATTACCTGCAGTTTTGGCAAGGCATCTTCACTCCAGGCCGCACTGGGCAGCAAAATCATGGACCGCCACGGCCATAGGGCTAGCGACGCCACGGTCCCTGCACCATGCAGCAGGCACCGCATGGTTCCCGCCATGTAGTGCAGAGAAATGTAAAATATTTGAAAATTCATTGGAAGAAAAACAAAAGGTTAAAGTGATGTTAAAGTTAGGTTAAAATTTAATGTTTTGAACTCTAAAAACCACAGAAATGTACCTATTATATTTAACTGAAGTAGCTATAACTTGCACACTCACTATGCACTGGTCATGACTTCACATATTACACTACTCATGACATCTTCTATGACATCATTGTTAACAATCAATGCAACATCTAAAATTATGTTTGATGACAACAGTGTCCGTGGCAGGAACACGAGTTATAGTTATGATACATTTTTGCCTCACTATATGTCACTTTAATCATAGGTTTTTTTAGTGAAAAAAAACAATTATATATTTATTAATTTATTTAGTGACAATAGGGTTAGCTTTGGTTATAACATAATAACATATGTTTATAAAAATGTACAAATTCACTGAAAAAACAGTTAAAATAGAGTTATGGTTGCAAACCACAACCAAACAAATCACTGAAATTTTTAAGTTATGGTTAGGACGACATCTCACAACTCACGCAACAGACACGCAAACCCTAACTTGCACACCAGATGCAGTGCTCTTGACATCACCCTTGATGCAATAACAAAGGTAAATAATCTTACAGTTGAGATTATATTTCACATTACACTTAACACTATGAAAGACACAACTGTGAATGCTCTATTGACCATTGGTTTGAGTATGTATTGGTATTTAATCATGTTGTGCTTTTACCTGGTAATACCTTTTGGGATACATATTATGATGTATTTGGCCTCATTCCTCTATATGGTCACAGAACTCCTCTATGACTTGCAATATCCTTATAAAGTACCACATGGTAGTATCTCTTCAAATACGCCCCAAGTGTGCTGTGTGTTGATCCACATCTAGTAACAGCCCCAACTCCTTATCCACCCGAGTCTAGAATCCTATTATGTCACACCTTGTGACTCTTCCAATCATACCATATACTGCATTTATATCTAAAACCCCAGTTCCAACTCTACACTTACGGGGTACTTTATCCCATCTATCTACATACCTATCATATTCCCTGTTAGTCTTTAAAGATCTCTCCTGCTCCCTAAATATTGCAATCACTCTGCTTTTCTCCTTCTAACTCTCTCCCTATCTCTGTCTTTCAAGATCTCACCATCTCTGCCTTTCACTCCTTCCTTTTGTATCTTTTTTCTCCCTACATGACTATAGTCCATTCCTTACCTCTACCTTACCACCTGCCTCTCTGTCCATTTTCTCCTTCATTTCCTATATCGATGTATCTCTTGGACTGTTTGTTTCTATTACGCGTTTCAGTCTAGGCTGTACTTAATGGCCCAGAAACTGGTGAGCAAAGTAAAACAATAGCATGTTTAATTTGAATACCCTATTACCACATATAATGACACTTAATATATTAAAATTAGAAGGATGAAAAGGTGAGTTTGCAATGCCAGGATTCAAAAGCATGACCTCTTGGTGACAGAAATTCTCAAAAGAAATTGCTTACCTTGCTGACTTGTCTTGGCAGCTTATTAGCAAATCTAGAGTGAATACAAGAGAAACACAGGTCCGTCCTCATGCCATCCCTGGTAAGGGAATAGCAAGCATCACAGTTCTTATTCATTCACTAGAAGTCTAAATATATGTGGCCTCCAAGCTGCTAAGAGCTAGGAGAAAGGTGAGGGTAAGCATTTCACTTTGGACCCCAGTGTCCGTACTCTGTACAAAGGCATGACTGCTTAGAAAGTTCATGTCGCCATATGTCCCACGACAGACAAAATTAAGAGATACATGGCCTATAATTAGGGATACATCTTTGACAGATACAAATGCATTTATATCTTGAATTCTTACAGGCACTTACTCTACTCAGATTCAATAAACCTTCATACAAATGACATATGTAAACATTTGTCACTTGGTCCTGTGAACCGGATCTAACTATAAATATATAAATATATATAAAAGGGCACATCGTTATGATATGGGTATATTGAAGTATTTAAAGGTATATACTCATCTTGGATAGATGCAAATACCTCATTAATGGAATGAGACCAAGTCTAACTCATCTTACACTTATAGAGATAGATGGGTTTTCACACCCTAATGAAGCCATAAGGTGAAAGGGCCCAGTGGAGAATTAGGTAAATTTCAACTCGGAAAAACAAAATTTTTAGTTAAATTATTGAAGATCCTTGGCAAGACAAGCAGAAACCGGTGCCGGGTCTGTAATGCCTAAAGCACCGCCATACTAGGTTAGAGGGGTACGGCTTATATGCAAACAGATACCCATATATAAATATTTGATATGCAGCCAGAAGTAAATAGATGACAAATGTTTTCTTGCAGGGATAGACACTATTGTGGACAAACAGATAGGTTCCTAGATAACCATCATATATGTGCACAAGTATCAAGAACACAAATGTACTTTGACAGATACAGTTGCAAGTTGATGGAGAAGGAGAGACAAATACATTGCTTATGTCGGCAACATGGCCTGATTTGTGAAACAATTCCCGCTGCACATTAAAGTTACAAACTTTGCTTGTGGATAGTTGTGAACAGCTGAAACCCAATAACAAGGATTAAACGCTTGCAATAAGATAAAATCTCACTGTACCAACGTATTTACCTCATATTAAGATACATTTTCAGTTATAGTAAAAGTTAGCTTTTAGTTGCAGAAAAAGACACAGACGTCATCATAGACAGATACTGTACTGTACTGTACAGATTCATAGAGATCCATATAAAGAAAAACAGACATATTCAAGCAAAGAGATACAGATAGAAAAAAAGTCATAAGATAGGTACTACTATGTTATAGCATGCACACATATGTCATCACGTCAGACCACGGTAGCATCATTACGCATATGAGCGTACAATGCATACTCATCTTACTGTTTTTTTTTCTTTTTAGTTTTTTGACAAAGCTGTTCAGGGCCGGTAAATAAGCATTATTTTATTATGCTGGGTTTTATTGCTATTATGTTACAGAAAGCTAAGCGCGATCAACCTGTAACTGTAGAGAGCAACTATGATTTATAGATGAAGGTTAAATATTTAATGTGTGCTTAAACACTGATGTATGTTAAATAAACAAGTACGTGAATAATTCATTTTTGGATGTCCTACAAGCTTTTCTCTAGGAATCCTCCATGCACTTCGGTAACAAGTTTGACTTTGGAGAGGGGTACCCCGATTAGCTCACATGGTCAGCGACTGGCTGCCGCCCCCCCCCCCATCTGACCACCAACACCTGACACATGAGCATGATACCTGGTTATCTTTGGAAGGCGGGAGGTCGCGGGACCTCCCGGCCGTATTTATTAAGATATGAAATTTAAAAGGTTTTTAATTGCATGATCAACAATTTATACAAAAATCAGCAGGACATTAGATACAATATTGTCAGCAAGTTTGAGAGGCTAACCTTAACAGAAACTCTAATACAGATTGTTTCCTAACCGAAGCTAACATCCTCATCTTGATTTTTGTATACTACATTTCTGGCCATATGGCAAGGTCGCTAACCGGTGTCAGGTCCTACTAGCTGCGCCTTACCTAGTGATGTGCGCATGCGCAGCCGGTCCTGGTAATTACCCGGTCTACGCCGTGAACTCCATTTACCCACTAAAGGAGGGCCCTTACTCTGCGCCATCCGGTGACGTCATAGGTATGCGCGCGCGGGGTGGCTACCAGCCTAAGGAAAGCGTGACTACTCCAACCCGCGCCCCTTTGAAGCACCAGTTACCTTGCCCCTTGAGTTCTTGGAGTGGCCAATGGCCCCTCCCCCTGGACGGGAACCTCCCATGGATGATGCCCGCCCCCTCAGACCTTAAAATAGCTGCTCACCGGTCATGACCTTACCGCATGCCCCAAACCTAATAAATACGACGACCTAGGAGAAAAATTCTAATGACAACTACTCTAGCTAACACATCAAAACATCAATTTAAAGCTACAAAGGGAAAAAAGTCCTAAGCACAATTGCAAATCATAACATGTTTCATCACAGTTCACTAAAAGGGGAAAAAATTCCTAAAGAAAGCATCATCAGCATAATATACAAACCAAACACAGATCACTTATGCATATCAAGGATCTCAACAAGCACCTACAGATTACGCTTAAACTAGACTAAGACAACTTCAATCATTTAGTTTCAGGGATGGTGGGTGGGAAAAAACAAGAAGCCCCGAGCGCGGGGCACAACACGCTGTGGAGGAGCGTCCAGGGAGAAGAGGGTCTCCTGGGCGCTCCCCGCTTCTTTATCCCCAAGGGGCTGGGTGGGGGTGGCTACGCCCCCACCCAGCCCCTCCCGGCACGCCCGCCCCTGACCCGGACATCCTACCATGGTATCCGGGTCAGGGAGGGCACCAGCCAATCGGTGGTGGGGCGCGCCCAGGAGGGCACGCCCCACCACCGAGGGGCACTAAGGGAGGGGGCGATCGCCGCGCTGCCATGCGGGCGGGGGGGCCAAGAGCCCCCCCTTTTCACATGGTCAGCGACTGGCTGCCGCCCCCCCCCCCATCTGACCACCAACACCTGACACATGAGCATGATACCTGGTTATCTTTGGAAGGCGGGAGGTCGCGGGACCTCCCGGCCGTATTTATTAAGATATGAAATTAAAAAGGTTTTTAATTGCATGATCAACAATTTATACAAAAATCAGCAGGACATTAGATACAATATTGTCAACAAGTTTGAGAGGCTAACCTTAACAGAAACTCTAATACAGATTGTTTCCTAACCGAAGCTAACATCCTCATCTTGATTTTTGTATACTACATTTCTGGCCATATGGCAAGGTCGCTAACCGGTGTCAGGTCCTACTAGCTGCGCCTTACCTAGTGATGTGCGCATGCGCAGCCGGTCCTGGTAATTACCCGGTCTACGCCGTGAACTCCATTTACCCACTAAAGGAGGGCCCTTACTCTGCGCCATCCGGTGACGTCATAAGTATGCGCGCGCGGGGTGGCTACCAGCCTAAGGAAAGCGTGACTACTCCAACCCGCGCCCCTTTGAAGCACCAGTTACCTTGCCCCTGGAGTTCTTGGAGTGGCCAATGGCCCCTCCCCCTGGACGGGAACCTCCCATGGATGATGCCCGCCCCCTCAGACCTTAAAATAGCTGCTCACCGGTCATGACCTTACCGCCACAGGCCAGCATTGTTAACCGACGATCTGGCCTCCCCCTACCTAGACCCAAATCAGCAATCTTGTTTAGCAAAACCCTCCAACCAGGCCCAGAGATTGTTAGACCGCAAAACATTCCCCGCCTCAGTCAAGTGTACTCCATCCCCTAGGTAATACTGTTCGCCCCAGATACACCCATGTGGAATTGTCTGCAACCGGGGGGCCCGAAATAGTTTGTCCAATTGTGTGTTGATCCTCTTTACCGAGTGATTCAACGCCCTAACCGAGTCCCCCCCTCGCCACTGCCACCGAGGGATAAGTTGCGACCATACTACCGTGCAACCCGGGCAAGTCCTGGCCACCCACCCCGCAGTGGAGATGATCTCCTCAATAAGGATGCGTCTCCCCAATTTGGCCAAATCATTCTCCCCCAGGTGAAGTATCACCACTGACGGGGGGGCGGGCTGTTGAGCTAAGAGTCCCTGGAAGAAGTTCCTGAACTGGGTGAGACATAGACCCCCTCTCCCGAAGAATGAAATGTCAAACCCCTTTTGCGCTGCCCTTTTCCTACAGTCTCCTGAAAGAAAAACACATTCAGCACGCCTCACATACGAGTGACCCACGATCCAAACCATTTTCTTGTGTTGATCCCGATGCTTGTTCCATGATGGCGTAGATCGTTGATGCCCGGTGGAGAGTTCCTCCCCTGCGTCACAGGTTTGAGAAACTGCAAAAAACCAGAAACAAACCGGGTGTGAGCACCATCCTGTCACAACCTGTCAATTCGCACATATCGTTTATAACATTCAGAGGACCATCTCCCAATTTCCTTCACATTTTTTACTGGGAGGCCCCTTGCCACTGCCTCAGTTGCTGCCCCAATCCTAAACGAATGAGTGCCAAATTCCTTGGGATCTAGACCTGCCTGTCTGATCGTCAGCTCCAAGACCCTTCTAAACTGGTACCTGGTCAAGGGCGTACCGTCCGCGTGACACAGCAGTGCACCTCCCGCCGTGCCCCCTCGCTGTCTATGGAAAATCTCCACATGAGCAACTGGGCAGCAAGGATTGGCACGGGCTCGGTGGAGCACTATGGTGTGACCCCGTGATTCCTGGTCGGTTTTGGATTTCTGAATTGTCACCCACATGGTATCCTCCCTGATCTGTACACAGGCCCCTTGTAGGCCGCCCTGCTGATCATGTTTGGACGCTGCTACCAACTCACCAATTCTCAGAGCCCCATAGAAAGCCAGGGAAAATGCAGCTTTGAACAAAAGTACCTCCCACTCCGAGCTACAGACATTGTGCAGTGCCACCAATAGAGATGTCAGCCGTGCTAGCCCAATGGGCCTTCTTTTATCAGCAGGGTGACCCTGTAAACGGCGCCAACCCCTCAAGGCCTTGCGTACCATAAAGGTGTTAGTGGGATCTCGCATGCCCTTAGCTTGCGCAAAGAAGGAGACCGCCGCCCTATGCCTGCTCGCAGCCGCTACGGAGCGACCCTCCCTGTGCATCCCTTCTAAATAGGCCGCAAAGCTGTCCTCCTGTGCCCACCTAACCTCCCATTCCTGCCCCAAGAAAGTACGGTAAGACAAAAACGCCCCTTCGTAAGCTGTCTTGGTCCTGGGGGCTAAGCTAGCAACCACGAGGTCCTGTAATCTGGGGCACCAATCTGCCAAAGTACTGCCGGGAAGTGAGCCGGAGAGGGGTCTGCTGCAGGAAGATGTTCCCTGAAAACCTGCATTTTAAACGAGAGAGGGAGTCAGCTGCATTATTGAGAATGCCAGGGACATGTTTGGCTTTGAAGACCACATTCATTTTCAAGCATTGCAACACAATCTCCTTTATCAGTCGCAATATGAAAGGACAGCGCGCCCCCTGTTGGTTTATGCACTCCACCACGGTCATGTTATCTGACCAGAACACCACTGATTGATTACATAGGTGTTCGGGCCAGACCTTCAATGCCACCCAGATTGGGAATAGTTCGAGGAAGCCAATATTGGTGGTCAAACCCCATGCTCTCCATTCTTCCGGCCATCGTTGGGCGACCCACCTGTTCCCCAGGATGGCGCCAAAGCCCACACTACCAGCCGCGTCTGTCCATAAACCCAACTCTGCTGATGTGGTGGGAGGACCGGGCCACACTACCCTGCCATTGAAATCATCCAGGAACGCCATCCATATGAGCATATCCTGGCGAACCTCAGATGACAACCTCGTGCGATGATGTTTCTCCCGTAGTCCCTTCATTGCCTGGGCAATGGAGCGTGAGAACGGGCGTGCCATAGGGATAACCCGCAGAGCGAAGTTCAATTGCCCCACCACCTCCTGTAATTGTTGCAAGGAAACCTTGTGTTTGCATAGGCATTGTCGCAGCGCTGCTCTAAACCTGGACACTTTGTCCTGGGGCAACCTGAAGCATCCTTCCACTGAGTCAATTTCGATACCGAGAAATTCCAAGCAGGTGGATGGCCCAAACGTCTTCCCCGGCGCTAGCGGGACCCCAAAAGCCCGCATGAGCACGCAAAATTCCTGCAGTGCCCAGGCACACTCCTGAGAGCCCGCCGCACCTAAGAAGAGAAAATCATCCAGGTAATGCATGACCTGCTGGTGGCCCGTCGCCTGTCTCATGACCCATTCTAGAAAGGAGCTAAACGTCTCGAAATATGCACATGATATGGAACAGCCCATGGGCATGCATTTATCCATGTAAAACTTGTCTTCAAAAGTGAAACCTAGGAGATGATGATCAGCTGGGTGGACTGGGAGGAGGCGGAAAGCAGATTCTATGTCTGACTTTGCCATCAGGGCCCCTGGGCCCAGGGCACGCAACAGGTCCACTGCCTGGTCAAATGAGGCATATTTTACACTACAAATCCCTTCATCAATCGCATCATTCAAAGACGCTCCTCTGGGCGCCGACAGGTTGTGGATCAGTCTAAACTGGCCCTTCTCTTTTTTGGGAACTACTCCTAGTGGTGAACAAACAAAATTGGGGACGGGCACCCTCACAAATGGGCCAGATATCCTGTCCAGAGACAGTTCTTTGCTAATTTTTGCCGCCACCACTGTAGGGTTGAGTTTCACTGACAATTGATTCTTGCAATGGGCGCTACCTGTGTACCCCCCTGCCGGGATCCTAAAGCCTTGTGAGAAACCTTCCTGAAGTAATGTGGCTGCTGCGTGGTCCGGATATCTATTTAACCATGGGATCATTTCCAAAACATCTACAGGCGTGGGGGTACCCAACTTGTTTAAACTACACTGGCTTTCCTCTTCCCCTCTGACCATGGTTGCCCTGCTTGGACCTGCAGGATGCTTCTGGGTGTGAGGGGTGACCACAGGCCCCGCATGCATGTTTGAATCTACAGGTGCCCGGGGCCCTTGTGCAGGTGCGCCTATTAAAATCCCAGCACACCCCTTTTTTCTCTGACCCGCCGCCCCTATTCCTACCCGGGACCTCACCCGCTTGAGGTGGCCGAAAGGCCTGTTGAGGTCTGGCGGAAAAAACCTTGACTGCACTAGTGGACTGATGGGGGGGCGAGCTCTCAGAGAATTGCTGATGCCATGACATAGAGTCAACCTTGTCCCACGTCAGTGATGGATTAAATTCCAAGGCTTTCCTGAAATTGACATCATACCCTTTCCACGCATCCCCAGTACTGTTCACTCCACCCCACAATCCTGCTCTGATAGCACGCTAATGGCGCCTGCACATTGGGGGGTCGTTCAGCCTTGATAGCTGTGAACACTGCAAAAGCCCTGATCCAGTTAAGCAGAGTTTCTTCCACCCTAAACCTAGAACACTGTGCCCTCCATTCACTTGGATGCATCCACTCCTTTAGCGTCTTGGCATGCTCCATTTCCCTATTATCAAGCAGTAATGAATAAATGTACACATATTTATCGGCCCAAATCATCTCCTTCACAGTCTGTGACACATGTTGTGCTAAATTCTCACTCCTGGAGGGTATAGAACCATCTCCCAAGAGAGGCAACGCCACCTCCTTACCATTCCCCGGCACCTGGGCCGGCTGCCCACCATCTCCGTTCGGTTGGGCGGGACTGGAACCTGCGAGGGAAGAAGATGAAGGCACCGCAGTACTGTCAGTTACTGCTGCAGTTTTAATCTTATCAACCAATTTTGCCGCTTCTGCGGCATAATCTGATGAAGCCGGTAACACCCCCCCCCTTTTGCAACCACGGCATCAATGCCGTTATCTGAGATACCAGTTCAGGGGGAATTGAGTCTAAATTGCCTGCTGGGACTGCCGGCGCCACCGGGGGCATAACCAGTGGCAGAGGTGCAGGAAGTATGGGCGCTTGCCGGTGGCGGCAAACCCGTAAGTGGAATGGGCACCGCGGGTGAAGGGGCAGGCCCGGCAGGGGGGGGCACCTGCGGATTGACTGGGGCTGGCACTGCAGGAACAGGAATATTTGGCGTAGGTGCCAGAGGAGCTGGAGCCGCAGGAACAGGTATAATAGGTACCGGAACCAACGGCTCCGGGGGGGGGGAGTGGCATTGTACCTGGGCTTCTTGGCCCTAGACCTTTTAGGCGGGGTAACAAAATCTCCCCTTGGCAAGGGGGCCGCCCTCTGGCGAACAGGCCTACCCGATGGGCCAGGAGCCTCATCAAACCTCTCATTAAAGCGGGCCTCTAATTCATCAATTTTCCCCAATCGCTTGTTAATGTTGCTCATTTCCTGCATGACTGTCTGCATCATAACTTCCATCCTGGACCCACCTTTACCACCCCTTGGCCCTGGCATGTTCAAAATTACCACGAACTGCCTACACTCCTAGTGATACAATTGAGCGTACTTGCGCTTTGTACCTTCACCAGATGGAGGATGTCCGGGGGGCTGTAAGCACCATGCAACGGCGGCCGCAACACCACCGGCTTATCCGGCTATGTCAGGGGTGAGTAAACCTAGTGTAGACCCACCCGGCGGCAACCAGGAGCGATGAAATGCTAGCCCCCCGTTCTCCTCTTACCGACCCGTCCAGCGTACTCGCTGCCGATGTTGTGTCCGCAACCGCGTCCTACGTCCACCTAATTGAGCTGATCAATTGACTGCAGCGATGATTTCTTTAATTGCCTGTAATAGAAAAAAATTTTAGTCCCTGGAAGTATGAGGCTAAAGCAATTGTTGAGACCAGCGCCTAAAGAGGGTTGCAATACCTGACCCCCCCAACACAACACTCTCCTGCCTGTATGTATTTTAACAATTTAAACGAACACCCCAGGTTTCTGCTTCAAAAAGGAGAGAAAATTCAATTTACAAGACCCCAAAATTGTAGTCATAAATTCCAACAACACACTTTCTCCAGGTCTCCCATCCAAGTGCTGCCCTGGTCGACCCTGCTTCGCAACCTACCCAGTTCCCCTCCATGTAAAGGTTAATTTAAATCGATCCGTTTAGCCAACAAAGGTTGTGGTGCTGAGCGCGTGAAAAAACAGAGAATGCATGCGGCGCTTTGCAGACCAAATGTCTATCACACATGAAATACACCTCCTGTGTAGGCGGGAAATGTTCCTATCGTGGCCCGATCAAATATGCGACAATGAGACACAGCGCCCGTAAATCGGCTCCTTACTGTGTGCTGGCCGGCTGACCCCCGATGCGGTGCCCACCCCCGCCAAATACCTCCAGCTCCACAGACTGCCTCGAGAAACCTGTGACCCGCTCTGCCGCAGACGCTCCGCTCGATTTAACTCGTGGCGCCGCTGCAATCCAACTCTGCTCGGCGTCCCTGGAAACAGCTCCCGCATGTAAAGCCGCCGTTCCGCTCCTCCGTAATGTAGCCGCCGCTCCGCTCCTATCGAAGGCTGTAACATAAAACCAGACAATTAACAAATCGGCGGCCCTGGAACCAGCTCTCGCATGTGACGCCGCCAATCGGCTCCTCCGTGTAAAGCGTCGATCGAAAAGCTGTAATAAAAAACAAGAAAATTAGAAAAAACAAGAAGCCCCGAGCGCGGGGCACAACACGCTGTGGAGGAGCGTCCAGGGAGAAGAGGGTCTCCTGGGCGCTCCCCGCTTCTTTATCCCCAAGGGGCTGGGTGGGGGTGGCTACGCCCCCACCCAGCCCCTCCCGGCACGCCCGCCCCTGACCCGGACATCCTACCATGGTATCCGGGTCAGGGAGGGCACCAGCCAATCGGTGGTGGGGCGCGCCCAGGAGGGCACGCCCCACCACCGAGGGGCACTAAGGGAGGGGGCGATCGCCGCGCCGCCATGCGGGCGGGGGGGCCAAGAGCCCCCCCTTTTCATTTCTGCTGTGCTGCATTTTCTGTCACTGATCAACCCAGGTGCTTTTACGACTGGAGATGGCTCAGCGCCTTTCAGAATAAACCACACATCTGGTATCACGTTGATAAAAAGGAAACACCTCATCAACATACTCTATAGCGTTAGTCAAACTAAAGTAATTGTAAACATCTACCTTTATAAATCTGCTAGCTCCAGTTGGAACCTTTACTTTTACAGCGAGTTGGTAGAATAGGTTAGAAGATCCCTCCCTTCTTCACTGATCTGTACTGGGCATCCTTACTTCTGTATTGTACACTTTTGTGCCAATTTAGGGTAAATCCACAGGGTGGAAAATGAATACAACTGGACATCCAAAAACAGTTCTTCACAATTCGTTCAGGAGTCACGCCATATCAAAATCATGGTGTGAGGAAATATTGCTTCACTAAAGGAGCATGTCACGTGAAAAAAATTCTGAGATGGACTTGTAGAAAAGACAACACGCTTGCTTTAGATCACTGCCCGCCTGTGTAAGAGAGAGCTTTATTCTGCTGACATCCATTTTGGTCCATAACAAGATGGCCAGTTCGGGGGACAGGGTCCTTACTATCTTCCAGCCATATTTAGCTGGACTCTTGAGAAGTGTTTTCCCCAGTAACTGTCTCTTTATACGATGGTGCAAATGCATGCTGTTATTTTATATTTCAATGTGTTTTTATGTCTGCCAGTGTGCATATTAGAATTTATAAATATATATTTTTCTTTTCATTTTAACGTGAAAGTGTCACTCATGATTGTAACACATTTGTTTAATAAAAAATCTAATGCTGATGGCTACTATGTACTATGTAATCAAATAAAGCATCCACCAGTGGCATTTATTTTATTTTGCTCACATTATGAACAATGATCACTTTAAGCAAATTCCTTTAGACTTATAATTCAATTTCAGTTAGGTAAGAGTATAAAGTTTCAGTGCAAATTACATTTGTGTAATTCATTTTCTTTTGATTCAGTAATATGTCTAATTAATTAGCAAGAACACCATACAAGTTTCGGTGGCCTTCTTCATTCACGTTCTTCTAGATGTGGTTGCCAACGAAAGGGCCACTGGAAATTTGGAGTGAATTGTTTAAAGTGACTGGTATTGCGTGAATAAGATTTGAGTAAGAGAAGGGAGAATGAGAGTGCGGTAGAGAAAAGAAGGGAATCCATAAAGTCATGCACTATTATGTGAGATAGAAACAGCAAGAGAGAGCATAAAATAATGCTTGGAGTGGTTCCATTTCGTTCTTTTCTCGCTTTCTCAGCTCAGTTCTTTTCTCTTGTCATGAAATATTCTCCTCAACTGAGGAGATGAAAAGGATGCTCTGGGTACAAAGTGTATTTATAGATGTTTCCATGAAAGAGCGGCAGTGAAATATAATTCAGAGAAGATGGGTTCCTAAACGTAGGATTTTATTCCACAGTTAAATGTATTGTAATGTTTAAAGTACTTCTTTACAATCTGAAAGCATTGGTTCAGAACACGCTTTTGCCACCTCATGAAAGTGTTGGCTTCATGAACATTGTGTGAACTCGACATTCATTAAATAGGATTTTATACGCAGTACTTTCTATGAAAAGGCCATTATCACAAAGTGATAAAGGGCCACATGCATCATTGTAAATTGCGGTTGCAAAGTGGCAGATTGACAGAATCTGCCCCTTTGCAACCGCAATTTTTGCATTTGGGATGCATCATCCTAAATGTAAAGATTGCTAAAATTGTGTCTACTTAAATTGCGATTGTGTTTAGGGAATCCGCAGTGCAACAACCCAAAAAAATAGCGATTTCGCAATTAAGAAACGCAAATCACCATCAATTCAAAGTTGATGGTAATTTGCGAGAATTTTGAAAAATGCACAAAAGTTCATCTTTCAAAGTTCTATGTTGCACACATACATATCCTTGGGGCATGTGTGTGTGCAAAATGTGTTAAAATTGCAATTTCAGGGGTGCATCAGGGTGTCCTTTTGGCAGCCTTGCACCCTTGAAATTGCATGCACAATTAGCGAGTACCGATTTGGTACTCGCAAATTCTGCATGCAATTCCCATTGATTCCTATGGGCCAGTTAGGCCCATAGGAATGAATGGTAAGCAATTCCTTATTTGTGAATCGCAATTCGCGAGTTGCAAATAAAGAATGTGTAGGAATCACAATTTTGTTTTGATTCCTACATGCATAAGCATTTGCGATTTCTTAAAAATCGCAAATGCACAGTTTGATCCATGTTGCCCATAGTGTTCCCCAGATGAACTGTATCCCTCTTTAGTTTGGAGTTATATAAAAGGTTATTTGCAGTAGAACACAAACCGCTTAATATACTTATTCATGGTTATACGACAACCAAGATAGTCGTGGTTAATAAACCTGCTGAGGTTTCTATAGTTAGGGAAGTTTCTTTCGTTAGGATTACTACCCAGCATCCTTGTAGGGGCACTAGTTAAGATAGTTGTCTATGAGTGCGAGATAAGGATTAACATCTCAATGATAAGCCCTCTCGTCATGGCATGGCTCATCTTAACACTCTAACGTGGTCTACCTCTGACTTTCCAAACAACATTCTAACAGGATGCACAACAATGCAGACAAATTGTTTGTGAACCCCATGAAACGTGACCTAAAAAAAAAACAGGTCTTGAGAGCCCTCCACAGGCTCCCAAAGGATTCCAAGAAGTTGAAAACTCTCTGTCATATCCACATAGCCTACAGGAGCAAGGATCCAGGGTACATAGATATTTGCATTCTATTATTTCGGCCAGAAACCCCTGGTTTCATCAACTCACTTTCAATTGCTGAAATAGACTGAGACATTTGGCTGGAAATCCAAGGCCCAAGACATTGGATGCTTTTCTGTTGGAACCTGATGACAGAAGCAAACCACCTACGCTTAAACAAGTCTCTTGAAAACTCAGTTCTTCACATGGTCCTTTGACTAAGGCCCGTATTTTGCTAGGGAAGTGGCCAATATACACAATATACTCCATGCCTCGCATCTGATGTGTCTTTTACCACCCCTAGATTGTTCTGCAGAACATTCCTACTGGACAATCGCAGTGTTCTCAAGAGACTAGAATATAGAGCTCAGCATAACAAAAAACTACTAAATAAATAAATAATGTGTATTCATCTCACACGCACACTGTGAATGTCTTCAAAGTAAAACATAACGTATTTCACCAAAAACAATTTTTCTATAAAAAACCAGAGAAATGCTTGGTGATATTAAACTTAACACATCCAATGTTTCTGTATGCTATCACACATGCTCACACCTGGCATTCCAAAGATCTCATAACTGACATCACTGTCAAAGTCTCATGTGGGGTCATCACAAATGTCATCATTAATATCACCGATGATCCCTGATGACTTCATTATTGGCATTATTTTCAGAACATTACAAATAGCATTCTCAGTGACATCAGGCACCGCATCTCCGACAACGAAAATGATCATGCCACAGTAGCTATTTATAAATCATCACCAGTGAAATTATTGATAACTTCTTCAGTGACATGAAATAGCAAAACATTATTTTGAAGTTCTCTGTTTATTTCCATTTGAGAACCCTCACGCTCAACACCTACAAAACTAACGTGCTGATCTTTGGGAATAAGAGCTCACCTTGGGACTCCGCCTGGAAGACTGCCGATCTTGGGCCCAGACCCACCTCACCAGCCACGACAGAAACCTAGGCCTCATCCTGGACACTAACCTCACCATGAAGTCCCAGTTCAATGCCGTCACCTCCTCATGCTTCCATATCCTCCGCATGTTATATAAGATCTTCAAGTGGCTCCCGCTGGACACCAGACGTACAATAACGCAGGCCCTAATAACAAGCAGATTGGACTACGGCAATGCACTCCACGCCGGCATTCCAACCCATCTCCTTCACAGACTTCAAACAATCCAAAACCTCCAGTTCAAACCTCTCAAACACGCATTCAAGTCACTGCACATATCTCAGTCACCGGCTGCACTTCCACCAACCCACCAGACAACTTCACTCTGCATCACTCTTACTTGCACACGCACAACCCACATCCACAGAAAATGAATGGTAGGTCAATCATGTTCCTACCAAACCTCCAAATTCTGGAAGGACCTCGCCAACACATCAGGGCCTCCTCCTCACATCTTGAATTTCACAAGAAGCTGAAGACCTGGCTATTCAATTAGTCTTCTAGTGAGTCCATCAATACTGCCTGTATTCAGGCCCATCCTCACCACCCAGCTACACTCACTCAGCTCCTGGATACCCTGACGGGTGGCAAGCAGTGCTCTGCAAATCTTCCTTACATTACATTTTTATGTGGAGTAGGCGCTAGGTGATGGGAGAACATTTTATCACCACATGTATTTCATGTTCCATTCAGCCTAACCCAGTAATGCAAACATGCATATATTTTGTCCCCAAAAGAAGCTTTTGGAACACAAGAAAACATACAAAGACAGAAAAGTTACAAACATATGGTTCAAGTGAAAGAAGAGTACTCGTCTTAAGGGAAAGAAAAAACTGCTATGCAAGAGGCAAATAAAAATAACTCTGCAGAGGTTTTGTAAAGTCAAAACATTTTGAAGAATCTAGCATTATCACACAATTTCTAAAAAGCAGCAGAGAAATTGACACCAGTAATAATGTTCTCATGGCAGAGGCGGCCTAGCTTCATTGTCTGTGCCAGGTTTTCATTGTTCTTCTTCCAAAGTAATTAGCGGTTCAGTGCCTGCCTACGAGTAACAGAAAGAACCCGGCAGAAGAAGCAACAAGGCATTATTACCACAAGCATGTTTTCTAGTTTCCATGGAGCGCTTATTCACTTGTCTGGCTCTTTAGTCGTCCTCGTATGCATTAGCCCCAAGGGGTGGATTGGTTTTGAAGGAGATTTCCTGACAGGGAAAGGTCGCTACAAGGATGGTAGAATCAATGTACGGGTGTATAATTATATTTACCCTAGAGAAGTTGTCCGTTAAATTCACCTGTGCTAAGTTTTTCTGCGCAGTCGAGGATAATGTCCTCTTATCTATCCTCAGTGAGGCTGGAAAATGCATGCAGGTTTTTTTAAGTAGGTTTAACTCTTGCAATTGTTTTTATGCACACAAAGGAGAATGTAGCAGATTTTTTTCTCTGCAATTTAAATTTTTCTACACAGCTTCTCACAAAAGTCCAAATTTTCATTCAAATGTCTGAAAGGGAAAAACTTTCGAACGTTGTGAAGTTTGTGAAATTTTCCCTAGAACCTTTTTTAAAGTGTCGACAAAATGTTGCACGTTGGAGACTGCTTCTGCCTTATCGGCTTTCAGAGACACTAGCTAGGATGTAAAATCTCTCAGTCGCCTCACTGGCCAATATGACTGCTTCAAAGCTAATTTAAGATAACGGAAAAAGGTTACAGCAGTGTTGGTAACTTTATGTAGTGTGGTGTCTCAGAATTATCTTGCAAAACTGGAAAAGCAATTATCTATCTTGTACCCAATGTGCATGTTTATGGGTATAGGAATGGGGTACCAAACATGAGAGATGCCCCATTCAAAGTACATGAAGGGGGCAACCCCCACACTGTGAGCCCAGCCAGGATCTCTCAGGGCAGGGGCCTGCCGCCGTGCCCAGTGCCCCCCTAGAACTCTGGGCCACCCGCACCGCCGGTGCTGCGGGGCTAGTGTAATGCCACTGGAGCATAGATTTACTGTTTTAACTCCATATCTACCTACTTTGAAGTTCTACATATATTTTCAAAGTACAGATATGTGAAGTTAATTATAGTTAACTTATACTTATCTATGCATATTTACCTTCACTGTATTTTGATTGTCGGTATTTACATCTTGATATTTTGTACTCCATAATATCTTTAAAATTGTGCGTTTATGCAGATCGTTTCTTAATTTTCCGTTTCTTTCATTCATTCTTAAATTTGGACAAGTCACTATAGTTCTAAGTGGACTTGCTGTCTTTCCCGAGATGCATTGGTCTTAGAGGTGAATATGTGTGCTGTTTTAACAATACAAGTATTTTGTGAAAAAAATTACGGCAAAGAGTTTCATACACAACACCGTTCTTGACAACATTCGTCAACGAAGGAGATGGCAAAAAAAGAAAATATGGATTTTTTTTGTCTGTAGCAGCAAGTGCCAACATTTTGAAGGGTATGCTCACAGACATTTATTTCAGCTTGTCAGTGGCTAAGTGGGTAATTGCCAATGACAGTGAACAACTCAAACTGACTGAAGGCCGTGTGTGGTGAGGGCTTGGCGTCCTGCAACGAACCTTTTGCCGTGCATGGCCAAAGGCTTTAATGGCGGGGGTATTGGCTGCCCACAGGCGGTTGGACACAGGGCCTGGGGTGCAAGTTATAATTACTTTAGGGCACGAGTTATAGTTAATTCAGATAACTATAACTGATGGATTCCATTGATTTTGTTAATTAAAAATGTTTGTTCACCTAACTATAACACCCTTTGACCTTTCTTTTTCCCCCAGTAAAAAAAAAATACATATATATTTTAGGACACCAAGTTGTGGCGTGCTTAAGCCTCTTGGAACGGCGGGCACTCGGTGGGGTCGCCAACCCCTTACTGTCAAAACTGCTCCTGGTACACCCGATCCTTCTTCTGGGATAAAGAACCAGAGCCGAGGCCCAAATAGTGCTCAAATGCAAAAGTTTATTGGCACACAAGAAAAAACACCCTACGCGTTTCGAAGTTCTTGCACTTCTTGCTCAAGGGTGAGGTGGAATTCGCGGCCAATTCTTTTTAAAGATACAGTGTTATTTACTACATGCACATGATCAATGAACATAGAAGAGTTACATTGTTGCCAGTATTGTCCGTATCGAAATAATAAAGTTTCTCACGGATGTACTAAATGCTGATATATTTCTAATGAAGCTTTATCACATATCAAATCAAATTAATTTACCATGTAACACTTAGGCGGTGTTCCTGACAGCAGCAACATGATGCAGTGAAGTGAAGCAACAGACACATGGGTCACATCTTAGGGCGCATAAACCTACTGCATGGCAAGGAAATTTAGGCAGTAGCTTCATATGCATGTCAGTCATACACCAAAATTCAATATATATATATATATATATATATATATATATATATATATATATATATATATATATATATATACATATATATATATTACCTACTGGCGGCCGCCAGTAGGTAGTTATAGTTAGGATTTTTTTCAATGTTAAATCTCAAAATTCTATTTGGAATAACTTTGGCACCGGTTGACGAATCTGCCTGAAAATTTCCTGAAAATGGCCTCGTCGAGCTCCGGTCCTTCCCTGAAAGTTTGGGGGGGATACGTCAAGCGGGGGCCGAGATAAAAGGGGGGTCCCAAAACGCATTTTCCCCATGTTAATTTCCATAGGGCGGTCAATTTCACTTTTAGCCCGAACGGCTGAATGGATTTACACCAAACTTGGCAAAATTGTAGGGACTGGTAGCCCGATGTGCCTTTGCTATGTCTCAAGATATGTGCTCCAGTGGATTTTGAGTAATTTAGGTTCAAAAAAATATATATATCTATAGGCGCTCTCCGGTGCGCGCACTTGAGTGCGCTCCTGGTGCGACACGCGACTTGCGCGCAGAAAGCTGATTGGCTCTTGGGTGTCTGTAAACATTCTAAACAGTCTGGAGCGGCCGCCATCTTGTGTCTCGGTAAAATCGAGACACAAGGGGTTTGAAAAAAAAAGGGGCAAATGGCCATAAGGGGGGAGAGTAGACCCCCTCTGACCCCCTAGGTTTGATGTAGGGACTAAAATAGGGTCCTGCAGGGCATTACATTTTTTTTTTCGTTTTGCGCGGGGGAAGCGCATGGTACGCGCACCGGCGAAGCACGGGGAAAATCCAGGACCATATTTATGAAGGCCTTGCGCTGTTAGTTTTGCGCCTCCTGTGCGTCAATTTTTGTGACGCACCAGCGGTGTAAAAAAATGCGCATTGTTATGCAATATTTAAAAAGTGACGCATCTATCTAGATGCGTCACTTTTTAAATATAGTGCAACGAGGCACATTTTATTACACTGCTGGTGTTATGCGTCACTTTTCTGTGCGCACTCCTTATGACATTCCAGATGTGTCATATTTAATGTATGACGAATCATGTTGCAAGGAATTACAGATACGTCAGTATTTCTGACATATCTGTAAACATAAAAGTGATGCGAGGCAGGTGCAAGATTTTGACGCAACAGCATCCTAAAAGTGACGCAGAGAAATCTTATAGATTTCAGTACGTCGTTATTACCAAGCTTTTTGCGGGGGAATGCCCCCTTTGCATACATTATACCTGAGGCAGATATAATGTGGCGCAGAGTTTTAAAAAGTGACCCATGTACCTAGATGCGTCACTTTTTAAAAATAGCGTCAGGTATAATGCATGCAGAGGGGGTGTTCTCCCGCAAAAAGCTTTGTAATAGCGACGCAGTGAAATCTTTGAGATTTCACTGCGTCAGTTTTAGGATGCTGTTGCGTCAAAATCTTGTGCCTGCTTTACAGCAGGTGTTAGACTGAGGCAAGACCTTTCACATGCTGCTTTCCCCATTTGAAAGGACGCATTACTGGAGTTGCGTCACTTTTGTGACGCACTCCAGCAATGCGTTACTTGGAATGTCATAAGGAGTGCGCACAGAAAATGTGCCTCGTTGCGTTATATTTAAAAAGTGACGTATCTAGGTAGATGGGTCACTTTTTAAAATCAAGCGCCACATTATATCTGCGTGAGGTATAATGCATGCAGAGGGGGTGTTCCCCCACAAAAAGCTTTGTAATAGCGACGCAGTGAAATGTTTGAGATTTCACTGCGTCACTTTTAGGATGCTGTTGCATCCTTTAAATATAGTGCAACGAGGCACATTTTATTACACTGCTGATGTGATGCGTCACTTTTCTGTCCACAGTCCTTATGACATTCCAGATGTGTCATATTTAATGTATGATGAATCATGTTGCAAGGAGTTACAGATACGTCAGTATTTCTCACATATCTGTAAACATGAAAGTGACGCGAGGCAGGCGCAAGATTTTGTGACGCAACTCCAGTAATGTGTCCTTTCACATGGAAAAAGCACCATGTGAAAGGTTTGCTGTGAAGCAGGCGCAAGATTTTGACGCAACAGCATCCTAAAAGTGACGCAGAGAAATCTCATAGATTTCAGTACGTCGTTATTACCAAGCTTTTTGCGAGGGATTGCCCCCTCTGCATACATTATACCTGATGCAGATACAATGTGGCGCAGAGTTTTAAAAAGTGACCCATGTACCTAGATGCGTCACTTTTTAAAAAATAGTGTCAGGTATAATGCATGCAGAGGGGGTGTTCCTTGCAAAAAGCTTGGTAATAATGACGCAGTGCGTCACTTTTAGGATGCTGTTGCGCCAAAATCTTGCGCCTGCTTCACAGCAAACCTTTCACATGGTGCTTTTTCCATGTGAAAGGACACATTACTGGAGTTGCGTCACTTTTGTGACGCACTCCTGCAGTGCGTTCCTTTTGTGTTTACAGATACGTCAGAAATACTGACATATCTGTAACTCCTTGCGAATTGATTAGTCATATATTAAATATGACATATCTGGAATGTCATAAGGAGTGCGTCCAGAAAAGTGACGCATCGCTGTTTTCACGTAGCGATGCGTCACTTTTCAGAAATGAGGCCTCCAGTTTATTCACTGTGTCATAACTTTCTTTTCTAACACTCACCTTCTTTCATTCCTCATACTTCACTTCCTTTCACCTCTCATACCTTTCTGTTCTTTCTTACTTATTCTCCTTTCAATTATCAATGCACTATATTTCACTTACTCTTCATTTTTTAAGAATATAGCTCTTTGATGAGAATTGGAGGTAGTTCTGAAAAGAACTTTTGGTTTTCTTCTTTTAACTGAACAGGAACAAAAACAGGGAATGGAAACTGCTCAACAGGAGCAAAAAGAAAAGAAAAAAATTAGGGGTGGGAAGGGCAGCGATGGTTCTCCAATGCTCGAACCATGAGCAGGACACTTTGCTCCCCATAGGTGAGGAGTTGATTGCAGTATCTGCATTTGACGACCCCATGGTTAAATGCAGGTTGTATGTTTGCTACCTGCTCCTGTGATTATTCTCTCCCAGAAGAAGTTGCTCCTCCTGTTGATGTAGAGGCCCCATCTCTGGGAACCTCTTGTGCCAGAGCCCTGACACTTTCCCGGGCAAAATTCTGGGGGTGCCTCCTCTCCACATGGCGAATCATGGTGAAGTTGCCAAAAGAGTATTTTTTTTGGGGGTTACCCCGTGACAGGACCTGTTTGCAGATCCTGCACTCTACTTTTGGTGCATTCACCTTCTTCTGGTCTGCTGGAAACTTAAAAAATTTCCAGATGAAATGTTCTTTGACCTTCGGCTGAGGAGGCTCTTCATCAATGAAATCATTGGAGTCATCTTCACTGCTGGATGGTCTGGCAGCCATGATTAATCAAGGAATATGGAACAGCAAAAAAGGCAGGTCTTTCAGTCACAAAAGTGAAAGAAGAAGTGAAGGAAATGGGTGGGGATTTCATTCATTGTAAAAAAAAACTGTTAGCAACCAATGAAAAGTGTTATTTTAGGGTCACATGACCCGACGCGTTTACGCTGCGCGCTCCGGAGCACTTCCGGTGCGTTTACGCAGCGCGATCGTAGGCGCTTCCGGGGCGCAAACGTGGCGCGATCGTAGGCGCTTTTGCGTGCGTTTATGCGCCGCGAACGTAGGCGCTTCCGAGGGCACTTACGTTGCGCGCCGAAGTGACGTCATCAATCTTTTATAGAAATGCATAATCATTTTCCTTATTAAAAAAAACTAATTTTATTTGTATGGTACGAAATGTTTTGCATTATTATTAACTTTTCATTCATATTTTTTTTCACGAACGACAGTTGCGCTCTGGGTGCGCTTTCAGATGAGCTCTCGGAAAAGCTTACCGGAGAGCTTAGCTGAAAGCTTCCCGGAGCGCGCACCCAGAGCGCAAAAGAAAAAAATTATATAAAAAAATGAATACTTAAAAAAAACAGCAAATTGTAAAAAAAAAAAAAGGTTAGAAACTCGATATACAAAGGAATTAGCATTTAAAAAACCTATGAAATTCACTGAAAAAACCATAGGTTTCACACCAGTTATAGTTAGGAATTAGCATTTAAAAAACCTATTAAATTCACTGAAAAAACCATAGGTTTCACACCAGTTATAGTTAGCTGGAAATTTTACTGATATAAAACCATTGAAATTCCCACGTTATAGTTAGATGGACTCACTATAACTTGCGCGTGCAATGCACTGCTGATGATGTCTTATTAAGCCAGTTAACCAATCAATTTTTAAAAACCATCCATTTAGACACTTATTTAAACATTTATTCTTCCATCAACTTTTACATATACATATATAAAATATATTTATTTTTCAGAAAGACACACATTCACTGGATGGTGTCATCAGTGATGTCATGAGTGATGTCACTGACCATGTCATGAGTGATGTAATATGTGATGTCATCAGCAGTGCATTGCACGCGCAAGTTATATTGAGTCCATCTAACTATAACGTGGGAATTTCAATGGTTTTATATCAGTAAAATTTCCAGCTAACTATAACTGGTGTGAAACCTATGGTTTTTTCAGTGAATATATATATATATATATATATATATATATATATATATATATATATATATATATATATATATATATATATATATATATATATATATATATATATATATATATCAAAACTGCTCCTAGTACACCCGATCCTTCTTCTGGGATAGAGAACCAGAGCAGAGGCCTAAATAGTGCTCAGTGCAAAAGTTTATTGGCACACAAGAAAAAACACCCTACGCGTTTCGAAGTTCTTGCACTTCTTGCTCAAGGGAGAGGTGGAATTTGTTTTAAAGATACAGTGTTATTTACTACGTGCACGTGATCAATGAACATAGAAGAGTTAGATTCTTTCCAGTATTGTCCGTATCGAAATAATAAAGTTTATCACGGATGTACTAAGTGCTGATATATTTCTAACGAAGCTTTATCACATTATATCAAATCAAATTAATTTACCATGTAACACTTTGTTAATCAAGTATTCAAAATATAACACCCAACCAAAGTATTTTTAGAGTCCTTAAATTGAGCCCAAGTGGGCAAATAAAAATGGCTCAGTTGATTAACGAATAACAGTTTACATTTGTAATTTGACATATACATATTTCACAGGGTGCATATACATTTTGCACCATCAGTCATGCTTCTTTTGAGTATAGCCCACGTGGGCCAACCCCTTCTAATCCGCACAAGACATCCTCGCTTGTTATCTGAAAATCAAGGGGACAAAAGGCAATATTTACTGTCCATAAAACAAAATGATCACTACTCATGATTAAAACATTAAAATTCAAAGAATGAAATTCCTTGAAGAGACAGCCTACTCTAATCATCATCTAACTTAATTATGTAAGTGAACCGCCAGTTCCTCTTCCAAATTATGCCTTGTGGGGTACGTGGTATTATATTTGATGATGTATCTGGACTCAAGTTTTCTCAATTCCAACAGTCTGTTACCTCCCCTTTCCCGATGTGCAAAACAATCAAGTACATAGAATTTGAGTAAATTTGGGTTTTGATTATGTTCCTTTGCGAAATTACCTGTAATCGGATATTTATGATTTACATTTTTGATGGCTCTCAAATGTTCTAATACTCTAAGTATGTCTTTCTTGATGGTACTCCCTATGTAAAACATATTACAAGGGCATTGTAATGCATATACCGCGTATTCTGTATTGCATCCCACTTGCTTCATTATTTTGTGGGGAGCTTGGTTATCAGAGATTTTAAGGTTTTTGCAGTTTGTGCTGTTTTTGCAAGCTTTACATTTTTTGCAAACAAAAAATCCCTGTATCGGATTGGTTTGTCTTTGCTATTTAATCAAAGGCGTACTGAGTGTGTCTTTTAATGATTTGGCTTTTCTGAAAGTTATCGAGGGATTGTCACTTACAACCTCACTCAAATCTTTATACAATTTTAGGATCTCCCAGAATTTTTTCAAACTCCTCCTAACTTCCCATGATTGACAATCATAGTGGGTAATGAATCTTATTTGTTCTTTATTTTCCCGTTGTTTAGGGATAAGCAAATCATTTCTTAACATTTGGTCTACTTTTACCTCCGCCTGTTTGATCACCGTTTTGCTATATCCTCTCTCAACAAATCTTTTATTCATGATAATTTTTTCTTTCTCATAACCTGCCTGTGAACTACAGTTTCGTTTGGCTCTGATTAATTCACCAAGAGGGGTACTGCGGATACTTCAGAGAGTGACATTTCGGAAAAAACTGAACCACTCAACGTAAAAGATTGAATTTTAAACGAGTTTGCCTTGATGGCGAGGGGACGCCAAAGTGGAACACCCCAAGAGGTCGTGGACGAGGAGGCAAAAAAGCAAGAGGAGGCAAAGCCGTAACCAACACAACAAGCCCAGTGGGAGTCTTAACAAGGGGCAAAAAGGCACTGAAATGAAGAACGACATGACTGTGGTAAATCTTTCCAAACATATTTTATCTACAGAGCAGCTAGAGGTTTTGTCACGGGGCTTGTCATTGTCAAGAAGTGCAAGAACTTTGAAACGCGTAGGGTGTTTTTTCTTGTGTGCCAATAAACTTTCGCACTGAGCACTATTTGGGCCTCGGCTCTGGTTCTCTATCCCAGAAGAAGGATCGGGTGTACTAGGAGCAGTTTTGATATATATATATATATATATATATATATATATATCTATATATATATATATATATATATATATATATATATATATATATATATATATATATATATATATATAGATATATATATATATATATATATATATATATATATATATATATATATAGATATATATATATATATATATATATATATATATTGAATTTTGGTGTATGACTGACATGCATATGAAGCTACTGCCTAAATTTTCTTGCCATGCAGTAGATTTATGCGCCCTAAGATGTGACCGATGTGTCTGTTGCTTCACTTCACTGCATCATGTCTCTGCTGTCAGGAACACCGACTTAGTGACTGAAAATTGCCTGTCAACCAAGTGTCCTCTCTAAGGCTTCATACACCTTTGAAGTGCTTGTGAAAAGGAAGGCATTTTACTAGAATAATAAGACAACTGACTGTTGTGCACATATGCATCCTCGTAGGGTGCATTGGCAAAGCAGAAGCCCTGAGTGTTGCAGTATTTTTCCACAGGACTAGAGGGGTTTATCTTCTTCCCCGCTGAGGACGTTACCCATGCTGCATGTTATCAAACTGGGTTTTAGAATGATTACTGATTTAGTCCCCATTTATAAAGCTAAGGCTGGAAAAGCCGGACATCCACCCCTGAAGCTTATCTCGTGTGGCTAAAATATGTAATCTTTATTGTTCTTAAAAAACACACAACATGCAAATCCACAAACCTGCTGGGATTCCATTATTTTTTTTTGGTGAAAATGTTAAAAGCAACCAGCAGGAATAGAAATAAAACAACTATTAAAGATACAAAGAACTATTATATATGGTCACCCATCTGAACCTCAAATAGGATCTAATGTTCTCAGACCGCTAGTGAGGGACTTGGCCCGGATGGACTGCCAGGTGTTTAACTACGCTGATGACACACAAATTATTTTACAAATTAACAACACCCCACAAGCCCACGCACGCTTGCAAGACACACTGAGATATGTGGTAAACTGGATGACAGCCAATTCACTTGGGGTTAGCCCAGATAAAACGGAGGTATTGGCCATTACTACAGACAGCAAACCGTGGACCAACCAATTCTGGCCAAAAGAGCTGGTAGACACTCCGTCTTCAGCCCTGGTGGTAAAAAGCCTGGGTATTAAAATAGATGCAAACTCTCACTTTCCAACCAAGTATCCACCATGTTCGGGGCCTGTGTGGGCCTACTAAGGCAGTTGAGTAAGCTATCACCCCTCCTCTCATTTTCCACCATGCAGTGGAAATGTGACTGCTTTGATTATGTCACAACTAGATTATGGTTACTCGCTTTACAATGGGTTATCGGACAAGCTGCTAGGCAAACTTCAGGTTATCGTGAATGATGCGGCCAGCCTGATCTGTAAGCTCCCCAGATGCACTGGCTCCCCGTCAAACAGAGGGCTAGATTCAGGGGCCTTTGTATCGCCCACAAGGCCCTGCATGGACAGGCCCCAAGATACATCAAAGAGCACCTGGGGAAATACGTCCCCAGCCTCACTCTAAAGTCATTCATGGGTGGCCAGCTAACCTGCCCACGGTTTAACTACACGACTAAAGGAGGGTGAGCCTTTTCTGTCCTCATCCCACAACTGTGAAACAGGCTACCAGGCCACCTTCAATCCAAAAAAGCCCTCCTTCCGTTCAGGAAGAAACTGACCACCCTCCTCTTCATAGAAGCCTGGGCACAGCACAGACCAATCAGGGGTTAACATTCACCCGTGGGCACTGTAGCTATTTTTCTCTTAGCGCTTAGAGACCTGCCGGAATTAAGCGCTCTACAAATCGCAATTAACATTAATCAACGCAGGCAATGTGAGTGTAAAGAAAAAAAGAAAATCAAAGTCAATACATGCTAAAATGGAAACAAATGAAAACATTTATATCCAACATATGTCTGAAAACTTAAAACAAGTTGTCTAACTTTTGGCCACCTTTTCATGCCTTGAATATGTTTCATGATCTTAACGCATACAAAGTCCGTACATCGCTCTAGACAGGAGCTGAGGGCTACCAGGACCACCCGCAATTTTTCATTTAAGAAAACCAGACTAAGCATCTCATCCTTTATGAACATCAATTGGCGCAAATAATAAGTATATGGTTTGTCTGACTTATGCGACATGTGCATTAGATACCAAAAAAAAGCACTGCCTGCTTTACTTCACAATGAAGCAGTTGGGTTGTAAACAGTGAGTGGCGTAACAAAACTTGAGGGGGCCTCCTTGCAAAATACATGGAGGATGCACCTCCCACTCCAACCCATTCAGGAGCTCTCATTCAGTGCTTAATTTGAGCTGGTGGTGTATGGTTTTCGGCACCGGGACTTAATTGTCATCACAGCGCTTGTGACAGTCTGCGACAAGGTGGCGCCGTCTGGCTAATTTAGAGATGACCACAGTTGTTTAATAATTCATTAGGCATTACAATTACTATTACCTGCCACCCAAATGGTGGACCATGTAATACTAGCTCACCGTCTCGCCAGATTGGGCATAACAGGATTGGCCCTGAAATGGCTTGAATCCTTTTTGAATAATCGATTGTTTAAGATCTGGGAAAGTGGTGTACTGTCTAAATCGACCCCCCTCCAGTGTGGAGTCCCTCAGGGCTCTTCTTTGAGCCCTACCTTGTTCAACATTTATATGGCCCCACTAGAGGAGGTGGTGGCCCCTTTCGGGATCAAAACAGTCACCTACGCAGACGACACCCAATTAGTCGTCTCGCTAACCCAACAAGATGGATGTCTGGACAATCTTTCAGCCTGCCTTGCCGAAATATTCTCCTGGATGACTGGTTCGCGTCTCAAACTCAATGGAGCAAAAACGGAGATCATGCACCTGGGCCATCACTTTACATCCCTCCCTAAAGATGCTTGGCCTCCCTGTATGGGTGAGATGCCCACACCCAAAGAAAAATTCAAAAGCTTGGGGGTGTGGTTTGAGCACGACCTAACCTTCAGGACGCATGCACAGAAAGTCGCAGGCATTTGCTCTGGCCTGCTTCGAGCAGTGCGGAAAGTTCTCCCCTTTTGCCTTTCCAGTCCAGGAAACTACTGATCCAGGGATTAATTTTAGCCAGACTAGACTATAGTAATGCCTTATTCTTAGCGGCTCCTGAAGCCACCATTAATATCCTTCAGCGGGTGCAGAATGCAGCAGCCAGGATGCTTTCTGGGGCCTCAAGAAGATCTTCGGCCAGACCAGCTTTGAGAGCCCTTCACTGGCTTCCAATACGCGAAAGAATTGTCTTCAAGTCGCTATGTATCACCCACAAGGCGCTTCAGGGCAAAGGACCCCTGGCTCTTAGGAGCCTGATCTGCCCCTACAAATCCTCTTGGGCTCTCCCGTCGGATTTGGGAAACCTAGCTATAGTCCCAAGAGTGAAGAAGACACGCACAGGGGGGCGCCGTTTCACGGTAAATGCGGCAAAAAATTGGAACTCTCTCCCTAAGCAGATCCGGACCGAACCCTGTTATCTTAAATTTCGAAAGTCCCTTAAAACCTTTCTTTTTCCCAAGAACCTCTAATTAACGGTACCTCTCTCAGTTTGTTCCTGTTCTTTGTTTTGTTAGCGCTGGGACGCTCTAGGGCAGCCATGCGCTTTATAAATCAAATTTCATTTCATTTCATAAATCTTATAGCTTTGGGGGCCTAGAATAGTCTGAATTGCCACACGTGTAGGAGTGTGATGGTTAGTAGTACTGATGTTACGATAATTGCTACTAGCATGGCAGGATCAATGTGTGGTGCAAGCTGCAGTGGCCTCCTGATGAGAGCCCTGGCACTTATTTCTTTTTACAAACTAAGCATTGCTCTCAGAGCAGGGGCCTGCTGCCCGTGCATAGTGCCGGAGGGAGACCCCTGGAACTTGGGGCCTCACGCACCATTGGGCTAATGCCATGCCACTGGTTGGAAAGTACTTTAGATGGAGAAGTCTGTGGGAAGAGTTCACAGTAGCTACATCTGTATGCTAATTATTCCAGCCCAAGAGAGCACGCCATAAATCGTTAATGGATCAGCAGTGTGTATAATGCCTTTAATAACAGGACAAGGGAACGATCTTTAGCTATACTTCTGTGGAAACAGGACAGACCCAGCTTAAATATATGCCACACATCTTTTGATTTTAAAATGATTTTCCCAGTTTATTCACAAATAATCCCAGAAATACTGTAAAGCTACAACAGTGATATTTTCATCATTGTAAATTAACTATTTACCTTCAAAGTAAGCCTTAAAGTCAGCGGGTTCAGTTATTTCTGTCTGTCTAACAGGAGCAAAAATATGATGTACGAACAAAGGCTCCTAAAATAATAACTAGAAATAACACATTCTGTCATAAACAATAATTGACAAGGCTAAATCAGTAAAATGGGAATCTGCTACTGTTGTACCTTAACCTTTGTGGCCAGCATCATTCGTGGATTATATATTGATTTTTGTAAAGCACTCTGCCACATAAAGTTTTTCCCTTCCAAGAACTACTTCAATCACTGAGATGCATCCTGAACAACTGTACCGCTCTGATGTTACGTGAGCCTTCCGTTATTTTTTAAAGTACCCCATACATGCAACTCTTGAACCTCCGACAACTGGAAAATAATGAACAGATTGATTTACAGTTTGTGGGTGCCACAACTGAACCCGCTGACTTTTAGGCTTACTTTGAGAGGTAAATAGTTAATGATATGCCATAGAAGGTAAGGAAAGTGGGGCTTCCTTATAATAAGGATCCGCACTCCTCCTTTAAGTTAAGGAAAACCCCGAGGACCAATAATGCATGGAAAAAAGAACTTACTAGGATAGTAAACAACTAGTTTAGCTTTTAGGGAAATTGTAGTTGTTTCATAATTTGATTGGGGAGCAATATATAAATTCTAGAAATTATTCCTGCCTGTACATCTAATCAGTAAAAAAATCTCAGAAGAAGGGAAACATATTGAAACCAGATGCGACACAACAAAGGTTTGACCCGGCACACTTTATACTACTTAAAAGGGAGTTGTTGATAGGGTTAAAAGTAGAGCATTCCCCTGGGTTCAGCCCATGTGAATGCACAGTGCCTATATTCTAATAGAGGGAGTCAAACATGGAGAAATGCCCCACAACTGTCTGAGCTGAGAAAAAGAGGAAGATGGTTCAGCTGTCACTTGAGGAGCAAGCTATACATGTTTTGATATGCTCACAACTTAAATCCATGATTTTAATAACTTTCACAGTAGATAAGCACCAATGGATGTGGGCATTTCAGTGTACTGTTAGGTTGGAAGCAATCCCTGAATGCACCTATATTTTCAAGGGTTGTTTAGAAAGAGATTCCTTTGCACAGAAACATTTTTGAAGGCCGAACAAACAGTGGTGACCATAAATGTGTTAACCTCAAGCTAAATCTGTGAATTATCTGCTTGAGGTTTTCTGCAAGGATGCAATCAAGAAAATAGGGTTATTTCTGAAAATGGAAAACGTTTGTACCTTTATGAACCTACTCCCTGCGATTTTGTGAATCCTGAAAAAAAGTTTAATTCTATGCAACTACTAGGTATAACACTCTAAGCAGGACATAAACTCCCTTGTAAGAATTTTGATTAGAGTATTTATGGGGCTTAGTGACTGAAAACACCTTAATTGTACCCACAGTGCGCTTGCTGTACAGCTTCTGTTGTGGCAGAAGATTATTTCAACCCCAAACACACAGATCACCTACAAAATGGACAATGGACCATCAAAGGCATCCACTCGGGGGGGCCCCCACCAACCCGTTCCCTCCTCACATCTACCACAGAGCCGCGGCCACCATCGCACCCGAACTACAACGAGCCATCAACACCACCTTCAAAACAGGCACCTTCCCAGATGACTGGAAACACGCCGAAGTCAGGCCCCTGCTGAAGAATCCCCTGGGGACCCCACCAACCTCAAGAACTACCGGCCCATCTCTCCCCTCCCCTTCGCAGCCAAAGTTGCAGAGAAAACACTCAACAGGGAATTGACATGATTCATCGAAGAGAACGCCATCCTTAACCCGTCCCAATCCGAAGTCCGAAGCCACCACAGCACCAAGACCGCCCTACTTGCCACCACAGACAACATCTGCATCCTCCTGGACCAAGGCCAGTCCGCATCCCTCATCCTACTCGACCTATTGGCATCCTTCGACACCATCACCCATCGCACACTAATCACAAATCTACACAACGCTGGCATACAAGGAACAGCCCTGGACTGGATCTGATCATTCCTCACCGAAAGAAGCCAAAGGATCAGACTGCCACCCTTCCTCTCCGATCCCACGAAAATCATCTGTGGAGCCCCACAGGGCTCATCTCTGAGCCTGACCCTCATTAACATCTACATAGACCCCCTCACAGCCATCGTCCGACAAAACGGCCTCAACATCGTATCCTATGCCGACGACACCCAGCTCTTCCTCTCCCTCACCAAAGACCCCGCCAATGCCAAACTCAGCTTCCAGAAAGGAATGCAAGACGTTGCAGTCTGGATGACCAACAGCTGCCTGAAACTCAATGCCACAAAAAACATAATTTCGCTTTCTGGGAACCATCCCCTCAGCATGGGACAACACCTGGCAGCCAACTCACCTACCCCCACAGACCACACCAAAAACCTCGGCATCGTACTCGATGTATCACTCACCATGAACCGACAGGTCAACGCCGTCACCTCCAGCTGCTTAAACACACTCTGCATCCTCCGCAAAACCTTCAAATGGATCCCCCCTGAGTCAAGAAAGATGGTCACCCACGTACTCAGCACCAGCAGACTGGACTATGGAAATGCCCTCTACGCCGGCATCAACGAATCCCTACTCCACAGACTACAGACAATACAGAACACCGCCGCCAGACTTATCCTAGGCATCCCGCAGCACAAACACACCAGCCAACACCTATGTAGACTCCACTGACTCCCCGTGGAGAAAAAAGTCACCTTCAAGATCCTCACCCACTCCTACAAATGCCTACACAGCAACGGCCCAAAATACCTCAACGACAGAATTAACTTCCACGTACCCAAAAGAAACCTCTGATCCACCAACCTCGTGCTGGCCGAAACCCCACGCATCCACATAGCCAGAGCAGGCGGAAGATCTTTCTCCCACATTGCAGCCAAGATGTGGAATGAGTTACCAGCAGACATCAGGACCGCTCCCTCCCTAAACACCTTCAGAAAAACCCTCAAGACCTGGCTCTTTGGCTAAGCAGATCTGCAAATCCCCTCTCTCCCCCATGGCCTCCCCCCTCCTACCCCCCAGCCAGCGCCTTGAGAAGCATCAAATAAAATGCTTTCCATGTTCATTCAAATTGGCCCGCAAACAAGATGATATTCAAATTGTTTTGATGAAGTTATTAAAATACCTTGAAATGAACTTCAAGTAGGCAAGTCTAAGACATGTAAGGTATTGGATAGTGTTATAGGAAACTTCAGCTACCTGTTCATGCAGCTGTAACATATAGAAGAGCCACTACTCCAAGGGACACACTAACCACTAGGATGTTTAGTAATATTGGCTAGAACGAATTCTGCCTAACTTGTAAAGGGTTATCTAAATGTGGAAGATGCCATATATGTATTGGGAAAGTACAAAACAATTATATGAACACACAGCAAGGGATTTGAAATAAGGTCTGTAATTACTTGTCAGACATTTTGAGTAATTTATATTTTACCATGCCCAAGCAAACTGGTGTACACAGGCAGCACTGTCTGCACTGTATAAATGCAGATATTGAAACATATTAGTGCAGTTTGCCATAATGAGAATAGGTATCCAATGGTATTATATTTCCAAGGAATGCATGATAGAGAGCCTACATTCTTAAAATTTGCTGAAATTTTACCAGTACCAGAGCATTTCTGTTGAGTAACTAAGGAAGGAGATTGAGGCAAATCCAAAATCATAATTTTACTGTTTACATGTTTAAATATAGATGTTGAATTGTATAATTTTCATCAATGAAACTTCACTATATTTTTCTTTCCTCGTTTCTAGTGTCTTAAATTGATATGCGGAGTAATTATCCAGCTTGCTGCATATTTGTTTATTTGAATGATAATTAAAATTTACATTTGGCCGATTGAATTGCTTCTGTCCACCTCTTTTCTAACGTAATACCTCAAAACCATTTTTGAGTGATTCTCTGAGTTATTTTAGTCTGTGATATGCCTTGCTTTCTGAATAGTTTGGGATATGTCTTGTGTGCTCCCTTAGCTGATTTATATTGGGTTGTATCTTTTTGATCTGCTCGCATTGTTAATCATTGACAATCATTACCAATATGATGCATCCAACTTTAGTGCAACATGAATTTCCTTGTACTCCATTCTAATGGGATCCAACTTGATGATGCTTATTAAAAATGGTTTCCTTTTTTTTTTTTTTTATTGAGCAACATACATTCACAATATACACTAATACAACTTATCGAATGTAAATAGACAAGCATATCCATAATTATTGAACAAGGGAAAAAAAATATATTAAAAAAAAGGAAAAAGAAAACAGAATTACTTATATTGTATATTGAATACTTTAAATAACAGTAATCCGCTCAGGTCAGACTGAGCCAAGAAAAGAAGAGGGCCTCATATTAGAATACCAATTAGAGATTGGGGCCCATATCTGAGCTCCAAAAAGTCTAATTTTTGTACCTCTAGTAGCATAAATTGAAGTCTCCTGTTTATAGGTGGCCAGAAATCGACTAAGCCACATCTGAAATGTAGGTGGCTCTGAATCCTTCCAACGGGCAGCAAGAATAATACGAAGAATCGCAGTAGCTAGAAAAATTGACCTTTGTTCCTCAATACTGTGACCGAGAGAGTCATCATGACCCATCAGATAGAGGGTTATTGAGTCTCGTATATTCCGTCCAAATACCTGGGCCCAAAATCCCATGATCAAAGACTTTAGTTGGTCCAATTTGGGGCATTCAGCGAACATATGAATTAAATTTGCTTGGAGTTGTCCACATCTTGGGCATTTGTCATCAGCGCGTAAACCCCAGGAGTACAATTTTGCTGGTGTATAGTAGAGATTGTAGATAACTCTATAGTATTGGGCTAAATGTCAAGGGCTACTTCTAAGGCAGGTTGAACCATCGTATTATAAAAAAATCAAAATAAAAGTAGTTATTGATGCATGGAAGGTTTGGAAATTTGTATCTAAACAACTAAATATTCCGAAATTTACAAAATACTCCCCCCTATGGAATAGCTCGATCCTCCCGGCTAGCCTTAACGATAGTACCTCTCGGAGGTGGGAAAATCTAGGCATTAACACTGTTGCAGATTTTATTGGTCAAGAAACTTCTACCTCCTTTGAGTGGTTGCAGCAGAAATATAAAATTCCAGCTACTGATTTTTTAAAATATTTTCAGGTGCTTGCAAGTATTCGTAATTGTATTCCCAGAATAGAATTGGATAATATACATATTTTCTCAATCATTGGGAAACGATCCACTAGTATAGGTAACCTACATCGGATATTGATTGAAAATGTTAAGGATGATTTGGAACGGGTTGAGCAAGCTTGGGCTTTAAGGCTGGGTAATCCAAATATCGATATTAATTTTTCCTTGGCCCTCTCATCAAAATTATTTATTGCTTCCAATATTAAAAATGGTTTCCATTGATATAGAAATTGGTAAAACTATGTATAGCATGTATGTGTGATATAAGGACTTACGATGCTTTACTTGTTAATTTATACACACGCTCATGATTTTTCTGGAGTGGGCATTTAAATTGTGCATCCACAGGTTGTCTTCTGATCACCTTTAAGTAAGCTCTCTGGGGAAGGTGAATCATTGGTATCTTTACTGCTTGGTGGTGGTTTTACTGCGTATTCACCCGGCAACCTATTTTACTGAGAATTATCTTGAAACAAAAATATTTTTGTACTGCCTTACAAAAAAAGAAGTAACACTTTTGTACTTTTAACTTTCTGTAGTTCTGCATTTTGATGATTATATGAGTATGAAGGTTTGCTTTCTAATAAATTCATATTGAAACATTTGCTATACAGCACCAAATTATGAGTTATAAAAATGTCCTATTATATGAGAAGCAGCCCCGGCGTGAACATACACCAGGCCAGTGGGGCTGGGTTCAAGGCAAAAGCAGGTCAAAGGCTCAGTGTGTATAGTATCCTTTTCTGCACCCCGTGTCTAGTGCCATGTCATAAAGAATATCTACTCATATTTTGTGGAGCCGTATGGCTGGTCTGTAGACTTCATGCATCATTCATATGTGTTTGCTTTAACATAATACTCTAATTTAGGAGAACATAATGGATTGCACACAAAATGCCTACACGATGGAATGCTTCCTCAATAGGCAGCAAACACTGCCTATTCTTTAAGAAGTGTGGATCTACTTATTACTGTTTATATGAGGCAATAAATCCAATTCGAGTCCGAAATGTAAATGCTGATGCAGCAAGAGCAGCACAGGATAATGTGTAAGAAAACATTTGTATGGAATGTAGTATAGGTTTTAAAGCAAAACTGTGGCTGCAATTGTAGTGTACGTGGTTGGCTTTTGGAACACAACACTGGTTGTTCATCTATCTGTTCTTGATGATTTTAGAGTCTGGCCTAAATGATAAACTCTCCAAACACTGTTTTGAGGCAAAGGAGTCTTAAACACCCAACTGTGGGATATTCTGGTTTCAAGTTTCAAGCCCCAAATAGTCCAAGATAATGCAGCAATATTATTGTAGGTATTTATTTAGAATATGCGATGGTAGAACAGCCCATCAATAATACAAAAAGCAAGCAGTATAGTGGAACTTTGCTCCATGGTTCCTTTGGTGCCTGTAAGTGTCCAATTTTCGTTTACTGATTTCCGCTGCCAAGAATAGCCCCATTTAGGGCCTGAGTCACAAATATTATTTGTTCCTGTCTGGGTTTGGAGAAGCATGTTCTGCCATGCGCAAAATGGAACACATCTGTCCAAATTAGCTTGTCAAATGCATCTTGTCCCGTGCACAGTTTGCCCAGGGGGCTTGACAGGAAGTGTGGGAGGAACAGATTCGAGCACATCATTTAGAGAGGAGTGAACTAAGAGCTGCACCTGGAATGCTTAGCCGACCCCTAAGTGTGTTTTGAATATTGACAGGGCTGTTGCATTGGAAGGCTCAAGCAGGCAGAGGGCATAAATGACTCACATCTGCATTGCAGACCCCAAACACATTCGCTGCTGGGCCCTCTCCTGCCCATAGGTCGACTTTGGAATTAGAACCTGAGATCTCAGAAACTGCAGGACATTTTGCGTCTCACAAATGTATGAGCATGGGTTTCTGACGAAGGCCCTTAGTTTGTATTTGTCTTGCTCTTAATTTTGGGATAAACATATCACTATGTAGAAGGCCCCAGATGCCATAATCTACCATTAGTTAGCTAACTGTCTACATTACCTGTTGTAGCACTTGTGATGCTTACTTCATATGATCTACTCCATATGGTGTATTGCTATCAACAAAGTTGGAAACCGTATTTCTTATATCTATGTCTAAATCATTCAGTGGTATGATGTACAACAATAGGTAATAGGTGGAACTTTACTGTATGTCATCTAGAATACATTCAGTCAATTACTACTTTTTGATAGTAAAGATTTACCAACGTTCTATCCGTCCTTGTTTTATTCACAGTTGAATTAATTGAAAAAGGTGTTATATATAAATCTAGGGCAAACATCTTTACTAAGACCAAGTACATAGCATCCTAAATTTTACATGCACAACATAACAAAAAAAAACTAACAACTAAATTGATAAAATTATGTTGCAACTAACACCCTAATAATGGCAGTCTTATGGTGGAACATATCGCCCCTTTTGGAAGGCCGAAGTCTGATTCTCTGAATCCTAGGCACTACTGCCCACTAGGAGTGGGATTCTGGCGATACATGTATTGAAATATAGATCAGAGCAACCTAGTATTAAAGTCTGTATTAGTGGTCTGGGATACACCCCAATACCTCGAAATCCTTCTCTTTAACAGCAGTTGCTGTTTATTTATAGAGGAATTTAGATCTCTACCAATCAACTCTAGAAAGAAAAGACAATTGTTTTCAAAATGTATCAAATAGGGGAAGGTAAAGACATTTCTAAGACACAGGTTATGATTATCAATATCTGTCAACATGGACAAGTAATGGGGAGGGGGGCAAATCCTCATGATTATTTTCTATAAAATATAACATTTCATGAAGCATTTTAAGTTCTCATCTTGTTGAGTAATATTGTACTTCATGTGTGATTATAGCAACAACATTGAGGGGAAATTTAGTACTTTCTCTACACAATAGTTTTTGTAAAGAAGTAAACAAAGAGTAAACTTAAACCATTTCTGTCATTGTTCACTGGTAAAAAATTTGTTCCACCCAGTGTTATATATTTCTTGTGAGGTTCTCTTCTGCATATGCTTTTTTTTTTATTAAATAAGAAATAAAATAGTGCTTTCCTAACTCACTTGTGGACCTGTAAAGTAAAGCCAAGAAATTAACAAAGTAGTTATGAAGTGCCTAAAGCCTGTCTTGTAAAATGTCCACACAACCAGCATGAAAGTAACCCACATTATTGGATTCGAAATGTAATGCAACTCAGCACTATGTTCCTACCTGATTATTTTTACTCTTAAAGAAGGTGTTAACATAAAAAAGGAATATTTAAAGGACTGTGGCATTGCAATGGAAAGTGCAGCTTCTTTTTGAAAGGCCAGTTCTCAATGGTAATTGTAGCTTTGGTGCATACAAAATACACTTGTAAGGGTCAACTTTCCTTTCTTGATTCAGACTCAAGCCTCCAGAACTGTGCACACATGCATTTAGAAATATTAGCAGGCCTATGGTTTTCTAAAGAGGTCTCATCGATAAAAGTAGGTGAACACCCATAAAAATGCAAGTTTGTGAATGTTTATACACTTCTTGCAAGTTGTTTCCCTCCCCAGAAATGATTGCCACACTGGTTCTGTCACTAGCACTAGACGTTTGATTTTTAGGTGGGAATGGAGAGGGAATATCCACAAATTTAATTGGCCAGAGAAATAAAAAAGTAACATGTAAATTCATACTTCCATATGCAGAATACAATTAGTCATGCACATATTTTAAGCATGTGAGTACATGTAGAAACGTACAAGTGTTGTCATTTTCCAGGGCTGTTGCAAGGATTCCTTGTGAATCCTTGAAAAGTTCAACTGTGCTCCGAATTTATTAGTAATCCATGGGGGAAGATTTGCTGAGTTTTTCCCCATATGATCTATGAAGAGGACCCAGTGAGAAGTGACACTTATGAAGTGGCACAAGAAAAAATAGGTACTCTTGTTTGAAAATCAGACACCCAGTGATCTTCTTGATTCTTGCTGTGGTATATAAAGGATCAAGCACCCCTGCCGTACATTACAAGGATATTACATGTCACAGAGGAGTTTTATAACCATATATGGGAATAAAGCAGAAAGCTGGGTTCTATTATATGTTTATGGAACTCCGAGGTGACTTGCAATATCCTTATCATGTGCGCCGGGCGGTACTGTATACCATATATTTCATGGCCACGCCATCACCTTTCCCCCAAACCACTTAAAACCTTGGTATGTAGCTCTTTCATATGAAAGAGTGAGCATCTTTCCACCCATAAAATAGAAATAGACACTAAAGTGCAAAACTAAACACATGAAAATCCTGTTAGATATCCATTGCAAACACATATTAGAAACAGTCAGTGTATTAAAAAAAAGCTGTAGTAACTTGGAACGTGATAACATGCAGATATATTCTACGTTTTCCTAAGCAGTGCAAAAAAAAAATATTGTCTCTGATTGTAAATTATTAAAATAGAACAGAAGACAAACTAAACTTTAATAACTATTTAATAGTCGAGTTCTTTTTGGCGACTTGGTGCGTCACGAGTTGCCGATCATAAAGAAATTAGCGACTGCCGTTTATACAAGGAGTACAGAATGTTATGTTTTATATAGTGTATAAAGCGCTCCGTGGAGCTTTAAATAGTCTCCTCAAACCTCCCAAATTCAGATAAGCTAAATCTACCATATCATCTCATTCCTTTTAATATTCCTGTGGGGAATAGTCTAGTCGCTTTCTCATAATAACTGTGCTGCTACACAGCTTGTGGCACAGCTTCATAAATGCCTGTGCTATATGCCAATATTGTCAGTTGCAGATATCATAACACTAAAATGTGCTTGCATTCCTCAGTCAGTAATCTACAAGTCATTCCCTGTTTTACGCAAATTCGGGACATACCACTGTGTTAGTGCTGCTCTTACTGTTTCATTGTAAGCGTTTGTGAACTCTTATCAGTGTAAAAGCCAGCAGCCCATCTTCAGTGTCCTAAAACAAGATACACATCCACTGAAAAGATTGAGGACAAACATGTCAAATATACAAAATAGCAAGTGATGCAGTTTACCTCTGCATTCATTGTGGAGCCCACATAATTCTTCGTTTGTATTTTTGTGTTACACTGTTCAAAATTGTGGTAGAACCCAGTTGCATTTTGAACCTGTATGCATGTTTTTGTCCTCCTAATCTTTTTTTTTTTTTTACGGAGTTTTATATAGCGCAAACTTGACCCAAAGGTATCGGGTATCAGAGCGCTTAAATGAGCACCAGTTGCGTTATATGAGGACACACTCATTTTTGTTAGGCACAGGGAGATTACGTGATTTGCCCAAAATCACAGGATGTTGTGTGCCCCAGTTCCCCAGATTTGAAGTCGACCGCCCTAGCCATTAGGCCAACTCCTCTCCTCAATGCACTGTCCGGTATCACCCTAGATAAACTTTAATTACCCACCCCTGATAATATTAATAGAGGACAGATAATCTAAGTATAATTTTTGGGTTTCCACCAAGAGTTCATCAGAATCACAGCCTTAAGCTATCATTAACACCGACAATTCTTCCTTAAATGAGTCTATTCATGTCCACGTATTGGCCTTTTTATGGGCCCCATTTGGCATAGTTTATGTAACTTTATACATGTATGTCTTTTAAAAGGTGGGCATGTGTTTTTCTAGTAACACCTGACATCCACCGTTAGTCTAGAAAGTAAAACTTCTTGTTGGTGTTGTTGTTCCCGTTTAATTTTGATTCATGAAGTCTCTATTAAGTTGATGTTCTATTTTGGATACATGTTTGTTTATATTCAGTCACTGTAAAAGTGAGGAACTGAAAGTTAAAAAGTAAATCCTTCAGAGCAATATTTAGTACAGGACACACGGATGTCTCTGTGGGTTACTTAGTATCCCAAATAAGTGGCCTGTATCTATAATTGTTTTACCATGCTTGATTTGCAATTGTAAAGCATGACATATTTTTCACCTGAAAGGCTGCCTATTTGTTCAAATGAGTTTCAGTTTCCCCCTTCACTAGAATTATTTCTATTCACTTGACACTGCAGAATAGTAATTATATTATAGGACAAAAAAGAAACAACATAATATCTTAAAGAGGAGACATTATTGCTACATTTTACAGAAGTTCTGGCTGGCACTTGACAATAGACAGAATGTATAAAACATACAGGGAACCTATTAGAAAGTAATGGAACACAATCCAGTGTGATAAATCTGATAGAAGTAAAAAATATCTGAAACGAAGTTATGGCTAGTAATTTGATTTTTGATGCATTTTATACTTCTTTTTAATAGGATACGCAATTTTAATTGATTGACAATATGTTTGTTTTGTACTTTTCTACTCAGCGCGTCATGTGATGGTCATAGGCTATACTTGCTGATGGAGATTGGATTTTTCAGTTAGTTCTGAGATGTGATCAACAGCACATACACGTTTTTTTCTTTTCTTGTACATATAGATATTTTTAAGTCATCAACCTAGAACTGTGTGCCTTACAATTACCTTGATGGGGATATAAACACAGAGCTTCATATTGTATTTGGTTTGTGGTATCTAACACTAACTCGGATCTTGTTCAGTCTTCCATTTGTCTTCTTTGTACTGTTACAAGTAGTTTTTGTGTATTGTGCTGGCTGGTTCCTGCGTGCAGGGTCTCAGCTGTATGCTGTTATGGCTCGTTCTATATTGGTTACTCTGTGTAGTGTCATTAAGCTTTCTGAAACCTAGAATGATTGTTCATCTCAGGAGTCTGTCAGAATTCTAGGAAAATGGCTATATGTAAAAACATGCTGTTTAGTTTCGTACCTGATGACATCATGTGAGAAATTATTTCCTTTTAGTGCAGTGCCTGTCAGAATTTTCTTCTTGTTGCTTAATCTTATGACACTCTCAAGAAAGAGTGAAGACTGTAAAATATATACATTTAAGGAAAGGAAGTAGATGGCTATGATCCTTCAGATTCCAATAGAAAGCAAACACAGACCAAAAAGCCACAGTTTTCAGGAAAAGACTCCCATTAGAGATAGAAGTTCTGGAAAAACATTAGAAAACGTTTTCCTGGGAGGATTAGCAGATGCAGTAACAAATGACCACCAGAATAGGTGGATCAGCAAACCGTTAATATATGTAGAAAATCTGTGACAGAAATAATGGGGTCACAGAAATGAGAATACACAGAGATTCTGCGGTTTTAACTCCAGGCATGTGGGGGGATGATCTTCAATCTTCACTGAGTTGCTGAAGGGGAGCATTTCAGGCAGTCGCGGCTGGCGTTGGGGAAACGTGGTGGGTCGGAGGATTTGTGGGGGATGAAACAATAAACAAATAAAAAAAATGTTCATGAATCCCACCGCACGCCACTCTTCTGGTCCACTGCAGGCACAGGCTCGTAGACTGCCCTGCGGCCAATCCTTACACTGCGCTCACAGCATGAGAGCAGGGTAAAGATTGGCTTGAGTGCCCTCAATTTGCGCTCCCAGGGAGACTGTGAGCCTGAGCCTGCTGTCTTAAACCCCGCAACGCAGCTCGGGTTGGAGACAGTTTAAGTGTGCATGACGGTTTGGCAGGCCTGCCAAACAATCATCCAAACTGATAACAATGACCACCACTCCCCCCTGTCATCCCCTGGCTCCGCCCCCAAGACTCCACAGTAGGAGAAAAATAACACAATAATACAAATTATTATCGTTTTATTATTCAAGTTTTGCAGTTGCTGCTGCTGGCATGGGGGGCCGATGGTTTCAGGCTATTCAAATGTAGTATTACTTCAGTGTTGGGTTTAGGAGTATAGGACGTAAGGGCGCCTGGCTAATTCTGCGTGTAATTCTTTGGATTTCATATCAATACAGTGCAAAAAGGTTGGGGAAAACACCCCAAAACCCCTAAATGTGTGAAGGAAATATCCTGCACAATACTGTATACTGTCTTATGCACACCTTATGAATATTTTATGAAAGTTCAGCAAGTGAATTGATTACAAATGCCAATAAAGTCCAATATATCAGTTTCTTGTCTTTAATGTAATCAAAATACCAAGAGCATCCAGCCAACGCGTTTTTCGTCGCAACGCGAAATATCCCTCTACTTCTTCAGGGCTGAGAATGATACAATGATTCTTGTGTAAACAAAATGTATCACTTTGTGGACAGTAAAAATGGGAGGAATTTGCACCTCTCATTAGTTTAAGTGAACAAATATCACCTTAAATGTGGGAACCCTAGACATGTTATGTAACCAAATGTGGCCCAAACACAACACTAAAAAATTCATGGCAACGTGGATCATGTGCCTTCGAAGTGTCGAACTGTGGAACATGGCCTTAACACCGACCACGAGATGCAGTACTTCTTGGGGGATTATTACCAAGAAGACCAGAACCTTTGTCACATGTTCAATCTGTACAACATTGCAGTTCTGACGGAGAGTCGTTAATGTAAACAATTATGACTGGGACAATCCCCGAATCTGAGGTAAACTGCTCACCTCTATACTGTTTTTGTACTCCGTTAGCTGATCGAATGATTAGGAATGTGTCTTCTAATGGATCAAGTGTTAAATGTATACTTAGAATGAGGATATAACCATATGTCCTCCTTATTATGTAAGGTTGCTTTTTAGGTCTCGCGACCTATCAATGCGCGCATGAGCATTGAGCGGAGCGAGAATTCAAGTGCTCAAAATGCTTGTCAAACCAAGGGCTTTTTGGTGCGGTTTTCTTTGAGTTCACGTGAATCACGTGACCAAACAAGCACGCGCATCAGCCTCCCTCCCTCCCTCCTAATTGCATTTTTCACAGCCGCATAGCACATCAAAGGGCTTCTCCCAGCGTGTGCTGTGCGGCTTCTCCTCCCCTAATTATTCATGGCTGGCCGGTGGCCGGCCGTACTTTCAGTTTCCCTGCCGCTCTTGTTATTTCTGGGTCCCTGCCTCCTGTCTGTTCCATCTTCGCCTACTGCCTCACCCCAACTTCCTGTTTCTTATCTTCTTCAGCGAACGCTTTCCATCTGCAGCTGCAGGGAACCCTATACTCACCCTCATGTTTGCTCCAACTCCACGCTTCCTACCTGCCCAGCTCCCGCTGTCCGCCCAGCTCCCTGATATTTCCCCATTGCCCTCCTAACTGCCCCAGCTCCCTGGCTCCTACCTCCCCAGCTGTCCTAGCTGCACGCGTCCCAATTGCTGCAGCTTCACGCAGACTTCAATCGCTGCCTGACTCCTGGGTTCCCCAGCTACCTCGGGTGTCCCAGTTCACCGTTCTGCTTCACTTCCGTGCTATCTGCCCCGGCCCCCTCTCTCCCCAGCTACCGATTTGCCCCTTACCCATTCTATTTGTCTCGACCTCCTCCCTCCTATCTTCCCCCTATCTGCCCCTATGATCTTATCCGATTCAGAAATGTTCTGAATCATCCTATGATCATATCCAGCTCGTTGCTTCCTGTCTACCGCAGTTCCCTTCTTCCTACCTGAGCTACTCCAGGCTTCAGACCAGGCCTTAGCCAATGGTTAAAGTGATAGGTTTTGAGCGCCTTTGTAAATCGTGCGCAGCGATAGTGGTAGGGAATACCAGATCCCAGCAGCTGCAGAAGAAAATGCTTCATCACCGTGCGTGACCGCGCGGACTCGTGGAAGGCGAAGAAGGCATGTTCTTTCCGAGTACAATAAATGTCTTAGTGGTTTAAAACAAACACTTTGAGTTGCAAGCAATTCCGGATTCTTTGTGTAAACGCACTTTTACACTATGGACTTTCAAAATAATCATTTTATGAACCTGAAGCCAATGTAAATCCCTCAGACCAGGGGGGACGGAGTCGCGCTTCCTTAGGCCAAACGTCAGGTCTGGCAGCAGCGTTCCCATAGACATGGCATTAATCTACTTAGATTATAATTTATTTTGGAATAAGCAGGTCTATGCTATTTGAGATATATGGGATCAGGAGTCAGGTTTGAGGCAATATAGATGCCCAGGATCTGTTCCTTGGCTAGAGAAGGGGGGGTGGGGAGATATCTAGTGACAATCCTAGAAAGGTCATGCTCAGACCAGTGGTGACTGCTGGTGATGTTAAAAGCATCTGTGTTTTACTCCGGCCTCACCCCAACTTCCTGTTTCTTATCTTCTTCAGCGAACACTTTCCATCTGCAGCTACAGGGAACCCTGCACTCACCCTCATGTTTGCTCCAACTCCACGCTTCCTACCTGCCCAGCTCCCGCTGTCCGCCCAGCTCCCTGATATTTCCCCATTGCCCTCCTAACTGCCCCAGCTCCATGGCCCCTACCTCCCCAGCTGTCCTAGCTGCACGCGTCCCAATTGCTGCAGCTTCACGCAGACTTCAATCGCTGCCTGACTCCTGGGTTCCCCAGATATTTCTGGTGTCCCAGTTCACCGTTCTGCTTCACTTCCGTGCTATCTGCCCCTGCCCCCTCTCTCCCCTTAGGGACACCAACACAGCACTCAGGGAGACCACCACATCACTGATGTACACCACAAACTCAATCAGGGACACCACCACATCACTCAGGGACACCACTACACCACTCAGGGACACCACCACACCACTCAGGGACACCACCACATCACTCTGGGACATCACCACATCACTCACGGATACCACCACATCCCTCTGGGACACCACCACATCACTCTGGGACACCACCACATCACTCTGGGACACCACCACATCACTCTGGGACTCCACCACATCACTCTAATACACCACCACATCCCTCAGCACCATAACAGCATCACTCAGCACCACAACAGCACTGTCCTTGCTGGCTAACAACAAGCATTCCCATAGCCAATAGGACTCACATTAGGAAAGTGTAAGCTATTGGCTTTGTAAATAACAATGCTATTAATTTACATATTTTCAATGCCAACACATATTAAAAAAATAATTGTCATTTACAATACCAATAGCTCACACTTTCCTAATGCGAGACCTATTGGCAACGCCAGTGCTTGTTTATATACTGTTGGGCCCATGCAACATATTGCAGCTATCTTGTGCTCTAAACAACAGCCAAAATACTAGGTATTCTGTCCTTTTTAATTAGAAGGTTATTTTCAACATAGAGGTTTCAAGTCTGACTTTACGAACACCACGAACATATGATGACTTTTGTACACGTATTTCTCTTGAAATGTCCTTACTTTGCAGATGTAATCTCTTGTATATATGGGCGTACGTATAGAATAATAAATTTGTCACATAACTGGAACTGTGCCATTCTAACCTTTACTTTAATATTGGACGTGTGTAATGTTCAGAAATGATTGGAAAAGATAAAGTTTCCCCCTCTTGAATCCGCTAATAGCTCTAGTTGTTCTCATGTAACTGCTGGTATAAATAGTCACTTCTGGGTCATGTTTCTGTCCGTATCTGGAACAGAGAACACGCCTGATGGCGATATGGACTACGGCTCAAAAGGGGTGGTGATGGACGGAGCATATGAATCAATCAAACACTCACCCCCAGTCAAAGGACTTGGGTTTAATCCATCACCGTTCTTTAGCCCACTCTGCCACCCCAGTTCAGACATGGCTATATGCAAATCAGTCTGACCCTGAGCCTCATGGGAACAGTCCAGCCCGAACTGCCAAGCCATGTCTTCCCTGGACTGGAAACAAGCTTCCGAGGACCGGTTTCTGGCATTCCAGCCGTCTTCAGCTCGGCTTGCTTGAATCCAGTGGCAAAGTGAGCAAGGGACTCACGTCTGAGTATACCCTGCCACACTTATGGCGACCAAAAGCGGTACAAAAGGGGGTGGTGATGGACGGAGCATATGAATCAATTAAACACTCACCCCCAGTCAAAAGATCTGGGTTTAATCCATCACCGTTCTTTAGCCCACTCTGCCACCCCAGTTCAGACATGGCTATATGCAAATCAGTCTGACCCTGTGCCTCATGGGAACAGTCCAGCCCGAACTGCCAAGCCATGTCTTCCCTGGACTGTAAACAAGCTTCCGATGACCGGTTTCTGGCATTCCAGCCGTCTTCAGCCCGGCTTGCTTGAATCCAGTGGCAAAGTGAGCAAGGGACTCACGTCTGAGTATACCCTGCCACACTTATGGCAGCCAAAAGCGGTATAAAAGAGGGTGGTGATGGACGGAGCATATGAATCAATCAAACACTCACCCCCAGTCAAAGCCGATATGGACTACAGCGTACTCGCTCATGGTAAGACTCTTGACTACTTGATAGGCTTGTAGATGTGCATGTCACAGTATACCAGTATTCAGCCATAGTCTAATGGGGGCACGATCCATTTTACAGTTCAGCAGTTATTGTGCAGCAAGGAATATGCTTCCCACACGATTCGGCACTATCTAGTGAAGAATTATCACAATATAGGTAAGAATTACGAGGCACTCGCAATAGTCATGATTAGACGTTGTTTTTATTCTTTTGATAGAAACTTGAGCTGTACACTAAAAAACATTGTTACCCATTCAGGTTTTATTTTGGAATATACCAAGCATTTTGATTGGGAATGCTGAGAAGACGTTTATCATTGGGCAGCCGAGTCGGAATTATAACCGGCGGAGTGGTGAGGGCATCTTAATAATATATGACACCTTATAGAACCACATTTTTTCCTTGGTTGTTTGAAACTACAGTTTCTTCTTACCATGGCACTTTTTGACTATTTATTGTTCTAGATCATTGGAGAGAACACGCACACCAAGTACAGGTAGCGCATGTTGTACTTTAAACAACTTGCATTGTAATATACACACAACGTAAAATTATGTGACGCTATATGCAGCGGGTTATATGGTCTACACACGATACATGTGAGGCACCGAGCAAATCACTCTTGCGTGTTGGATATTACTGTTTTTCATTCTCTATCACATTCATTCAAACGAGCGATTAAATTGTCACATTTGGTTACATAACATGTCTAGGGTTTTCACGTTTAAGGTGATATTGGTTCACCTACACTAATGAGAGGTGTAAATTCCTCCCATTTTTACTGTCCACAATGTGGTAGGTTTTGTTTACACAAGAATCATTGTATCATTCCCAGCCCTGAAGAATACAAGGGATATTTCCCGTTGTGAAGAAACACGTGTTGGCTGGATGCTCTTGGTGTTTTGATTACATTAAAGACAAGACACGGATATATTGGACTTTATTGACATTTGTGCTCGAATCACTGGCTGAACTTTCATAAAATATTCATAACGTGTGCATAGGACTCTGGTATATTTAAATGTAGTAGTTTAATAAAATGAAATACATTTCTACTGTTTACTCTAAAATCTTTAGCTATCTGTACTAAAACGAGTCTAAATTATTCTTAGGTAAGATATGGAGACCTGATAGGTTATTTCTGAACAGAATGACATGCTATTGTATAAGCTTGCCACAAAGATAAATACTGATGGAGTGTGGAAATTATGGCATTGAATCATCAAAGGAGGGTTGAGTAGGAGGGCTGTAAGTTATTTTTTTGAAGAATTTTAATAACCATGCAAATATATGGTGCAACCCCTTAAAAATAAATTGATGGACCAAGAGACCAGATTGGTTTCACCTAGAAGTGAATGCCCAATACAAGATGTGTATGAGAGATGTAAGACAAGAGAGACAGAAATGAGAGACCAGAATTCTGAATCGTTATCACTTTCTGTAGTGATTAGCAGCCTTACTGTATTCTAAGAGTTTAAAATAGCCTTTGGGGGTTATATCCTGTCTGCCAATGCCCCCTTCCCTGTTTACCCTCCTGCCATTGCTTTTATCATTTTCTTTTTTCCTGAGTAGTGTACCTTCCTTCCACTTTAAGTTCCTTCTAAGTCCTGATTCACCTGCTCACAGAAGTTATTGGCTGAATTGTAATTGAGAGTTTCTGTTTTTTCCATGGACACATTTTGTTGGTAGAAATCGGGAGGCATACATGCAGAGAAATGTGCTCAGAATAATGGATACATATATTGGCCTTGATTTAGCACTTACTACCAATGACCATGTGTTGAAGCACTTTGTGGCTAGTAGCATGCTATTTCGAAACCTAGTGTTAGTGGTTAATTCATTGGTTACTGGCTTTAGTCTAATGTTCTCAATGTATTCCATGTGTTTAGCACGATTTCTTTTTAGTGGTATGTAGCGGTATTAATGACATTTACACAGTGCCTATTGCCCTACGAGAGTTGCTGAAGTGCTTGCCCACATGCGTGTCATGTTACACCATGTACGGTGTGTGGTTGGAATGGTGCTGTCCTTGCTTTTATCCTATATGAGAAGTGTTTGCATATCATGCGTGATGACCACTAGAGTGCGGTTATCATGTTATGGGACACAACGTCACTTGATGGATGTGATGGATGAGGAAGTGTGAGAGGTAGATATGCAGGATACGGTTAGAAGTATTCTGACAGCGTTGACCAGCTCTACAGGTCCCGTTATAATATGTTTTATGTTCTCAGTCAACAATGCTGATAAGCACACAGGGCAATGCATTTAGAGATTCATTGGAATTGAGATAGCATAGGTGGAAGGGGGATACATTCAGAAATCTGCAAGAATGGACTTTGTTACAGGTATCCATTGTATGATTGTCATAAGACATCAAGAAGCAGTGATCGGATAGAGCTCGTCAGGACCAACAAGTGGTGGCTGCGTAAGAGTTCCCCAGCGGCCAGTGGAGTAGAGGATCTCTTCAATCGGTTCCATGCCGGCCCACTTATTGTGGTCTATCTGACAGCACTCCAGAGGGACAGTCAACTGTCACTGCCCTCTGTTTGTTAGCATTGTAGTGACAGCCACCAATCACTGCGCTCTCTCTCCGGCAGCCCTCTAGAGAGGCAGCTACCTATCACTGTACTGCATCTGGCAGCACTCTAGAGAGATAGCCACCCACCTCGGATCTTGACCTGCACTCTGCCTGTAAGCCCTCTTGAATAATGCTCTTCAGTGCTTCACAATAACCCTTCTTGCCTGAGCCTGGACGAACAAGTATCTTTTACCGTGCAGCACAGGACAAGTAGAACCCAAATAACCTCTGGGAATATCTAACATGAAAATAATACTTGCACTATAGTTTATTGCTTGGTGTAGTCTGTGGGCACTATCTACATTTGAGAGGCATTTTTTAGCAGAGCGTTTACGTTTATTTGACCATTGACAGAACACAAGCAACAAATTACCACCTGATCCGGCTACAGTCATCCTACATTTTATGCTTCAAAACTAGCTTGAGATTTTGTATACCACGCGTTACTTCCCTAGACACAGTAGATGACATTTTGTGTAGAAACTGGTAGGCAATGCGGATTCCATTCAATAGGATAACATTTTGAATGGAGCAGTATGAACCCGATAATTACTGTCCCACATGATATCAGTAATTGAGGGTGTGTTATTATCACTTTGGTGTCCATGCTGGATACATATAAGCCCCATAGTCTCCTATGGCTGTTATAGCGGAGTCACCTTTTCTGTGGCGTAAAGATGAGAGGATGACTGTACTCATGGCGAGATGGGTATGCCCCTGAAATATCAAAGCTAGAATATCGAGGTATATAAACATTAATCAAAATACCAAGGGGCCAATTATGATGTCGGGCGGATTGCCCCTGCCAGGCTGGCGGTGGGCAGCGCCAGCCTGGCGGGGGCAATCCGCCCGACATCCACTCTTGATTTTCCCCCCGCTATATTAGTATGGCAGGGGGGACTTTGGAGGACGGAAATATCGTCCGCCGCTTTTCCGCCCCGGTCGCCTAGTGGCCGCCACGGAAAGGCATGCAGACTTCACCGCCTGCCACAATGCTTAACATGCAGAATGTGCCCGCCACTGTGGCGGGCACATCCTAATACCCCCCACGGGACCCCCACCCTTATGGCGGGCGGTCCCTATTACCACGAAGATGGCAGGCGGGCAAAGTCCGCCCACCATACTAATGACCTCCCAAGAATTAAGTATACATTTTCTATACCTAACTCCAGATCTGCAAAGCGTGATAGTATATTTTAAATATATATAGTGACATAGATGTGGAGTCTTGGAATAATGAAAGTCCAAGTGGACCCTGATAGGGTTTGAACTTCTGACATCCTGTCAGTTCTTCTTTAGAGGTGTCGCAAGACGCGTTGATGTCACTTGCAGCCTGTGCTTTTAGCGCAATCCATGTTCTCCTGGTTTTGAGGGAGTCACTCAGAGTCATTTGGTTTCCGGAGCTAGGGGTAACACTGCCCCACTTTTGTCCACATCCTCCAAGAACATTCTCTCACTTGCACTGCCGCGGAGTTTCCCAGAAGTAGGAAAGAGGCCAGAAGGACAGCGTTTGAATTTGTTTTGGCTGAGCTGTCTCCACAAGTTGACATGGAGCCAGCAAGAGGACTTTTCCACATAAGATCTTCAAGTTAAATGAATAAAATACGGCTGCTTAACACGTTTTTTTTGTTGTAAAACAGCTCAGTTTGATAAACGAGCCTGGTCTCTCCAAACGGGAAGCAGTTTAGCAACGCCTTTATTCAGTTGCAGTCATAGCCCCTCTTGGCTGAGTCCTTGGGAAGCCGGAGTGTAATTTCACTGCTTCCATTTTTGGAGAGCAGCATAAGCCCCCTGTACTCGGACTTGTCCAATCTGTCTCCCAAGGGAACCATATTCTACTACAACCCGCGAACTCTTCAGAACTCCATCCTGGACACTTGCCTGAGGCAGTGGGTGTTAGAGGAGGCCGGTGTGAACCAGAAACCTCTCCAAGAGAGATAAAAGGAAGATTTATAAGCTAGTTCTGCACTTGCCAACTCACAGCCCTACACACGGGTGCAGAGCCGCCCTGAGTCCCCTCTCCCAGTACTCAAAGTCCCCGAGAACCGCCATCTTTAAATTCCGATGCCCTGTTCTATAGCATAATCCTGCACCACAAGACCAGAACCATATGCTACTGTGTCCCCACCGGCCTGCAGCCCCTCCTGCCGACACCAGAGTATGCTGAACCACACGCAAGAGAAGGAGTTTGTCAGAAAAAACTGCTTAAAACGTTGTCAGAAAAAAGGTCAACACAACAGGCCTGGTATGGTGACTATTGTTTAGCACGAAAACAGTCCTTTTTATAAACTTCCAATGTGTGTAAAATCAGGGTGGAGCCTAAACGAAGCATGCACATTTGCAGGCCTGTCAAAATCTTTGTATCATCCAGTAAATAGAACACCTCCAGAATCTGGCGAGTCTACTGGTATAAACATGTTTAGCTGTCTCGTCATTAATGAACAAAAGGGCTTCAGAAATGTATTCTGCATTAAGGGACGTGGGGCCTGAAAAGGGGGAGGAGGGCCTGTGACATAATCCCCCTTCTGCCCTCGCCTTGTTATGGTCCTGCAAAGGGCTTTACAGGGTGTTCAGGAGTGCACTGGGAGGCATTGAGTCCCACACTGAACCCTGCACACTGTATGCAATGGTTGCGTAGAAGTGCCTTCGAGTGGCCATCCTTTCTTTCCTCCAGCGAGGGATCAGGTGCAGCACAGAAGGTATAATGCACAGCACAACTTTACAAGCACATTTACTTTTGATGATCTCATCCAGACCGTGCTCCCATGCAGTGAAGCTGCCATAAACCAGGGGAAGAGCAATCTTCACACCTTGTGAGGTTATTGGGGACCGCCTACCTGTCAGGGTGCCTTGGAAATGCCTTTCCTAAGAGCGTTCCTCCGGCACAGGTTCATAGTTCAGAGATGCAGGAGGCTGTTTCAGGTCTCCGCGATGCTCCCTCCCTCCTGTCGTCCCTTGCTGGGACTGGATCAAAACTCAGTTGTATCAAAAGCCAGTTCATCAGATTACGTGGAAGCATTCATCTTTTGTGTGCACACATTCTATTTGATTATGCATCAATGTAATTCACTAGAAAATCAATCAGTGCTTCTGTGTAAATGATGGTTAACGCATCACGTTGAGACTATGCTCCTGGACAGTTCTGAAAATATTTGGTGGATTGCAGACCTCTTCACTATGGTGGGATTGATACAGGCAGTGGGTGGATTGCCACAGAGCAAGTCACCAACGGACCTGCAACTACACTTTCTCAAGGGTTGTCAAAGTGAAGAATGGTTTGTTCACATTTTGGGCTTGTATTCTTGAAGCTGGGTAATTCAAGGGGCTTGAGTTTAAACTAAACAGTTATAACTCCAGCAGTTTCTCGATTGTGAGAAGAAATCCTCGTGTAAGGGAGCTGTGGCATGTAGGGCATGGTGCAGGCTCTAGGCAAGCTCCACCTGAGCATATTTATTTTGAGATGACCACTATTTTTTTTGAGGAGTAACTAATTAGCAACAGGTAGAACTGGATGTTGTTTTTATTTACTTGCAGTTTCTTCAACCTACCACCCTTCCCTCCATCTTCTGTCCTCTATATTGGCCACACTTCCTCACCTAGAAGCATGCTGTCCAGGAAGGTTGGCACACGATGGACAAAGAACCCCCACGCATCCGATAATCCATGCGATCTTGCAGATGGGTCCAGGGTGTCACTTAGTCACCTTGATATATAAAGCCATACGTACCCTCAAACAACCACACTGGACCTCTCAGAGAACAATGGGAAACCGACTTTTGCAGGCCACTGCATGATAGGGAATGGATTAGGGCACTTGAACATACCAAAAAAGTATCCCGCAACTACTGATTCAAAAACATACAATTACACATTCTGCATAGGGCTTACCTCGCCCCCGAAAAACTTCAGAAGTACTTTCCAGACAGTTCCTTCGCCTGCCCTAGATGCCTGGAGCCCAATGCCTCCTTTTTACACATGTTATGGGATTGTCCATCGCTTCATAGTTATTGGCACACAATCCATACAGCCCTTCGAGAGGTCACAGGGCTACGGGATCTTTATACATGGGAGGCCAGCGCCCTGGGTATCCATAAGCGACACAAACACTCAAAAGTAAAGAGACGATTCGCCTCCTTGGTACTCCTCCTGGCCAAGCGATGCATTGCTATGCACTGGAAGGCGCCGGAGGGTCCTCCTCTAGTGGCATTGGTGGGTGCGGTCAAAAGGTGGGGCACGGCGGAAGGTCTACTCAGAGCGGAGGAAATTCAGGGAATCCGCAAACACCCAATATCCATGCCCTGGGCTATGTTACTTCATTCCTTTGCACAAGAAACAACAACAGTGGTGGGACCACGGTCGATACGTTCCCCCATGGCCCCCATAGCCTATGAGTCTACCCAGGGGGGGGCGTACAAGGGGCCCAGACGCCCGACAGATCACAACGGCCGGCCACAACTGACGCATCACCACGCCCTCACGCGGATAGCGATTAGTGATCCCATCTCCCCCACACCTGCGCAATTCTAGCAGGATACCTCGCAATAGTACAGCTCTCAGGCGAATTACTACACGGAACCATTATATACGACACAGTGCACCCCAGTTTTGTATATCCCCAGTTTGTTCAAGGTTAACACACGGCTGACATCCCATAACCCCTATGACAACGTACACGGGGGAATAAACGCACCCCACAACCTCAGCAAGGCGCAGAGACCACCCTGCCGGCTTATTAGCTGTAATTGGACACAGACCTCTTGGGTCTGTCACCAGCTAAAAGACTGAGTGGGGGCCTTTACTCTCTAGGACTATACACTCTAATGTCAACGTAGAGCAGGATTACGCGATCTTGCTTGTAAGACAATATCACCCGCATTGAAAATGAGTTGTATGTATTATTAAATAAATGCCAATACATTTTTTTTCAAAAATGCTGTCCAGGTATGTTGTGGTCTTGGTTTGGCAGCTACTCGCCTCTGTAATCAAACAAGGATCTTCCTCGTGTATCAGAAATGTTAGGTGATGCTGAGTTTTACTGTTGTTGGTAATTGCTGTAACAATTCACAATTAAAATAATTACACTAGAAAAGTATTTCATACTGCAGATCATAGTGTTAAAAGCAATTATGCAGTAAAATATATTCCCTAATTAAGATCATAGTAAGAACCAATATCAACAAGGCATTATAATAAAATAACAGATTAGACCTCAAAGAGATTGCCGGAGGATCAGCGCTTAGTATAAGCCAGTGTTTGGTGGTGCTCCATGCCATAGCTTTATTCTCAAAAACAAATGCCAATACTGCCAGTTGGTTCAACAAATCCAATTCAATGCATATGACTTGAACACTATGCACAAGAGATACTAATCATGGAGTCAATCGCTACAATTTTGCATTTTATTTTGCACTTTTCTTTTTTCAATTATTTTTTCATTGTTTCATCACAATTTTTTGGTGAAGCACATATACAAAATCAAACATAGAAATACTGTTCTCCTTACATTTCTTTCATACTCATTCACACTAGAAAACATTACATATCGACATTACATACAAATTTACAAAACACTCATAGACACTAACAGTCTAAAACGATATACACTTTCTACAGTTTATGTACATTATTTATATGAGAAACCATAGAACCTCATTAGTACATATAGCTCCCTATAGTCAAAGGTTTATTCAGTTTTCTTATGGTTTCGACGTGACACATGTTATGGGAAGGTCTACGCGTTTCGAACTCATCAAATTTAGAGTTCTCGTCAGGACCATAGACTGTAAATGACAAAAACAAGGGGACCTCTATTAGTATGTATAATCAATTTCTTTAAGCTGCTATAGGTTCAACACCCACTTCTCCACATCTTACCTCTCTAAATGTCAATGTGATGTGCCTCATACATTCATCATCGTTCTCGAAGCGGGACCACCTAAGTAACGAATATGCATACTGGTTAAGTGTATCTACTTCACAGAACTCTCAATCAGGCACACTTGTGGGATGACTTACTTACGGAATTTTTTGCCTTTCTCTAGTATATCTGGGGAAAGAATGGCAAAGAATGTATTAGGGACCTGTTAAATTTGGGTGAGTTCAGTACATGGTGTGGTTGGAGCGGTAACAGAATCTTACCGATGGAGTCTATTTCGCACGTTGTATCGTGGTTTATGTTCCGGTTGTTTATTCAATTGGCAGCTCCAATGGCAGCGCGTCTGGGGAGAGAATCTATACCCAGTTGGCACAAACGTTAGTTGCAGTGAATGCCACCACCACAGTGCTCGCCTCGTATGCATCAGCCACGGCGTGTTCAGGCTCGGTCCCGTCTCGCTGTCAAAGACGCCTTTCTCCGTGGGGTTTGTTGATTCCTAGCTGTGAAGTCACCTGACTTCGTCATGCATTGCGGGCGCCATCTTTGACTAGTTCTGGTGATATACTGTTCTATAAGACGTGTATGCATAGTTGGTTGTGTTTGTCATTGCTGCATATCACTGTATGGTAAACTTGGGTCCAGGGTGGTCATGCTGGTGGTTTCGAGTGAATTGGCACATAATAAATCATTTATTGTGTTTCTTCATTTTTTGGGGGGGGGGCATCTTGGATAGGGGACCTGTTCATACTCTTGCATTCATTGTTGACAGCACTTCTGGGGTTATAGCTTGAACATTTCGGATAGTTCATTCAAACCATTTGTGGCTGTGTTAAACCGTACAATCATTGTGGCTTCCTTTTTAGACAGTTTTAAGTCCAAATCCCCTCCTCTGGGATCTTGTTCCACTTTAGTAATCACTGTCCATCGAAATTCATCGTCTCCGTGATTTTGCAGTTGCCAATGGTTGACCAGCGGGGCATTCTGTACCTTCCGCTTTATTCTAGATCTGTGTTGCTGAATCCTCAAGCGGATCTCTTGATTGGTTTTTGCAATATATAAGAGATTGCATGGACACCGAATTCCATAGATCACATATCGTGTTTTACAATTTGTAAACGTATCGTGTCTCCATATTAATCCATAGTACTCAAATGTTGATCCTTCTTCTGTGGACTCGCAACAGTTACATCCTCCGCATTTATGGTGTCCCATAACTGGGGGTAAGCCCATCATACTCCTTAGATTTGCATGTGGTTTTGTTGGTAATGCGGCTCTTACCAATTTATTGGCCAAACTTGATTCCTTTTTGAAGGCAAAAAGTGGGGGTTTATTTAGTTCTTCGCTCAAATTTTTCACTAGATGCCAGTTATTATTCACCGCTTTTTTTAGCATATTGGAATTGGGACAATATGTGGTGACCAGGACTATGCGGTCCAATTTCTTTTTCACATTATTCTCCAACAGGTGTTCTCGTGGAGTCCACCATGCCCGTTTTTTTGAACGGAGTAACAGTTTTTTGGGGTATCCGCGGTCAATTAGGTTGTCAGTGAGTTTTCTGCATGTTTTTCATATTCTTGCTTATCTTGGCAATTTCTCCGGATCCTCAGATATTGCCCATAAGGCAAATTCTCTTTTAGACTTCGAGGATGGTTGCTTGTGAAATGTAATAGTCTATTTCGATCAGTTTCTTTTTTGTATAGGGTTGTCATCAAATCTCCTTCGTCCGAGGGGTATACCTCTACATCCAAGAATGGGATTTTGATTTTTGAATATGTAAGACTGAATTTGATCTCTTGTGTTCTGTCGTTGAGCCACTGGTTGAAACGTTTTAATTCATCTTCAGTGCCGGACCATACAAAGAACACGTCGTCTATGAAACGACTCCAATGACTGATGGAATTTCCAAAGGGATTGTCTTGATAAATGAATTTGTCCTCATAGATTGACATAAAAAGAACAGCCAATTCTGGGGCAAATGGACAGCCCATCGCTACTCCACCAATCTGGAGATAAAAATCTCCATCAAAGTGAAAGTAGTTGTGTTTTAATGCGAACTGAGCCAGTTGTATGATGAACTCTGTTGGTACCTGTTCTGGTTTCTCTCTGGTTTCTCTCTGGTTTCCAAAAATAGTTTCAAGACCTGTAATCCTTCATCTTGCGGTATTTGGGTATATAGGGATGTTATATCCATTGTAACTAGCCACTCGGATCTTTGGTCAAATTTAACGTCCTGTAATTTATTAATAAAGTCCGTTGTATCTCTAATGTAGGATTTTACATGAGGGATGAATGGCTTCAAGAAGAAGTCGACAAACTTGGAAATTGGTTCCATGAGAGAATCACATCCGGACATTATAGGACGTCCGGGTGGGGGTTGGCATTCTTATGTACTTTCGGTAGTACGTAAAAGAGTGGCATTCTTGGGTGTTTAATTTTCAGATATTCGAATTCTTTTTTTCCAAGGAACCCCTTATTGAAAGCTTCATCGATGATGGAATGCAATTGATGTTTTAATTCCATTGTCGGGTCTTTATTCAGCTTGCGATAGCAATTGGTGTCGTCCAGCTGTTTCTTAACTTCGTTGGTATATAATTGGCGGTCCCATATAACAATTGACCCACCCTTGTCTGCTTGTTTGATTATAACAGACGTATCTTTTTGTAGGTTTATTAGTGCTGTAGATTCTGATTTCGTGATGTTGTGTTTAATCCACTTGGTCTTTTTCTCCATTTCACCAATTGCTGAGAGAATGGTTGTCTCAAACGTTAGTAGTTCTTTTGGTATTTTATGGTTTGGAGGACAGAAAGAAGATTTATTGTGAAGTCCAGTTGTTTCCGTAATTGTATTCATTGGGTTTTTTGAAAAGAAGGTTCGTAGCCTAATTTTACGGAAAAACTCTATAGTTTCTGTTTTTAGTTTCACAAAATCTGTCCGTCTGGAGGGAACGAAGGTGAGGCCTTTTTGGAGTATACTTTCTTCATCTTTTGTCAGAGTCTTGTTGGAAATGTTAAAAATTAATGACGGCGTCAGTTTTTGTAGTTCTGGCGTCTGGTCGACATTTCCCATGGTTGGGTATACCTTGGTTTTCCTCTGGGTTTGACTTGGCCTCTCCCTAAAAAAGTAGGGCCCTGTTGGTTTTGTTGAAAGGAGCCTCTTCTATTAGTAGTTCTTCTGAGGTCAGTATTATCTCCTTCGCTGTTACTACCTGACGACGAGGTGTCGGAAAAAGTGATATATTTTTGGAATGATCTTCCTTGATTGTCTTGTAAATATCTTCGGGAGTCCGGTCGTGAATAAAAGTCTTGTTGGAAGTATGGGTACACCTTCTCTATATTAAAACTTTTTTGATCTTTATCGAATTGGTTGGTCTTTTGATTGACGGTGTAGTCCTTAAATTCACTAATTTCTTTTTCCACCTTGTCTAATAGTCCTTTAGCGTCAGTTATAAGTTGGTTGTTAGTGATACTTATTTGTAGTTTTTCTATTTCCTCCAATTGGACCTTAGATAGCCTTTGGGCTGTCTCAATTGTCAGGACCATTAGGTCTCGACTACATTTAGTTTCAATGAAACTATATCCCTTCTTGTAAATAGGGTCCTCTGTAAAAATTACAGGTATGTTTTTTATTTGCAGACCTCCTGGGATAGTTCCTGCTCTCAAATGTTGGAGCAGGAAGTGGCCGTGTAGATCCGTCCGGATCTGTTTTTTCTTTAGCCTCAAGAGTTTGTCTGTTTCGTTTTGATTTTGTGCTGGCACACTTAAAGAAGCTGACGCAAAGAGGGGTGGATCCGCTAGCAGCTTTTTTATATGATCCTCACTATAGGCGAAAGTTTCATTCTCTGACATACTTTACACACACACTCACAATCACTCCCAAAAATGACTAAACAAGAAATAAAAACCGACGCAGGACCAAATTCCTGATTCTCCAACGAGAATATACTCTTCAACAACAGACAAATTACCACTTTTCAACAAAAAGGGGCTACCACACAGGCAACTGCCTGCTATCACAACTACTAATAAGCACTGGGTATGGGCTCCCAGACAGTAAGGCCAAACCCTGCCTTAAATTGTATCACAAAAACAAATGTCAATACTGCCAGTTGGTTCAACAAATCCAATTCAATGCATATGACTTGAACACTATGCACAAGAGATACTAATCATGGAGTCAATCGCTACAATTTTGCATTTTATTTTGCACTTTTCTTTTTTCAATTATTTTTTCATTGTTTCATCACAATTTTTTGGTGAAGCACATATACAAAATCAAACATAGAAATACTGTTCTCCTTACATTTCTTTCATACTCATTCACACTAGAAAACATTACATATCGACATTACATACAAATTTACAAAACACTCATAGACACTAACAGTCTAAAACGATATACACTTTCTACAGTTTATGTACATTGATTATACCTTACTAATAGAGGTCCCCTTGTTTTTGTCATTTACAGTCTATGGTCCTGACGAGAACTCTAAATTTGATGAGTTCGAAACGCGTAGACCTTCCCATAACGTGTGTCACGTCGAAACCATAAGAAAACTGAATAAACCTTTGATTATAGGGAGCTATATATACTAATGAGGTCCTATGGTTTCTCATATAAATAATGTACATAAACTGTAGAAAGTGTATATCGTTTTAGACTGTTAGTGTCTATGAGTGTTTTGTAAATTTGTATGTAATGTCGATATGCAATGTTTTCTAGTGTGAATGAGTATGAAAGAAATGTAAGGAGAACAGTATTTCTATGTTTGATTTTGTATATGTGCTTCACCAAAAAATTGTGATGAAACAATGAAAAAATAATTGAAAAAAGAAAAGTGCAAAATAAAATGCAAAATTGTAGCGATTGACTCCATGATTAGTATCTCTTGTGCATAGTGTTCAAGTCATATGCATTGAATTGGATTTGTTGAACCAACTGGCAGTATTGGCATTTGTTTTTGTGATACAATTTAAGGCAGGGTTTGGCCTTACTGTCTGGGAGCCCATACCCAGTGCTTATTAATAGCTTTATTCTCAACGCCGGCTCTCATGACATCCCATGGTGGCGCTCTTTGTCTATTTTTTATGTAAGCTCATCAACAGATTTTAGGTTGACCACATGTAAGATGCTACCAGGAACTATATCAATGCTTCATCTGTCCTACAGCAAAGAGCAAGCTCATCTGCAGAGTGCTCAGCATCATGCTTTCTAAATAGTGGTAAGCAGCACCTTTTTAGGTCGGGCCTGCAAGAGCATGAGTTCTCGCTTGCAAGACTCTGGTATTGAGTATGGGGCTTGAAATCCACCCACACCTTACCATTCGTTGGCATCATTGTGGCTTTTCTTTGCTGCTTTTCATTGGGCAGCGCTTCCCATTCGTCACTTCCTTTTCTTGCAGTGGCGTAAGGAGCAAGCACAATTAATTATTTTTGATTCGTGCCCCTCCACTGGCCTTCTGATGCCTGCACTGGAATCAAGGTACTATTTCTTAGCTATGACGTGTCAACGCTGTCCACGTCATAGCTCTTTTTTTACCTTATTTAACATATCCTCACCCTCTCCCTGTTTCTTCTCCCCTCCCTCCCATCCTAGTTTCTTCTCACCCCTCCCACCCGTTCTGTGTCTTTATTTATTTAACTTACCTCCTCGCCTGTTTCTTTTCATTCCATCCTTGGATCTTCTTAACCATCTCTGTAATCTCAATCTAAAAAATGCTGTGAATTGGTCAGCGCTGGCCACTTTATATAGCGATATTTAAATTTATCCTGTTATCCACGCCCACTCCTGTTAGGCACACCCACGGATTGCCAGAGCCAATAGCTCGTTTATCGGTGAGACGTATTGGCTTTGCCAGTGCTTGTTTGTGTAGTCCTGGCCTACGCACAGAAGAGCATAAAATATTGGATGGAGTCCCTGCTCTCCAAGGCGCAGTCGTAAAAACCACTGCTGACTTTTCGACATGTCCCACTTGGCAATGGGATCTTGTCTGAAGGATTACCAGCCTGACTTTAAGGCATAGAGTGTAGCGTGTGTGCCTCTGGTTGGATCCAGGGGCGTAACACAAGCCCCCGCAGACCACGCATTGCGGGGGGGCCCCCGTGCTCCTGGGGGCCCCGGTCGGGGCCCGGCCCCCTTCTCACGTCACTCAGCAGTCAGTACAATACAATACGCTGGGAGGCAGTGAGGCTTTAAATGGTGCGCAGCGTTACCGGCTTCGGCCGGCAGGGGGCCGGGGCCCCTGCGAGTATATTTGAGATGATGCAGGCGGGGCCCCGGCCCCCTCCCCTGGGAGGCTGGCTGGAGTGGGATTGGAGTCTAGTAAATGGTGCGGCCGCCGGCCGGGTCCGTGACCCACCCTGAGACAGTCACAGACAGTGTTCGAAATCATGCCATGGTAGTGCCGGGCCCGAGTCAGGGTCTTCGATGGCCTGGGGGGCTGGCAAGAGCAAGTCCGAAATGGTGGGGGGGGCCCCGGCCTTGGCCCCCGTCACCCTGTGATTGAGTGTGTGTCGGACTGGACTGGAGTCACTCACTGGACGGAAAGTGAAAGAATGAAAGGCCTGTCCCGCGGCCCGCCGCCATTTCATAGAATCAGGTGGGCTTAGACTTAGATAACTGTTATCTTAATCTAAACCCGCCTGATTCTATGAAATGGCGGCGGGCCGCGGGACAGGCCTTTCATTCTTTCACTTTCTGTTCCGCACTTCCGCCGCCGCGTATGCGCGTGGGGGATCGCGGGCACTAGGGCTGGCTGCTGCTGAGTGGTGCAGGGTGAGCAATGGGGCAGCCCAAGGGCACGCACAAACATCATGCGCCAGCCAGCCGGGCCAATAAGCAGCAGCACTTCAGGTGCGTGTGGGGTGTGTGGCTTTCCTCAAAGAAATTTGCTTAACTACATTATGCACCAGAACGGAACGGCGATAAAACAACTGTCACTTTTTAAGTGAAGTGATATTAGCAGAGGCGGCACATTTGAAGACCCGGACAGAAGAGCAGCTGTTACGTTAGGAATCTCAGACCGAAGGCAACGGGCGGCGCTTGCTGAGAGTCGTCTAGAGACCATCATCATTCCTGCCCCAATGTCCTTGAAAATCCATGCTGGCCGCATGAAAAGAGGCGTTGAAAACTGCTGCCAGAACCTGCAGCAGTGAGTGAGGGATTGCCCTACAGGCCAAAGCAAGACAGGTTATGCACGCTGCAATCATCACTACAGAGCACCGCCTGTACCCTGAGCCACGTTCGGCACAATGAAGACCCCCTGGCTCCAATCCTGGCAGTAAGTTACTCAGCAGCACTTGTCACTGGGGAGTTGTGTGTGCATCAATCATAGTGGAGTGGGATAGGCCTGTAGCCTCGCCAGCTTTCCCAGTAAATTATGTTTTAAAAGTCATACAAGATACTCCGTATTAATTTTTAACACTGCTTTGCTTTATTTGTTTACTGTATCAGCCAAGGACTATTAAAACGGCTATGGAACACATTTTAAAGTGCTTTACTCATATTTTTTAAGTTTTAAATATGCGCTGATATGAGGGCTTTACAGGATTTAAAACCTTTATGCCTGGACATTAATATACTAGTCAGGCCAATAAAAGAACAGAACACCCTCTTAGCAACCCTATGGATGTACATGTAGCTAGAATGGCATGATCTAGCTGGGTTGTGTGAATATTTATGGCGTTTGAACAGAACTGCACAGGGCTGGAATGTTCAAGCTGGGAATGGGGCTGAACAGGACCAGGCTGGTTCTGTTTGGGGTGAATGGGGCTAGAAAAAACCTGCCAGGGCCACACTGGTTTTGGTGAATGTGTCTAGAATTGCTTTAAATTGGATGGGCTTGCTCTGAACGATGTAAAGGGTCAGAGTGTGTTGAGCAGGGACACAGGACCTTCTGGAATTGTGTAGGGTTTGATCCCTGGGTTGGAGTAGCTGTTTCTGATGCTGAAACACCTGATGATGTCAGTGGTGTTAGGATGTACTGGGTTGGATCGGGCTACTTCGAATGGGTGCTTCTCATTACTCAGGATTTGGTAATTTGGGATATTTACCTTTTTATTGGGACTTCATTGCTGCCAGGGAAGTGTCACTTGTGTCAGCAGAATGTCATTCATAAGTACATTAAAACCATGCAAATGTCGCACATAAGTACATGAAAACTTAAAAGCTATGACATTCCTGTTAGTGCCCTTCCATTTTTGGTGCTTTGCATCAGTTTTAAAAATCTTAGGAGCATATTATCAAGACAGGTGATAAAATTATCGCTGCTGTAGCGGCAGAAAACTGCAGCTAAAGCGGCGATAATGAGCTTGATAATATGCTGTATGGAATTCCAGTTGAAGCTCATGTTAGCTGTGTGAGAAGCCCTTGTGATCTTACTCCGGCTGCATTCCTGGCTGCACAGCGACTCTCCTTCAGCGGCCTAATGACCTTATGGGTGCTGCGTGGGCTACCAGCTGTACAAACTGAATCTACAAGCTTACCAGGCCTTGGTTGTTGACTGCCAAATTAGGTCACGAGACTCAATCTCGATGTCACGTCACTGACTTTAGCCGCAGAGTGACTGAAACACATTGTAGGCAGCCCTGACTGGCCAGAGCGAGTTGCCTGAACCAGCCCCTAAACCCCAAATCCTCTTGCAGCAATGTGTTGTCAGCTTAAACCAAATTACAAGTCACTGGTACTTAAGCAGCACTCCAGCTGGAAAGCTGAGTAGGCGCTATCGTGCGCGACAATGCATCTCAGTACGGTGATGCAGACCACCACACTGAAATGCGTTAGTCTAACACCTGATGCGAGGTACTTGTCAGGGTTGGATATGCTGCACATTACAGAGCTCACGGCTTCTGCTTGCTTTGTTAGTGTCAATTGGCTGGTCAGATCTGCTAAGAAGGTATGTAATAATAGTAAGTCTCCCAAGGGTATTAATCTATGTTCCAAAACTGTCTCAAGACCCAATTATATAGAGCTATATCGGCGATTGTGCAGCAACAGTCTCCTACCTCAGTCACTTTCAGCAGCTGCACTTCCTCTATGTATTGCACATTGAGGGGTGTGGCCCTAAAACTACCAAGGCGTGCCCCCAAAACCCCAGAGAATGCCTGCAGCACTCACATCAACCTCCCCTGTTTTGTTAAGTGTCAGGGTTCTTGCAGGAGGATCGCTCACACCAACCTGCTTCATGAGTACTTGACTGTGCTTGCAAGAGTGGGCACAAGGGCACTGCTCCAGGCACTTACACAACTTGTAGCACAAGATGCCCTACCAGTCAGTACTTCGCAGCACACTTCATCGGAAGCTCGGGGCAACCTGCACTTGCAGCTGTGGCATTTAGAGCAGTTTTCACCGCTGCATTTACTGTACTTGTGTCAGCCAAACACCTGTTGCATACTTTTGGTATTCACAGAAGGCATTTAGTAGTAGTAAAATTAGGATTTTGTCCTAAGTTTAACTTAAGTCTGTCTTAAGTTTGTCTTAGTCAAACTTAAGACAAAATTCTAACTTTACTACTACTAAATGCCTTTTGTGAATACCAAAAGTAGTAAGTTTAGGATTTTGTCTTAAGTTAGTTCAGTGAATCGGCACGTCGTATTTAAGGAGTGAGATTTATTTAAATTATTGTATACCTCTGTAAGAGGGTGACATTTCACATGCTATGCACATTCTATTGGGTGGGGGACACGGCTAATTTGTATGGCCATAAAGACCCCGTTAAAAGACCTGCACACCCTTCTCGTGGCCCTCCGTGACTCCCATGAGAGATGCATATTATTGATAACTAATTGGTGGACGGCGGTAGGTGGTGGGCCGGACCGCTGGTGGGGGGGGCCCCTCATTGTGCTTTGCAGGGGGGCCCCCTCAAGTTTCGTTACGCCGCTGGTTGGATCCAGTCCAGAGGTTGTTCAAAGCCAATGCTTTCCTTATGTAAAAGATGCTTATGGGACAAAATGCAAGATTTTATTGGGTCCACTGCTTATCCTCAACTTCAGAAGCCCATATTCTTACTTCATTTGGTTGGTCTTGCTCTGATTAGTGCGCGAGTCTTTAAAATGGGGAATGTAACACAGTATTGTTGTTAAACATGGTGGGCGATTCGATCCCTGGAGCACCAGGGCCTGGGTGCAGAGCTGCAACTGCTCCAAGTCACTCCCATAACACAGAGACTGACTGCAGCGTTGGAGACATCTGCCGAGGATGTTTATGATTGTCTTTTTATTGCTGTCATAATAAACTGCACTGCTTTCAGTTTAGTAGCTATTACAGCAGCCCTGAGGGGCTAATTCGCATGTGAACGAGAACCTACTGTCTGCTGAAGGAACTTCCCTTCTCGGCCCACAGGAGCAATAAATCTGTGTCGCTGGAGGATGTATCCTCTCCCTGTGCCCTCAAGAACTTCTCGCTGCATGGCCTTGCGAAGGCTTCTGTGAGAATGCAGGTGCTGTTTCTGACAGTGGAAAATTGTGGAGTTAAACCACCCCTGAGACGAGCAATATGATCAAAATCAATGCTGACCTGAAAAAAATGTGCAGTTTTATGTTTTCGCCTCCGGCGCTACTGCAGTCCTCCGTGTTCACTTCAACATGTACAATAGCATCAGGTCTGGTGCTGAGTGCCTCTCTGCACACATTATAAATACATACATTCACTGGGAAAAACCAAAGAGTAAAGTGACGTTTTAGTGAGATGGAAATGCCAGTTACAAAAAAACACTGATATTCAGTAGTTATAGTTAACTGAAGTAATTATAACTTGTCCCTTTGCCCTGCACAGTGTTGTCATAAATGATGCCATTTCAGCCGTTATCAGTAATGTTATCAATGCTTTCATTGAATATGTCATGAGTGACATAATATGTGAGGGTATAAGGGGAGGGTGCAAGTTATTATATATAGGACCCCCGGGCTATACCATGGCTCTGGGACGGGATCCCCAAGACCCCCCCCATACAAAAATAACACTGAGGCCCTGTAGAATGGCTCAGACAATAGGGGGCTCATGTTCCCCTCCCCCAAAATGAATGTTGCTCAAACCCCTCTGGCCCACCCAGGGGGGTTTTATTTCAAAGGAGTGTGAGCCTGTCCGATCTATTCTTTAATTTTATTGCAGATCCACTGTAAATTGATAAAAAAGATATGTTTGCGGTTCAGGGGTTAGGGATCCAATAATTCCCCCCTATATGTTTTTAGTAATCTTTTTGCATGACAGGGTACTGAGACCCCGAATCCAAAAATGGCTGCAGCTAAGTTTTTATTGATGTTGTGGCAACCAATCAGATCTTATATTTTGATCTGTTGAGTCCACGGATCATCCACAGCGTGAAATATACATACATTTTTAACTTTCATTCCTCAAAAGAGATTCACACCAAATCACAAAAAGCCCTCTTTGTGCCAAATTTGGTGTAGTTCCATTCAGCCGTTTTTGCAGTATCGCTGTTGCGTTTACTTATGAAAAATAACATGGGAAAATGTGTTTTGGGACCCAACCCCTTTTTTCTCAGCCCCCGCTTGACAGATCACCCTGAAACTTTCCAGGAAGGAGCCAAGGTGGATAATACTTTTTTGGGAAACCTTTGTGTTGATTAGTTAAAGGTCACCAAAGTTATTAGCAATGTGATATGCCAGTTATAGGAAACAAGAGCTGATGCACTTCTTTTTTGTTCCATATTGCTGTCTTATATTTGGACGACTGCCTAAATATATCCATCGGTGTGAACATGTTTCACTATCTCTCAGCTGCCACTCTTATCCCCCCAATTCTGGCTCCACTTTACCATTCATTTTCCTGGTTTATTTTTGCCTTGACTATCCTCTCATCTCCTTCTTCTGGATCAGTTTCATCTTCCTCCGTTTTTTCTTGAATCCTTTAAGTTCAAATACAAATAAAGTATGTTAAACACTAAACCGAAACACGCCACCCGGACCAAGAAAGGGAAGTCAGGAGATCGTAATCTGGCATTCGAGAAGCCCTGCTATGCAGTGATTTCTGGAAAAGAATTCCCAATGAGCAAACTCACATCACAAACAGAAGAGTTTTGAAGAAAGGCTCTTTGTTTGAGTGTGCGGGCAGCTAATGAGCCCTAGAATAAACAATAACCGAGTCTCACTCCCAACAGTAGTACACCAGTAGACCTGCCCCAATGTCCAGACAGGCACCCAGCAGGTAAGTACATCCCAACATAACACACTGGTTTAAAAGGAATAGTATCGCAGTAGTTGTGTTTCTTTTGTTCTGTCCTCCCCATCCCTCCTATTTCAGCAGTACCATGTCCAATGGCGCACGTCTGTCCTCGGAAATGTTGGAAATTAGATAAGGGAAATCAGCTTCCATATACAGTTAATATCCATATCTTTTGTAAATGAAAAGGTTTGAGGAGCTATGGGAAAGGCTCTTCTCATAGGTATTACAAAGGGCAAAATGGGTACCTTGGATGAATATAGACTTGCTCCTTTTGAGACTCGCTTCTGTCTCTCCCCAAGGCTGCTACTACAGTAGACGTTTTTAAAAAACCTTTGCCAAAGCCCTGCTGGCCTTCCAGAGCCTGAAAACCAAGTGAAACTCAGAGTAGTACCCATGTCTTTGGGCACTTTTTGGGTTTCCTCAAAGCTAGCCCTCTACTTCTTATTAACAGATTACCAGACTGGGAAACTCGACTCTTATATTGAGTCCATATATCGCAGCTTCAAAGTGCATAAAGGCAAGATAATCAGAGTAAGGGAAACTAGTCATGACAAAACATGTCAAGTTATCCAAGGTTTTAAGTGGGCTGGGTCTCACCGGTGCTGAGCGCCGGCAGTTTTTTAAACGGGGTCTCCAAACTGGTCTCTATCGGGCTCTTTTGTTCCCTGGCACTGCAGTCCATAAAAAAAGTACTGCCTGTGCCAGGGCACAAAACAGAGCCCGATAGAGACCCGTTTCGAGACAGCAGGAACATCACCTGCTCACACTGCTCACTTCTCACTAGTGGAGAAGTTACGGCATGACGTCATGCCAGGTGAGCATTGTAGGGGAAGGGAAATCCTTTAAAGAGGCATTTCCTCTCTGTATTTCCCTTCTCTTTTTGAAACTCAGGTGCAGCAACATTGTCGTGGTGTCACCAGGGCTTTAAGTGGAAGCTTTTTCAATATTATATACATGCCATAGTTGCTGCTTATTTATCTTATGCAACTAAAAACCATTGACAAAGCCAATAGTCCTGACTTGTTGTAGGTATGATGTTACTTGTTGTATCATATATCTAGATGCAATGACAGAAACAACAAAATACTATCGGTTGGCACACTATGCTAACCACAGATTTTTAGTTTACGTGTTTTAAGCCACTACATTGGCCACGCACCTTTGACAGACTCCCCCCCCCCCCCGCCCCTTCCCCCCACCACCAGTTTTTTCATCCCAATTAAAGCCCTGAAGTTATTATCAACCAACATGAACACAAGGCAAAGTGCTGTCACTGGAAGTGTGACTCTGCTTTCCCCAAATGTCTTTTCGAGTTATAATAAACAAGTTACTGACCCATACGCAAATGACTATAATCTGTAAGGAAGATGAAATATCAATAGTTAACATATATTATTTTGTAGTGAGCATGATTCAAGCTGGCTGATGTTTGAAATTTTAGAAAGGACAACAATGCAATATCAAAGACTGACATTTGAGTGAGCTTTTCTTGACATTTGCCAATGCAGTGAGACATTTTATTGTTTTTTACAGTTTTTATAATAAAAGGAGTTTTTCCGCGGGTGACATTTGGAAGATTACTCTACATTCACTATCCGTGGGAGGTGCACTATATGTAAAATAAAAGGATCAAGCAATAAACATCAATTCATGATATAAATCGCTTTACAAAAGGGATCAAGCAATAAACATCAATTCATGATATAAATCGCTTTACAGAACATTAGTACCAAATGCATACAGTCGCTGCGAGGGATATTTTGCCATTTCCCTCTGGAATTAAAGGTGTTTGCATTTGCATGCATTTTCCCGCATTTGTGCTCCTCTGTTGTATTTAATGTCAGGATTTTTGGATGGAAGACAGAGACTAAAGGCAAAGTTTTCGAGCATTTTTTTGTAGAACGACAAAGTACCGTTAGAAAGAAATGTCCCTCACTATTTCGTTTCGTTTCAAAATGCTTTATTCGGTTTGTACAAGTACAACCATATAGCAACATACAACAATACTGTATGAAAACATATTTGTGTAGGTTGAAATAATGAAACTTATTTAAAATTGTATCAATAACCATGCCAATCTTGTTAAGCCCATAAGATATATCTCATTGATATACAGAGTTCAATTTGGTCACAGTATATTATTTAGCAGCAGTTAAGGTTTAGTGCGAAACACGCCAGGTATACTATTTACTTTGGCCTCAATTCTAATCCAACATTCCTCACTTGACCAAATTGTGTAATCCTGGGCAAATCATTTCATCTCCCTTTGTTGCAGAGTTTTTTTTCTGCATAATAGCATGAGATAAGAAATAGGGCATGGCAATTATTAGTCGAAGTGGAATATCTGGAAATTACCATTTACTTGCACAGTGGCCCTCTGGTGACGCTTTGCACTTTATGCGCCACACTTCTCTAGAAGCGAGTGTTTCCAGCTGTTCACGCCGTGCTTACAGAGTAATGCATCTGTTCGTATTTCTTTCCCGCCTATTTATTTGTCAGAAACCCACATGCTCGTTCACCCGTCGAGCTTCTGAAGAAGTGTGATGTGTGCCTGAGCTCTTGTGGGACACCCTCAGCAAATAATGTATTCTTGGAGCCAGCACTTAATTATGGAGGTGTCTGTCCTCGAAGGGATTCGGCGTGGTTTGTCTGACTCGTTTGGTAATTAGCGGGATTTCTGCTGCTATTTTCCGATTGTTTCGACGTGAAGCTGCCTCGCAGCCAGCGTATGAGCACTCGTGGTGAAATGGGCGCGGTGCGTGTCAGGTGAGCTGAATCCTGCCTCGGGCCATGTTGATATGGCTTGTTACCATGGAAGCGGGTTGTTAGAGCACACTGCAAGCACCTCAAGCAGGCTCATGTTCTTCCATTGCAATATGGTGGGTGCCGTTAATAGTGTTTTTGAATTATTCACGAGAAAGTGTGTTTGTCACCAGTACCGGCACAGACAGTTACTTGGAAAAGTGAGCGAGGCAATAGATTAACCAGGAGAGCTGAGCCTATCTATAATTTGACAGAACCCGTGCACAAACACAGTCATGAACATGTTTGGTGTGTAAATGGTGAGCCAAAATGTAACGTTGCTTCAAACTTTTTTTAAAGTGTATGTTCCTTCAAAAAGCGGAAGCGTTTGACCTTAGTACAGCAGATTACATCACTGGCTTGAGAGAAATGTATTGAAAGTGATGGTGCTTAAACATTAACTTGGACACAGTAATGCTCCCCCTGCCCTGACAACAATGTCATTAGTGACCTGAGAGGCACTCGGTTGTCCTTTTCACCATCATTGTGGGCATATTTTTATTGTACATGGAGCAACGTTAGCCTGTTAAATCAAAATCAAGAGAGGTTTTCTACACATACTACACTTTCAAATTTCAAGATGCACTCATGCAATAATGAAGAGAATGGAGAGACAGGAAAATAAATATTTGCCTAGAATCATACATTTTGGTCAGGTGGGGAAGTTGAGATTGGTCCTACTTTTTCCAGTTTCACATTGTGAAAATCAAGCACTACATGCACATCTCTTTCTCTCCCCAGTTTACATCAAAGGTTAATGCTTTGTCTTTATTTCTTGGGGCATGAGGTTAGAGCGTAGGTGACACCTTCCTAACAACCACAATGTCCCCAAAATCAATCAAACACTCTTAAAATAATGTACTATTCACACCCATTCACAAGAGACTGTGACCAGCCGTGATCTCCTCCCTTAACACACTAGCCTCTAAGGGCCATATCTATCACAACGTTGTTTTGCGATTCTCAAATTACGATTTTCAGCGAATCACAATTTGAGAATCCCAAAATGCAATGTATTTGGGATTTGCTAATAATTTTGCGAATCCCACATATTCCTTATTTGCAAATCGCAAATTGAGATTCGGCAATAAAGAAATACCGTCCCATTCATTCCTATGGGCTAGAAGGCCCAAAGGAATGAATGGGAAGGCATTCTCAATTTGCGGTTAGCAATTAGAGAATCACAAATTGAGAATGCAATTTCAAGGGTGGCAGGGTGTCAAAAGTACACACTATTGCACCCCTGAAATGTGCATGTGTGCACATGTGGCACACATACATGCCCTATGTATGTGCACCAAATGCACTTTAAAAAATGCCAAATAGTGCATTTTTAAGTGAAATCGCAATTTACCACCAACTTCAAGTTGGTGGTAATTTGCGATTCCTTAAGGCCAAATCACACTTTCTTTTGTGCTTCTTACATTGCATTTAAGGAATCACAATTTGCTAATCCTTAAATGCAATCGCAAAATTTGCAATTCCTTATTTTGCAAGGGAGTTTTTGGGTGGTACATTGCACACTGCTAATTTGTGATCGTAAGCGCTGAAATTCTGCATATTTCAGAATTTGCGATCGCAAAATTGGTTTCATACATATGGGGCCTAAATCGATACTTGTTATCAAAGGACAACACAAATAGCTTCACTTTCAACATTACCCCAACACATATCCCATGGACCTCACAAGAGCCGTCCCACATGATGGAAGGATTTTGCACATCTCACGTAATCTGATATTGCAAGATTGGTTTTCTTTGTATAATTTAAATAAAAGAAAAAGAAACCTTTCATCCAAATAATATCTTATTCTTCCCAATTGGTAAACCACTGAACTGATGTATTGCGTAAATAATTGTTGTTATTAATTGCAGCAGTGTATCAATAATCATAGTTCCGCTGATAGTGACTTTTTCCCAGTACTGATCTAGCGGAGGACATCTCAATAAGGTGAAAATAATTGCCGGAATCTCTTTGGCCCGTTGTGCAGAGCTTCGAGCTAGAAGGGGAAAACCTATTTAACATATCTTGTGCAAGATAATTTATATGTATAGTCTTGATAAAAATGATAGTAATCACTACATCTTCTAGCCAACTTCATTACTTTCTCCATCTTTCACCACTCAGAGTCTCATATTTCCATATCTAAATATTGGACCCAATTGGAACCTGAGATTAAATTAATTATATCAACATATTTTTTTCAAGGTCAGTCAAATGATATATAATGGACTAACTAAAGCTTTGCTACTGGAAAGTAGCACTTCTCAGTGTCACTGTATGTTTCACAGTTTCCACATTAAGTTGATGTCTGCTGTCTGGCCCAGGCATTGCACTTTTCTCGGAATGCTTATTGTTAGTTAACATATGAGTGGGTTAATGCACCTATTTGAGAGTTGTGCATGGAATCTGAAGGTCACAGGCGCTATTACCAGCGAAGACTCAAATGAGGTCCACACACCCACTGCAGGGATCAGCTGGTGGCACCAGGTTTGATCCAGTGAGAGAGGTTACACACAAAAGCCTGTCAACTAGTCAGATTCTGTATCGGAGGAGCCACATAGTAAAAAGCTCCTGCAATCTTGCATCGATGTGGTTGTTGCTTATACAGCACACAATTACAATTACATTCCTCCCACTATACGGACTCAAAGTACTGATGCCTAGCCCCACCCCTATCCTCCTCCCTTCATTCTTCTATTCCTACTATCTGGCCCGATGTTACACTCGGTATCACAGGGCCCTCTTCCTTAAATCAGAGACAAGTTGCTTTTCAAAAGGACTCCTTTATTTTAAAAAGATGTCACTGCTCTGCATTATTTAAAAACATTTTTTCTGCTCAGCTTTGGTGTAGTAAATTGCTTCTCGCTCTCCTATTCATCATATACCCTAAAAAACCAAATAATTATGTCCACAATGATGCAAACTGGCCTGTGGTGTGTGCCAAGGGCACATTTTGGGCTGACAATGGCATATTACTTTGCACAAATAAACAGTGTGCTATCACTTTCTTCCTAGTTTGGGGACATGGCAGCCCATTTATTCTCAGGAAGAAAAGACGTAATTAGCTACGCTAAATCACCTTAAAGTAGGACGCCGTCAGGGGAAGGCTTTCACGCCTCTCCTCCTCCTGGGATTGCCTTGGTTTCCTAGGAAAAGCACCGCGCGCAGCTCACTGTGCACACAGCAATGCCTTCCCCTCCACAGGAAATGTAATGTTGCGTTTGGAGCTGATCTTTACTTTACAATGAATTATTCACAGGCTGGCGTCTTCCTCCTTTCAGAAATAAAGTGAGTGCAAAAAGAATAATATAGGAATGGGGAGGGGCTCGGTGAACCTCTCCTTCATGCAGTAAACATTACTAACACGTCAGCCAATGGGCCTTCATGTGGTGCGAAAGACAGGGTTGCAGGTGGCCATGATTTTCCGCTAGTAGAACATACTGTGGCGAGAAATCACCTGCCGATTGTCAGGGAAGTTAAACTTCGCCACTGGCAAAGTCGAGTGAAATCAGGCATCTTTGCCTGTTGTAGCCTAGGGCGACGCTTCCCGAATAGGCCCAACTTCATGAGTGAAGTCTGCAACCTGACTCTCCCCTAATCTTCAGTAACAAATCTCGCCTGGTCTTGAGCTTTACCAGAACTTGCTTCCATCATCTTTCCGATTGGCTCTCTGATCAGGCATTGTGTATGAACTAATAACGTACTCAAATTAAGGGGATGGAGGGTAGGGCAACGGTGCTCCCTAAGCTTTGCCCATTTTAGTAAGGCAATTGCCTCTTTCTCTATAACACAAACCAGACTGGATTTTAACAGGGACGGCTTTAGGCTAGTGCGACTGGTGCGGCCACACTGGGCTGGCCTGTGGAGGGGGGCGCTGTGACCTCAGGGGGATGCTGTGTTTAGCAATATATTTTGATGTGAGGGATAAGGGGCACTTGTGGAGGTGGTAGTGAGAGATTCCAAGGAGTCGGTCATGGTTCGTGGGGGTGCCAAAAGTGATTGTCGCACCAGGTGCCACCAGCGCTAAAGCTGGACCTGGCTTTTAAAAGACTCTGAATCCAAAATGAATCAAATCTCTCTCTTTCACTTATAGCTGTTCTTCTCTTAGCCTGTTTTCACGCAATGAAAATAATTCCCAATCTCCACAAACCACTTAAAATCATCCACACAGACCATCATTTTATTACAGCAAACCTTGGTCCATGAGCTTCAGAAATCTACAGCAAAGCCAAAATGCAGCTCTTGACGTGGTGTATGAGACACAGCAACCACATCACACTTATGCTATGTCACTACACAGACTCACTAATATGCCGAGAAATACAGCCAGGACCCCCACCCATTCTTATACCTCTTGTGGCCTAGCATCTTCCAGATACAACTAAAGACCAGTGCCACTGCCCAGTCTTCATGAGAAAGGTCATATCGGGTGCAAAGATGCTTGCTGGTTTAAGTGAAAAGACGCTTCAAACCATCATAGCCCTCCATAACATTTACTGCCCCATGAAAAATAACTTTTTTGACTCTAATGGTGCTGACTAACCCTGGGCAAAGCACTACGCTATGCTTGCGTACTTTGCACAACGCGAACTGCACGTAGCACAGTGCATGCACGCGTAGTGTACCGTAGTGTAGTGCAGCGGTAATTTTTTGCTTTTGCTTGCTCGCAGTCCTCCACGTCGAGTTGGCAACCGCGAACAAGCAAAATGACATCCCGGCGAGACTTTTTCCTCGTTCGTGATCAGCAACATCAAGTTGCCGATCGCAAGCGTGGAAATAAACCTCCCAGCGAGATTCTCAATGCGGGGAGGTCAGGTTTCTCATTGCGAGTGGTCGCGTATTCTCACGACCGCTCGTGATGAGAAACAACCAGTCCGCGCTCAGAAAGCTGCCGCTCGAGTAAAAATCTACTCAAGCGGCAGTAAAAGACAGCTCGCAATGTGCAAGATGCCGTTTTCAATTATTGCACAGTGCGGAAAAGCATCCAGCACTGTGCAATCATCGCAAACAGGGTACTACGCAGTTCGTGTAGTGCTATATGTGGCTCGCGTAGTGCGAAGCGCACTTCACGTAGCTACTCGTAGCGCTACTTTGTGAACTACGCCCAGGGTTAGTGCTGACTGCATGCTGGGACCCTTGGGAGTTGCCTTTATTGCCTAAAGTTTTGGTATGATCTTGAATGAAAATCTTCCAACTCACATATGTTTATTGTTACCCAACTCAATGGTACTCATTTTATTGACTTCAGAAAGATGAAAGGCAGAGTGGACCAGCCGGATTTGAACCTGTGGCCATGAGGTTAAACACAGGCCCCTACAGTGGATGCGTTAGTCCAGTAAGCCACCAGACCATTCCCCACTCACACCATGGTTGGGCAGGTTGGGATGGGCTCAAAGTTCCTTCCCCATCCAGACTCTGCACCTTCATGACCCTGACATTACTCTGTCATCAAAAAAGTGATGTAATATTTGGAAGATTTGTGAAGGCAGTTCAGATAACGACCCAGCCATCACAAAGCAATCATTAATTAGAACTGGTGAATTTCAGTGGTTTTGTTAGTTTACAACAGTATGTGTTAATTGACAGTTTCATGCAACTATAACGTTTCTTTAACCTTTGTTTTTTAGTGGACACATATCTGTGTGTGTATGTATGTGTGATATTAATTTGTTAATATACTGGTTCTATCTATCTATCTATCTATCTATCTATCTATCTATCTATCTATCTCTATCTATCTATCTATCTATCTATCTATCTATCTATCTATCTATCTATCTATCTATCTATCTATCTATCTATCTATCTATCTATCTATCTCCAACCACTGTCTCGCTACAAGTCGACAAAGATGCCATACACCCAATCTATATGCAAGAATAAAGATCTTTTATTTGCAATATGACAGTCTGCCATGGACCAATGCGTTTTGGCTCCTACATACGAGCCTTGCTCACAGATGGGCATACCCATCCCAACCACACATATTAAAGTAAACACATGCAGGTTAAAACAAACAATACAGACAACTTACTTATTATAGACCATAAAGTCTTTCTTCTGACAATTTTTCTTCTCTATTCAGATTTTTCAAACATGAATGTAAAACTCGAAATAAAAAACCCAATCATGAGGATAACATATACATTTATCACAAAAGGGTATTGAGGCTACAAATAACGGCAGATAAGAAATAAATCAAAACGAGATAAAGTACTATCTGTAGCGCTGAGCAACATATTTATTTCATCATATACCAATCATGCCATAGTGGGCTTACATTCCATGATAGTGCATTTGTATCATAAGTTGTTACCTTGATGTTTCAAAATAAACATACCTATTGTTCAACATTGAAGCATATTATGCAATTTAAGAATGAGATAAAGTGCATTTTGTTGCCCCAGTCAACATCCTTATTTTATCGCATGTCATTCGAGCTCTAGTGAGCCGTCACTCAATACTTATACACCATAACTCTAGAGCCCCGCCCTGGTATTAGGAAATGAAGGCTATTTATTGCTTGCCTCTTATTCGGTATCAGAGCATATAACATTTTTAATAGTCTTCCACATTTAAACTGTGTACTATCTTTCCTTGCCATCAGCCCGATATTGATCATGTAAGGATCTGCTCCTTAATTTAAAGGTAACATTTCTGAATAGTATACCAACAATACTAACTAGACTATACTGTTTAACAAAAGAAAAACTAGAGTTTTCATAAAAGGGTTTTGTGCTGTGAAAAAATATTCATCATAATAGTGAGGAAATGAAAAAAGAAATTAATAAAACTATTAAAAAGCTGGAGACTTCACATTCTAATGATATACTCAGAAGTATATCATTAGATTAAGTAAAAACTATTCATGTATCCAAATGCACAGCCAAGTCCTTGCCTATGCTAAGTCTATTCGGTTCCATTGTTTCCAAGTTAATAATGTATTTAGATTTTAGCCTACACTATACCATGTAGCAGAACATGTATCCATGGCTCTCCCTTGGAGTTGTCTGTACAATTTGCTATCAAATAAAAAAACATTTTCATTCAGACACAATTTCATCATCTCCAACAGCATCACATTATGCTCGAAAAGTTCCAAGTTTCTGACTTACTGCTTCCAGTTCCTCCCTATGCAGAATGCTTGTATGTAATCCTAGACAGCCATTGTGAGATGTGTTGTATCCTCTTCAGGAAGTCAGTTCTGTCCTTTAGATAGGATGGTATAGTCTCAATAAAAGGAAACAAGAAGTGATCCAGAAATATAGATGTCCTCTCCAAAAAGGTCCCTATAGCTGAAACTATCAGCCTTCCTGGTGGCTTTTTCCTGTTCTTATGCACCTTTGGTAACAAATAAAAGGCGGGAATAATGGGATTATTGGTTTTTAAAAACTGATATTCCTCAGATTCAAGTGTCCTATTCCCATTCCAATTATATAGTTCCATATGATACTTCTCCACCAACTCTTTGTGGTATCATTTGTCTACCGTCTGGTAGCAGGTTCTGTATACAGTCTTTTGCTCCACGGGACCATATTTCCACCCTTATGGGATGGTTGAATCAATCAGCCCTCTCTTTTGACTTATTCAGATTCCATTTACTCCTTCGTTCTTTCAATGATTGTCTCTTTAGGTGCTTAAACTTCTTGATTGTTATGTCCTGAAAAACATCAATCGAATCGTATAGCAGAGTAGGAACACAGCGCAATTTGGGTTTGAAATCCTGCTTTGCTATTTTGATTTGCCCTCAGGCCCATTTTGTTAAGAGTCTTTATCATTGTATTGACATCCCTTCCAAGATTTTGGTCTTGAATGATGTTTGTGTCTTGGTCTAAACCGTATGCGTCATATAACCCCTCTGCATCTTGTACTTCCAAATGTCCATCTCTTCCATGGAAGTGGTATGTATTTTGGCTGTGTTCTTATTTTTTGTAAGGCATGTGCCTTAAACAACTTGAGTTTCCGGTATAAATTAAAGAGATCAATCCTTGCCTCAGTATTATTAAATTCTGCTGTAGGGCGGAAGGATAGTCCAAAACTCAATACTTGCTCCTCCTCTTTTGTAAGTTCGTTATCATTTAGGTTTATACTGAATATATATGTATATGAATCAAAAACACAATGCATTTATCCAGAAATTCAGAATATAATTTTCATCACAGGCTTCACCAATCCACAAGCGAATTGCCTACCATATATGTAAAACAGTCAATGCAAGCCAGGAAACCTCCTTAGGGCAAGAGTCAATTGCACTTCTTGTTGTTCCATGACATTTGCCATATCTGTGTTCAAATATTTAGGTATCACATAGCAATCACCTTGATAATCCAGAGCATTTCTCCCACTGGATGGTCACCATTAGTTTTTAACATCTACAGTAATGGAATTATGAAATGTTCTTTTCTATCTACTGTCAATACATTGTAGATGTAGAGACTCAACGTTGAACCTGCAGATTCAACATCTATAAGCTTCTACTGGATTTTACACCAAGATCCCCTAAAGAAGGGTAAAGGTCCCAATCTAAGCAACATTTACATATAGCATATATATCTGGGAGCAATTTCACACATAGTTTGACCTTGATTTTTTTGTCATTGGAAGACTTAAATATAGTATCATAGAGAGCATGCCAAGATATAATATCAGCAGACCAAAAGTAATCCTCAAAATTGTAAGCAGAGTCTCGCTATTAAACGGAACATTCAGCAGCTCTCTGCCATGAAATATCTACTTTTGGGCCAAATGATCTAATGTGGAATTAATGTCCTGCTGTACCCACCGACGAGGCAGTGATTTGGCTTAAATCATTTATATTCAATAATGCTTAGACAAGTACTGCGTGCGAGTAGGCCCCTGCCATTTTAGAACAAGCATCTGCAATGCAATAGGTCTTGCATTTACGCAAGTTTAAGCTATAGGCATTGTAAATGACAATGCCTTTTATTTATGTTTTAAAAAAGAAAACAAAAATAAAAGGCAAAGTCATTTACAATGTCAATAGCTCAAACACGCGTAAATGCGCCTCCTATTGCATTGCAAATGCTTGTTTAGGTAAATGTGCCTGCCTTTCACCACAACAGAACGAAGCCTCCTATGAGGTACCTGGCTCCTGCCCCACCTGTGCCCATCATTCATTTAAAAATAAACAAGCGTGGCTGCTAAAGTGAAAGAGGACCGCGTTGCCTGCAAATTAATTAAGTGAAAAAGCGCACCTGCTAAAGTGAAAGCGGACCACACTGCAAAAAAAAAAAACCATTAAACAAAATAGTGCTCACTGGTAAGATAAAGCAGACCATCTAACATGACGAGTAAAATGTCCAGTCCTTATGGGCGGTAACAAATGGAGACAAGACAGTACCAAGGAACTACCAATCAGAAGCCAGCATGTAAGAAGGACAATGACACAAAGCCAATGACAAATATGGGCGGAGAGTGGGTGGGCTTCTAGTGCATACCCTAATACAGCATGCCAAGCAGAGCGAGCAGTGCATGTGTGTCAACCTAAAAATGTGACCCTCATATTTATAACGGTATTGGTCACATTTCAAGAATCAAGCTGCAGCTCCTTGTATAATAGTTGTCACGGCCTTTGACAAATTGACCTTTCTGCATGTATTGAATTACATTTAGCCAAATCTCTTGCTTAAGAAGGTCTGGCACATTTTCTTTTACTCCAAAATAGGTGTCCATGTTAGCTTATCATCAGCTATAAAGTCTAATTTCTTGTACCATCTGCTATCCGACAACAAGTAGCATCTTCTCATCAGCAAAATATAGGTCGAAGCGTTCTGGCCTTCTAGTTTTGGTAGAAATTTGAAAAGCGTGAACACACAACCATGTCTGACACTGAATTTGTCACTGATACGATCGGATAACATTTTATTTCTGGGGTACTGAATGGCTGCCTTTGTCTTGGGGCATAATTTTCCAATAATATGGAGCAGCCAACTAGAGTATCACAGCTGAGCTTTTTCGTTATGCAGCTTTGCCCTTTTTAAAATACACAGGCAACGTCCATGACTACACATTACAGTGGCTAAACAATCCCCTTACGACAGCAGATGCTTAGCTAGGAGGGATAGCACCTCGACAATGTGCATAGTACACATCCACACACAAATTTAGGGTTAGGAGTGAGTTTGTAGGTGCTCGTTGGTAACCCTACCTACAGTCGTGGATGGGCAGCACTGAAACTAGTATGTTTATTGGTAATCAAATATCCTTCTCAGGGATATTGGAAATTGGTAGAGAAACATTAGATAATTTTCTCATGTGAAGTGCTGTAGTATCTGTGTCTTCGTGGTGGGAAAATGCAGAGAACACACTGTGCTTAGGGTAGTTTACAGGAAAAGTTTCTCCATAGAGGAAATATTTTCTCAATGGAAAATCAAAAAAGTATTACTCCTACATAACTATACACGTGTACATTTTATTCATAAAAAATACTCCTGTAACGCTACAACTATGGAATTCCTCGTTGAAAATAGGAAGTTTTCTTTCTGTACAGTAGTGAGTGGGATCTCGTTTCTGACGTTCTGAGCTGTCCCATTGTGAATCGTGAGGGGCACGTGGTCGTGTAGTATGGCAGCATTCTGGTTGTACATTCTGAGACGACCTCTTCCTGATTCCCTGTGCTTGTTTTGGGCCCACGCGGCTGAAGAGTTCTCCAACTTTCCCTCCCTAAGCCTTGTTGCGAAGTTTATTATATCCCTCTGTCTTTGCGGATTTTATGTCTCGAGCTCGGTTGGCATCGAGATTCTTCGTGTTATTTCCATTTCCAACACCGGTCCTACCCAAGTAATCTGTGACGCACAATCTCTTGATGCCTCCGCGCTCTAAAAGTGTCGACTTTGAAGCAAAACATTTGACTTTCGGCACCGGCGCGGCCTCCAAGGTGAAGCAGATAAAAAGGGCGTCTGCATATTGAAATGTGTTCTTTGAACACAGACATGACCCACAGACGCGCGCCCGATAAGCGCGCGTGGGAATGGGGGAAAGATTAGCGCCCGTGCTCGGGATGCACTTCAAAGATATCTGTGAGCGCAGCAGGGTTATTTTCGTGATACCACCTGCAGAACCTCCATTCGTCCTTGAAAAGGCGCAACAACTTTCTGCGGGCCTCGCGTTATCTTGTATTGCAGCTGGAGGATGTGGGGTGAGGCAGCCCCAACCAGCACGACAGACAGCCCTCCTTCACGCTTGTGGATTCCATTACCGGGGACTTCTGTCTGCTTTACTTCCCGCTCACCTTTCGTATTTTAAAGCAAAATTGGAGCATAGCATCATATATACGTGCTTAATGACCGCTGCCTTTAAATGACGCACTTCTTAAAGCACCGAACTTTGCCTTCCAAAGGGAGCCATTGTGGTGCCTGTCACCCGGGACACGTGCTCCGGTTTAAGAAAGCCCGTGCGTCGCCACGTAAGCGTCATGACGAAGGATCTAACAGTGTGTTTACTTCGTGTTCCCTGACTGTGGGTGTTGAGCACTTGCGTTCATGTTTGGGGGCCCGCAGTGTTGGAATGGGGGTGGGGAAAGGGGTTTCTAGCCGGATTCTAGACCTGGCAGCTCTTGTTGTGCAATTGTGGCCGGCTCCAGTGAAGCCTTCTTGGTCACAGTGCAATTTGCAGACGCCACAACAAAGCGGCAGGGTCGGATTGGGATCACAATTCGGCCCGGGCACTGACGAAAAAAGTGGCCCACATTCAAGAGGCGTGGCCCATATTTAAGGGACGTGGCCCACATTCAAGGGGCGTGCCCTTTCATGAAACACCATTTGCACAGACAAGGAATGAAAATGGGAGGATACTGTTCTTGCACAGGACACAGGGCCAAGGTGACAATGGCCTACACGCTGAGCAACTAAAAAAAAGCAAGGCCCCTTTTTGTCACAAAATTATTCCAGCCCTCCAGCACAGGAGCACCTGAAAAGCAGCAAAGCCCCTGCTTTTACTAACCCACTTAGCCCTCCCCAGACCTTCAGCTCAGGAGCACATGAACAGAGGTAAGGCCCCTGCAATTAGTAAATTAATCAACCCTCCAGGCCTTGGGAAAATGTCCTGGTAGGGGAGCACAAAACACAGCTTTCTGGGTCATCCAAGGTGGCCAGGTAGCCAGGGGGGAGGCTGAGGTGAAGCTGGTGCATGGGAAGTGCCTTCCCAGTGTGTTCTGGCAGTTTGAGTATTTACCATTTACTGTAGTATTACCCTTGTACCTGTGTATGGTACCCTTTTGTAACTTGCACACGTCACTTTTCTCTTGTAACACACTGTTTGCTACCTCTCACTTTTGTTTGCTTTAGATACTTGCACAAGTGCCACCATTGTCTACGTAACGTTTGTTCGCCATTAATTGCAGTATTATACTTCTACTTGTATTTTGTACGCTTTTGTAATCTGCACACATATCACTTTTTCCTCCTGTAATGTATCGTTTGCTCCTCTTGTATTTTGGTTGCTCACTATTGTCACTTTTGATTCATGTAACTTAACGTTTGCTTTTGTAATTTGTCCACTTATAATTTTCTCCTCATGTATTATTGCTGTTCCTAGTGTGAAGCGCTCTGACACCTTCGGGTAAAGTCCGCGCTATATAAAATTGCATAAATAAAACAAAAAAATTCCAAACATCACCCGGCCCCCACAGCAAGACCCATTCTTCCTCGCCCACTATGCCCTGAAAGTGAAGGGCTGTGGGCGAGGTGTTAAGACTAACACCGTTTCTGGGCTGCATGGGCGCCAGGGGGCCGAGGTGCAAATGGCTCAAAGGCCTGAGAAACACCTGGCCCACAGGGAGGCCGATTATTGCAAACAATCACCCCTCCCCAGCCCAGCCTCAGCTTGATTGCTTGGCAGGGTAGGGGTGAAGGAGAGGCCACAGCTGACAATCGCTGTCTGGCCGCACTGCGAGGCTGGTTTCATTTTCTCTGTCTCTGTGCACTCTGTGGGCTGTTTTTTTTTCTCACCTTTCCTAGTCCACTCTCTGTGGACTGGGACAGGGGAGAAAAAAAACGGCCCACAGAGGGCACTGAGGCACCGGCCCTTCGGCCCATGCTCGAATGCCCGCCTGGCCAATCCGCCCCTGCAAAGCGGCACCTGCGTTGTGTCCTTTTGTTCAGAACAGGATTAGGAACCAGACTTTTCTCTAGTTGGGTTTTCCCTGTGTGCAGGATGATGCCATGTTGCAGAAAGTCTACCATGTACTATAAGTTTCTCATGTCATATGCAGTGGCTGCTATGTTGTAAAAGGGTTGCAGAACGTCTTGATCATAACTGGTTCTTGCCTGTGGGAAGCTTTTCGGAATGTTTGTAGAAATTGTTCCCACAGCTTATTCTTGCCATATACATGTGTGAGTTGGAGAGTGTGTGCAGATCTGCAACCAAACGCATTCTTGCTGTTATGCGGTAAGACCATGTTGTGACTGTGCTTACATTTCCTGACAACAGTAGGTTCTTGCTACAACATTTTGGTGCTTACATCCAGAAAAAAACAAAGTTATATCTAAAAATGAAAATATATCCTATAATCAAAGGTGGAATTTTAGGGATTTCTGGTATTGTCTAGGTTGAATGTGAAAATGCTGGGCAAACTTTTCTGTCCTTTGTGAACAAAAATGCTAAATTTAAACGAGTTTTGTCTCTTGCTTATGTGTCAGTCAGTCAGAAATCTTTATTCGGCTAAATGACAGCCATGAAAGAACAGATAAAGCTTTAAGAGTAATACACAAAATAAAATTTTAACCGACTCAAATGTTACCCAGGAATTCATCTTCCAACAATATTACGAAGTCGAACTGCAGCAGAAGTATACTTCTAAACCATGAGGCAAGTGAATTCATTGTTTAAAAGAAGTAAATGACATAATGCAGGTTGACACTTTCTGATATTTAAAAATGTTAATAATGGTTTTAAAAATATACGTCTGGGGTTAAAATACAGTTTACAAAAAAACAAAGTGCAAGGTGCTTTGTGCAGAAATTGAGTTGCATGGGCACAGGTCTAATTTTGCGTCACAAGATACATCGTGTGGGTATGAGACCAATAAATGAGCAATACACATCTTGAACCTGATCAGATAAAACATCTTTGCTTGGTTAAAATGGAAAGAAAGATAGGATTCAATTAGTGGGGAGCTAATTAAAAGAGAATGCTTTACAACTCTTTTTTTTCTAGCTCCAGTCTATCTCTTTTGTGCTTCAAAAGTCAAAGAAAATCACTTTTAAGCTTAGCCTTAGGAATTACTGATATGTTTCCCGGGCGATTAAAACAATCCTGCAATCCCAGCTTCTCCAATTGATCTTGCAAGTTAGAGAGCCATGGGATTTTATGACATGGTCCAATTTCAAGTAATCTAATATTATGTCACGATTCAGGGCTGGTTCTTCTTTTACTCAAAAATGTGTTAATAGTAGATTTTACGTAAAAAGATATCCTTTACCCTAATGAAATATATATGCATTGTTCGTTTTCTTACATCTTCTTTTGTAATACATTTTTTCCATTAAAACCAACAATTGAAGTGCCCATAGCCATGTGGAAAATGAAAGTAACATGATTTCCCCATAATAGATTGTAGAATACCGTGCGCACATACACAACAGTTGTGTAATCACAGCAAGCGCTTACCAGAGAGAGCCAATGCACCCGGCAACCGGCGAAGTTCAACATGTAAGTTCTCCGTACAGATGCCCTCTTAGAAACCACACAATGTTTTCTACTTTCCATGATTCTATGTCTCGCTCAGATACGGAAGAGAGAGATAAAGTCTGAAGTCATAGATGAATCCCTTCTTGGGGTGGGATTTAGAAAAGACCTGTATCAAAATTCATCCAGGAGAGGACATTGGCGCAACGCATCCGGTGTAAAAAGGTGTCCACCACAAGCATGCCTTTGGGAGTTGATCTGAGGTGGTTGTGGCAGAGCTCAACCTTCAGGATTAGCAGCGTTCGTTCTGTAACTAGTTCATTTAAAATTGCCTGAGGTCCAAGGACAGGTTCCAAAGAACATGGTTCAGAGTCACAAAAGTGGTTGTTCAGGAAACTGTGCATAGTTACCATCATTTCACCTGCGATCAACATCACTTAAATCCAGCATCCTCTTTCCATATCTGTTTCGTTAGATTAACCATCCTCTCTGTCATTTAATATTTTCTGACTTGTAAAATCTGAAGAAAAAAAAATGTGCTAAGACTAAGAAGGGTTTATTTATTTATTGAATTATTTAACTAATTAATTAATGCTTTCACATCAATAATACCACCCAGATGCTGGGTTGTCTTACAACCCAGTTGCAGTACAAACTATAACAGAAAAAGAAACTTTAAAAAGTATGAGTTCCTAATACATTTGAGATTCGACTTTAAGATCACAGTCAGGAACCTGGTCTATAAGAAAATAGTAATGGAAGTATCTTCAACAGTGTGCCAGTCGTTTGCCGTGATTGGTGACTCCAAGTGGAATCGGTCCCTATTTCATAGTTTATTCAGGTTCTTGTTGTATGACAGACAAGCAAACATAGTGGCAGATAGCTTGTACTATAGTTTCCCTCAATGGCAATATTTTTCTTCTCCTCTGTACTTCTCATCCCAATTGCCTATAATAAATCTTAACATTCTCTGCCCCATTTTTTTTAATTAAAATGCCTTTAACAAAAATACAGGACACCAAATAGGCACTACCCTCCCTCTTTAGAATTTTAATATGGGGAGAAGCAAACCGTTTCCACCCATATGGAAGGTATTTGCTTAAACCACTGAGACCTTGGCATTATTGCCCCCCTTCTATGTGTTGTTTGGAGTGGTATCCCCTGGGATACCGCTGCAGGCAACTAGGACTGGTCAGGTGTTTCTGGACCTGAAATTACAGGGTCTGGAAATATTCAGCCCGGTTTACCTGGTGTGGCTGCACACCCAATGAAACCAAGACTGAGAGGGAGAAGGCGGCAGGCAGAGGTAGAGCCAGTCCTTGCGTACCCCTCTAGCACCACAGGGGAAGCAGACAATGCTCCCTACAGCCTGGTATGGACACAAGACGGTCTCTAACCCCCTTGCCCTCATCCTCACCCACATGGCCCCACTGCCATTTTAGCATCTGCCACTGGACGCTGACTTTGTGTGTTCACCTCCCAAAATGCTGAAAAAAACAGCTAAAAAGGACCAGTTATACCGGGTGGTTATTCCCATTCTTTTTCCTTGCCAAAATTCTTTCCACAGTGTCTCCTCGCAAGGCAATGGAGAACTCTCAATGCTTCACCTTATATTTGGCATTTGCCATCCCCTTTTGATGTAGGGGAAAGTCTAGTTAATTGAAAATTTTACCTTCTCTCCATTTGAACTTCAGCTGACTTTTAAGGGTCTGAGCCCAAGCTGAAGCCCATTGGTTTCTAGATGTATATTTTCGTCTGGACATACCTCGATGTACTGTCACTACCTTTTTGCAGCTCATTAAGTATCTGGGACAGTAGAGCCATGTCATCCATATAAAACCAAACTGGTTGTTAAATAATCTAAAATCCTAGGTGCTGCTTCATCAACTAGTGCCCATGCTTCAGGGGAGTGCATTAAAAAATGGTGCGTGCGAACTACCGTACTTTAAACAATCTGACGTGGGTATCCTGGCTGAGCGTTTCTCTCTACCTTGTAGAATACCAGGGGTCCAAGTATTGGAGTGAAACTGTTAGGAGTTTCTTACAAGTCAATTCTCCAACTGCGTATCATGCACCACAGGAGCTCGCTAAAGGTACTGTCAAAGTCTGAGGAGAGGTCCACAACACATATAATAATTTTGTCAGTTTTCATGGGTGTAAAGTCACAACAAATGACATATTATGAAACCCATTCTTTGGTAAAACCGAAAATCTCTAGGTGTGATAAGAAACAGATATTTTGCAAACAGTTTTCCACCATTACCTGATAACTCCATCAACTCATAAAAGATTGAAACCATTGTGGGACTACCTCACCAGCTCACTGTTCTCGTACCATTATAAGTACACTTGCTGAATAACTTAGAAAGTGTATTGGCACATTGTATTCTCTGCTTTTGAATAAAATGATTTCAATACCATCTGAGGGCATATATCAGTAAGTACTGTGGGAGTACAAATGGTGTTTGTCTGCCTCTTGCAGTACTTGGGCACTTTTATATTATAGAAAGGGCCACATATGTTTGTACAGCCCCTTCTATAATCCAGAATGCACAGACACACATGTTGATATGGTGTGCTCTATTCTAAACACAATTCTTGGAGAAGTGTGTGAATGTGAGTATCTCCCTGTTGAGTCTTGTTTCCTCTTTTTGGAACACCATTTCTTCTTCTCCTGGTTGTTGTGCCGAGAGTGGCCCTTCTCCTTTTAGAATTGTGGATCTTGTCTAATGGAAGCCTATATCTTTCTGACCATCCATAGTGGCCTTGCAACTGATTTAGAGCCTGCAGTGGTGAGAAGGATGCAACTTCTTCAGACAAAAAAGTGATTTACAGACTGCAAAGTTAAAACAAATAACTATATTTAGAGCGATTTTATAAAATTTATTTGCCTATTCCCCAGGCTTCCTTTAAAAGTCAATACTGAAACCTCTATTTGTCAAAACATATATTGAAACACTAAGAGTGAGTCATGGTCCAGGTATGTCTGAAGACTATATAATGATCCCTCTTTTAGATTCTGTGCCTAGTTCCTAATGGATTACATTCTGGAACACCGCTCCAAGGTTTTCCACTCGGACCACCCATCCAGGTGCCTGGCCAGATACACATTATTTGGGTGGAACATCTCTTCAGTACAGTGTTCTAGCCTTCTGAACGCTCTTCCTGACTTTCTAAGACTTCAAACTAACTTACTGAAGTTCCAAAGAGACCACAAGACACGTATGTTTGGGCTTGTCCATAGTTGTGAAATGTTTTAGCAACAAAAATGGTATTAAGTAATGAGGTCTAATGAAGAATTTCTGATGACAAAATCTCATTGAAATGATTATTTTTTTTGAGAAATGCTCCTTTGAATAGAAAAGTAGTAAACAAGACATTTATAGACAACCCACAGATCCGGTAAACTGGGTCTACCCTGAAAAAAAATTGAAAACCTGTAACAGTTACTAAAAAATTAAGAATTAATAGTAAAAAAGTAAAATGGGAGAGGGTTGGTTTAAATTTTTTTTTAAATGGGTTGAAGAATTCTGCCTTTTTGTCCTCTGAGAACTGTACAGGAAGGAGAACTCGAAAGGTTGAAGTACAGGCTTGGATGTGTGGCAGAAAAAGTCTGAAGTGTGTGAGAAATGAGAACAAAGTTTGTAAGCGCAAAGAAATGAGAAGTGGACATTAAATAAAAGAAGAGGATGTTAAATGAGATATTGCTGGTGTCCATAGAAACAAGGGCGGTGTGTCTAGGAGGTACAGAAGGTGGTAACAGGGACGTGTTCTGCTTTTAAAAACAAGAAGTGGAACATTATCATGCCTGAAATGAACTTGACTGGTAAATAAATACATTCATAAGAATGCATCTGATGTGTCTGGCAGTGTTGAAGCACGCTTTTGGCCAGGTCAGACTCTTCAAAAAGGATATTCATGTGGCCTGTTTTCCTCATCCGAACACACACTCTTGAAACTTCTAGCCAATTCCCAGTCATGTCCCGGCTCATGCCAAATACGTACACTCATTCTGTCAGACAGAAGCCTAAAATTGTTAGTGTCAGAATACTGTAGGCTTCCTACACTGAAGCTTCCATACAGATCCATCAAGCATAATGAGAATGACTCCTTCTTTGGAGATGGCTTTTTCATACCTGGCTTCCCAGTCACTATTAAAGAGTGCTTCATTGTCTGTGTAATGCTCTTCTCCTGAGTCATTATTAATACTGCTTTAGATCTTTTATAACACCATTCTCTGTATGCAGTATGGCTCCCTGATACCTTTAAGAATTACTATTTTTGAGCTTTTGGAAAATCCTTCCTTGGTGCCATTACAAATTGCAACCCTAGAAGCATTACAAAATCCCCAGTCTAGAGCCTTTGTAATGCACTGCAGAAAGGAAATTTAAATGCCTGCTTTTGAACAATTGAAAGCCCTAATTCTTCGCGGATACAGGGTTACTATAAATTCCTGGTGAAGACATTTCACAATGTGTTCTAGAATATATATAAATCCCTACTCTCAAAAGAGAAGCGATATAGGGCTGATTAAAAATGCTTAATTCTACGAGTGTTAGGATTTATTCATTTTTGGAAATGTTCTACATTTTCTGGGATTATGCCTGGCAATCAATAAAAATATATGTATTTATGCATACAGCTGTATCACTAACCCTTGACCTGTTGACTGTACACATTTGGACAATAGACAGGGGGATGGGGGAAATATGCATGTTAAGAAATCCTTTCTCGACACCTACCTGAAACATTATTGTTTAGGGTCCTTTACTCAAACAAAATGCGCATGCACTCCAGTCCATTTTTTACGTGCGTTTGTGTGGATTGTGGGTATGGAAATGATTTGGAAATGTTTGTGAATCTCAACAAATGTCTAATTCTATAGCTTTTTACAAATGTGTCAATGTCTCCCGTGCCTCCTTTCAAAGACCCAGGTACCACGATTCCCAAATATGCAACTACAGAAATCAAAACTTCTCCTCCCAGAGTTATTTGCTGTTAAAACTATTTATAAAACGTTTTGTAGAACTATCCCAAGCGCCTGCTCTGGAAGGCTATTATACAAACTTACTCTGTAACCTGCATACAATGCCTTAAAGAGAAATGCTTGCCCCGAGACTGCGACATCCACCTATGGAGACCAGTCACTTCATTTATAGATGTTTCCATAGCGTTCACTGAAAGACATACCTACTCAATTATTCTAACCTTTATCCCAATCTTCAAGCAATTATTGACAGTCTCAAGCATTCCTTTGCTAAGGAAATTCTCAGAGAAATACTGGCCTTCCCTCAGCTTTCCATCTGCAATGAAACCCTTGTATCTCGCAGCCAAGAAGATTGAGCTCCTGGTTTTCCTATCGGCAGCTACCTCATTTCACACAGTTGAGCACAACACCCGTATCACCCCAGATGCTGAATTTACTCGGGAAAAATTATAACCAATAAAATGTGATCCAACTTTATTCTCTTTAAATGTTGCACATCATACATCAGCAAAGGAAACGCCCCATCCAAATTCTCCGGAGTCTCATTGTTAGTCAATCAAGATTTGTCAATATCCCCTTTACTTTGCCGCATGCATATACAACACACTTGCACGACCACCTGGAATTTGACACCAATGTGGATGACACACAGCTATCCCTGCAACTCTCCATTATGCCCTCTGAATACAACGCCATTTGTTTTCCTCCGTACAGCCACTTTTTGGTCAAATGGTGTGGGTAGTTTCCTAAGCATTCATAAGCAAAATAAACCACATTAACCACCTGAAATAGCTCCATATGCAGGTTCTGTTCTCTATCAAAAAAATGACTAACTTCTCATCAACACTCGTAATCAAAACGTTGTGCAGCTATGCTGAGGCACATCTTAGTAACAAACTGTGAAATCGTTAACAGTTGCTGGGTCTGAAGCATGAACTTTTGCCAAATGTAACCCTCCTTATAAAATAATATAAGATATATTGATGGATACGCCATTCAAAAAAATCATACAGCACCTTTCTAAACAACTGACAGGTAGCATGGATAGCCACAGATGAATAATTCATAGACCATGTGATCCACAATCTTAGAAAACTACCATGACTATATATGGAGAAAACAATTATATTTATAAACACAATAATACATCATACTCTATTTGATTGAATAATAGTGATGTGCTTACTGAAACGTTCAATTTCACAATCACTCAAAACTCAAGACCCCCAGAATTGAGTAAAGTGACTAGAAATGGCAAACTCATTTGTATTCTAGACTCAAAGGCTTTATGCACACGCATACACGCGCTCAGGGCTCAACAATTTCTCTTACTATCAGGCCCGGAAGGAATTGTAATTGGGTAAGGAGCTATTGGCAAATTCCACTATTCGGTGCATGGCGGAATTATTCTGCATTCACGTTTTGCAGGAACAATACAAGGCTCTAAAATGCGCACCAGTGAGTGAAATTTGCTGGCCACTGGCTTGATTTTCAATCACCACAAAGTCTTCCGACGCCATTTTATTATGCCGGTGGACAACAGCAGTCATGGTTAGAAAGAGCTGCCATTTGAGTACATTTTTTATTTGAGCGGCAGCAAAATCAACTTGAAGGGCCATGTGCTCTTGCGCATCACATGGTGCGGTTCTCACTAATTTTCAGCGCTGCTCGCGCTAAAGGTGCTAAATTGTGTATTTCCTGCTGGTTTGTGGAAATCCATGGAAAATCGCTGAGTTTTTTTGTAACGCCGTGAGTTCCGCCCACCCACCCTTACTATATCTCTCATGCCACCTGGAAAGCATGTTCTGAGGCTTTTTCCCAGATCCTGGTGTTTTAAGCAATCATTCTCAACCATTATCAATAGCAGCAAAGAGAAAATCCTGTTTTATGCAAATTGATGCTTTTCCATTTTAAGCAGGAGCCACTTGTTCCATGTAGCATTAACTGAAGCAAATCCCCCCATTGCAGTACTTTTTCACTTTCATTGACATCACTATATTGTTTCCTGAGCTAGCAGTTTATTTGCTAATTGAGTGTGGAATTGGTCATGTGTGTTACTCATTGAAAGTCAACTCATACTGTCTGCCTGACCTTGCAGTCAGTAATGCACCAAAACCCCCCTTTTATCATGTTCTCAGGTTTCTTAAATTCATTCTTCATATCATACATGTGGGAAGTGCTGGAAATATCAAAATATATTTCTGTGGCCATCCACTCCCTTCAGATGCTATGATTTGTCTTCTCCAGTGGGTTCTTCGTGTGCTTTTTGCCCAGCATTGATGGTCTTTCTTGATGGGCGTACAACTCTCCAGAGTGACCCCTTCAAAGTCACCTGCCATCTCCACTTGGTCTTCAATCACACTCATCCTAGGCATCTAAGGAATATTGTCAGGACAGGCTCCCCAGGGTGGATAAATACACAGCCACAGGACTGCGCTGGTGTGAGAAAGCTCAGAGTCCCTATGAATTGTCACTAAAGTTACAATGTCTACAACTAAAACTGGAGGCTCATTTTAAACATCCTTTACTTGCTTGGTAGATGTATGTGAGTTGTCCAAGGCTTTATTAATAGAGAGTGTGTGTGACGAGTCAGATAACAGTACAACACAATAATCTAAGTGACAGTAAAGTATCAATTTTCAGATGAGTTGTACGGAGAAAATAATTGTATTGATAACACGGAAATTAAATTAACAGAATAAACATATCCAGATCAAATGACAAGTGCCCAGCACAGTACACAACTAAGCACTACACCAATGTCACACAATGTTATGTTATGGTAATGGGATTTGTAAATCGCGCTAATCACACGGGATGGTATCCATATGCAATATGAAACAATGACAGGTAGTTGACATCCTTGATGGGACACAATAAATACAAGAACAATAGTTGTAAATATATTGCAACAATAAAATTAGGGCCACTGACTAACTACTGTATAACGTTCGTGAAAAGTTTTACGTTTCTAATATTCACAAAGTGCGGATAATGCACAGAACATTGTGTATGTAGAAAGGCAGTGTGGAAATACAGTATGAATGCATTTGCCAACACTTACGGTTATGGCTATTTACAGAGAACTGAAACTAGAAAATGCATGCATGTGGTATTACTGTAGCACAAACCTAGCCAAAAGGCAGCAGAGCGCTGTATACGAAAAGTGGCCTCTCTGCGCCTCTGGCTGCAGCTTGCCCTGCAAGGGTCTATATTTTTTAATTATTCAAATTGTGACTAATAGTCAAAATTGCCTATGCATCACTATTAGGATAATATTTAAGGGTTATAAAACAAGGAGGATGGAGCAATGGTGCTTATAAGGGAGAGCAGCCACTGCCTAACTCTCTCACTTTGCTGAGTGATTGGTTATTAGTCAATTCTAGTAGTTGCTGCTGTGCGTGTGGCAATAAAGAGGTAAATGCATAATATTGGCCTCCGTGCCATGCCATAAAAGTACACTTCCTCTTAATTATGCTGTTTCTTCCTGCAGCTGATGTATGCAGTAGTTGGCTGCACAAAGAGGTGTGATGTGTTTTCCATCACTTCAATGGAGAAGTAGCTCTATTGTATAAGTAATGATACTCGAAATATTATTACATAAGAAAAGAACCAAGTAAAGGAAAGGCATTGCTATTGTCATTGATTGCATTAACAGTATTATTGTTCTTAGCAGCTGCAGCTATATAATAATAATATAAATGATATTCCCAACAAGAACAATGAGGCTTCTTTTTCGAGTGGGATGCTAATTTCCAGTATGTTTGGTCAGTGGCGTAGCTAGACGTTGTGCCACCTGTGGCGGTCCCTGTGTTTGCCGCCCGGCAGCTGCTATAGCGTGGGAGGTAGGTGCTGGCGATTCCTGTAGAGGCTGCCGCCCCAAAACTTGTGCTGCCTAGGGAAGACGGCCCCCTGCCTCTTTGCTACGCCACTGTGTTTGGTCACTAGACACGGTGCCCCTGTGCTCATGACATGCTGAGCTCGCCATGACACGCGCGGTGCTCACACTTGGGGATAATGCCCCTGCTATGCTGAGCGTTCTAAGAAACGGGCGTGGACATGACGAGCTCAGCTCGTCATGAGCACAGCGCCACCATTCTGCGTGAGCTGAGCTCATCATGAGCACTGCGGTGCTGCACGCGCACCCCACCCCACAGCACAGCGGGGGAATTAGCCCCACGGGGAAGGGGATAATGCATGTATCTGAAATGATTACTGCATCCAACAATTTGCACATAGTGCATGTTATCATGTCAAATGGGGGAGAAGTGGGCAGTAAATTCCAATACCTGAGGCATTTGGGGACATGCTTCGGCATTCTAAAAACCATGAGGAAGATCCTGGATTTCCTACCCATTGATGCTCGCCGGACGCTGGTGCATGCGTTAGTTACATCTCGCATGGACTATAGCAATCTGCTGTATCTGGGGGCAACGGAAAAGGTTTTAAACCACCTCCAGGTGTTGCAGAATGCTACCGCCCGCCTTGTTTTGAGGCTTCCTAGAAGATCCCCCTCCAGGGCAGCGCTCCAGGAGTTGCACTGGCTTCCGGTCAGGAGTAGGGTGGAATTCAGGGCATTGGCCACATGCCACCGCATTCTGAGAGGAAAAGCCCCTGCCCCATTACAAAGTCTGGTCACCTGGTATGAGCCCACCAGGAGTTTGCGCTCGTCTTGCACAGGTCTTCTGAAAATCCCCAAAATAAAGAAAACACGAATGGGGGGTAGATCATTCAGATACCTGGCCGCTAAGCGGTGGAATGATCTGCCGATGGAACTACGCATGGAGTTTTCGGAAACCCTGTTCAGGCGAAAACTTAAGACCTATCTCTTTAGACGCTAACTACTGTTGGCTGCTCACGGACACCATACCTACCACAGCGCGGGGACACGCCTTGGGCGTAAACCAGGCGCTTTACAAAACTCCCTAATAATAATAATAATAATTTAGTGACGAAAGGTCCTAATTCAGCAGGTTACTCCACTTTTACAGTGTGCCAACTTAGAAAAGGAGATATTTAGCCACCCTATAAATACTGTATAGTGTGATGTCTGTATTTACTGGATGGGGTAAATACACAAACAACATCTGCCCCACTCCGCACCGGGGCCCAAGTGAATAGTTTAGTTGTTGCCATTGTTACTCGTTTTGTTATTAATATTTGTGTACATTTTTAAGGTGATGAGTTTGCTCAGTTGGGTAATAACCTGCATAAAAAATATTTATTTGCAACCTACGGTCACAGGTTCAAATCTTAGGCCATTACTGTGACTGCCCTGGTGAGGGCTGAAATGCGTATAGCGATACCCAGTGGATCGGTATTTATAGGGCTGAGAAATAACTGCAAGGATGAGTTTTCCCAATAAAAGGCATTTTTTTATTGTTTTCAGCAGCAAAATCCACATGTAATGGTAGTTAGAGTTTTTTCCCCCATGTAATGTTCGGGATATTTGATCTGCCAAAATTCACTTGTTAAAAAAATGGGGGGATGCAGTTATTACTTCTAAACGCCCAATTCTGATAGCCCGCGCACGCTAAAAATGGACCTTTCACAATGAGGGACTCGGTAGACGCACACTGCTATTCATCTTTTCAATGTTAATAAAATAGGTACCATGGGAGTGAGATATACGAATCACGTGCATTCCTCTGGTACTCAGTACATAAATATCACAATAATATTGGCCAATGTCAGTTGCTCATTATTTTTCCTCTCTCCAAAGTCTTGGATAATCTGATTAGTAACAGAATCCATGTCTTTCTGATTGATTGTCCGTGGATGTTTTTATTGTTTTCGTCTCTCTGAGGGCGCCTGAGGTAGGTACAACAATGCTCCATGCACAGCAAGGGAGCATCCATTAAAATACCCCCACTTTGAACCATACCACAAATGGGACTGAGTGAGTGAGCCCCGTTGTCTATTTAAGGGACTTCGCTCTTCGAGGGGAAATAGGACGTTTCCGACCTTCCCTCCATCCTTCTTCCAGTCCTGTTTTCTTCTTTCCTTCTTTCCTTATTTAAATGTTTTTCAGTCCTCTTTCCGTCATTCTTTCTGTCCTTTTATCATCATCCAACTGTCATTCCATCCTTCTCTGCATCTTTCTTTCTCTCTTCTTCATCCATCCATCTTTCATTCTGCCTTCCTATTATCCTCCTCTTTATGTGCCATTCTCTTTCCTTTTTTTTAAACCTAGCTCTCCATCCTTCATTTCAGCAATGTATCCTTCCCTCCATCCATTCACTCGCCTGTCAGTCCGTCCATCAATCTCTCAGGCCCCCGCCCGCTTCCTCTTTGCATGTTGTATGTGATGCCACACAGCACAGCTGCGTCACACTGACCTCTGGCAGTGGCACTGAGGCTTCTGGTAAAAGACCAACACTTGCTGATCAGAGTGAAAGAAGCTGTCTACAAAAATGTTATGGTTTTCATATAAATCAGTACTGCATTGTGCGCCCCCACCCCTCCAACTCCCCTCAAGCTAAGTGTGTTTATGCTTTGAGGGGGGTGGGGGGGATGGGGATAGGAGGGGGGCAGCGGCAATTAATGACGCCCCAAGTGCTCAGGCAGAGCAACCTTGTAATAATCATTTTTTCGGACCTCAACGCGTCTCTAAGCGCTTGTCCTTGAGTTTCCTCAACACATGCAACAGTTTATGACTTTGGTGTGAATTGTACAGAACGCTTGCCAAGGAGTATTCTCAAAATAGCCATATATAGTAACAGTTTGGTTAAAAATCTTCTCTAAACGACCAGTTACGGCTGCTTGATCTCTGCCCACATATTCTGCCGATTTCTTTCAGCTCAGTCACTCTGCGCCGTTGGGCTTAAGGTAAAACATACACAGAGTTTGTGATAATATTTCAGAGTTGACGCGGCCACCTCAGGTGTAAAACGGAGTCTAGACACGCATGCAGTGATTGATTGGTTTTCCCGTAGAAGCATCGTTGTCTAGAGATGCCAGCGACCCTGTCCTGCATCAAAGGGCTACAAATACAGCCAGTACCTTGGTGTGATTTTCATCGAGTTCACACTGTGCTGAAATGCTTCGAGGCGATCATCGCTGTCTGTAGAAGATGATAGATCAAAGCAGTGCTTAATTTGAGGGAGTGGTTTCCGGTGCTGAGCAACGGCACTCATTTTTTCATTTCATAAACTTTTATTCGATTATAAAAATTTGCATAGTCATAAAAAGTACAATTTTATAAAAATCATCGGTTTTATACAGAAATACACATGTTGTAGTTTATAAAACAATGCCCTGGCGAGTTTTTATTACTTTTTTTAAAAAGGTCGCTATCATTTTGGCTTCGTGCGGGTTTACCGGTGACTGGAGATAAGCAAGAGCTGGATATGTGCTTCTAAGACCACTTGAACGAAGAAGGGGAAAGATCCATTTTTTTCTGGCTACTCTGTAGTATTTGCAGAACAGTGTGACATGGACCGTTGATTGCTTGGAGGCCCCGTCACACGGACAACAAATCAGGTCCCGAGACCAATTGTACTGTTCCGGAAATGAGACCGAGCGGAAGAAAAGATCGAACCGGAGTCTTGTCAATAGAAACTTTTCATAGTTCGAAAGAAAGAACGTCAGGTAGGGCTGTATCAATTTCTCTGATTGCAATAGGCAGATTTTTCCATTTTGTGTTTTTACAATCTCTGCCTGATTGCGGAGTTCTCTTAAGTGGCCCATGCATAGTTCTTTAAGCTGTTTCTTTGAAATGTCTTCTATTGAAGGTGGATCAAGGAAATATTGCTCCCGATCGAGATCTTGGAAAAATTTGGAGATGTAGTTGAGCCAGGGGATTTTCCTCCAGTGAGCTAGGCTGAGGCATTCGGTGATGAGGGAACGCGTTATGTGGCTTTCTGGATTGCACCATATGCGGTGCCATAGAATGAGAGGCTGGCAGCGTATGGTGTCTGTCACAAATTCCATCCCTAGCTCCCGATGTGATGCTAGAATCGGAGAGCTTTGGGGAAGGGCCAGAACATACTTGATAATGGCGTTCTCCGTTACCTGTAGTTGGTTAATACTTCCATGGCCCCAGATGCCTGCTCCACAGCTAGCCACGCTATGGCATTTTGCATAATACAACGTTAGCAGTTCCGAGGGAGCTGGTTTGCCGAGTTTCCTGGAGAAAGCACAAAGTGCTGATGTTGCTCGACGAAAGTTGAGGTTTCTGGCTTCAATGGCTTTGCGCCATGTCATTGAATCATCCACGAGTATACCCAGATAGGGATATACTGATGTTTTTTCCAGCTTGGTATTATTTATGTGTATGGATTTTGAGGTTCCGTGTTTGGGTCCTATGATCATTGTGAATGTTTTCTTTGGTTTTACTTTTAGACCCAGAGAGTCCATAAATGTCACATATTTGTTCAACTGACGCTGGAGTTGATTAGCTGTTCGGGCCAGGATGACCAAGTCGTCGGCATAAAGGAGGATGGGTATAGGGCGGCGTGCTATCTGTGGGAGGTCCTGACTCCCTGCCAACATAGCTTTTTCAATCCCGTTGGTATATAGATTGAATAAAAAGGGAGCCAGTACACACCCTTGCCTTACTCCTCGTGTGATTTTGAAGGGACGTGATAGTTCGCCGCCAATGCCATAACGCACTCGGCCTTCTGCGTTGGTATATAGACCCCTGAGAAAGGCCAGTATGGGTGGGTCTACTCCAAGATTGGTCATGATATCCCACAGCTTTGCGTGCTGAACGCAGTCAAAAGCCGCGCTCAGGTCTACATAAACCAGATAGATTTTTCCTTCTTTTGCATGTGTGTATTTTCCGGCCAGGAGGGTCAGGTTTAGGGCCTGTTCCACCGTTCCGAGCCCCTTCTGGAAGCCATATTGCAGGTCTGTAAAGATGTTATTTTCCTGGGCCCAAGATTGTAATCGGTCCAGGAGTAGTCGGCCTGCAATTTTGCCCGTGGAGTCCAGAAGGGAGATCGGCCGGTAGCACGCGGGATCGTTACGGTCCCCTTTCTTAAATATTGGCAAGAGGGTGGATGATGACCATGATGGAAGGAGACCGATTTCAGTGACTGCAGTCATTACCCGGGTTATTATTAGTGACCAGTAGTCACTATTGTATAAAAACAGGTCCATAGGTACCCCGTCTGGGCCGGGAGCCTTGCCAGTTTTTGACGCTTTGATTGCTTTTCTGACCTCACTGACGGTGAAGTGTAGATCAATGGGGAGAACATTTTTCTCTGCTTCATCCTCGCGTTCTATTTGGGGAATGTCAGTTGGCGGGCCAAAGATTTTTGTAAAGTGGTAGACCCAGTCGTTCTCGGTTACTGCTACGTCGAGGTGATATGGATCAGTATTGTTGTCTAAAAAAGGTGATCTAATGGTCTGCCAAAAAGTGATGCTATCCTTTTTTAGTGCACTCTCGTGTAGTTGGCACCATCGGTCTTTCTTTATCTGGTGCCTTCGGTTTTTCCTAGCTTTGTTATACGTTTTCCTCCGAAGTGAAATTAATTGAACGTCTCTTGGTTTCTGTCGAAGGGCTTCTTTTAAGGACGTGAGGGCCTTTCTACAATCTGAGTTAAACCATCTCTTAGTTTGGGATTTTGGTTTGTTTGCCATATGTTTAAATAACTCATCTCTTATTGCCCCTTGGATATTGTGAAAAGAGGTAATAATTAGTTCGGGGGAGGCCTCTGCGGACAAACAATCCCTTAGCCAGGGGTACGTTTTTTCGAGTATCCTTTGCGAGGTAACTTCGGGGTCGACTTTTGCCCATTTGATGGCGTACCCGTTCTTCTTCTTTATTGCTATTGATTGTTGGTCAAGAGAGCTGGTTTTTATTGTGGAGGGACCCACTTCTTCTATAGTGAGCTCCACGCTCAGGGGATAATGATCACTAATCGGACTGGACCCTACTTTATAGTTTTTTAGCGATCTTTTACAGGTATTAGAGGCTAAAATAAAGTCAATGGTAGACGTACAGCCTCGCCCATGGAAGGTGGGTAGGAATTCCTGGGCCGGGTCAACTAGTTCATTTACAAAGTCTAGGTCCAGAGTGAATATGATTTCATTGAACTTATTTCCGCTCTGAGTGTGTGCGAAATGAGGGATGGGGTTTCCGGATTCCGATTGTAAGCCACAAATTCCACTTTTGTGGCTTGGGCATAATGGATGATTGAAATCGCATCCCCAGATGAATTTTATTGTCGCGTTTAGGTTCGCGCTTTGTAGTGTGGATATATGAGCCACCATTTCGTCTAGATATGTACAGCAGTCCAGGGTGCCTGTATTATTGTAATAATTTATGAGTATAAATATATTTCTCGATGCTGTAGTCTGATGGGTAATTTGGATGATTTGAAAAATGGGTGTTTCTTTTGTTAGCTTTACCGTGACTGCTATGGTGTTAGAAAAATAGATCATGAGTCCACCTTTTGGTCTTCCCATTGTGCTTGGCGTTGCTTTGGTGAAGAATGTCTTATATCCCGCTAGATGGAGGGGGGATGTACGCCAGGTCTCTTGCAGGCACAAGATTTGGTGGCTTCCTGCTATTTCCAGCCATTGAGGGCATGCTATTTTTCCAGTTAGACCTGCGACATTCCAGAAAGCTATGCCTATGCTCGTGGCCTCTTTATCTATCGAGATGGCGGGTACTGTCTTGAAGTTGGTAGGGATTTCTGTGGCTAACACTTGCTCGTTGAATGGTCTTTCGCTCGTGACCGGTTCTACGAGGGGAGTGC